>NC_090303.1:80339207-80964207 GCF_039906515.1 Pseudorca crassidens | reverse complement strand
CTCGCCACTTTGCTCTGAGGGCAAATGCAGCTGATGCCCAGAGAAGGAGAGGGCTCCATCCAGCTATTCCGCATGCATTCACTCAAATAATCGCTTCTCTGGGGGACTCCCCAACTGTTCTAATGTGTTGCTCTGGACTTGAATCATCCTTTGGTAAACATTTCACATCTGCCCCTCAGTCCTCCTCCTAATGTCTTTTGAGCTGTAGTTTGCATGAGCCTCTTTTCTCTGTTTTATACACTTAACTAATTCTTCAAATTACATGGCTAATTAATAAAAGGTATTCTAGTTTTCCATCACCACTTTATATTTATCATTTTGTAAAATATATATGGCCATTTAAGGGTGATTTGGCTTGGAGAGGGTGCTTATATTTAGTCAGCCATCTTCATCCGATGTCCTTGTTCAGCACTTCCTGTGATTACTGATCTGAAGCCTGATTTTTTTCTCTGATCTGGGTTGAACTTTTCTAAGAAAGTTATATAGTATCTGTGTGGATTTATTTCTTCTAGAAATTTGGCGGTTTGTTTGTTCTGGTGATATTTTTGGTGAGGGAATTTGTCACTTGCAGAATGTTTTTTCCTTATGTGTTTAAGAGATGAGTCAGCTTGGGCTTCCCTGGTAGTGCAGTGGTTGAGAGTCCGCCTGCCGATGCAGGGGACACGGGTTTGTGCCCCAGTCCGGGAAGATCCCACATGCCACATGCCGCGGAGCGGCTGGGCCCATGAGCCATGGCCGCTGAGCCTGCATGTCCGGAGCCTGTGCTCCGCAGCGGGAGAGGCCGCAACGGGAGAGGCCACAACAGTGAGAGGCCCACGTACCGCAAAAAAAAAAAAAAAAGAAAAAGAGATGAGTCAGCTTACAAAGCCCATAATGGGAGAAGGTTTACATAGTATAGCCAAGCTCAGTTTTTGACTCATGGAGAGTTAAAAACTTGTACTAATTATTTCGTTGCAAATGAAAAACAAAACAAAACAAAATTCATGTCAAGATGTCATAAGCAAAAATGGATTAGCTCTTACTACTGAAAAGTCTAAGAGTAGATGATCAGTTATCAACAGATCTGGAGATCAAACATTGTCATTTGGACTGATAACATATAGTCACCTATTTGCTTTAAAACTAACACAAGATAGTAAAAGACTAGTGAACAAATGGTTAGGAAAGCACTCTCTGGTAAGGTGACTTTTCAGCAGACACCTGAAGGAAGAGAGCGAGTTTCATGGATATTTGGAGAAGAGAATTTCAGTGTGTTTAGGATGTTTCAAACCCAGCAGAGGGTCAGTACATTTTAGCAGAGAGACAGAAGAATATTTGAATGTAAAGGTGGAGGTGGTGAGAGGCCAGATTATATTTTTCTGAGTGTGATGAAAAACCATTGAAAGATATTGCAAGGGGAAGTGACATTTTCTGAATATATTTTTTAAAGAATCACTCTGGATCTTATGTGGGTAATTGGATGTAAGAGGATAAGAATGATAGTTAGAAAGCTGTTGCTTTGTAACAATGAAAGATAATTGGCTTGATGGAGGTGGTGGCAAGTGCCTGGATTCAGGATAGGACATGATCTGAAGACAGAGGCAAAGGACTTACAGATTGGTTGTGGAGTGTTAGAAGAATAATTAAGGGCATCCTCAAGGTGGTTTAGCCTGAGTAATGAATTGCGTGAAGATGGTGTTGTTCACTGAGTTAGGGAATATTAAAAAGGAGCAATTTGGAGTTTCATAACATCCTGAGTTCTCTCTTGGGCCTGTTATGGTTTGAAAGTTGGAGATATCTTCTAGACATCTGAATGGAGATATCTAGCATGCATCTGAAAATATAAGTCTGGAATTCATGGGAAATAAGAATTTTGGAAATATAGCTCTTAGAGGCTGTTTTTTTAAAAATCCTCCCATCTCGTCTCAGATTTTGCTAAGTGAAGATTATTAGTGATGTTAGATGTCTTGTACCTATGAATTCCCTTCTGCTTGCCTGAAAGAAACCTTCTTTCAACTTCCAGTCATGTAAAACTGAAACGAGCTCATATAACTAGAAATTCAGAGGCATGTGAATTTCAGAATTAATTGATTCAAGGGCTTAAGGCTATCAAGTTTGCAGAATTTTTTTTTTTAATCTGACATTCTGCTCAGTTACCACAGACTGGCTTCATCTTAAATCTGGTTCCTTTCTGGTCATGGAATGGCATCCAGGAGTAATTAGTCTACATGTTTCCTCACTTTGTATCAGGAAGATGGGAGGCTGATTTGTCATATTGTCACTACAGAGAGAGGAAAAATATCTCTCCCAGAAGTACCCATCAAATATCTTTTCATCTCTCCTTGGCTTGCATTGGGTCACATGCTCATTCCTGAATCTGTAATTGTGGCAAAGAGGATAGGATTTTTCTGAGGGAGGAATGAATGGTTTGATATAAAGGCTAATGGGCAGAGATAGAAAGAAAAGAATGTTTAATATAAGGAAAAGTTAAGGAGGAGATTTATCAAGATTAATGTTATTAGTATTTGTAAGTTTAATATGAATAGAATTGATTATCAGATTACTTGGAGTACATAAAAAATTCTTCATGGTCAGATATAAATGACAAGGCAAAAAGAATAAATTTCCCTTTCACCATTTCCTTACATTCTAATAGACTTACAAGACTCTGTTAAACAAACATGCCTCTAGACTTTGGACTCGTTTATACCACCTTAATATGAAAATAATTAGGAATGGTCAAGTGTTTGTTTTTCTCCATCTGTTCTATTCCTTTGACTGTGCCAGACTTTGACACTGCACTCTGGGTTGAATATACCCTAATTAAACTGAAGTTCTTCAAATGTGATTACATGGTAATCATTTGTATTCCACTCTAATCATAGGAAAGATACTTTGGACTAATGTTTTACTATTGAGGACTAGATAAAAGTAGGGCCAGGGCTTCCCTGGTGGCACAGTGGTTGAGAGTCCGCCTGCCGATGCAGCGGACGCGGGTTCGTGCCCTGGTCTGGGAAGATCCCACATGCCGCGGAGCGGCTGGGCCCGTGAGCCATGGCCGCTGAGCCTGCGCGTCCGGAGCCTGTGCTCCGCAACGGGAGAGGCCACAACAGTGAGAGGCCCGCATATCGCAAAAAAAAAAAAAAAGTAGGGCCAACACAAATGATATTTTATTCTCTAATTAATACGGTAGCTATAATCTATCATTGTAGGGAGAAAAGAAAAACTGTCATTTAGCTATAGAAATTCTCGTTGTTGTACACAAGTGAAAAATGGATAAGATACCCTCAATTTTCATCAAGGGGGCTCTATGATGTTGAATTTTCCATTTCCTGAAAAAAAATGTATGAAGGTAATGAATAAATGCAGATTTTATTTAAACTAATAGAAGAAAGATCTGACAAAGGTACAAAATGTCTTTTTGTGTTAAAAATGCATTTTGAACCTAAAGCACATGGTTCTCAATTATTCCAAATAACCATGATGAATTTAAAAAAACATGCAACCTCCTAATCAATTTTCCATTATTCAAAACTATTCATTATAAAGGTTTTAAAAATGTGCCCATTTTTGATCACTCAAAAAAGATGGGAACAAAAGAGAAAAATATCAGATTACATACTGCTACCTGCTACCACACTCTCCAACTTTCAGAACTGGACCAGAGTCTTTCTAAAACGAGCCATCAACACAATTTTTTAGTCTAAGATTAAATAGATATAAAGTTCTATATGTGAGTAGTATTGCAGTATTTTCCAGGACATATCCACATGGTATAAAGCATAGGGCATTCAGAAAATGGGGACTCTAAACTCAAGTCATACAGTGTTAAGAAGTTACATTCGTCTACAGTGTTAAGAAGTTGAAAGTTCCCCTTTGACTAATCTATTCTTCATGTCTGTTCATTTCCAGCAGGTCTTTCCCTCTTATTTTTCTTTATCTCTCTTCTATGTGTGCTGCCTCAATTATACTTGTATCAATCTGAACATAGACCAAGTTCCTTACTTCCTGTGATCTCAATAACTTTACCTTATTAAAGATTTTTTTTTTGAATGGGTGAATGAAGGACAGCACAGGCATCAAAAAATGACATCTCTTCAGGGAATCATGCATACCCTCTGGCTTTTTGCTGGTTCCTTCTCAATTTCTCCCTCTTCCCCACCTCTACAGAGAAACTTGAAGAACCAACCATTTTCTTAGGCAACGTGGTTCTTCCCACACGTTGGCACCTGGGGATCTTGGGGGGTTTTTGGTTTGTTTGTTTCTTTGTTTTGCTTTTTCTATAAACGGTTTTGTCAGAGAATCTTATTCTGAATTAACTCATGTTGATGTTGTGAATGCAGGCTTTTTTCATCTCAATATATATCTTTGGTGTAACTTAACTGAAGATTATCTCTGTTGAGACAGCCTGTCTCAATCAACCCTGTGCCTCTTAGACACTATGAGTTACTTACGTGCCTCATGGCATCGTCCAGCAGAGAATATCCCACTCTTCTTCATGATAAAATCATGGCCCTTCTTGCTTAGTGCAGCCTTGCTTCACACATGTGTATCCCTGTAATGTTAACTGGGCTTTTAGGCTGTTATTTTCTGTTTCCAGCCATTCACTTTTTCCTTAGTGTGTGGTTTGTCCCTTAGTATTCCTCTCAGACAGGGCTTTTCACTGAATTTCGTTCGAAGAAAACTGGAAGTCATATGTGAATTTTTAAAAATACTACTAAAATACATGTTATTGGGCAATCTCTTCAATAGACATTGATTTTTTTCCCCCAATTTGTGATACTCAATATTATGTCTAAAAAGATCTCTGTTGTTTTCCTAATATGCACTGTGATTACATACCTATTACATATTTAAATTTATACTTGAAATATAAATTTGTTTGAGATATCTTGGTTCAACTGTATAACAATATAAAAATTTGATGCTTTAGAAATAGGATTTTATACATTTATTGAGATGTTCAATAGGATTGGACAGAAATGCTATTGAATTATGAGGAAATGAATGCTAAACAATGTAGCCTAGATATTACTGTTGGGAAATCTCAGGAATAAGTAGAACATGATATTATCAAGCTGTTGGGATGCAACATGATAACAAATGCTTGCAGGAAGATAGTTGATTGCAATAGGAATGGGTTAATGGCCCCACAATTAATGAAATGCAAAGGAAATAAAATTGAAGTGTTGGGTGTCTAGAAAATTCAGTTCAAAATTTCAACATTAAAAAGTAAATATTAAAAAGCAGTTTAAAAATGCTAATAAGAGATAAAAAGTACCAGAAATTTGTAGATTAATTTCTTTCATTTTGGTCAATTACTGAGAATAACAGCACTGAATCCTTATATTTATGCTTTTCTCAATTAAAAAAATTCTTTTAGTGCTCATTATTCATTAGTGAGAATCTCATTTTAACTTTTCTTAAAAATTGAAAATTTTTACATTGTAGATTTTATACCAAAACTTTCTTCTCCGCATGTTTAAAAATTATAATTTGTAATAGCTATTACATTAATTATTAGTCTTGGAGTAGCTTTTTATGCTGCTTCAATGGATGTAGAAAAACAATAATGGATTGTTTTGGCATTATATGAGTTCAGTAACCTTGTCTAGTTGATTCAGTTTCTTTTTTTTCTCCTTTTATTGTCTTAAATTATGCTGTATTTCATGTTCAATTTTCTTCATTGGTAGGACAAACTAATTGCTAATGTCAGGGAAAGAAGTATAGGATCTGGAGCCAGATGCATCCCCAGCTCTGCCACTAATTGGGAGGTTGTGAAGAAGAAACAAGACTGGAAGTTACTTGGATATGTAGGGAACATCTGGGTTCTAGAGTAATTGAGAACAATCACAACAAATAAAGCAGTTATGTACACTTCTGTTAGATATCTGCATCACAGTGGGATATGGACATTTACAGGCTAAATAGGAAAGAAAAAAGAAAACTTTGAAAGGTTCAGTTGATGGAGGATAAGAGAAAAACTAAGAACATGTGGTAGTGTTACCAAACTCAAACTTGGCTGCTCATTGCTCAAGAATCCAATACTGAGAGGCAAATATTGGGTAAAAGGAAAGATAGCATTATTGAGGAAGCTAGCAGTCCTGGGGAGAAGGTGGACTTATGGCCAAAGAACCAACTCCCAACTCCCTAGGTTTTGCTTGGAGATTATACAGGGTAAAGAGGAAAAGGGCTACATGCTGAGGAGAGGGTTTGGGGGCACATGATCAGTACATGGACATTCTTCCAATTGGTTGGTGGTGAGGTAACTGGGCATCAACATCATCAACCTTCTGGTTCCAACTGGTTTGGGGGTCTACATGCTTGTGGGCAGCATACAGTTAACATCTTCCACCTGGTGGGCGTTTCACTATCTGCAAGACAGCTCAAAGGATATGGCTCAGAATGTTTTCTATAGCCTTTAAGGAGGAGCCAAAGGTCCTTAACTTTGTTTAATGGCTAAACCATCATTATTTTGTCTTATTTGACTATTTTCCTTTGTTTCTGCATTTTCTCATTTCTCTGATTGAATTTATTGTTTGGCTAAAGGTTTTCTACAGACAAGAAGCAGGTGAAGGACATTGGTGGTGGGGGGTGGGGGGGTGGGTCCTGTCCCTGGAAGGCCTCATAGGGTCCTGCTCAGTTACAGTAGCAAAATGAAAATACTTTTTAAAAAGATGAGTAAGAAAGACTAAAAAGTATCCTTTTGGCTTAGCAACAAAGAGGTCTTCAGTTATCTTGGAAAGGCAATTTCAGTGTTAATAGGGTAGAATTGGGGGTGAAATGGAATGATGGAAGCTAGAGGTGAGGAAAGAGAAAATTTTTTCCTGAACATTCATTTATTCAACAAATATTTAGCACCTACAGAACTGCTCAAGTTTTATGCATACAATAGTAAACAATTCTCCTTGCCCTTAGTAAGCTTAGGCTGTGGAAGAATGTGTTTAAATGCCAACGGCAAATGTAAAAAATTAATAAACAGAAACCTCAATTAAATAGAGTTGGGAAACCAGAAGAGGGAGCTCTCACACCCTGCTGACCTCAACAGGAAGAAGAAAGACTTCTTTCCCGGCAAAGACTCAGCCAATGAAAAGCCATGGACTCTTTGTTTACTAAAACCCTCACAACTCCCTTTCCCCCTCTGTATCAGCTTTCTTCTTCCCTTGCCAGTCTGGGTCTTGCATGTCTCCCCCTGGCTGCAGACCCTGAGTTGCCATGCTCTGCTGATCCCAAATAAACCCATCTTTGCTGAAGAATTATCCGGTAGTTTCTTTGTTTCAGATCAACACAAAGAATAAGAAGGAAAAGTTGAAAATAGGTTGAGAGAAGATATGTAATTTATGACAGGTGAAATGAACATGGCAAGGATCCAGGGCCAAGGTGGAGGGCTTCACTTAGGCAAGAACAGTTTTTATGAGCTGGTAGAGACCAGGGTAGGAACAAGGAGAGGATCTAAGCCTTACTTAGGAAAGTTTTCCTCTAATGGCCAGCTGCTGAGCTCAGACTGTTACCACAACTGGTGATATATGAATCAGGGGAGGGAGAGAAAGGGAAGATGGACTAACACCAAGTGCTTCCTGCTGAAAAAAATACTTTCTTTAAATATAGTTAGCTATTTCTTCCTGCAAATATATATGTACGGCAGATATTTTAGTCCAAATAGGCTTGGAAATATTTATGTAATTCTTCATTATAGTTTTGGACTGAGGTGGTTTCGCTTAAATCAAATGACTGGAGGCATAAATCAGAAATTAGCAGAGGATTCACATTTAACAATGTCTCATTAATTATAGCACAAAATCATAGCCCTATAAACAAAGTGGTTAATCAAATGTGTCTGAAAAGTAGCATTACTCATTGGTGGAATTATTTCACTGTAAAAGTTGCATTTGAGCGCTTCCTTTTAGGGGGAGAGAAATGGAAGCTAAAATAAGGGCCCTGCCCACAGGAACTTCCAGCCTACCAAACGGAATCTTAAAACCCGCTCTGGTTTTGGAAAGGCTTTTCATTGGCTACAGGATTTAGGAACCACAGAGCATAGCGTTCCCGTCTCCCACCGCCCCGCACACCCCTCCCCCACACGGTTTGCACAAAATAGGCGGGGCGGGGCTAAGGGGAGCGGAGGAAATTCGGGGAGCGGGAGAAGTACAGCCGCCTCACGCTTCCCCAGGTACCGCACCCTCTAGGTGTTCCGTGAAACTTCCAGGGCATTTTAGGCCTGGAAACCGTCTCGCAACTCGTCCTTCCAAGCGCCCAGGAGCAAGGGGCAGATTACCCCCGCCTACCGACTGTGTACGCATGCGTAGGACTGGGTTGCTAGCGTGCGTGTGACGTCACGGGCGCGCCAGTCTGAACTCTTCCGGGTTTCTGTTTAGAGCGCTGGTCAATTTCCAAGTACGTTTGGAGTTCGTTGCTTGGGTACAAGGTGAGTCGGGACCTGAACCAGTATTATGAAGAGGCTGATTTAGTTTAGATAAAAATTTGGAGAAGTTATTGCAGAGAAACTGTTCGTACTTGTCTTTCTTGTGAGCTTGCTGTGTTGACCATCTTGCTTGGCGTTTTGTGAGCAGCTGACTTGAGTTAATGCAGGACCCCCGCCCTCTAGACGGCCAGCTGGCTTGGAGAAGCTTGGTGGGCACACACTAAAATTAAATATCGACACTAGTTCGTGTCCCAGGCAAGAAGTTTGAGAAAAAAGATTGAATCTGCAATGCACAAGTTAACATCAGTTCAATAGTCGTTTCTTTCGATTGCATAGGGGCTGGAGGGGGGGAGGCAACTGATATATTTTGGAGTAATAAGCTTTTCGTGCACAATTTGCTCACACAATATTAAAACTGCCAAAGGGATTAAAAAACAAACCCAAAACTTTTCAACCTCCCTTCCCTTCCCCATAGTTTGTACATTTTAAAGCACAGTGGTAAAGGCAATTGCTAGTGCAGTGTGTACAGATCCTAAAACTGGCTTTTAGAAGTAGTTCTTTAGATATAAAACTAAATAAAAAAGGGTTAAGTTTCAATGCCTTAGGAGGATGCGTGTATTGATCCCTGTAATAAAATTATAGCATAATCCATCCTTCCTCCCTCTCCCCCAACAGTGATGACTAACTTAAAGGAAAGGAAAAGCAAAACTAAATCAAAGAAGCTTAAAGCAAATTATTGACTACATTTTGGATAAAACACTGGGCTTTGTGTTTTCAGCAGTAAGCTATCAACTTCCCTAACTGAATTTGCTTTCCACGGCACTGTGAAGCAGATCTGATATGCCACTTGAATTAATAAAAGAAGTCAAAGGACTGCCTGAAGTTGATCTGCTAAGTAAATTACACAAAGTAGATTTCAGATACCTACAGCCAGGTTGTGATTATAGCAGGAAATATATCGAGGTAAGAATTTTCGTAACTCAGAATAGTTGTCTTTTGTTTTCAGCAGTTGGATTGTCAAGTGCCTAGGTGTGGTTTTTCTTTGAATTTCTCTTGCTTGTGGGTAACTGAGCTTCTTGGATCCACAAGTCAATGTTGTTCATCAAATTAGGGATATTATTGGCTAATGTTTCTTGGATTTTTTTTTTTTTAGTATATTATTACTCATTTCTCCTTCTGGATGTCGGTTACATGTATGTTTGTATGTTGGACTGTTTGATACTGTACTTCTGGTCTCTGAGGTAGTTTGTTTTTCTTCAGTACTATTTTGTTTTTGTTTTCTTTTTTGGCTGAGGGATTTTCAGATTGTGGAATTTCTATTGTTCTGTCTTTAAGTTTACTGAACTTTTTTTGGGGTTATATCCAATATTGTATGCATATTTAGTGAATTTTTAATTTTAGTTATTGTATATTTAAGTTTTGGACAAAGTTAAGAATGCTGGGAAGGAGGTAAGGGACTTACTGATAAAATGGGTCTGATAGTAAAAGAAGGAGAAATAATGCCACACTTCAGTTTTGCCCTTCTAATCAATATTCTCCATGTAGACATTTATCTTTTATTCCTTTGTTTATTTTCCATTTTCCTTATATTTTGTTTCATATGAAATAGAGTATTACGTATTACAGTTGGTCTTCTCTACTTCATTGAATTTAAATTCCTAATCAAATGCTTGTTAGTATTTGTAAACTCATTTTGCATTTGGTTGATTCGGATGATGTTTCTTGCATACTTGTATTTATTAATAAAGTGCTGTGATTAGATTCCTTTTCTTTGTGACAAGTCATTAATACTAATTATTACTGAGCTGTATCTAACTTTATCATTCTTCTCTTATTTTGTGTGTTTGATATAGAAGCATTTAAATGAAATATTTTTTAAATTCTAGTACTTTTATTAGTGTTACTAAAATAAACCCTTTTATATATAAGTAAAATGTCAGTTTGAATTCTTAAATTCCTTTGTCTAACCTGCACGTGTCTGTAGATATCTCAAGAAACATATTTATGTTTCTTGAATTTTATTAAATACATTTTACTGTGAAATTCATTGTTTTTACTATACAGTTCTGTGAGTTTTGAGAGATATATAAAAACGTATAACTACAACCATAATCAAGCTATAGAACAGATGATCACCCTCCCCCAAAAAATTTTAGAGTCAGCTGCTACCCTAATTTCAATCCCTGGCAACCACTTTTGACCAGTTTTCTGAGAGTATACAGTATTCTAGCCTTTCAAGAATGCCATGTAAATTGAATCATACAGTATGTAGCCTTTTATTTTTTTAATTGAAATATAGTTGATGTACAGTATTATATGTTACAGGTATCAGTAGGTAGCCTTTCGATTCTGGCTTCTTTCACTCAAGACATTTGAGATTCTTCAGGTTGTTGAGTTTATCAATAGTATTACTTTTTTTTTTTTTTTTTGGCGGTATGCAGGCCTCTCACTGTTATGGCCTCTCCCGTTGCGAAGCACAGGCTCCAGACGCACAGGCTCAGTGGCCATGGCTCACGGGCCCAGCCGCTCCGTGGCATGTGGGATCTTCCCGGACCGGGGCACGAACCCGTGTCCCCTGCATCGGCAGGTGGACTCTCAACCACTGCGCCACCAGGGAAGCCCAATAGTATTACTTTTTATTGGTTGCTAGAATTCCATCACAGTCTGTTTATCCATTCCCCAGTATAGCAGTACTTGGATTCTTTCCAGTATTTTGTAATGATGAATAAAGCAAATTAAAAAATTTATTCTAATTTTTACTTGTATCTTGGTATTATAATCTCTTTTGGCTTTTCTGTGTAACTGTTTTTCTCTCGTTTCAGGGAAAACTCTCACTTATCTCTTCTTTAACTTATGGTGGAAACAGAAGAGCTGTTTTGAAGATTGGACTACAAGGTATATAAGAAGACCATTTCTGCTTAACTTTTTGCTTGTAATCTGGAAATGGGTAACTTTGTGTATGTATACATACACACATAAGCACAAAAATCATTTCTAGTGTAAGAATCTATGGAATGAAAAGTTATTCTTTTCCTCTCTAAATTTTTTTCTCCGAAGTCTATCCTCTCCCCATTCTCCCATTGCTTCTGTTATACTTCAGATTCCTTTAACGTCCTATCTAGACTATTACAATAACCAACTCATCCCCCTACTTCTAGTTTCACTAATGTGACCCAAACAGCTTAGCAAATTTTAAGAAAATGCTACTTTCAGCATGTTATTTCTTACCCAAGTGTAGTTACATGAGGGAGAATTCTTCTTCCTAGTAACCCTTAAATAATCCTGGTAAGAGTTTAGAATACTTGGGGACCAAAGTAAATCTCATCTGAAGTCTGAAATTAGTTGAATGAATAAAGAATGGTCTACAGCAGTGAATGGGAAACAAACTTTGAACCACATTTCTACAACTATTGAAAACCAGATATATATCAGACACTGTTCTAAGTACAGGGAATATAGCAGTGACCGAAACAACATTCTTGCATTCATGGAGTTTACATTGTAGGGGAATAAATAAATTCAACAAATAATTATATAAAGTAATAATTGATAGAAATGTGGTTTGTAGACAAATAGAGCAGGATAAGGTGGTATGCCTGATGTATTATCCTTTTATATATTCCTAGGTATGATTTGCTAATATTTTGTTAAATTTATGAAAAATATGATAGGAATCTGTCTTTTCCTGTAGTGATTGGTAATTTATGTTTCTAAGGGAATTTATCAGGTCATCTTGGTTGTCAGATATATTGGCATAAAGTCATTCATAATATACTTTTTATATGCTTTTAATGTTGGTAGGATCTGTAGTGGTGTCCCATTTCACTGATTTGATAATTTGAGACTATTTTCTCTCTCTCTCTCACTTTTTTTTCTGATCATTCTGGCTAGAGATTTATTTTACTGATCTTTAAAATCGGCCTTTCTTTTCATTAATTTTTCTCTATTTTCCAGTTTTCAGTAACATTTCTTGTCTGTTAATCTGCTGTTAACTCCAATCAGTGTACTGTTAGCTTCTAATATTATATTTTTCAACTCTGGAAGTTCATCTTGAGTTTTTTCATATCTGCCAGTTCTCCTCATCTATTTTCTTCTACTTCCTTGAACATGTACTTTTAATAACTGTTCCAAAATCTCCTCTGGCAATCCTGTCATCACTGTCATTTCTGAGTTTTTTTCTATTGATTCCCTGCCCCCCCCCCCCCAATCCTTACGTGTTTTTCCTTTCTGTATGGTTGGCAGTTTTTTAACTGGATCCTGGACATTTAGAATTTTATATTATCAAATATTGGATTTATTTGTAATCCTTTAAATATTATTTGTCTTTGTTTTGGAATACTGTAAATTCTCTTGGAATCAGTTTGGTTAGCTTTGGTAGGATGGATCTAGAGCAGCCTTTATTTGGGGGCTAATTTGCCCTTATCACTAAGGAAGTGCCCTTCTGACAAGTTTACTATGTGTTTTGTGTATGAGGATTCCACTCTGGCTGGTTGGAACCAGAACAGTTCACAGCCCTGTGTGAGTCTCAGAATTGTTCTGCCTGTTTCTTTCAAGTGGTTCTAATCCCTTTCCTACCATGCTTTTGTAGATCAGTACTCAACCAAAGACCAGAAGGCACCCATCTCCAGAGCGCTCTTATCTATCTATGCTGCTGTCTTCCTTTCAGCACCATGTCATGCAGATTCTAGCTGCCTTGCTGTCCTCAAATCTGAACTCTTCTGAATTCAGTGAGGCTGTTGGGCTTTCTTTGGATTTTTACCTCCATTTTCTGCTGCCTGGAAACTCTTTCCAGGAAGTAAGCCGGGGCTATTGCTTTGTTTTCCATCTCAAAGAGATCACTTACCTGCACTTACTGTTGTCCAGTGTCTGAAAACTGTTGTTTTATATATATTTTCTTACTTCTCTAGTTGCTTTAAGGCTGGAGAGCAAATCCCGTCCCTGTTACTCTGTCATGGCCAGAAATAGACATTTGATAGGTCATTTAAGATATTAAAGAAGTAAGTTATATCTTGATTAGAAGCCATTGTGTTTTTGTTTTTAAGGAACATTAGTGTTTCAGTTTATGTATATACTTGTTTTGAGGAGTTGGATGAAAGAGGTAGGTGAAAGGAGGCAATAGACAGATGTAGTTGTTTCATTGCTGGTGATAAAGTAGCAGATTCAGGAGTTTTAAGTAACACTGCAAATTTTAGAAAGATCTTTCATGTACTTCATAGATACATGAAAGTCTGATATAAAGGCAGTTTCTTCGAGTAGTTGAATGTTTGAAAGCTTATATTAATGCGACCTCCCTCCGATGACATAGTAATTGAATCTTAGTATTTGGACTTGCTTCAGTGGTTCTAGGAGGTGGCCTCTGAAGAATGAAGATTATGGAGATTCTTTATCAAAGCCTAGAATATACAAATGAGATTACTGTAAAATGTTTGTTTCTTCTTTTCCTAGTAATTTTCATTGTCAAAATCACAAATAGCTTGGTTTTTACACACACATGCTCGTTTATTCTTCAATATGCGGGTGCTGGGGGAGAAGAACACACTTCCCTAGATTAAAACTTCATGTTCTAATACTTATAGATTACCAGAAGATCAGTAAAAATGAAGTATTTGGGGAGTGATATGTTATACACTATAAAAATTGAATAATTGTAACTTATTCAGTTCTTTTGATCATAACCATGTGAAAATAAATTGAAAGTGGTCATTATATGATGTTAATGTAGTATTTACAGAAATTTGTAAAACATATTTTAGGTGCAACTAGTTATAATTTTGGTTTTAACACCTAGTAGCATTCTATACATTATTTTTATGATACTTAAGTTGTTAAGAGTAAACTACAAGTGAATTTTAAACGTTTTAATTACTCTTCTTCATAATTATATTTTGAATTATCTATAGTTTTTAGAATTTAGTTGTCATCAATTTTCTTGTCTAGAACACCTTTATATCTAAAGTGTTTTTCTGTGTGTCTGTGTTTCTCCACAGAACAAGAAAATTCAAATTCGGATATCAACACCCTCAGTGTATTATTTTTTGGAAAATTAGCAAAGGACTGTGCTAAAGTTTTCTATGAAGGGGTAAAGTATTTTTATATTACTTTATCTTTTTTGCAGTAGGCTTAGAATTATTGAAGATGCTGTATTTATCCCATAGGCCATATTTTAGTGATTCATTATATATTTGTAGGTATATAAAAAATTATACTTAAAAAAGCAACATCTTTAAAATTGAACACTTGTAAGAGGTTAGTAAAACTTATCATTGACATAAAAAGGGACAATTTTTCCTCTCACTTAAGTTTAATTTTTAGTGTTCAATAGAATAGCTTAAAGATATATACATTTTCTCTTCACTTAATTAAAAAATAATTCTCACTAACTAAAAAATAATGAGCTATAACTCTGTATTTTTATAATATTTTCTATAATTGTTATAAAAAGAAATGCCTGCTAAATCCCCAACAAGATAATACCAAACCAAACACAACAGCATATTAAAAGGAGTAAACACAATGACCAAGGGGGATTTATCCCAGAAATGATGTTTGGTTCAACATAAGAAAATCAGTCATTGTAATATATCACAGTAATAGAGCAAAGGGAAAAAAACACAAACGATCATCTTAATTGATGCAGGAAAGGCATTTGAAAAATTCTACACACTTTCATAATCAAAACACTCAGAAAACTAGGAATAGAAGGGAACTTCTCAACATAGTAAAGATCAGTTATGAAAAACCTACAGCTAACATCATAGTCAGTGGTGAAAGACTGAAAGCATTCCTCCCAAGGTTAGGAACAGGACAAGGATGCTTGCTTTCACCACTGTTATTCAACGTTGTACTGGAACTTCTAGCCAGAGCAACTAAATAAGAAAGAAATAAAAGACATCTAAATTGTAAAAGAAGAAGTAAAACTATCTCTCTTCTCAGATGACATGATCTGATATATAGAAAATCTTAAAGAATCCAAAAGAAAGCTACTAGGGCTAATACATGAATTTAGCAATGTTGCAGGTTACAAGATCAGCACAGTAAAATCAGTAGCACCATCCAGTAGAACTGTTTGCGGTGATGGAAATGTTCTATATCTGTGCTGTCAATATGATAGCCACTAGTCATATTTGGCCAATGAGCCCTTAAAATATGGCTAGTACAGCTGAGGAACTAAATTTTAAACTTTGTATAATATCATTTTAATTAAATTTAAATAGCCACATATGGCTAGTTGATACTGTATTGGACAGCACATCTCCAGAAATTAACCACTGTTTGGTGTATAATCTTACAGATTTTTTCTGCATGCGTATTAAAATGATTTAAAATTAACTTTCTGTAAGAATCTCATAACATCTTTGATGTTAATTGGAGATCCTCTAGATATTTGCAAAACCAGTTTTGGTAATTAAACAATATTGAAGCATATAGCTGTAAAACATTGTTGAGTCATTGATAAGTCTCCAAAGAAGTTGCTCAGAGTTAGACAGTACTTCTATAATGATGTTGCAGGAATATTAGATATATGGTTTCAATCCTTTTTGATTTATGGTTGTTACTAACAAGTAAATGACGTGGGAAAAAACAATGGTTTCTGCAAAATGGCAGTCAGATGAGATTGTCTGTACTCTGTCTCTTTTTTCATTTAGGTTCAGTAAACATTTATTAAGTGCTGACATTTTGCTTGACTCCGTGCTAGGCTCTGGAGAAACCAAAATGAGTAAGACACAGTGCTTGACCTTATGGAGTCCACTATCTCTAGCCTAATGGAAAATCATTTAATGGTGGTAACTATAATAGAACTGGAATAGCAGCCTCAATAGGCTGAATCTGCCTGGAGGATTTGGGGAGAAACATCAAAGAGTAGGCACTTAGTTTTTTAGTGGAATATTTTATTTGTTAGTCTTTAAACTTTTTATTATGAAAAATTTCTAACATATATATAAGTGGTAAGAATTGTATAACGACTGTCCATATTCCAAATATCTAACTTCAGTTATCAGCATTCAGGCTCTTATTTCATCTGTTTCATCTTTTCATTTTACTGCCACAGATTATTTTGAGGCAAATATCAGGAATTATATAATTTAAATCCTAAAAATTTCAGTATGTAAAAGAGAAAGCATCCTAAAATTATATGTGTATGTGTATATGTATATATACAAATGAATACATACCATAGTACAATTATACTACTGAAATATTAACATGAGCTTTTATAAACCATGAAATATCATCAATGTATTCATGTATGTATACACACATATCTATGTATATCTATGTGTCTTACTATCTATTTGAATAAACACAATTTCATCATTATGCCTAAATAATTTAACAGTAATTCCTCTATATAATCAAATATCAAGTCAGTGTTCCAATTTCCCTGATTATCTCATAAGTTATTTTTAAATTTATTTTCTTCTACCAGGAGGAGACTTTAGGTAGGGAACTCAGTGAGGAGACCTTAGCAGTAATTCAGAAGCTATTGTGGATGTATAAAGACCAAAACTAAAGCATTTGTTGAATTGACCCAGAATTGATTAGTTGTATATGTGTGTGTGTTTGTAGTTTGGAGAACTGACCTAAGAAAACTGTACAATTTATGTCAGAGAACGTTTTGCCTGTGTTCTCTCCTAGGAGTTTTTTGCTAAGTTTCTGTAAGGAGGTGGCAAATCAGTTAATTTTTTCTTAATTTATAATTTGAAAAAAGAAAAGAATTAGTGCAGTGATTTTTTTTCTCAGTGAAAAGCTGTTATTAAGTCAGTGGTATATCTTAAAATCTTACTTCACAATTTGAAGAAATCAAATAGGAGTTGCCATGCAATTCATGAAATCAAATAGTTGCCATGCAATTCATGTCCAGAAATTCCTAGGACAGTTCATTAGACTGTTTCTCTTCAGAATGATAACTAGACTAATTTTCGATGCAATTTTAAAAACTTTGAATGCGATATAGTTTTAATATGGTTGGTACGGCACTGTGAAGTTCTAGAGGCAAGTATACTAAAAAAGTACTATCTGACAGTCTTATCAAGAAAGGGGACTAGGAAATAAAGTATATAAAGCATGTGTACACACACACACACACACACACACGCACACACACGCACACACACACAAAATCATACCTGCTTGAGGCCGTTTAGGTAGGGTAGGATCCAGTATCTCTACATAGCTATTTTGATGAGGCACTTTTGTGGGTGGCTCCAGTAAAGGCCTGTTATTGTTCCTTATTATTCTTCTTCTTGCTCTTAAAGGCATGACTTTATTTCAGCTTTGTTAAAATAATTAATGTTTATGATGACAGTTCTGAATTATTAAGAATTCAGTGTTTAATAAGTCCCTAAATCATGCTTTTTTTTTTTTTTTGGTATGCGGGCCTCTCACTGTTGTGGCCTCTCCCGTTGCGGAGCACAGGCTCTGGACGCACAGGCTCAGTGGCCACGGCTCACGGGCCCAGCCGCTCCGCAGCATGTGGGATCTTCCCGGACCAGGGCACGAACCCGTGTCCCCTGCATCGGCAGGCGGACTCTCAACCACTGCGCCACCAGGGAAGCCCCCATGCCATTTTTTAAGGAAGATATTCCTCAGAAATGATGAGAGTGAGAGGGAGGGAGAGAGAGGAATGAAAGTGAGAATGCTAAGTAGATGTTTAACAGGGAAAGATACACTTATTTAGAAAAATAACTTACATATTTTTCCCTTGATCTAGAAAACAATTTCTCTATTATAATACTTTGATGAGATAGGGGAAAATGAAAAAAATCAGTTTAATGACTAATTTGCGTGTGGATACTAAGTTATAACAGATATTTTCTCTGGCTGCCCATCCTTCAAAACAAACCAATAAAACCCCAAATCAGTGTATTAACAGCTTTCTCATTCTTCAGGCTGTTAGGTATGCATAGGCAAGTTTTGCGATAGTACATTGAATTAGTAATATTTAGTTTTCATGGGTTATAGAATATTTGAAATATACATGAAATGTAGTTTCATGTTATTTAAGATGAACTCTTTCCTTTCTGTAAAGAAGTCCACTTTTAACAGTTTTAGAGATTTCAAGGACCTGGGCCAGGAAATAATAGCCTACTTCCTTTCAATTTGCTAAGATCATTAAAGTTACCTTTCTTTTCTTCGCTCCTGATATTTTTTTTAATAAGTACGACGTTACACTCTGTGCTTCAGTTTCCTTCAGGGGAGAAAAGTTGATTTTAATGCATGATCAGGAAGAGGTTTTAGCATCCTGTTTTAAGAGTCAACTGACAATAAAACTAAAGCCTGCTTCATTTTTATGAAAGGGCCTATAGTTTATAGATGAAGATGAGACCCTAGGGTGCTCGGGTCTCCAGTGAATCCCCAACAGGGTGTAGGTAGCCAAAAAGCGTTCTTCAATCAACTAAAAGTGTATGTAAATGTATTTATGTATTTTTTTTCCCCTCTGAGGAGGCCGTCTGTAACTCTTACCTCATTCTCAAAGAGATCCATGAACATATGATCATCAAGAACTGCTTTTTAAAGGCCCAATTTCATGATTCTATCGCAGTATATAGTTGAGTTAATATGGAACTCCACAGAAATAATAATGATCTGATATTAGAATTTCGTATCTTACAAAAATCTTCCTGTATTATTTTTAGAAAAGTTTTATGTTCATGAGAGTCAAGTGCTGATATGAATGTAATGTTTTAATCTTCTTAAAGAATTTTTTGAAACATTTTACAAAGACAATACAAAAGAATCTTTGGAGGAAATGTTCTAGGTAGAGTTGCTATTAGAGAGGTTTGTGTGTATTACATTTATTATGCATATATTAATTTTTTTTTTACCTTAGTGCATGGATCTCTGTTTATCTTATACTTCCTTCCTCCTCATTAGTCCTGGGTATCTCTGACTGTGTATCTGTGTGTGCATATGAATGTGTGTGTTTGTTTTTGGAGGGGTTCATAATTAAAGAGCTCTTCTGGCTGGCATGTTTGGATGTTTTGAAGTGAAATGATATAAAGAGATCGTAAATTCTAATTTCTAGTGATGTAAGGAGATTAAAGAACTTACTTTTCTGTTCCTTTTTCTGTCCTTTATTTTACATAGTTCAATAGCAAAGGCCATACTTAAGAGGCTGTTAGAGTTTGCTTAAGTTTAGGCAACAAAACACATTTGTTTATTTTTCAAACATCTATTAAAGCTAGCTTCTAATGCTTAATCAGGTTTTTGGAATCTTTTACTAAAATATGGTACTAATCTTTTATATATTATATTACTAATCTTTTATTGAGAATATCGTATTATATTTGTATGGAACTTTACAGATTGCAAAGTGCTTCCATATACGTTTATCGTTTGAGCCATTAGTAACCCTCTGTCCTGATGGTCAGTAGTACAGTTATTCTAAAGCTAACCTTGTAGTAAGTACAGAAGCTGCTCTGTCTCCACGACTGTATTTTTGTCCTGCCTTAAGGAGATATTGTGGACTTGAATTAGGTCTTGGAAATGTTTGCCTTAGAAGATTTTGTTCTTCTTATGTGGCCATGGTTTTAAAAGCATTTAAGCAGCATGGAAGGGCATAACCAGAAAAGCAAAAGCTGCCCCACTCCCTCTGAACCCACTCTCATTACCTACTCCCATTATTAGATAAAACCACTGCTATGTCTTTTTCTTTTTTTGGTATCCTTCCAGCTTTTATATATGTGTGTATATATGTATACTTACATATGTATGTATGTATCTTTATATACATATAAACATATATGTACATTTTCTACCAAATGACATCATACAATCCATGTTTTGTAAATTGCTTTATTTCACAACGTATCTTGGACGTCTTAGAGAAGTGTTTTAAAAATAAATACATGGTATTGAATATTAGGGATCTGTTTGCTTATATTTTTAATATGTTTTTATCTTTATCCTTCCTTAACATTCTTGTATTTATTAAATTCTTACCTGAAAAATAATATAAAAGGTTTATAATATAATGAGTTAGCAAAACATGTACATTTATCTATAAAACATGTATGATATATTAGATATTGTTTTTCCTAACTGATATGAAAGGTGTCTTCTGCTTTTGAAATATATTTTAAATAGGTATTCATTAAAATAGAATAGAACCATACAACTAATTAGTACTTGTCAGATAATAGGATGTTGGTAATGGTAAGTCAAGGTTTCTCCTTTTAAAATATAATGGTGTGAAGACTGAGGTCACAATTTAGTTTAAATTCTTTCTGCATTTAAAATCACGAATGTTGATCATTTGGGAGGTCTAATTAGTCTATTTATTTTAGAGTTTATAGTATTAAGGTTAAAGATTGTTGCAAATCAAAGGTAAAACTTTTTGCATAAAAGAATGAATTTTTATTGTGAGGTGGATGGACCTAGAGACTGTCATACAAAGTGAAGTAAGTCAGAAAGAGAAAAACAAATACCGTATGCTAACACATATATATGGAATCTAAATTAAAAAAAAATTAAAATAAATAAAAGTAAAAAAAGAAAGAGAAAAAAGGTCCGAAGAACCTAGGGGCAAGACGGGAATAAACATGCAGACCGACTAGAGAATGGACTTGAGGATACGGGGAGTGGGAAGGGTAAGCTGGGACAAAGTGAGAGAGTGGCATGGACATATATACACTACCAAATGGAAAACAGCTAGTGGGAAGCAACCGCATAGCACAGGGAGATCAGCTGGGTGCTTTGTGACCACGTAGAGGGGTGGGATAGGGAGGGTGGGAGGGAGGGAGATGCAAGAGGGAAGAGATATGGGAACATATGTATATGTATAACTGATTCACTTTGTTATAAAACAGAAACTAACACACTATTGTAAAGCAATTATACTCTAATAAAGATGTTAAAAAAATTTTTTTAAATAAAAAATAAATGTGGACATACACAGGGTAAAAAAAAAAAAAGAATGAATTTTTATAGCTCGATTCTTACACCTTTCTTCTTTGTCGCTTATTTCCTTAAGATTAGCTCTGTATTTGAATACAGCAATCCTAAAACATCTTTGCTTTGCTAGATTAATGGTACATTTTGTGGGAATACAAATGGTCTAATTGAAATTCCCTCCATCTGAGGCATTTTTTTCAGTTTTAACTTTCATTTAAAGAAAGTTTTAACATTAATATGTAGATACAAAATAGGAAAGACTTTTCCAAAGTATTTTAAAAGTTTAAAAAAAGGTCTTATTACAAAACTGTCAAAGTTACAGACATTTGTTAATACGTTTTTTCCCATTCCTATAAGATTTAGTTCTGAAAGAGGAGATAGAGTAGTACCTACCATAGAAGTCAGGAGATCTGGGTTCTTGTCTTAGTCTACAACTAATTAGCTGTGTGTGACCTTAAACTGCTCATTTATTCTCTCTGGCCCTTATTTTCTTATCTGAAAGATGAAGGTGTTTGATTATGCGATCTCTAAGGTCCTTCACAATTCTAAAATGCTAAGATTCTATGAAGTAAGTTTTGTAGTAGTTGTATAGTTTATGTTAAGATTTAATGAAGGTATATTTTATGTAATGTCTGTGTGTTTGTGTGTGTATATTCATATATTTAGGTATTCATTGAGTTGTCTAAACACTTGTTGAATGTTTTTTGTCTGCTCCATGTCAGAGACATTTTAACTGAATAAGACAGTTATGGACCTTGCTTTCATGGAATAGTTTTCAATGGAGAAGAGTGGAATTAAACAACTATTATGTAATTAATTATTTTATCCAGATATGATATGTACTAAGAAGATTGAGTAGCAGAATGAGAAAAATAGCCGAAAGAATGAACATAGGGGTATGGGGAGAGTAGATAAGTAAGAGAGAACAGCATATACAGAGGCCCTGAGTGAGGATCCTGGAATGCTAAGGAATTATAGTAAGGCAGAGTTCCAGAGTGAGTCACACGAAATGCGGCTGGTGAGCTGGGTGGGCATCAGATCATAAAATGATTTGTAGACCATTTAAAGATTTTGGTTTTTATGCCAATTATGTCCTTGGTGTTACATGATCCAATAAGTGCTAATACACATGAAATACATTTATTATGCTAAAGAAACATTTTCTGTCAGTCACTGCACTATCAATGACATCAGGTCCCTGGTTTTTCCCTGTACCCTTTCACTCTTTAACAGTGTTTTAAGATGTGATAACCTAACAGTATTTGCAAGGTCAGTATAGTAAAAATTACTTAATGCCTGTTAAAGTCAGATAAGTTTTTCTTTTTGGATTATCAACTGTTTCATATTTTCTTTGCCCTTTTCCTGCTCAGTGATGACTTGAGAATTTTTAGTATGTTATCCATTAAAAATAAGCAAATTAATACACTGGTTTTGTGTATTTTTGTTACCTATTGGTTTGCTTCCTATTTCACCACTGATTGTGTTCCTCATTGGGAGATATTAGCATGTAAAAACCATGGTTGTTTATATGCAAGTAAGTTGTCTGATTTTTTTTCCTTCAATTGTTCATTTTTAAAGAACGCTTACGTTAAAAAGACCCGTATTGATTTCACTCATTTTCTCTGCAACTCGTTTGCGGTAGAAATATTCCTGTTGGCTACACTGAAAATTGTCTAATGATGAGGGCTTAATCTATCTAAGGCACTGTGACAAAAGGGAAATGACTGCTTTGCTGATATCTGAGTATGCCGAGTTATTTCAAAGATTTCATTTCAAATGTGTTTTCACTTTTATAACTTTGATGCAAAGATAGCAATTAAAACCTTATCATTTTTAGCAGCAGGGTTATGCTTCTCAAGCTGGTTTTCTAATACTGTTTTCAGCAGACTGAGATAGGCACCTACTCTGATATATCAGAATACTTTAGTCTCACCACTGAACTGTGTAATTCCCATTCTTGTTTGAATGGCTTCAGTATGCTGTGCTCTTCTCAGAAACTTAGAACAGTGTGTGTTAAATCTCATTTTCAACTCAATCTAATGAGTGTTTATACAAGCTAAAACAGCCTATTATATATTTATGTTTCTAATCCTCTGTGTATTTGAATTAATTTGAAAGTCATTATGATTAATAAATTGATGGGACATGAATCCTAAGCCATTTATTTTTTTCTCTTTTGTTTAGATCTGTATTTCAGTTTCTACCAGTGTTGATTAATTTATTCAACAAATATTTGTTGACCACTGATTATGAACAGAAGCCTCCACTAGTCACTTGTGTGGGATATTCAGATGGATAAGACATTCTTAGTCCCAAGGATCTTACAGAGTTTTCAGGGCAGTAAAAACATTAAGAAAGTTTATAAATAACACACAAGAAAAATATTAAAATGCGGCATAGGAGAGTTCAGAGGAAGGAAGAATTATTTTTCCTTCTTCCTTCTTTGGGGTACAAGCTAAGATAAACCTCCCAGGGAAGAACCATTTACAGCCCAGATTTTAAAAGATAGGTACTCAGAAAATGCAAAAAATATATGTGGAAAAACATTGGGTATATAAGAGAATCTGATTTATTTTGTATTGAATGGAAGTATATGGAGATAAAGCAGGCAAAGTAACTTGGGATGAGATCACTGAGGGCCTTCAGTGCAATTTATATGTGTAAATTAAATATAAATTCATGTTTATAAATATAAATTTGGGAGGGATAAATTGGGAGTTTGGGATGGAAATATACACACTACTATATATAAAATAGATAACTAATAAGGACCTACTATATAGCACAGGGAACTCTACTCAGTACTCTGTAATGGCATATATGGGGAAAGAATCTAAAAAAGAGTGGATACATGTATATGTATAACTGATTCACTTTGCTGTACACCTGAAACTAACGCTGTAACTAACATTGTAAATCAACCATACTCCAATAAAAATTAAAAGTAAAATTAAATTAAAAAAATAAAACAAACTTAATAAATTGAACATTTATTTTTTTTAGGTTTAATTTGTAGCTTAAAATTTTTTTAATAACTATTTTTTTGAAGTTTTGAATTTTATTTTTTTTTTATACAGCAGGTTCTTATTAGTTATGTATTTTATACATATTAGTGTCTATATGTCAATCCCAATCTCCGAATTCATCACACCACCACTGCCCCCCGCTGCCACTTTCCCCCCTTGGTGTCCATACGTTTGTTCTCTACATCTGTGTCTCTATTTCTGCCCTACAAACTGGTTCATCTGTACCATTTTTCTAGGTTCCACATATATGTGTTAATATACGATATTTGTTTTTCTCTTTCTGACTTACTTCACTCCGTAGGACAGTCTCTAGATCCATCCACATCTCTACAAATGACCCAATTTCCTTTTTATGGCTAATATTCCATTGTATATATGTACCACATCTTCTTTATCCATTCGTCTGTCAACGGGCATGTAGGTTCTTTAAAAGTATTTTTGGTTCTTATTTCCATTTTGTCGATTGTATGCTAGAGGAAAAGTTGTAACCTTTTACTGAGTTTTGTTGCTAATGTTAGAATAGACTTTTGAAAAATTTTTGTTATGAATACTGATATCTTGCTTTTAATGATTTATTCTCTTTATTTAAAAATGTTTTCTCCATCATAAAAGAAATACTTTTATTCTTTAAGTTTGGTTTATACAGAAAAATTGAAAAATATGCATTTCTTCCCCTAACACTTTCATTTAGTGTATATCTTTCCATATATTTATGTTTAAGACATTTTAAAGTAAAATAAAAAATAAAATGAGATATGTTATTTTTTGTATTTTGAAGAGAATTTAGAACTGACCAATGATTTCCCTACTTCTGTTTATTCTCCTGTGTTAGCTTGATTAAACAACTTTACATCTTTGACTGAAATCTTAAGTTTTCATTTAAATCAGAATATACTGTTCAAAGGTAAATTGGAAAAACTGCATATTTTTCAGTTATAATAGTAATTTATTCCAGAAGCACTCTTGCTCTTTATTTTATTCCCCTTTAAAACTGCCTAAACCATGGTACAAACATAGAAAATCTTCAGTGGGAAGGAAAATTTTCTCCCACTTAACTGTGAAGCATTGTGTTTAATTAGCATTAACAGCACAGACACAATTATGTTTGCAGTCTCACCTGAAGAAAATAAAATGCAGAAATTTGCAGAGCTAAAATATCTGGATAGGGCCAGAGATTTTAGAAAGGCCATTTATGATCCTTCCTTTGATTCACAGATAGTTTATGGAGGGCCTACTTTGTGCCAAGCCCTGTAAATACAAAGCAGAATAAGACATGACCCTTGTCTTCAAGGTGCTTACAGCCTAATTAATGGACCTAAATAGAGACTCCTGGGGGTTGACACCACACTCATATGTGCAAAATAAAAATCAGTAATGCAGAAGAGTTCCATTTGGTAGAAATTAAGATTATTGAAGGAAGCTGCCTAAGGCCCAGGAATTTCTGTTTATCTTAAGGTTTTAGTGTTAAAATTAGAGGAGTAAGATAATAATATGTGTGTGTGTGTTTGTGTGTACACGCGTGTGTGCGTGTGTGTGTGTGTGTGTGTATATAAAATACAGCAAGACAAGACTCACTAAGTGTGGATGTTCCAGTATTTGGAAAATAAGAAAAGAGATTTAACTAAAGAATGAGAGAGGCAGGAATAAATGGAGATTGGCTTCTTCTTACTATTATAAACCTTCGTGGAAAGAAAGTATCTTTGTTCTTATTAGTATGTAAATGGAAATGTCCTATTTATGTCTCATACCCTGGATCTTTATGCTCATGTTAGTTTTATAACAATATGGAGTTTTTGCAATAATGACATGTCTTTCTCAATGTAGTCTCTCAGAGATTTAGTTTCATTTAATTTCCATTCTTAATACTGTTGGCTCATTACTGTCTCTTCGTTGTGTTTATTCATGCACACTTATTCACATAAATTGAGATGAACATTGATGTTTGAAGCCCTAATAGATAAATAAAAATTTCTAAGTGATTTAGGTAGTGTTTTCCTGGTCCATTAAGAGGAGCACTGTACTTATCTATGGCTACATTGCTGATACCCTTTTGTAGGAGGTGGTAGTCTCAATCTTATATTCAGAAAGCATTAAACAAGTTTAGGCTAACCAGCTTTTCATTTTATAGAAATGATTCCTGTTTTTACATAGTAATAAAAATAATCTATATGGCATTCAGAATTATGGTATTTTGATGATTTTTAAATTATTTTTTTCTATATAGGACACCATTGCAGTGGCCGGATTTGTTATTTTGTCAGCATCTTCATCTACAAGCAGAGATGGTAAACTTCGCTTATTTTTGAAAGCATCTGAGGACTTCAAATCAACTGTTTATGTAAGTATGCAACTTTTTAGTCTCTAATTGTAGTTTTAATGAGCTAAAGTAATGGAATAGAAGTAGTATTTCTGTGTATCTGCAGATAAACTATTTAGTGTGACTGAATTATTGTAATTAAATATTTTAAGTTTAAAAATAAAAATCCTTTTCTTGGCTTTATATTTAGAATGATTCCAGGTAGCAGAGAAGGATCCCTTAAAGATAGTTATTTGTTACTGAAATTCTTAAAGCTTCGCAGACACTCTAAACCTGATCAATATATTCTTTGCAGTTATACTGTCATCCTCTTTTGATGGTCTGCTTGATTTTATCTTAAATTGATCAGGTGCCCCTTTTTAGGTAAAACTGATTTCCTCCTATTTCATTCTTTATGAAGGTCTTCATCCTCTCCGTCTCACTTCACCACCCCCCGCCCCCTCCCCACACAAACACACATACACTTTCGGAGACTGCCTGTTTGGTCAAGGCTGTCAGGTGGAGAAGTAGAGTTGGGTCAAGCTATGTGCCTGCAGACCAACATCTGCCTGTTTTGTTTTATTTTTTTGTCTGAACAGGGCATTTTATGGGCCAGGTGTGGTTCTGTGATATTAAAATTGGTGAATTAAACTGAAGCTTAGCTTAGACAACTTTGTACCTGCGACTCTTAATTTGTAAGCTATAACTTTATGCCATTCTGTGAACTGGAATATTATAAAGTGTGTAGTTTTACTACAATTAAAGGTCTGTAATCACATTGGACATGTTTGTATACAAATAAGTCCTCTCTTTTTTTTTCAGGTTTATGTTAAATCCGTAAGAGATTTTTCTACAGAATCAATGTCTTTGGTAAGATGGTATTAATTTTAATTTAGAAATGTACACCCCACACACACATACATATATGTATTTGACCCACTTTATAGACTGATTTTGAAATAGTATCAATACAGTGGGAAAACATAATCTCTACTTTTTTGATATATAATGATATTACATTTGAGTTATATATTTCCCTGGTAATTAATACCTGGTTCATCTGTTGTCTGGAATATTTGCTGATATTTTGCAGAAGTTACGTACACAAGAAAATTAAAATGGAAAAGATGTTTTATTGTGTGAAGACACTGGGATTTTTACTCCTTTTAAATCTTAGGCAAATTCATTTCTTTTGCTTTTCATCAGCTTATATTTAAACAGATTGTTATGTGCTGAATTGTGATTTGACAAATTATGTAATTTTAAGTAAAGAATTTTATTATACTTCTGATATATTTTGCTTTTTCTTTTAAATCATATTTTAAATATTTTATAAAATTTTGTCATCTCATAGCAATGGGAAGGTTCCCATTTTTAAAGGTGAGCTACTTGTAGCTGAGTGAAACTGGAAAGAAGGTAATATGTTGATAAAGTTTAGTTATGGCAAATGGGCTCCTTAGTTGCACAGGCGGGTTCCTTAGTTGTGGCACATGGGCTCCTTAGTTGCGACCCATGGGCTCCTTAAAATAAATTTTATGTTCTACCTTTAGTTTCTATTGGACAGAGTTCAAGGACTTTGCTTCTAGTTGACAGTGACTACGGGATACAGGTTTTAAATTCTGAATACTACCATAATTGTATAACTTAAATTTGTTATTTAGGGTAACTGTAACCAATAAAAGTATTGATGTACTTTTTAAAAAATATGAATTAACTCTGATATTAGTGTTTTTCAAAATTGTTATAGATAGGTCAGCTTCAAATATTTGATACATCCATGCACTTGTGGTAAGGCAGAAGTAAATGAGAGAGCCTCTGAACTTGGCAAAAATGGTTTTTCAGGAAGCTCAGGTATTCTGAACTATTAGAATATAACGTAGCTGCTCTGCACACACATACTGGCTTATTTACATTGAGAGCCAAATTACAATCAAGATGTTGATTGCTGGTTGTGAATTAACAAGTACATTACTTGGAAAACCATAATGGTTAGGGTCATTGAGCTGTGCTGGCCTTCCCATTCATCTCCACATTAGGGAGATATTTGTTAAGATAATATATTGGATCCAGTTAGTTTGTCAGCTGAGTACCTATTGTCTCTATTCTGTCCCATATGCTGACCATTGTTTTTCTTTCATTCCTTTTTTTTAATATCATGGTTTGATGAGATTTCTAAGCAAGCCCTGCCCTTGTGTTTGACCTGAGGGATCAGCTTCCTTGAAAAAAACAATTCATTTTGATTTGATTTTTAAAATTTTAACTCTTAGTGTGATAGGTAACCTTATTTCCAGCTGGGAGTGAAGTGGGTGGGTGATGGGGCCAGATGTCTGAACCCTTTTCAGGATTGTTTGACTAACATCAGACGTTCTTGTGAAATCACTTCCCCTTTTCTTTCCAAACTTCTGTATAGTTATTTCAGAAAAATTTTTTTCTTTTATTACCATGTTTAATGTCTTTATATCATTTATAATCAAAATCTGGCTTTATTTAGGCCTTATTAAAATCTTCATAGCAGTATAGGAAAAAAAATAAATATATGCCACAAGTTTTGAAGTGATATTAGTTAAGGTTAAAAACCAGAACAAAAGTCTCTTAAACTGCATTTTTTAGAGCTGTGTACAAATTACACCATTTATAATCAAAGTTATTTATATGAAAAACTAGATGGTTTATATAGCAACCTTTATAAGCTGTGCATTTCTCCTTTTTTCAGGCTACAGTCTCTTTTTAGACACTTAGAAGGAAAAAATGCAGATCAGTTTGCTAACTTACAAATTTGATCATAACATGATTCTAAAATCTTAATACTTATATTCACTGTCTTTCTTTAGGTTCCAGCCACACATTATGTATATACACCCCTGAATCAACTTAAGAGTGGCATGATTGTCAATGTCTATGGTGTTGTGAAGTTCTTTAAGCCTCCATATCTGAGCAAAGGAACGGGTAGGTATTATTAAAATTGGTCAAGATTTTAATGGACTGGAACTGTTTTATTGGTTCAGGAACACAGCTCCTTCAGTACTCTAAGTCTTAGAAACTTAATTGTGATTTATAATTGTCAAACAATACTGATGCAAATTTTTTGGCCATTTTTACTTATAAAATAAGTATAGTCTATAAGTTGTAGAGAATAAATGAAGAAAAGAATGCTAAGCAGCAACATGACAGCATATGAAAGTATAAAATAGCCTATGAAAGTATAGAATAAGCTAGAAAAGGTAAATATATAGACACGTACAGAATATGTAATGCTGTTATGTAAATCATTTTAATTCTTGCATAGAAGTTAAAAGACAAATGTATAAAAAAGAGCTACCTGTAAACATGTGTTAGTGGTTACAACATAAAAAGATGTAAATTGTGACTAGGTAACATAAAGTATGTGTTGGGGGAGGGGACTAAAAGTGTAGAGCTTTTGTATATGATAGAAATTTATTTTTTATCAGTTTAAGATAGTTATAACTGTAAGGTGTTTTATGTAAATTTTGTGGTAACCAAAAAGAAAATACTTATGGAAGATACGCAAAAGAAAATGAGAAAGGAATCAGAGTAGGTCACGACAAAAAAAATCAGTGAAACACAAAGGAAGACCATAAGAGAGAAAACAAGGGACAAAAGAGCTACAAGACAGACAGAAAAGAACAAAATGGCAAGAGTAAGTTCTTCCCTATCAGTAGTTACTTTAAATGTAAAAGGATTAAACATCCCAGTCAAAAGGCATAGTACTTGGGTTGTTTTTAAAGATAATTAAGGAGATATAACCTATTCTATATAAAAATGTAAGCTTTTAAACAGACTAACATGTAAAAGAATGAATCAAAAAAACGTGGATTTCAGCTTTCTGAGAGTTAATGTAGTTAACAGACAGGCACTTTCACCTTGGTTTAATTTAGTTCAACGAAATTTAACATTTATTGCTCTGTTTAGTCTAATTTGAAACAGCAACATTTGTAAGAGGCATCATTATTTTATGTATCATTAAGAAAAGCTATGCTTCACTGTCAATTGTAAGATATAACCATATTGTAAAGATGTTAAAAATGTGAAACAGTGGTGGTGTTGATGAAATATTGTCTTTATCGACTGTATGCCTGCCAGCTGCTGTGGCTCATGCTGGGAACACAAAGATGTTCTCAGTGAGTTAATATTTTTAAAAGATTTAATTTATTAAATTATACATATGCAAATTTTATTGTGGCATGAGCTCTAAGTTTACTCTTTGGTGGGGTGGATGGGGGGGAAAAGTCTCATTTTCATGCGGTCAGCATTTTTTTTTAGTGTGTTTTAAAATTTTATTTTGAGCATTATTTGATTTTTTTTACATTATGAAATATATCAAACATACAGAAAATAATTAAATGACCCCTATATTATATTTACTGGGCAGATTTTACCATATTTGCTTCAGTTTTTTTATTTATTTATTTTTAACTTTTGTTGGAGTATAGTTGACAGAATATTTTGATAATGTGTAAAGACTTAGTTTATGTGCAAGTGGCTATGTGAAGACTGTTGAATCTAGAGATGAGAAGTTTGAAATAGGTGGTAGCTAAGTCTGAAGACCGCAAAAGGATGTTTTATTGAAAACCCTGATTTCTGTTGTTTCAGTAGGAGGGGAAGAATTAAACGTTAAGGTTGAAGCAGAGAAATTTTGTTTGAATTTCTCAAATATTTTCATTCAACTTTACTGTTTTGCAGTCTGCTTTCCACACCCCATCATGCCATTCAACATACATATGCATACTTTCACCTTAGTAGTTTCTTCTCATCATCGAATTTTTTTCCCCTGAATTTTACATTGCCCATTCTGTGAATTCCCTGTAGAGTGTAATCACTGCAGTCTTCTTCCAGTTGCCAGTGTTATCTGGCTAGCTTTAATAGGCCTGCCAAATTTAGGAATAAGCTACAATACTGGTAATAATGTTCATCTAACTTGGTAGAAGATATAATTTTAAAACTTTTTGCACTTGGTATGGTTCAAATGCTTATCATTGAAAGTTTTTAGTAAATTAATCAGCAAATACATTATTTTCAAAAATATCATGAAATGAAAGTATTACAGAATAAAATTATAGCTGTTTTTAAAACAGCTATGATGACTCAATTTTAGTTTGTTATTAGATAGCATAATCATTTTCTTCTGACAATGTTATTAAATCGTGTATATAATGAAAGCATTGGGAAACTGTAGTATTTATTATATATTCTATGTATCCTGTATCTCTTAGATATATTTATAGTTAGATCCAGTCCTTTAATAAAAACATTCATGAGTAGTAATAAGCCAACTTTTATTTTAAAGATAATGTGTTTCTCTGTTTCTTCTGAGATACTAAATTAAAATGAATGTCATCAATTTTTTCTGAATATATTCATTAAAACTCTAAAATTTGTCTGAAGATACAGCAAAATATCTTTACTACTACCAAGATGGTAACATTTTAAAACTATCTGTCTTATAATTTTAGTTACACTTACATTTTTTTCTGTTGATAGAATTTATCCTTCAACATGCTGCAGGAGAGTCAGACAAATAGCACTGATTTTCGTGTTCAGGAAAGAATCAACTTCATTAGTATTACCACTGAGAAGTACTAAAATAAATGTACAGGAGTAATCCACAGCTGAGCCTTTTTTGTACTATATAAAGCAACATTATTTCACAAATACAGGGCCACAACCTAAATATTACATCTTAATGTACATAATAGTTATGTGTAGGAAAATTACCTTTATGCAACTCAAATTTAGATAGATGGAAAAAAGTTGATTCTCTTATATATCATTAGCTAGAATTTTTCATTAAAATTCATTTTATAAATGTTAAATTCAATGCAGTAGAAGCAATTTGGCGCAATTTAGCATCCTTCTTGACTAAAATTTTTCTTGACTTTCCTCTCATCCTCTGTAATAATGATTATACATGACCTGTAGCATACTGCTATCTTATTTCTGTAGCAAATGCTTTATTTCCCAAGCTTTATCTTCAGTCTTCGAGGAGTTGTAGCTTTTATTCTTACAGAAGTCTGTCAGTCCTGTTTTTAAAAGGACTATCGATGCTCACATTCTTATTCATCTGTGATAAGATTCATCATGAAAACTGAGAATTTCTCAAGGATTATGGAAACAGCATATATTAAAAGATCATCGTATCATCAAAATTGATTTTGATCATGACTCAGCAGGGGTACATAATGTGGCCTCTTTCATATAGGAAGACAAGGTTATTGCCACATTCTTGGGATTTTGAGATTTTATAGAAGTTTATCTTCTCTGAAAGCAGTTACTTCTCTGAAAGCAGTTACTTCTCTGAAAGCAGTTACTTCTGCTTCTCTCGCACCGTTACTTTTGCTTTGAAGAGCTGGGTAGGTAGAGCTACGTGTGCAGTGTTTTGCCCTGCACAGATCACATTGGGCATTTTTCTTAGATAACATGTATAAAGGAGTTTAATTTTAGCTTTGTCTCAGATTTTAAGGAGTATCTTAATTTTTTGTTTGAAACTTGAGACACCTTTACTCTGTTCTTATTGTCTGTTCTTGCTAAATAAGGTAAGTAGAGGCAGGCCATAAAATATATCCATCCAGACTTGTTAATAGTATGTGGTCCTGCTTGCTTGGTTAATATCATAATGCCTGCTCACTCTGAGCAAATGCGAAGAGTAGAGAGAACACTGTTTGTGCTTATTCTTCCTAATATTTGAGTCCAGAGGAAGGGAGAGAATAGTCAGAGTATTCATAGCATCAGTTTTTACTGTTCACTTCTTTTTTTATTTTCTTCTCTGTCCAACTTTGAGACCCTAGAGGTCTCAGCCTTTTCATGCCACATAATGTGGCACATCACCTGTGGCTCCCTAGCTTTCCTCAGGAATGCTCTATGTTGCTAAACTATTTTCACACCTCCTCCCATCAAAAATTCTCAATATTAGAAAAGCAGCTTGGTTAAACTGAACAGTTTTGGATGTTACAGTGTTTCTACAAGCAGACTTATGCTATTCAGTTTCTTAGAAAAAGGACACCTGTTTTAGCTACTTACTGAGCATTATAATCAAATTACTAAAATTGTATCCAAAACATTGGATTTCTAAGAGCTCCTATCTGTTTCACTTACTTTTAGTTCTTAGAATAGAGTGATAGGATATAGAGCCCTAGGATTTTTTCTTTTCCTGTTCTGTTAAACATTCCAGCTAACTCTGGATTGCTAATTTTGGCTCTGTAAAAATACTATTTTCACTTATGCGAATGACTTGCCATTTATGCATTAATGTTATGTAGCATAATCGTTTGAATATTTTTGTTTTGCCTGAGTAATATTGGTTGCCTATTAATGATTATGTAGTTAGTGTCTTTTAATTTCTTAAAGTATAATAATTAACTCCCACATATTCCACAGTAACATGGTTGAAAAAGAATTTATTAATTACTGAATGATTAATGACTCATTGGTACTCCATAAGATCCAGGAGCCTTTCTGATTCATCAAAGGGAGATTAAAACTTCTAGTACAACATAAAATTGTATGTAATATTTACTTATATTTTTTATTTTTTAAAATTGATAACGCATCTTTAGAATTTTTAACCCTTTTGTAGTCCTACACCTTTATGAAAATGTGATGACAGTTATAGAGCCTGTCCTAGAAAAATTCACATGCATGCTTAAACACTTAAATATACAATATCAAAGTTCATTCCCTGCTGCCTCTGAGCCTCAGATTGCAAAATCCTGATCTGTGGTATGTTCATACTCACTTATTTGACTATTCAGTTAATGTCAAAACTACAACATACATTTTGGCTTAATGTATGGCATTTAAAACAAAATAAATGAATGCACAGTTTTGCTTTTCAGTTTGCTCATTTGTTCATTTATTCAACAAACATTTATTGAGAACTTTCTGTGTGCCAGGTGTTATATTTTATAGACATGAGACATTCAAAGATTTATGTGATTGTTTCCACCCTCAAGAAATTAAAGTCTGTAGTTAAGCAGATAACCATTATAAATCAATGATTATAATTATTCATGGTTTCACTTTGGTTTTAGTCTTTCCCCAATTTGTAAAACTCTACTTGTCCATTTTATTGTTGACTATGTAAAGCAGAATCTTCGTTGTAAAATGTACCATGCTTTTTGAATATGTGTTTTAAAGTTGAATGATGGATTTACCTTTTATACAAGATGCAGGTTGTGGGCAGGCACAGAGTTTTCCATTTCCCAAGGGCTAAAAAATGATAATATCTAGTTGAGTGAGGTAAGAATCTTCAAGTGCTTGGCTCTCTTGCTTTCAGGAATGGAGGGCATCCAGGGCACAGCTAGTCATCACTTATCTCTTTAAGGATTTGGAAAGGTGAGCTAAGCCTCTCTTCAGCACTGTTTTCCAGCTATTCTGTCCGTGCCAGTAGGAAGTAGGTTTCCACTTGGAGAAAGAAGGTGAAGAAAGATCTTTCTTCCCCTGTCACTGAACCTTTGTGTGGCTTGCTTTCTTATATTCAAGAATGACTTCTTTGATGAAGCTTGAGGCTTCTATTTGGCTTCCTGTCCATATCCTAAGAATCTGTCTCTCATGACCTTTTCCTCTAAAAATTATTAGCCTGTTTATTTAGGATGTTACCCTTATTTTTCATGAGTTTTTTAATTTGAATTATTTTCATGAATCATAAAATCAGTACTGTTTTCCCATTTTTTCTTGAAACTCGTGTTATATTCTTTTATTCATTAAATTAAAAAATGTGTTTGCTAGCCTTGTGTAGCACTGTACTGTACTTAGTTGTTTTCTATAGACTCATAGGTTGTTGTCCATAGATAAAATAACTCTCAGAGAGTTTACAAGTGAGGGAGACCCAAATGTAATCAGCTAGCTAATAGAAGGCACAGTCTTATGCTGTGACTAAAGGAATAAGCAAAGTGCTTTCCGAGTGGGAATGGAGAGATTAATGCTAACAGGGGAAAAGCTTCTAAGAGATGTAACATTTTAGCTGAACTTTAAAGGGTAAATTGGATTTTGATAGATGAGGAAGAAGAGGCCAACATTCCAGAGTTTGAAAATAGCAACAAAAGTTGTCAGATTTATAATGAAAATGTGAACTAGTGCTGTAGCAGTTGACTTAAATATAATTTTAAGCAATAGAATGTCAGCAATATATTGATGCATAATTTTATGCTCTTGTAGCAGTCTTTTTTTAGGGATCGTTATTAAGGACCTATGATACTTTTATGGTGTACATTTTGTTTATATTCTTGAAGAATTTTTTTTTTAATTCTATGTTTTATGGTTTCCATATGTGGTAAACCTGGCTTGTTCAGATTGTATTGGTTATATATGCAGTCAGCTTTATTTATATGCTATAGCTGTCATGTAGTTGGCAATTTGTCTTTGAAAGATTATGTGTTCAGAATTATTACAAATATATCTCAAGTGGCTATCAGTGGAATGCTTTGTTACATTACTTCTCAGGTCAAATGGATTCTGGTAATATTCAGGTTCACAAAAATTACTTTCGAGTTACAAGTTACTTTGATTTCCATTTGCATTGTTAGGATTTTCTTCTACTTCAGTGTATTAATTTCCCTCCCAACTTTACATATCATCAATTAAGAAAATCCAAGTATATTCTCTTCCTTATTTTTCAGTTTGTTTGTTCGTCCTTTTGCAGTGGTTTCTGGCAGCTTCTTATATATAAATGATAATCTCTTTTTTGTCATTATGTTACAGATGCTTTTCGCAGCATTTTAGTTTTGTGCTGGCAGTTTTTGAAATTTAAATCTTTAAAATGCTTGTGGAGTCATAATTTGTTTGTTTGGAAAGGCTTACCTATTAGAAGATCTGAAAACTATTATCCTATATTTCCTTAAAATTATTATTATATATTTTTTAAAACTGCATGTATTGCCTGGAATTTTGTTTTTTATGTAGTGTGCAGTGATCTCACTTTTTGTTGGTAACTGCCTTGTTTCAAAATCATTTATTAAATAATGTCATGTTTAAATCATGTATAATTTTTATACCGCTATATAAGGATCCGTGGAGCAACACCTAACAGAGAGCCTGAGGTGAATTTTCTTCTCCCAATATGTGACCTGCAATAGGTCTCCTCAAAAACAAGGAGGGCTATTTAGATGTTGCCCAATTTTTGATCATTAGGCAGAGTATTTGCTACAATCTCTACATGAATATTTGAGGATGTTTGGGTTGGTAGGATTCTTTATCCTCAATTCTGATTTACTGTGTAATAATATAGTTTGCTTGTTAATCTCAGTCTTTTTGTTTCTTCATTCATAATTTTAATATACTTTTAAGCCTTACAGAAATATATTGGGTGCATTTGCCATATACATACTGGTATCAGGATTTAAAAATATTTGAAATCAGATTAGGATTTATATGAAACTCTACCATAAGTTGTGATTTTTTTTTCCCTACAGGTAGAATAAATGGTGTCAGGTTCTTAAAGGGGGTGTGTGTGTGTGTGTGTGTGTGTGTGTGTGTGTGTGTAATATATCCCTAGTGCATTTTGTAAGATAAATGTTAAACGTACGTATTATTAATAATTTATCAGTACTTAATAGAATGAATATAAAATTCATAAAATAACATTTAATTCACTAGAGGAACTAGTTACTTGTCCTAGTGCTTGGATTTTAATGAAGAAGTATAATGAGTTTTAGCTTATAAAGGAATATGTTAGAAGTTAAAGTAGTTTGCCTCTCATTTGAACTTTTATTATTATCACTTTAAATTATTCTCCTTATTTATACATTAATCATAGTATTTTTATTTCTACAAGTGTCAGTTTTCTTTTGGAAGTATAATATGCTGTATATTTGAGATACTTATATAGCTTTTAAATTTTCCTTTAAATGAAGCTGAAGTGTAGTAGACTTAAATAAAATTATGTTATAGTAAGTTCATGTTTATATATTTATTGTGAAATTGTTTGAAAGCTCGAATGCATATAAATGCTAAGCATTGCTATATCTAGTCCAGTATATTGAAGTTCTGCTGAATATGTTATTAATTGTCCTATTTCCACAATAGATTTGATCTTTGAATAATTGAACCTGTTGCTACTTTAAAACCACATAAGGCTCTAAAGTCATGAAGAAGACTCTCTCTTTCCACTGAGAGACTAATTTCACTCCCATCTCCAGCTAGTGAAATTTTTTAATACAAAATTAAGAATAAAAAGAGTTTAGAGGTATTATAATACCTCTGTTTGTGAACCACAGAGGTTGACCCTTTTGTTCTGTAAAATTTGTATTGCCTGCATTCTTCAGGGGCATGGCCATCTAAATAATAACATTGCAGCTCTTATTTACTAAATTCTATGATGTCTTTCATATGATTATCGTTTCTGCTTTACAAAATACCCTAAGTGTGGTGTTGCATGCCTCTATTTTATAGACGTGGAAACTTGGAAGTGGCACTGGTCATGCTTTCTCCTGTTCCAAAAGGCTTTTAAACAAATCACATATTTTGCCAGTTACCAGCTCGCAGTATCATACACTGTTCAGGAATGCCACTTCTTTGTGGGCATTCCTGGCTGTTGCTCATCAATGTGAAGCTTGAAGCCCAATTTTATGAGTCTTAGAATCAGCAAAACAAATATCAGGTGGCTTAGTTGGGGAATATTCCTAGGATAATAATCTAATTGGTAGCTGTACTAGTAACTTCCTCTTTGAAATTTGAGGAGAGTTTGGTTGTGATTAAGAATAGGTTAGAATAGTTTTAGTAGTACCTAAGAGCCCAAAGAAAAGCATGAACAAGCAAGATAAATAATATCTATAAATTACATGGCACTTAAACATGTATTTAGTGCCTTAAAGCAGCTGTTTAACCAGATACTGATAGTCCCTTTTTTTAAAAACAGCTTTACTGAGATTTAATTCACATCTAATTTACTCATTTAAAGGATACAGTTCAGTAGCTTTAGTATATTCATGGGGTTGTGCATCTACCACCACAGTCAATTGTAGAACATTTTCATGTCCTCCGGAAGAAACTCTGCATCTCTTAGCTCCCAAATTCCCCGTATTCCTCCCAGCCCTAGGCAACGATTGATCTACTTTCTGTCTATAGATTGCTTATTCTAGACTATTCATATTAATGGAATCATAATATCTGATAGTTTGTGACTCATTTCTTTCACTTAGCACGCTCTCAAGGTTCATCCATGTTGTGGTATGTATCAGTACTTCATTTCTCTTTGTTACTGAAAAGTATCCCATTGCATGGATGGACCACATTTTATTTATCCATCTGTCACTTGATGGACATTTAGGTTCTTTCAAATAATGCTGCTGTGTACATTCATATATATGTTTTTGTGTGGACATCATGTTTTCATTTCTCTTAGGTATATACCTAAGAGTGGAATTGACAGTCTTTTTGAGTATTTTTTTTCTTGTAGGCCGTTTTTCTTATCAGAAATAATTGTTGAGTTGCTTTGAATATCATGATCTTTTATCTTCTATACTAAGTTCATCTTGAAATTTCTTAAATTGGTCGTGTAAATATTACTGCATTTGATGCTGGACTGTTTACATACTAGTACCATTACTTTGAAAAATTGAGTTCTTGAAAGACTAAGTATTAAATAAAGACATTGTAGTGTACTTTAGTTTCTTTTCCTATTTCAGAGTATTATGCTATTAGTCCTTTATTTCCAGTATCCTTTTTGTATGTCCACCATTAATCTAGTTTAAGAGTTGGATTTTTCCTTAAGGCACTGGATAGTGTAAAATTTAGGCTTTGCATGACAGGTAGTCTCTGTCACAACTACTCAGTTGTGCCTTATAGCATGAAAACAGCCACAGACAATGTGGAAATGAATGTGTAGCAATAAAACTTGATTTTACAGAAGTCAGCTGGCCCACAGGCCATAGTTTGCTGACCTCTGATCTCATTCATGGTTATGGTTTTTGTCACATTTTAAGAAGGATTCAGACGGTACAGCACATGTGTTTATATTTGCTCCCAAGTTACAATTAAAATGATGATTTAAAAAGATACAATTTTTAATGTCAAACCAAATGGATGAGGAGATCATAGTTAACAAAAGATATCAGCAAGACTTCATATGCTGACATTTGTATGATTGATGGTAACTGATTCAACCACGAAGAGTGAATTTCATTTTTATGGCCATGAGCAAACAACACCATACAAAAAGATCTCCATTCTGTTTGCAGTCAGTCCTCATTGCCATCCCCAGTCCTAGGCAACCGTTAACTTGCTTTCTATCTCTGTACCTTTCTGGACACTTCATATAGATAGGCTCACTTTGCTTCTGGTTTCTTTCACTTAGCATAATGATTTTGAGGTTCCATGTTATAGCATGTATCAATAGTTTATTCCTTTTTATTGATGAATATCAATATACTTTTATAGTTATTTTAAAAATTAATCTTACTGTTTTGTCTCCCTTATTTTAAACACAAACTCTGTGAAGATAAAGACCATTGCTAGTCTTAGTTGAAATTCTTACACCTAGGTGTACCATCTATGACCTATGGTTGCTCAATGCATAGAGTAAAACATAAGAGGAAAACTCCCTCAGGTGTAATTTCAGAATAACATTTATGAACTCATAAATATATCTGTCTACCTATCGCATCTGTGTGTGCATGTATATATATCTATATATTAGAACTTACATCTATCATAATATTTACGCTTCTCTTTCCTGCCTCCCATGATCTTTTTCAACATTATAAAAACATGAGTGGAAATTATGTTAACCTCACACCAGCATAATAAAGAGAGTGCTGTTATGTGTGTATTGTATAGCAAGTATCCTTGTAAACAAGTAAGATTGTAGCATATAGTATTGCCTTAGTTCAGTGATTTGCCTTCATGGCTTTTACTTTAGTATTTCAATAATAAAATTTTATACAAGTGGAAAACTGTTGATGAAGTACTGATTGGTTTAAAAACAACAACACTCTACAACATAAGCTTAAGAGAAATTTTTAGTTGTTTTACCATAGACAACTTACTCTGCTTCTCTTGCTTAATTTGTTTATCTGAAAATGGAGATAATGATGGTCATGGTCTCTCATGGAATTTGCTGTAACAATTGAAGTAACATATGCAACTGTACCTGTAATATGGTAACAGCCAGTTGCAGTAGCTATTAATAGATATGTGAATTCTTTGTAAGGTAAATATTATTTTAATTTTCAAATCTTGAATTGCATATGTAGAAAACATAGTTAGAAAATCAATGATAGATTGCCTCAGTGAAGAACAGCACTTGTTGTAATAATATACAATAGAATAGATTTCAACTTACTTTCAATAAATAAATGCCGAATTACCTCAAAAAAATAAATAAATACAAACAACAGCGCCCTAGTAGATAAAAAGGTGGTGAAGCAACTTTCATGGAGGAATTTTTTTGTGGATTATATAATTTTTTTGTGGATTATATAAATATATAAGCATGCGTGCATGCATGCTTCTTTGATTAAAGACCTTACTTAGATGAACTACCAGCTTTCCCTTATAATAAAACTCCAAGGCAATTTACACTTAATCATACTGAGGAAATTAGGTGAATTGCTGAAGATCGCAGAATGTAGGGCTTAATTTATCATTTGTTACCTTTTCTAGATTTACATCAAGTTAAATGAAGTATTACCTAAGTGTTAAAGTAGTTAAAATACTTCGTCAACAGCTTAAACATGAAGTCTTACTGAAGCTTTAAAGTCAATTCTTTTTTTTTTTTTTTTTTTTGCGGCACGCGGGCCTCTCACTGTTGTGGCCTCTCCCGTTGCGGAGCACAGGCTCCAGAGGCGCAGGCTCAGCGGCCATGGCTCATGGGCGCAGCCGCTCCGCGGCATGTGGGATCCTCCCGAACCGGGACACGAACCCGTGTCCCCTGCATCGGCAGGCGGACTGTCAACCACTGCGCCACCAGGGAAGCCCTAAAGTCAATTCTTTATCAAAGTTTAACTATGTATTTTTAGAGGTTGTTATTTAGATAAACTAAGAAAGAATACTGATTTATTAAATGTCTCTCTACGCTCCCTACCTTCCCTGCTGATACAGGCTATCAAGAAAGTAGACTTAAATTACCTCTTAGCTCTGTAACTTTATTATTAAAATATTAATTTGTAAGTTGACTCTAACGTCACAAGATGATTTTTCTTTCATTTGGGAATGAGTAAAAAATGAGGCATGGGGAAAATAAATATTTTTATCATTTTATGTAGTCATTATTGAAGGATTATTTACTTACTTGGTGAAACACTTTATGTCTTTGAAGAAGTTAAATAAAACTTACTCTAGCAGTTTGCCTTGTTAGTATTTGTTAAAATGAGTAGCTTGGTTTCCAGTTATGTCATGAATCTAATGGTAATTTGTGAAAGAACCTGAAAGCTATTTAATATTTCATTTATATTACTTCTTTATTGTCCTTGAGAGCAAATTATTGGACAGATTTTTTTAAATGCCACTTGTTTCTTGAATCTGAATTTTTGTTTCCTTCTTTTATAACTATATACATATCTAAACCCAAAAATATGTATATAAAATTTTATTTTGAAGCGCCTCATTATTTTATAGATAACCTTAGGAGACTCTGAGAATTTCCTCATGTTTAGTTATGCTATTCTGGAGAGCTTGCCTTGTAGCAGGTAGATGCTATTTTGAAGAATATTGCTACAGTAAGTCTGTCTGGGCCTGCAGCTCAGTAATTGAATTGATTGTGTGTGTGGGCATGCCTGTAAAGAAAATACTTAAGGTTAGATTTAATATACTAAGAAGTAAACTTAGGTGAGGTCATTTTAAATTCTGTTTTTTCAATCCTTGATGTTAAGAAAGTAGTTTTTTTACTTGATAGTTCTCTATATATACATCTGTGTATCTGTACATATATTTACATATAAGCATTTTTTAACAACTCAGAAATATCCATAGATAATGTGGTAGCACTAAAAGTCTTTGCTAAGAGTAGTGAAATATTTTAAGAATGCTGTTTTAATTGTTTGTAATTTGGTATGGGGAGAACAATATATGAGCAGGAAAAATAATTCCACATTATAACAGTAGTCCAAAATTAAGCTGTGGAAATAGAGCAATAAAACAAATCTGAGAAATAATGTAATACAGGGGGCTTTTATAATTTTTCAGTTTATCTTTCCAGTGTGCAGTATTTGTGAGTGCAATTTATGTACCCTTTCCCTTAGTCACTGCACCAGATGTTTATAAATACACTGCTGTAATTACTTGAATAAGGCAAAACATTTTAATTTATTGATGTGGAGTCCTAAGCTTTGTTGTGGATACTTTTGAAATGCTTTTTGGAAGAGTTAACATAACACAGAATTACAGTGGGTAGGGATATATTAATGTTACCCCACCTTCCCATCTCCCCTTCCCTGAATGAAAACACACAAAAAATTCTCTTTGGTTAAAAAATGAAAAGAATTAAGAAAAAAAGTAGGAGTTTGAAATAGAGAAACAGTGAAAAGTAGCTTATGCATTGGAGTATTTCTTATAATTATTTTATACTTTTAATTCTTTAGTTTTAGGGATATGAAATATTTTGCTTTATTTGGAAAACAGTATCAGGACTTCATAGGATTTGTGTATATGCTTGGATGTTATTACTAGTTGAAAAACAGTGAGTTTGATTTTTAGAGTGGAATGATAAACTGAATACATATTCTTTGCTTTGCAGAAATGTCATGATAAGAAAGCTCGTATTTTATGCTAAATATTTGAAAGATTTATTGTCATTTATATGTATTATATAAGTTAGATTTAAGCAAAATATTAATGGGAACATGTAACAGCCATAAAATAAGAACTTAGAAATACAAATGAATTTCTATCAACACTAGAAATAGTTTTGATCTTTTAATCATAAACAGAATGTATACACCCCAATCTCTACCACCACCTTAGCAGCTATCCATCAGTTTTTAGCTGAATCATCAGGCTTCTGATTTCCAGTATACGTGATACTTTTGAAAAACTGGTATCATCACACACAATTACCTTATATAACTGAAAAGAAGATTCATGTAGAGTTATAGATAGGAGAACACTCCAAGCTGAGAAAAGAACAAAGATCAAAACTAGGGTTTATTGATTTATTTATTATCCTTCATAGTACTGTCAATTGGTTTGGTATCAGGAAGCATCAAAATGGGATTTTACTCTTATGATTACTTTTTTCTCTCTCTCTTGTAAGTAATAACAAAGAGGGAGATAAGAAGGCAAGAAAGAGAAAGTCTAGAACAGTGGATTGCCAGGAGATAGGGTAGATAATGGGGAGACAGGAACTGCTGAAGAGAATGTCCCAAGACAACAGTGAACTGTAGTCCTGAAGAGCTGTCTGCCTCTTCATCAAGTGAGGCTGTAAGTTCTCTAGTTTTCTCAGTAATACTTCATTTAAAATAACTTGAGGATCTAATCTACATCAGCTTTTAGCAAAGCATTTTCAGTGGGAGAACTACCAATTCTGTGAAACATTCCATGAAAAAGTGGGAAATTTTGCATACTGTGTCTGGCTCTTGAGAGTCACGGTGCATTATTAACATGTTATCACCTCTGAAAAGATTTAATAAAGGAATCTGTTTAACTTTACTTTTAACATAATTTTACTTGGAATTACTTGAACATGGAACCCTTTTTAATGTACTCTGATTCTTGTCTGCTGAAACTATTGTCTATAGAATCAAGCTTAGAGATTATCGACCTAGATTAAAGTTGATAGAGCTTCACTTTCAAGCAATTCATTTTCCATTTTTTTTTTTAACCTTTATTTATTGTGAACAGGCAAGGGGTAGGACCAATTCTTACTTCTTCGCAATTTTGATTATCGTAGAATTGCAAGGGACTGTCTCTGTAGTGATCTATATAAAATGTAGTACTTTATGAATTTTCACTTTCAGAAAGTATAATATTGTTGATGTCCTAAATCAGTGCTGCTTAAGCTTTTTATATTCCTAAAAATTATCAGGATCTCAAGGAGCGTATATTTTTATGGATCACAGTTATAGATATTTAAACATACTGGAAATTGAAAGTGAAAAACTAACATTTAATGACATTTAATAATTCATTTAAACCAAAAATAGTCTATTGTAAAACATAAGTAACTAATGAAAAATGTATTTTCCTAAACTATGAAGTGTGGTATTGTTTCACATTTTTGATGATATTTTTATCTTTAAAAAATAATGAAAGTAGCAGGATTCTCTTATCCCTTCAGTCTGTTACAACATGTTATTTCAGTTGAGATACATAAAAATTTCTAGCTTCACACAGCTATGTAGTTGGAAAAGGGAAGAGGACTTTTATAAAAGTCTTCAGGTAATTTTGGATATTCTTTGATAACCTTCTTAAAGGTTGGTTACAGTGAGGAATCTGAAACCATAGCAGTGAACGTCATATTCTATTGAATTAAAATCCATTGATCCATCTTGCAGTTTGAATGGATCTTTAAATCATCCATGATTTGTAGTGCATAGGTCATTTAAAAAAAAACATTTCCTGATGTATGCAGATCTTCTATATGTTGACCCATTTCATTGTACAGTATCATACAGTACCAAAATATAACAGTTATTTCTGTCACCAGTCAATTTTATCAGAAAAGTCTTTGACGCAAGAGGGAGGAGATCTGGGGATGTATGTATATGTATAGCTGATTCACTTTGTTATACAGCAGAAACTAACACCATTGTAAAGCAACTATACTCCAATAAAGATGTTAAAAATAAAATTAAATTAAATTTTAAAAAGTCTTTGAATATTGAGAAACCATCAATATCATGGTAGAAGGTGGAACTTTTCCAATGTTGTAATTTTAGCCTAAAAACTTTGGTTTTATCATTGGCAAAAAAATGCCAGTTTTCTTTGAACTGAAAGATTAATTCCATTCATTTTTGTAAAAACATCTGACAAATACCAGAGCTTGAATAACTAAAATTTTTCCGTCAGTCATCCTTTTAAATAAAAATGCTGTACCATGAAAAGAATGTGGATAGTGTAACTCATAAACAATCACACAAGTGTTTTTCCTTAAGATGACCATCATACTTTGGTAAGCAGTTGAAATATTTTGCTTCCCATTTCACCACGTAAAATATTAAAAAGACATGTACTCAAGGATCAAATATAAGAAATTTTTAATGCTTCATCAAGAATGGCCTTATTCTTTAGTAAAACTTTTGTGGTTTTTCTTCTAATGTTAGTGTGTGTTGGTGAAGGATACAGTGACCACTACTACAGTTTGAGGCTACTGCCTTGATTCTTGCCAAGACACCAGCAGTTTTACTCACCATTGCTTCTATACCATCAGTCCGAAGGTCAACACAATTGAAAAGGCAAATAACATCTTAATATTACTATGAAAATAGGTTTGAATTTATGGACCCCATAAACATATCTTGGAGCCCCCCAGTGGTTTGCAGAGCAAACTTTGAGAACTGTTACCCTACAGGAACTTGAACATTTCTTCAAGCTGACACAGTGAGCTTCTTTATCCTAATTTTTTTTTTTTTTTTTTTTTTTTTGCGGTACACGGGCCTCTCACTGTTGTGGCCTCTCCCATTGCGGAGCACAGGCTCCGGATGCGCAGGCTCAGCGGCCATGGCTCACGGGCCCAGCCGCTCCGCGGCATGTGGGATCTTCCCGGACCTGTGTCCCCTGCATCGGCAGGCGGACTCTCAACCACTGCGCCAACAGGGAAGCCCTATCCTAATTTTTAAGTGAGGTATTAGATCTTCTTGGCCCTTGATTACCATTTTGATCCTTAAAATTGTTCTATATTATCTTGTAATTTTTGAATAGGTGGTTAGTGCTATATTCCACCTTATAGCTTTTTCAGAAACTCTTTGTGTTCCAAATGAAATTTCTCTTGAGGACCAGATGCTCTTGTTAACTACAAGATATTTCTCTGTGGAAGGTTGATAGCACCATATCTAAAAACAACTCATTGAGATTCCAGTGGAAATTAAAATTGGAATTCCTTTGCAATCCCTTACATCTATACTTTTGATTTTATGTTCTGACTGTGATCCGTTTGGCACTGTATCTTGGCAAAGTATCTTCATGTACTTCGTTAAGACAGATTCTAAAATCATGTCTGTGTTCATTAGAAAAAAATGTTATGATTAATTATCAGTAATAGAAATGCTGCTGTTGCTACTGCTGCTGCTACTACCACCACTGGCCACCTCTTACACATAGCATTTAACCATGTTCTAGGTGCTATTTTAAATACTTTACATGTAATTACTTATTTAATTTTAACAATCATATGAGGTGAATAGTATTATTTTCCCCGTTTTTTAGGTAAGGAATTTGAGGCATAAAGAGGCTAAATGATTTTCAGTATCTGCAGTAGGCTTCAGAGAGGGAGAATTTTTGCAAGTACTGTATATTTGCTGTAGGTAATGACATGCATTAATTTAGTAAAGATGGTTGATCAGCTACTATGTGTTATAGATGCTGTGAACTGTGAAGACGTAATACTAAATCTGGAAGCCTATTTCTGTGTTTTCTGATTAAAGAGTGTCTACTTTCCTTCTGTCATTCTTCAGAAATCTTCTATATACAATCACTGTTCTGAAAATTATTTACTATGTACACATATATCTTTGTTACACAATAAATATATGTAATTTATTTCATGACACATTGGGTGTTTTCCTACAGTTAAGTTATTATTTAAATTAGAAACTTTCTTAAGCAACTTCTTATCTAATTTGACAATGAACAAATGTTCTACACTCCATCTGTAAAACGCCGTTACTGATGCTTTTGTCATCCTAAGCTTTCACAACTAGGAATTGGTGACTGGGAGTTGCCTAGCCCTGATGCTCTGGCTCATTTCTGCTCCCACTAGTGGAACTGTATTCTCAAAAGAATTGCATTCTTACAATTTGGTTCCCAAATCTCTTTCTACTCCTTTTACTTGTTATTCTAATTAAGTAATTTCATTAAATCTGATATAACCAACTGAATATGAATGTGAAAAGATTTTTTTTTGGAAAACTTAAGTTGAATGCTTTGTAAAGATAATAAACCAGTGGTGGGATGGATTTGGCTGTGGGCCATAGTTTGCCAGCTCCTGATTTATAGTACTGTGCTCTCTCCTTTGTCCTCTTACACTCACAATTCAGTTAACTCCTCTTTAAGTAGCCTTAAACATACATCTTCTTTTACTGCTTTTGTCTTTCCACTAGGATTTAACTCTTGTTCAGCTACCTCAGGAGATACTCTTTTTTGTCTCCTTTTCTTCTTTTCTTCTTTCAGCTTATGAGTCAAAAAATAATTATTACAAAGAATGTACAAATGCATATAAACCTCATAAGAATGAATTATTGTAGAATCTTTCTATGATGTTCGTGGGGTTTCTGTGATGCCTCTGGAGTAAATTATAGTTGAAGTTTCATTATAATGATATGTTATTCTTCAGTAACGAACTCTCCTTTAGTATGTTTCAAGATAAATGCATGAAATAGTAAATAATATAGAGTTAAGATTCAGTATAATTTTACCTACTTAGGAAAACTCTCAACCTCCATCACAGTTTTAAGCGTAATATTTTACTTTCTTTGGGATTGTTGTTGATGTTTAAAAAAGCGTGCAACATGCAGACAGTGTGGTGTTCTGGTTAAATGAAGAAACAGGAGTCAGATATGCTGAGTTATATGTGACCTATAAGACATTCACACTTGGATACCTTGCCTGGACTTTTTAAGAAACTAAGTTCTCTCGTTTGTAAACTGTTACATACAACTATCTAAGAATTCAGGGAGATAATGCATATAAATTGCTTAGCACACTACCTGTCATACAGTAAGCCCTCAGTAATTGCTGACTGCTAAATAATGTAGTTTCCCCCTAGTTATAGGCCTGGGAATAAGATACCTTGCTAACATAAGTACTGTATTTTTGTTTTGTTTTCTGTCTGAGAAGTAAAGTGGATTATTCCATTTCTGTAAATTAATTTAGAATATTGACATTTTGTACATTATTAATTATTATTTGATAACCCCAAACTGTATTTAGGACTGTAAATACCTTTTACCAAAATATATTCTTTAACATTAAACATAATTTCAGACTCTGATTAAACTTCAGTCATGGTATGAAATTTAATTTAAGGTCTCATGTGTTTCATTAGATTAGTGATCTCTTTGCCCTTGTGTTTAGTCTGTCATGATATTATATGAAACTTAAAACCTTCAGAGCATTTGTATTTTATTCAAAGTACATTCATCATTATCCATGATATCTAACGTGCTGCTATACCTGTCTTTGCATTCAGCTTCTGATCCATCTAATTTTCTTCTCCGTGACTATTGGCAAAAAAAATTTCAGTTCTGAATTCTTAAGGCTGAAGAAGAAACTTCAAAGATAGTTTTCAAACCTGGTTTATATCTTCTTGAAAGGTGTTATAACACATTGAGCAGTGCAGTGCAATAGGGATGATTAATTTCACTCTTGCATCATTCCTCTAGGCAAGTTTCTCATTTTCTCATTTTAAAAATTAATTTACTCTTTTTTAAGCATAGGTAGGAATAATGATGAAATAATTTATAGGATAATGAAATAGCAAAATATTTTGAGATAAAGGAAAATAGATGACTAAGATTCCGTAATGTATCTTAGATTTATAAAAGGGTGCAGTAGAGCCGTATGATCATTACAAGAAGAATGTGTCTTATTCTATTAAAAAATAAGTAAAATTTATCTTTAATCTTTGGAAGACTTCTAAGAAAGAAAAATGTCCTGAAATAACACTCCTTACAAATAGTTAAAACTACTGAAAATGGAAACTCCAAAACTAAAATTGGGTCCAGTAGATCCTGTATATCAAGAGACGAGGATGTAATATCTTTTTACTCTTTTTGAAGATGCTTATTAAGGTTTTGTTCTTAAAGTTTTTTTATGTTCTCTGAATTATTGTCCCCTCCTCACAGAATCAGTTTTCTCTTTCTCCTCTTGCCCTCCATTCCTCTCCCCTCTCCTTTCCTCTCTCCCCACTTCCCCCATTCCTTCCCCCTTTCTCTCCACTCATCTCTTCTCCACCACTCCCTCCCCTCCCCAGTGTCCTTCCTTCTTTCTTTCCTTCCTTCCTTCCTTCCTTCCTTCCTTCCTTCCTTCCCTCCTTCCTTCCTTCCTTCCTTCCTTCCTTCCTTCCTTCCTTCCTTCCTTCCTTCCTTCCTTCCTTCTATCCGTTATTGTTCTGTGTCTGGTAATGGCTTACTGTTTACAAATTTACAAATGTAGCTATGGTTTATTTTAGGTTGTAGACATTTGTTTGCTTTGTATATAATGAGTTTGTTTTTTCAACTTGATCTCTTTTTTTGAATTGGAAATCTCACAGAGACAAATAGTACTTACATAGGGCACATTGATTGAAAGTGTCAGTCTAAGGTGGGTGGGAAGAGAGCCTTCTGACTGTAGACCCCCTAATGTGATAATGCAGATGGATTTATTCTGGGTGCTAACACCCTCATTAGTAGCCTTACCACTTCCTGGTCTAGCAGTGAAACTTCCTTGGAAAGCAGCCTGTGTTGCAGGAAGGGGTTGGTGTTAAACACTGAGATACCCTACCTGCCTACCTGGAGTTATTTTCAAGGGGAGTGAGGGTTAGGATGGGTGCTCATTGAAACAGTTGTCCTATGTGTAAACTTTTCATGAGCCCTGATTTTGGCTCTATTTTTCACTGTCACCCTTAATCCCAATGGCTGCCATCTTTGCTGTAGCTACTTTGGAGTATCTTCCGGATGCATCCTCCTCTGTCCATTTGATCCCTTAACCATTTACTTTCCCAACTTCCCGAAATATGTTGATATCGTCTCTCCCTCTCCTTCACTCCCCTCTCCTCTCCCTTCACTGTTCTGGGTTTATCCTTTTCTATGGCTATACTGCCTTGAGTATATTACTGAGAAGGAAGGAAGCCAAGGCACACTCTCAGTGTGCAATTTTCTGAAACTACAGTTTTTGCTGCCACCAGTGATTGAAGTTACTTGTTTTCATAGCAACCCAACTATCACTAAATTTGCTGGGGGTTTTTTGCCAGCTTAAATTATATAAAATTGCTCTCGTTCTAATGTGTAACCTTTTATAGGTAACCAGCAAATCATCATTTTCCCTTTTGAGTTGTTCTCATATAGTTTTCTATGAGTTGTTTGTTCATTTGACTTTCATATTTACTGTAAAATCTGGGTTTTATAACCAGTTTTCATAGTATCTTTATGCAGTATATTGACTCTTCATCACATTTGCTGCAAATATCTTCTAGTTTTTTGTTTTCACTCTAAATTTAATTATGTTTATTTTAGAAATTATATTATTTGAATATGTTTATCTGCTTCATGGTTTCTAAACTTTGAGGTAATAAAGTTATTACACCTCCAGACAATTTATAAGTACGGTTTTTATTTTTGTTTCATTAAACTTTCTAAAATGAATTTTTGTGGAACACTTTTGCAAAATAATTTGGCAGTGCATTTTGAGAGACAAGAAAATTTCTTTATGTTTTGATCCTATTCTTAGAAGACTTGATTAAAGGGTAGAATAATGTTTGGTGTTTTGAACTCAGTATTATTTTGTCAAATGCTTTGAAATACGAAAAGTCAGGTGAAATATTTTTGTGTTTTCCAGATTATTGCTCAGTTGTAACAATTGTGGACCAGACACATGTAAAGTTAACCTGCCTGTTCTTTAGTGGAAATTATGAAGCCCTTCCAATGATTTATAAAAATGGAGATATTGTTCGCTTTCACAGGCTGAAGGTATAATTCATACTGTTTAGAACTTATATTTGTTTGAAGACAACGCTGTATTGCTCACTAAAACTAGTTACACTAATTATGTGGTTGCTTTGTTAGAACATGACGTCAGGCATTTCAAGCGGCAAGAAGAAATGTAAATAGTATCAGACTTCAAATGATTTATATTAGGAAACCTCTTCATTTGAGCAAACTACCTGACATCCTTCCACAGAAATGCGTTAGCTGCCGCAATTCCGACTAGTTGCATTCCGTTAGAAAACATTTAATAAAAAGGTAGAGCTATTAAATAGTATGTAATTTTTAAAAAATCAGCTTTTTAACCCTTTAATATTTTCAGTCTTTTAGGTTTTAAACATTTCAGTCCCTTCATAGTTTGCTTTTGTTACATGGGTTTTCACGCAACCCCTTCACTATCTTGGTTGTCTTTTCTTCTATTGCTTCAGTTTATCTGTGGTCCTCATGGTCACTGATGCTCATATATGAGTGCAATAGTCCAGATGTCTTCTAGTCTTAAGATATGGTGGGAAACAACTCTCTTGCTCTATTAATGCCTTTTCCCTGAGAATAGAAGAATATTGGAGAACATTTGCTTAAAGATAAAGAGAACTAGAAATATTACTATTGTAGCACTATATTACAGGCTTATCCAAACTTCAAAAAAATAGCTTATTTCTCACACACTGCTGTTTCCTGTAGTACAGTTGACCCTGAACAGCACAGTTCTGAACTGCTTGGGTCCACTGATGTGCAGATTCTTTTCAGTAGTAAACAGTGCAGTACTACAGGGTCCCACGGTTAGTTGAATCCATAGATGCTGAACTGAGGATAGAGGGCCGACTGTTAAGTTATAAGGGGATTTTCAACTGCACAAATGGTCGGTGCCCCTAACGCCCGTGTTCAGGGGCCAACTGTATTTGTAATTCTTGCTATTGTTTAACTGAAGTAAAATATACATCTCTCTTTTCACAGTATTAGCATGCTCATGTTACTAACACTCTAGAAACGTCCTTTGTACCCCTACCTGGGGTTGTCATTCACACTCCCCCCTGCCAAGAGTAAATAATCTCACAACTTGTAACAACATATATAGTTTCTTATGTATTTGTTCTTTATATAAAGGAAATACACTATAGTTTTTTGGGGGGGTTTTGTTTTTGTTTTTTTTTTAGTTTCTGGCTTATGCTTGTATGAGTCAACTGTACTATTACATATAGTTTTACTTTGTTCATTTTCACTGCTAAATGGTATTTTCTGTCCAGCCAGTGTTTGAATACACCAGAATTTATATATTTATTCTGTTGGTCGTTTAGGTAGTTTTCAGTTTGAGGTTATTATGCTGCTATAAACAGGCTAGTACATACCTTTTACTGAATATATATAATTATATGTAATATAATGTATACATTTATATGTAATTATAATATATATTACATATTATATATTGTATAATGCATAGATATGTATGCATTTCTGTTGATTGTATACCAAGGAGTGTGGTTCGTGAGTTCAGGGTTGTGCATATATTAGCCTTTAGTTTTCCAAAGTGTTTTTTACCAACTTACACTCCCATTAGAGATATAAGAGAATTCCAAATCTCTTCAGAGAACCAGTTTTTAGCTTTGATTTTCTCTATTGTATGTTTCTATTTCTCTTACCTTGATTATGTTTTCTTTCCACTTTCCTTGGATTTCCTTGGATTTCTTTGTGCAGCTTCTTGAGATAGAAGCCTAAATTTCTGATTTTTAACCTTTCTTCTTTTGTAAAATATTCACTTATTTCTGTAAATTTTTCTCTATGTATTGAATACTACTTTAGTTATATCCAACAAGTTTTAGCACATCACAGCTTAAGTATCCTTCAGTTCAATATATTTTCTAATTTCCAATAAATATATAAATACATTTATTAATATCAGACAGTATTACAGGAGACTAAAGGAGGTATTTCATAAGTTCAAAAGGGTTGCTTTATGAAGAAGATATAACAGTCATAAATGCATGTGCATCTAATAACTGAGCCTTGAAATTCAGAAAGCCAATGTTTTTAAGACATATCCCAGCTGTCTCAGTCAGACTGATGAGCCCTTAGCCTCAGCTGCATTTTACTCACTTCAAACTCTTATATTTTAAGTGTTCTAGTTTTCCCTATAATATTCATAAATAACTGTTACTTATTATCCTTTTATGAATTATACCTTAATAAAAAAACTAATAAATGTTTTGTTAGTAAAACTGCAAGCCTGATAGTATTAGGGAGGCTGCCACCTAGCTCTTTAAAAAATAAAAATAATCTTGTATAGTGTTTTACGGTTTACATGGTGCTTGTGGATTTTGATATAGCCCAGTAGATTTTATAATTTCATATGCTAATTAAATGAAATATTTAAAGAATTATGTCCTCTATTAACTATGCTGGCAGGATTTTATAATCTCACAAGTGTTTCCAGTTCCTAGGTTCTGGATCAGTAAACCTGTTTTGTTTGTTTCTGTTTTGTTTTCTACTTTGCCACTTTCTTAGATCCAAGTATATAAAAAGGAGACTCAGGGTATCACCAGCTCTGGCTTTGCGTCTGTAACATTTGAGGGAACTTTGGGAGCTCCTATCATACCTCGTACTTCAAGCAAGTGTTTTAACTTCACCGCTGAGGACCACAAAATGGTAGAAGCGTTACGTGTTTGGGCATCTACTCATATTTCACCTTCTTCAACATTAGTGAAATTGTGTGATGTCCAGCCAATGCAGTATTTTGACCTGACTTGTCAGCTCTTGGGCAAAGCAGAAGTGGATGGAGCATCATTTCTTCTAAAGGTAGATTTTTTTAAAATTTATTTATGTATTTATTTTATCAGTTTAATCATTTTTTTACATCTTTATTGGAGTATAATTGCTTTACAATGGTGTGTTAGTTTCTGCTTTATAAAAAAATATGGAACGCTTCACGAATTTGCGTGTCCTCCTTACACAGGGGCCATGCTAATCTTCTCTGTATCGTTCCAATTTTAGTATGTGTGCTGCCAAAGCGAGCACAGGTAGATATTTTTAAATACTGGAAATTGTTTTGTAAGTTACCATGACCTATAAGCCTGTAAAGAGCTTATATTTTCAGCATTCTGGTGGAATAAATATGCATACTGTGTACTAAGAACTTAAAATCTAACCATTTTTAATGAGCCTGTAATTTCTATGCAACTTTACTCTTGAACTTCTCTTCTTTATCCTGTATTTCTAGAGAAAAATAGTATTACCAGATCTACATTTTAAATATAGTGTTGTTTATATTGTGTTTATATATTTCTTATTAGTACTAGCAAAATGAGTTGTTTTCTATTACTATTTTTAAGTTGCAGCTCAAAAAATGCATATTTCTGTTTCCCTATCAAGATGTAGCCTTCCTTCTCACTCCTTTGCCTTCTTCTTGGCCCATTGATGTTGGGTTCTCTTCCCATGTTATTTCACTGTCTGCTTCATAGGTAGATGATGGATGGTTTTGAAGTGTTTATTTTTCTTGTTATATTTTATTTTGTTCTTAAATCTGTAGAAAAAAAAAGTGACATAAGACCCATCTAATCTTTGTTTACACCTATCCCAATTTATTCATGAATAGCTTCTGGAGAGGACAGTTTTCTGATACCATCCTCACCTACCTAGCCTAGGCAGGATGCATTTAAACAAACACTGCTTCAGCCCTGCTTCTCTGGTTCTTTAGCTTCTGACTCTTTGGAACGATGGAACAGGAAATGGAGTACAGTGGCCCTTGGACAAATACTGGGGTTTAGCATTATTATCAGTTATACCTTGCCCATATTAAAGAATAGTGAAGATAGAAATTATTGAATAAAATACAAAGTTTTTGAAGTTGAAAATAGCACATATTTATATACACACGAAATACTCTGAAAAAGTAAATGCATGCTATAAAAAAACATAAATAAGTTAAGTGTGACAAAATTGAAGCTAAAGCAACATAAAATCATCCAAACAAAATGAGGAGGTCAGCCAGTCATACTTTATGCCCAAAGTGACATATTTAACAAATGAGTGTTTGCTAATCACTGAACACTTCCAATGTCAACAAATCAGCTGTGCAGAGAAGTATTCTCCACCTTTTGGCTGCTGTATTGAGCGTAAATTCTTAAATTCTGAGATAAAACCTGCCACCTTTTAGCTGACGTAGCTGAATCTACATTTTCCTTCTAAAGCAAGAAAACATGCCTGCATCCCATTTTTATAGATAGCCTTTTTGGATAAATAAAAACAGCTTTCATGTAGATATTATTTTAAAATACAGCATTCAGAAGTGAATGTAAGAAATTACATTAGTAAGACTTTCTTGAGGACAGTTTAAAAGAAATCTCAAAAGTCTCTCTATGCTATTCATCTCAAACTCTATTTTCATAAATTTATTTTATAGTAATAATTTAAAATGTGGAAAAATGCCTTTAAAGGAATATTTATCCTTATATTTCTTGCAGTAACAAAAATCAGAAAAAACTCGCATACTAGCAATAGAGAATTTTGTGAATTATTTATGTGTTGTGGAATACTGTGTGGCTATAAAATGACATTGTAGACATACTTATTGATATAGAAATTCACAATATTCTCTTTAGTGATTAATGTGCTTTCATTTATATACTAAAAATGTATTATATGCATAGCAAAAAATATATTGAGAGGACTATATAGCAATATTTTGCTCATTTTATCTATGGGAAGTCAAATTTTAAGTGATTTTTTTTCTGAAATTGGTTTTCCTATCCCAAACTATGAATAATTTTTTAAAATTTTGTTTTGAAAACAGAAGGAGCCAGACCTTACTCCAAATGAGTTCTGGTCAGCATGGAATATAGTGTAGTTATTTCCTGTCTCAACTGAGATATGATGCTAATATTGGTCTCTTTATTAGTAACTACAATACATTCATTTTAATTATTCTAGCAGATATGATTCCCCCACATACTGTTGTTTCTAAAAGAAGTTAATTTTAATTATAGGTTATTAAGACTATAATGTTGATAAGAAGAGATTAAAGGCTATGGTTGGGGGTATACTCAAAGATAAACTTTAGAACCTTAAATGTCTTCATGAACAAAGAAAGAAAAAAAAGTATAGCATATCAGAATAATCTTTCAAGTCAAGAAATTGAAAAATTAACAAACAATTATAGAAAGTTTGAGGTAGTATTTTAATAAGTTATTTAATTTTGGGATAGGTAATTTTAACATTGCCCAGAAATTTAAAAGATGTTTTAAAGTGATATATAGTAAAAAAATTTCTCTCCTTGACTTCCTCTCTTGTCCCCGTGCTGCTATAATAATAAAAATAACATTAACATTTCAAATTGGCAAAGGATTGTTAAATGGTGATTGTTATCTATTTGGAAAAAAGAATTAGATCTGTATAAAATATGCAGATACCTAACAGATTGAGTTTTGATACAAGATTACAAAAGTTCCTGAATTTCAACACAAGGTCTGACTTATACTCTACTCTCTCAACCCCTCCTTCAGAAGACTCACGGATTGGTCTGTAAAGCCATTTTAAAGTCTCAAAAACATGTACACAAAATGAAAGAACAAATTCCAAGTGAAGAAAAATGCGACATAATGTTACTACTCCCAAAGTGATTGTCCTGGTTCTTTGAATAATTTAGGAAACAGAGTGAGTGACACAAACTCATGATTGTTTATTTACAACTTAGCACTGTCACCAACATTATTCAGTACTTTCTCTGTAATCTGACCCTGGCAGATACCTGTGCAGATATGCGGTGTTTTCCATAAAATAGGCAGAAGACCTAAATAGACATTTCTCCAAAGAAGACTTACAGATAGCCAACAGGCACATGAAAAGATGCTCAACATCACTAATTATTAAAGAAATGCAAATTAAAACTACAGTGAGGTACTGCCTCAGACTGGTCAGAATGGCCATCATTAAAAAGTCTACAAATAACAAGTGCTAGAGAGGGTGTGGAGAAAGGGGAACCTCCTACATTGTTGTTAAGAATGTAAATTGGTGCAGCCCCTATGGAGAACAGTATGGAGGTTCCTTAAAAAACTGAAAATAGAGTTCACATGATCCAGCAATCCTATTCCTGGGCATATATCTGGAAAAGACAAAAACTCTAATTTGAAAAGATACATCCAATTTTCATAGCAGCACTATTTATAATAGCCAAGACATGGAAGCAACCTAAATGTCTATTAATGGATAAAGAATATGTGGTGTATATATACAGTGGAATATTACTCAGCCATAAAAAAAGAATGAAATAATGCCATTTGCAGCAACATGGATGGCCCTTGAAATTATAGTAATAGTGAAGTAAGTCAGAGAAAGGCAAACATCATATGATATCACTTATATGTGGAATCTAAGCAAATGATACAAATGAAGTTATTTACAAAACAGAAATAGATTCACAGATATGGAAAACAAATTTACGGTTACCAAAAGGGAAAGGATGGGGGTAAGGATAAATTAGGAGTTTGGGATTAACAGATACACACGACTGTATATAAAATAGATAAGCAACAAGGACCTATGTATAGCACAGGGAACTATATTCAATATCTTGTGATAACCTATAAAGGAAAATAACCTGAAAAAGATATATGTGTGTGTGTCTATGTGTGTGTATAACTGAATCACTTTGCTGTACACCTGAAACTAACACAACATTGTAAATCAACTATACTTCAATTAAAAAAAATAACAGTTAAAAAGAAAAGGAAATGTGGTGTTTTCTATTTAAGTAGACTGTTCACTCTTACCAGCCAAACTTCTGACATGCAGAGGCATTCTCACCTCTCTCCAAATGTCTTTTGTCCAGCCCTTCTATAGCATAGCATAGCCTCAAGCTCATCTCTTCCAACCCTAGCACAGCACAGGCTAGCTCAGGTCTTAAGGATGGGATAGTGCATACTCGTCCTGGGCCCCTGTTCCCATCCTTACCTCAAGGTGACTTAAATAGCAATCCAACCTACCTTTCCCTTTCCATCACCCATGATTGTAATTCACTTGTGTTCATAACATCTAACATAAACAAAATATTCATATCTGTGCTTTCAAAGGCCTTTTCCAAATCAGAACAAAGTGGAAAAATGGGCAGAGGTCAGATTAGTTCCCTAAAAGCTAGGAATTTATACTTAAGAAAATTAGCAGAGATACTTGTAAAGGTTTATATACAAGATGGTAATTACTAAATTATTTAAAATAACAAAAATTTTGAAACAAATGGCCAAAAAAGGGATTGGTTTAATAAATTTGTTTGCATCTATAATGTAATGTGAAGCCATTGAAAATCCTATTTTAGAAGAATATTTAAATTGCCTGAAAAACTGCCCAGCAATAAATTAAGAAATGAAAAGCAGAATAGAATGCCAGTTTGGTAAAAAGAAAAATAGACATATATATTATAACTACATAGAAGAAAAAAAAGATAAGTAAATTCAACAATATGTTAATAGTTTTTCCAAGCTCATAGCTGTTTGAATTTTTTTCCTTACATTTTATTCATTACCTATACATATGTAGTCCTTTTACAATCAGGAAAGAATATACATCATATTCAAAGTTTAACAGATATTTGGGGGAATATATTTAATTACTTTTAAGCTATGTTACCAGCAAATAAAACTCTTCTAGCCTCCACAATTTTACAAAAAGATCATTAAACTTTTGTTCTACTTCTTATGCAGGTATGGGATGGCACCAGGACCCCATTCCCATCTTGGAGAGTCTTAATACAAGACCTTGTTCTTGAAGGTGATTTAAGTCACATCCACCGGGTGCAGAATCTGACAATAGACATTTTAGTCTATGACAACCATGTTCAAGTGGCCAAATCTTTAAAGGTGATGTTGTATAGCAAGCATGTTTTGCTCTTTTGTATTTTTATAAATTTTAGGGTAAATCACATGTTAGATGATATTTGAGGTCTAGAAATTAACTCCAGATTAATTTTTTTCTTTAATTTGTAAAATGTGTATTTAAATTATTAGACGATATATTAAATTATAATGGCTTGAACAGCTTTTTTAAAGTTAAAGAATGTTTCCTGAACATCTTAAAGCTGTGCCCAATTTTACTATGGAGAGAAAAATTTTTTTCTGCCATAAAATTTGCTTTAAAATAACAAAGGATGTATAAAATATTTGTAAACTTAAATGATAAGCTCTTTTACTTGGTTTGATAAAATCCAGTCTTCAACTTTTTAATCCACCTCTAAAATATATTGATAAATTGTCTGTGTATACCATACAGTTTATTAGAATTTGCTCACTGTTTTTGAGATGCAGTTTTCTAGGTAAAATAACGCTGCTTAGTTTTGGCACTTCTTGCTTATTAGTAACATTTTAAGGAATATTTTTCTTCATTTTACCATGCCATTTATTTGCAAGTAATCTTTCTTGCAAAGAATGCTGTCATTGATAATAATGATAATAATAGTAACATTTGTTAAAGCACTTCATATGTATTTAGCACTGTCTTGTGCTGTAGGTACTATCATCATTTCTGTTTTACAAATGAGAAAACTGAGGCACTCAGAGGCCCAAGATTTCGCACTTACTTGCGTGAAGCCTGTATTTGAATGTATGTCTGTTTCCAGAGCTAATCTTCTTAAGCAGTATAAAGAAATGAATTTCTTTATTGCAAATAGCTTCCATCCTACATTTAGGGAGGTATATAACCTACTTATGGGAAGAAAATAGGGAAAGTGAATTGTAATTTTTTTAAATCTGAATTTTAGTGCCTGGTTTCTTTTTTGCAAATAAATGTTCTTGGAGAAGGAACTATTTCCACTTTTACACTGTGTTACAAAGAAGCCCACCCAACTCAATAAATTAGGTTAAAGTCCAGGTCAAGGAAGGTGATAACTACTCTTTTGTCCTTTATGAGTGTGTTCATACCTTTCATATCAGAAAATTGACTGTTGAAAATATATTTTTGATGCTTTTCCTTGATTTTATCTGCATTGATTAGCTTATTTCAAAAATAAATGTAATGATAAAGCCAATTCTAAAGTCTTTTTAAAATACAGATATAGTTCTTTTACGAATGAAAAAGATGTACATTTTAGATTCGACTTTCACTGTTTTAATTCCCTTCTCTTTCCCTATGCTGTTTCTATAGGTCTTTTGTTCCTCTCTCTTGTCCTGATTTCCTTGTCCCAAGTCCTGGACAGCACCTGCCACAGTGCTTTCCATGTAGTAAGGGTTAAGTAAATAATATCTGCTGGTGAATGCATGAATCAATGAGTGCTGTGAATTTTTTTCAGATTTTTTTCATCTCCTTTGTCTGCTTTATCTCACCCACTAGAGGGTGCTATGAGCATACATAATTAAGAAAATGTAGGGCAATTAATTTTTCTCTAAAGATATCATGACATTTATCTACAATGTAATAGAAAAATGAAAAGGATTTTCTCTATGTGTAAGTAGTATAATTGTAGGCTTTTATTTAATGTACCTTGACATCACATTTTATTTGTTCTGAGGCAACCTCTATACTAACCATTTCATATTTATTTAAGAAGTGCCCAGAGTCAAATGATATTGATATCAATTAATTCTTGTCAACACTCGACGATAACTGCTTAAAATTGCATATTTATATTGAAATGCATAGATTACATGTATTTTTGTTGAATAGGAACAGGAAAAAAATGTGATTTTTATTTTATGTAATAAAGAGGACAGTTAAGGCAATTGTAAAGCACAATATAATTGAACTCTATATACGATACATTTTACAGCTAAAGTTGCCCTTAACATTTTTCCTAAACCTTGCTTTTTAAGTAAGTTATCTCCTTCCCTAAACATTTTGCTCACACACACACACACACACACATACTTCAAACCTTTTGTCTACAAACAAAAGCAGTGTATTTTCAATCCCCAGACTTATTCTGACACAATTTAAAAATAATTATAAAACACACGTAGTTCTAATAATGTTTGGCATTCAGTGACCCAAGAACTATATTTTGGTTATTTTCAGACACATACAGGTCATTAAAAATATTAAACCTAAAGGGAAATTTTTGAAAGTTTATAAGGAATATTTAAATTATTTCTAAAGGAATAAACATTTCTTAATAGCCAGTTTGCTTTGCTTTATTTTTACTGTTTCTGTATTAAAAAGGGCTTTTATAACAATTTTTAGAGGTATGTTTTATAATTTTTTTGTTATTACCAATAAGACGATTTGTTTGTTATGTATTTGTCTATTATAACAGAGCATCTGGCACGTTTTATAATATATTTAGCAAGCTTAAAAAAATATACAATGCTGCCTCCAGAAGGAATTTCTGGAAATAACAGTTTGTCATTTTTATAGCCTATATATATAAAATTCTCTCTTGGTCTTTAAAGTATAATTTTGTTTTATTATGAAATACAATAGTAAAGAAGATAGTATAACAAACATCTACGTGCCTATCATCCAAACTTAACATTTCTAAATGTTTTGCACACTTATTTCAGGTACTTTTAATTTTAAGAAATGAAATTTCTACATGTGGAACCTTCTTTGTACCTCTGCTTGTTCTAATTTTTTGCTCCCAAATATCCTCTTTTTATTTATCCTAACATGTACATGTGCACACCCATGTTTATTATGCTTTTATTTTATATACTTTTGTCTGAAAAATGCATATGGTTATGTATCATTCTATAATTTGCTTTTTTCCTTTGACATTATATTTGTAAGATTTATCCGTGTTCATATATGTGTCTGCATTAATACCAGCCTGTCTTAATAATCATACCTTTATTTTTAAATGATATTTCATAGGTTAAGCCCTCACTCCCAGTTCAGTCTTCAAAAGTAACTTGACTGTTCACTTTCAGATCAGTTTTTACAATTCCTTGAAAGGCACTGGAGATTTAGATAGAAACTGCATTGATTTTAAAGAATAATTAATTAGGAAATTATAATGTTGAAACTTTTCATTTATGATTATGGTATCTTTCGCCTTGTGTCTGGCCTTCTTTAAGTCCTTTGTAGATTATATACATTTACTGCACTAATATATTATGTATATTAAAAAGAATTACAGAGTAATAAATGTTCAAAAAGAATGACATAAAAGTAAATAGAAATAGACATATTTCCTTCCATCATCTTACTTTGGAGAACATGAGGAAAATCAGTTTTGTCATCGTGTGTGTGTGTGTGTGTGTGTGTGTGTGTGTGTTTTCCTTCTCTGACTCTATTTACCCTGCTCCCCTGCTGTTCTGTCAGTGGAAGAAGTCAGAGAAGAAAAGACTAAGTGCCTTACCTCCTTATAAAACCCAGGATTGGATGGGAAAAAGATCCTTGAGGATGAAGGAGTAGCTCTGGGAGTGTGGATTTTTTCCCCTTATTTTTTCCCCCCATTTCTCTCCTCCATCACATCCAGAGGGTGATGAGGAGAAATACAATGAACTGAAACAGCAGTAAGCAGGGGGGGGAGGTTGGTTTACTACCTTCTCTTTCTTTATTTTCCCCCATGTATAGCCTTTCTGTTACACAGAATCTCACCACTGTTAATCTTGACCTTGTAGGAAAAAAAGAATGGTAGTCCCACAGTCATCAGCAGTCAGGAGTGCTGCTTTATACAAATGAATTAAATTTCCTAGTTGGTAACTAACTCCTTTTGTTTATAACTCTTTCTTCATAAAAATGTGATTTAGGTAATACAGCTTCTTCCTTTGAGTATGTGTTTCTTTAATAAACATTCTGCATCTGTCTCTTTTTAAGTCTTCTACATTAAAAGAATATCAAATACTCCGTAATTAAAGATATTTTTAAGACTAAGTTTAGCAAAACATCTAAAATTATAGGACATTTCGTTCAAAACTATAATTGGTTTAAATCTATATTTGAACTCATAGAAGGTGTTTCACATTATGGTGTACAGAGAAAAGTATTTACAGAAATTTTCTTTCCATAGAACTTGTGGAATAGAGGGGGTTTATTATTTTGGTAGAGTAGCACATTTCAACATACTTTCTAGTATTCTCATAATGAGAGTGTTTTAGTGATCATATTTAATTAAATCTTACCTTAAATTAGTTAAAGTAGGTTATTTTCAGAAACCTTAACCAAATAGGTTCTTAATCAAATAGAGGGCTTGGATTTGATTTAGGTAATAGGTTTCTTAGCTACCATATCTTACCAATGCTAAGACTCAAACTTATTTAACATTTTAATATCTCTAAAATGGAAATATGCCTTTACATTTGAAAAATACATACATATCTATACATGCATATGTATGTATACACACACACACACACACACACACACACACACACACGTTTTGGTTTTGATACAGTGTCCTTGGGGCTGATATTGAGTACACATTAGTAGAACATACCACTTCCCTTTCTGATGAGTCAACATCCCGGGTTATTGGTCTGTGCCCCATGTTAGTTGTTAAATATTGTATCAAAAATTGTTTGATTTTTCTCCATTTTCTAAATAATAAATCATCTGCTTTTAGGTTGGAAGCTTTCTTAGAATTTATAGCCTACATACCAAACTTCAGTCAGTCAATTCAGAGAACCTGGCAACATTTTTAGCCCTAGAGTTTCATCTCCATGGAGGCACCAGTTATGGTCGGGGAATCAGAGTCTTGCCAGAAAGTAACTCTGATGTGGATCAACTGAAAAAGTAAGCATATTATAAACCTATTTAGAAATTGTAAATAAGGTATTAATTAAGCTGGTTTCTAGGATAATATTGTTCTGAGGTGGGAAGGGGGGCTCTAAGAGGTCTCTTGTAATTGATCCTCAGAGCCTTCCTTGCCATTCATTATTCATTTTTTTAAATAGATGAACCAAATGAAACAAATCAAGTGATTGTAGGTTCAAATAGCTACATAGTAGCAGAGCTGGGTTTATAGTCTAGGTTTTCCAATAGTTACTTATGCTCTTACCTCTACTCTTTGCACTCATGTTCTTCTACCATTTGCCACCTTCTCCAGGTACAGAAACAAACAGTGGAAACTGGAGCTTAGCTAAAGTTTGGAAAACTTGATATATATGTCTAGGTCTAGGGTGCCAAACATACTTGATCAATCATGGACAAAATACTGCCTTTTTTTTGTGTGTGTGTGCGGTACGCGGGCCTCTCACTGCCGTGGCCCCTCCCGTCGTGGAGCACAGGCTCTGGACGCACAGGCCCAGCGGCCACAGCCCCACGGGCCCAGCCGCTCTGCGGCATGCGGGATCCTCCCGGACCAGGGCACAAACCCGCGTCCGCATCGGCAGGCGGACTCCCAACCACTGCACCACCAGGGAAGCCCCAATACTGCCTTTTTAAAGTGCGTATAACCGAGAAAATAGGTAATGGAAATATTTCAGGGTATCATATTTTTAAAACTTTTAGGTGTGCCCAGAAAGTGAATAGTACCTTAAATCCTGCTACACTTGCAGTTCCCTTTTCCTTGAAGTACTCCTGTTAATGATGTGTGCAGAAACTCTTCGACCCGTATTCTAGGGAAATAAAAATTCTTCTACATATTTTCAAAGAGTTACAGAAAATATCCTTTTCAGTAAATTGAAATGACATAGCTATTTTCCAGGTTTTAATATATTGAAATCAATATGATTTTATCATCAATGAAATTAGCTATTTTAATAACCTTCTATCAGTTTCCCTACTTTATTTCTCATATTGCAATATATAGCCACATAGTATTTCACTACTTGAGTCTAGAATGAGATTTTTCTGACTTAGAATGTCATCCATTAAATACCCAGCTTATTTGCAGTATTTCATCATCCCACTGTTGTACTTGTTTCTTTCTAGACTTAGGTTTTTAAAATTTGAGGGTCTCTTGGAATCCCCTGATAATCTGTTAAAAAACTATAGTCCTCCTGAAAAATGCATACACACACAGAATTTTTTATACAATTTCATTGAGCTCTTGGTTTCTTTGGGTAGAGCTAAACTGATCATTGTTTGACTTTGTTTTATGCAATTAAAAATTCTATTCTTTCAATTACAGGGTTTTAGAATCTGTAGATTTGCCAGCCAATCAGCGTTTAGAGGGTATATGTCAATCAGAACATGAGGACAGCTTTTCAAATATTTCAAGTAAGGACAGTTTTTTAATTTATTAAACTACAGTTGATTTACAATATTGTGTTAGTTTCAGGTGTACAGTGTCAGATTCTTTTCTGTTACAGGTTATTAACAAGATATTGAATATAGTTCCATGTGCTTTATAGTAAATCCTTGTTGTTCACCTATTTTATATATAGTCGTGTTTATTAATCCCATGCTTCTAATGAGTAAGGATAATTTTTAATGTTGCCAGTTTAGTTTCTGCTAAGTAAAATGACTTTATCAACATAAATTCTCTTTTTTAATATCTTCCTATCTCTATTTTTTTGTTGTTGTTAAATCCGTATTCATTGTAAAGAAACATGCTAAATCTTTATCAGTGTCCTGTGCAAAGGTAAACGTTACTCCTCCCTTACCTGTATAGTTACATTTTCAAATTGCGGTGGTAGGGATTACTTGATTTGTGGTATATGTAGTGTTAATGTGTTTATATATGAATTTATTATAAATCTGTATTTATTTCCTAGTAAACTGTTTTGCTCATCAGTTTCTAAAAGGAACAAAGGTTGTTTTTGCTGCTTTATTTCAAATAGCCCAAGTATTTTTTGATCATACATATCTTAGAGTTCCCAGTTTTATTGAGTTAAGTACCTAATTACAAAATGTTAACAAACAATTGGTTGTGTATTTATATTATTGCCTACCTGAACAGGTGACTATTCAAATCTAAATTTTAAAACACTCAATCTGTAAGATTTTTTTCTTTACCATTTTGTGTCAGTATTTGCTTATACATTCTGACACCATGTTATGTCATGTTTCTATCCCCTATTTTTTTTTTTACAACCTAACTCCTTCCCTACTATGATCTATGAGTATTTACTCTCTTTCTGTATCAGTAATGATAAGCATTAAAATTAACATGTGTGGCTTGATAGGCACTTAGTCAGTGCCTACAGCCATTATTATTTAATCCTAACAGCACTCCTATGAGGTTGATATTCTTCCCTTTTATAGAAAGGAAACTGAGGCTTTGAGTGATGGGAGTCATATAATTTGTCCAGGGTCACTTAGCTATTAACTGATGGCAAAGTCAGTCAGATTCAAATGCAGGCTATTTGATTTTTTTGTACATATTTATTTCTTCATTTTCTCTGCCTTTGAATTATTCATATTTCCTAGCACGCTGGTGATAGCATTTTGGCCTAATCTGTGATTATTTAAGCTGCCATTAGGAGGCCAGTTTACTTCAATTGACAATCATTTGGAGACAGTATTAATTTGTAATTATACTTTTTGAAATCCCTTTTCTCCTTTTAAAAGGTTTTTCTAATCGTTTTTAAATTACAAAAGTAGTACATGTGACAGTATCAAGGTATGTAGCCTTCCCATGCCTTTATGCCCACTCGCTGAGGTAAAGTTAACAGTTTAGTGTGATTTCTTCAACATCAACATGTTTATATGAATATATATACTTCTACATAAACAGATACGAGTTTTCCCTCTGTTTAAAAGTTTTACAAAAATGGGACGATACTAGACTAGCTGCTTTATTTAACAGTGTATCACAGACCTCTTTCTGGCGTAATTCATATAGCTCAAACTCATTTTTTAATAGTTACATTATATTTTATATGAATCTAACATTATTAATTAAGCCATTTTCCATTTGATAGACATTCAGGTTGTTTCCAGTTTCTTACTCTTACAAATACTTCTTTAATAAACACCCTTGAACAATTGTACTTTCATGCTTATTGTTTCTCTAAAATAAACTTCTAAAGGTGGGGTTGAAGGATCAAAGAGTAAGCACATCTGTTATTTTCATAAATGATGCCAGATTATATGCCAAAATGTCATAGGATTCATATGCAAATAACAGTGTGGGAGAATGTCCTTTCCTCACACTCTCAGTGGTATTGGCCGTTGACACTATAAGTAATTTTTTGACAATTTGGTAGGTATAAGGTGATATCTTATTTATTTTTTCTGAGTACATGGAAACTTAAAAATCTTATTACGTATATATTGGCCCTTTTTACTCCTCCTTTGAATTGTCTGCTCTTACCCTATACCTGATTTGCTGTCGGATTCTTTATTTTTTGTCTTATCAGTTTTGTGGGAGATTGTTGTATATATTTTGCAATATTTTCTCTATTTTCTTATTATTTAACTTCATGCAGAATGGCAGATATTAAGTAATCAGATTCTTTGAAATTATACTTCGCTCGCTTAAGGTTCTCTTGCCATGGATTTATTAGTGATGTTGAGGAAGATGGACAAGTAATACATATGTTTGTATATGATGCCACATACAATAAATTATAAAAATATAACATACTATTATATATAATAGAATGTAGTAAGCTAAAGTAGTTGCAAAATATGGATACTTTTTAAAGTGTTAAATTCTTCATTTTGGAAAGCATTATTAAAACTTATTGCTATGGAAATTGAGTTATTTGTAGTGAGGTGGATGGACCTAGAGTCTATCATACAGAGTGAAATAAGTCAGAAAGAGAAAAACAAATACCGTATGCTAACACATATATATGGAATCTAAATTTTAAAAAAAAATGGTTCTGAAGAACCTAGGGGCAGGACAGGAAGAAAGACACAGACGTAGAGAATGGACTTGAGGACACGGGGAGGGGGAAGGGTAAGCTGGGACAAAGTGAGAGTGTGGCATGGACTTATATATACTACCAAATGTAAAATAGACAGCTAGTGGGAAGCAGCCGCATAGCACAGGGAGATCAGCTAGGTGCTTTGTGACCACCTAGAGGGGTGGGATAGGGAGGGTGGGAGGGAGATGCAAGAGGGAAGAGATATGGGGATATATGTATATGTATAGCTGATTCACTTTGTTATAAAGCAGAAAGTAACACACCATTGTAAAGCAACTATACTCCAATAAAGATGTTAAAAAAAAAAAAGACTTATTGCTATGATCACTACTTTTGCTTTTTTTGTTAAAGTAAAATCATATTTTATGGTATTCATCAAGTCATCCTATTAAGTTTGATAAATATATTATTTTATCCACCTATCCCTTTATTCCCTTCAATGTATTTTTTCAACATAAGAAAAATTTTCGAACACACAGAAAAGTTGAAACAATTGTATAGTCAACACTCATATACCCACCATCCGATTCTCTAGTTAACATTATTCTCTTTGCTGTGTCATTTATCTCTTTTTTAATGCATCAATCCAGTTTATTTTTTGATGCATTTCAAAGTAATTTGCAGACATAAGTACATCTCCTAAACACTTCAATGAATGAACATCATTATCTAGAGTTAAATATTTGTTTAGAATTCTCTTTTATTTTTGAGGTAAATTATATTCAATGAAATGGGCAACCTAGATGTATCATTTCATGAGTTTTGGCTAACACATAAACTGCAAAACCTAAGTCCCTCTTAAAATCAAGACCATTACCTTTTTGCAGAAATCTCCCTCGTGCTCTTTCCCAGTCAATCCTCACCCCCATCCCTACCCCAGAAGTCCTGATTTTTTCCACCATAGATTAATTGTGCCTGTTCTAGAACTTCAGATAAATGCAATAACATGTTATGTACTCTTGTACATACTGTTTGTTTTTGAGATTCATCCATGTTGCATATATCAGTGGTTTATTCCTTTTTAATGCTTAGTATTATGGTATGACATAGACATTTTTGAAAATATGAATTTCCAGTTGCAGCACCATTTTTTTTTTAAAGATGGCTTTGGTGTCTTTGTCAAAAATCAAATGAGTATAAATGTGGATTTACTTCTGAGCTTTGTGTTCAGTACTTAGTAGTGTGGTGTGAAGTAAGCATTTTTTTTTCCTCATACTAATTTCCAGTTAGTAAAAAGGGCCAATATATAATTTCCAGTTGTTGCAGAACCATTTTTTGAAAAGCGTTTTGCTTTCCATTTGGATTGCTTTGCTGCCTTTATCAAAAATCAAATGACCATGTAAATGTGGGTGTATTTCTGGACTTTCTATTTAATTCTGATAATATTATTTGTCATTCTTTATGTCAGTACCATATTCTTTTGTTTACTATAGCTTTATAGTAAATCTTGAAGTCATATAGTATAAGTCCTCCAATTTTGTTCTTTTTCAAGATTAGATTCTAGATTCTTTGCCATTTCCACTTAAGTGATAGAATCTGCTTTTCTATAATAAAGCCTATGCAATTTTGATTAGGATTTTATTGAATCTACAGATCTATTGGGAAGAATGTCAGTTCCTAACAATATTGAACCTTCCAATCCATGAACAAATGACATGAATCCATAAACAAATTTCACCATTTGTTTAGATTTTCTTCAGTTTCTCTCAGTAATGTTTTATAGTTTTCAATGCCACATTGAGCTTTTAATGGATTTTAAAACTGCAATTCCTCTTTCTTTTTTTCCTGATAGGCTCTGGATCAGTATCACTATATGAGTTAGAAAGATGTCAACAACTGTCAGCTACAAGTAAGACCATTTTCATTTTTGTATTATGGGCACAAGAGTGAGTATTATGAAGTCTGTCCTTATACTTATCTATCCACGAGGGCAAAAACATATCCGTGTTAATTTTAATCAATTCACACTATGTATTTAGTGGTGTGTCCATAAAGGAGTTCCTTAAAATATGCCCCAAAACTTTAATGTAAGCAATGATAGTTAATCTATCAGATACCCACCTTCTGATACTTCAGCTAAGATTTAAAAAAAAATTAACTATTTCTAAGCACAAGTCTATTAAATAAAATTCTGTAATATACTATTATAAAGATATGAGTTTCTCATTATTGGAGAAAGGACGTATAATTATGAAATGGGCTAGAAGAAAGAAGCTGTGGTATTGTATTAGAATTGGAGGTGTCAGTATGTACTCATGGTTTTAGAGACAGATACAGAAATAGATATATGGGTGTTTGTATATATGTATTCACTCACATATACATTCATACACATGCAGGTGCACGTGTATAAGTATAGGTATGAACATGTGTGCATATGTGCCCGAGCTCTGTTGATGAAAGGGCATAAAAACAAGGACACCCAGTAGCAATGAGTACACCTAGTGCACAGATCTTAGTTTATAAGTAATATCCCCAATCAGGGCTTCTTGGAGAAATAGCAGATTCCAGGGTTGGGACAAGAGAATTATAAGGTGATTCTGGAACATCTTGTTGTGCCAGAAAGTAGAGAATTTCTCAGGTTAATGGTGGCAGATGTCAAATCTCATACAATTTGAGTATCAAAATAAAAATTACTAGTGATGGCATAGAACTGATTGAATAAAGTAGGAATCTATTAGTCCATATGGATAGTAAATAAATGAACAAAACAAATAAATAAATGAGGTTGAATGGAAAACTGTTATTTAAAATAGAATGGCAGCAGATAAATGTAAAGAATAATGAAGTTAGAGAAAAATCACCATTTTTCAATCATGATAGTAATTATTTAGTTGCTAATCGTCAATGGATCTTAAACTAGCAGGATCCTAAATGTTTAATGAAATTGGGATATTTATATTTTATCAAATACTTTCTTATTAGTTATAAAGGGAGAAATAATAAGTTTATAGTGGAGAAACCTGCTGAACACCACCTTAATCATCTGAGCAAAGTTAACATACCCAGGAATGAAAACGCTGATATCATGTGCCTTTTGATGTCATGCAATGAGAAGGCCACAATATCACTTACACAGTAGTATTCCTACCAAAAATGTGTAATTGGTATCTGATCATGGGAAAAACCAGACACACCCAAATAAATGGCCTCTACTCCTCAAATATATTAGCGTCCTGAAAGACAAAGAAGAGCTGAGGAACCATTCTCTACATTGAAGGACTCCAAAGAGACAGGAAAAATAAATGCTACACATGGTTCAGGATTGGGTCCTAGATCTGAAGATAAAATGCTAAATAAGAGCATTATGGGGATAGTTGGAGAAATTTGAATAATGTCTGTTGATTCCGTGATAATCAGTGTTAAGTGTTCTGATGTTGAAAATTACCTTGTAATATGTTAATGAAATTGCTTGTTCTTGTGAAATACATACTGAAGTACTTAGGGAAAAAGGGACAAAATGTATGGAAGTTACTATCACGTATCTGCAAGGTTTATGTATATATGGAGAGATGGAGATAATGACAGTTGGAGATGATGATAAATGTGGCAAAATGTTACCAAAATTGACAATTAATACAACTTAATTGGATTTGATTGTGTATGTTTGTTTCACGGGGATTCATGCCATGAATATACTTATATCCTTGCAGATTTCTCTAACTTAATTCAAAAATTCTTTATAGTACTTACGGATCATCAGTATTTGGAGAAAACCCCACTGTGTGCTATTTTGAAACAAAAAGCTCCTCAACAATATCGTATCCGAGCAAAATTGAGGTCATATAAGCCCAGAAGACTCTTTCAGTCTGTTAAACTTTATTGTCCTAAGTGTCATTCACTGTAAGTATTTTCCATAACAAAACCAAAGTTTTCATTTCATGAAATTTGTGTATATATGTTTTCTTATGTGTCAGTTTAAGTCCTGACAATGAGTAAATTGTGGTTTTAATGTATTGTATTTTGAAAGAATGGTAATCTTTTTAAGAGAAAACACTAATTCTTAGAAAATAAATCCTTTTGATGTTTCTTAGTAATAGTAAATAAAAGTAGTTGCTGTTTTCAGATCTGAAATTCAATTTAGTAGCTCTGATAAATGCAAACAAATAATAACTGTGAAAAGCTGTATAGCACAGGGAACTCAGCTGGGTTCTCTGTGATGGCCTAGTTGGGTGGGATGGGGCCGAGGGGAGGTCAAAGAGGGAGGGGATGTGTGTATGCGTATGGCTGATTCACTTTGCTGTGCAGCAGAAACTAACACAACTTTGTAAAGCAATTATACTCCAATAAAAAAATAAATAAATAAATATAATAATTTAAAAAAAGAAAATATTTGGGGGGGGGCTTTCTCATTTGTCACAAAAAAATCTTGAAAGTAAACCATTGTTAGCTAAAATTCTTAAATAGAAAAGATTTCTGGTTAGTTGAAATTCCTAATTAAGTGTTAAGAGAAAGCCTTGTTGGAAATATTCCTGTCCTGCTTAATAACTACCACACAGTGGACATAATTTGAACTTTTGTTGGTGATTAAGGATTTCTCAGTTCCTCAAAAGCTTTATTCTAAACATCAATTATTTTATAAATAAGTAAATAAATTTATAAGACATTAGAATGAATATGTACTTACTAACTCAAGACATATTCTGAAAATTATTTTTAATCCCTCTTTTATGCAATTTGACTGTCTTCCCTCTATATATGTAACATGAACATGTATATACATCTCCATTATATTTATGTGTGTGTACATTGTGTGTGTGCTGTGTACACTAATGTACATATATTTTCCCCTTCACAATCTAAGTATAATACTGTTTGTGGAGATTTTTGATCATCAGATCTCCTTATACAAAACAGGGGACCATCTTCTACCCATTTTGGCTTGAAATGGTAGTTGGAATTAAAATATAAGTACAGATTTTAGATAGTCTTGAAGTATTATCAAATTATAGTTCGTAAGATCCTGTAAAAATCACATAGCTTTGCCAAACAAAACCACCCTCTATGATAATATTTTTAACAAATAGGGAAATCATCTTAGAAATGTTAAGAGGTTTTACCTAAATTTACACAGCTGATTGGTGACAGAACCAAGACAAGGAAATAGACCTTTTGATTCTAGATTATGCGATTTCTACTGTATCATATTTTACCATATGACTTTTGAAAATTATATTCTAGATTAAAAGGAATCAAATGGAATATTGGTTTGCAAAGTAGGTACCCTATGAAAGTGATATTACTTAAGTGGTAAGTGGATATTTAGCTGGAGTGAAGACGGGGCTCCTGCTGGGAAGTTTAGCATTCCTTACAGAGGAGAACAGTTTGGTGCTAGAAATAATGGTGTCACAAAACCAGGCAAGGAAATTGCCGGTGGTTAATGTAATTATGATATGGATCTAATTAGCCATAAAATGTCATCAAATATCTTTCTATTGAATGAGCCATGTAATCTGCAGAGTGTTATCTCCATGTTTTAAAATAAGTAGCTGGTTCATAAGCATATAAACAATTTTTTTATTGGATAGTTTGTTAAATTTGAATTTCCAAGCTTATACCAATTGTTTTTGTATTATTTCATTGTCAATGATTTTAGGCAAGAAGTTCCACATGAGGGTGATTTGGATATAATTTTGCAAGAGGGTGCAACCAAAACCCCAGATAGCAAACTACAAAATACATCATTATATGATTCAAATATCTGGACCACTAAAGATCAAGGAGAACGAAAAGTAGCTGTTCATTTTGTGAAAAATAATGGTATTCTCCCACTTTCAAATGACTGTCTAATTTTGATAGAAGGTATGATATTTAAGTTGCTGTTCTATTAGAATATAGCTTTTGCTTATGTGTTTCTCTGATTGATTATTGTTAAATATATTTTAGGGGCAACCTGGGACATGTAAAGTCAAAATACTGTTAATTTAAATTTCAAATAATGTAATATATATAGCAACTAGATTCAAATACATACATATACACATATATATGTAAATTTATCTGAATGACATTTTGAAATTACACATTAAACTCAAGTGTTTGCATTTGTCCATCTTGTTGGATTCCTACATGTCATCTTAATGAGACCCAAGGTGACTGCTGAGCTGAATAATAATCAAGAAGCTGCTTGTTACGTATAGTTGCTGTTATCTTGGCCTCTGGATATCACTCTTGTTTCATAAAAATAGAATGAAAGTCATCTATTGATAGTTAAATCAAGTAACGATAACCTGACATATTTTAAGAGAATGAAACTTTGAGTCAAATTTAATTCTGCATTTCTTTTATACTTTTGTCTTATTTTTATCTAATATTTATCTAATAATCCATAATAAAAGGGGACCATCATCTTTAATTTGCATTAGAGAAATCTTTCATTTTGTGAATGAACTGATCTTTCTTACAATGGATTATGATCATTTTTATTCCTGGCATTTTTCTGTTTCTGAAAGTAACACATAATCATTTTAGAAAATAATGTATATATGTGAATACACATGTATATAAACATTGATATTATTTTTATGAACATCATTTGTTTTAATACATTTATAGCATACCAGAAACTAATTAATTTAATCATCACAACAATCCTGTGAAGTTGGTACTATTATAAGCTGTTTTTTATACATGAGAAAACTGAACCACAGAGGAGATAAATGTCTTCCCTAGTAGTGGGTGGTGAAACTGAATTGCTTCCAGTTTTTTACATAGCAACTCTGTGATGAACTTTATCTCCCGCCTGAAGTGTATTTGGGCACAAGGAATTAAGTGAATGTTGCCCAATTACTTTCTAGTAAAGTTATCATAATGTGCACATGCTTTAGCAGCATGTGAGATTATCTGTTCACCTACCCTCCTCCTAATATACTAGCTTTAAAAAATTTGGCCATTTTGATGAGTGAGATGTGACATTTTATTCCATTAGCAGTATTTTAATCTGTACCAGGAGATAGATGTAAAAACAGAAGGACAAAGACACAGACACACATACATATGGAGTAAATCTATTTATATGGCCTAAAAATAAAATAAAGCTGTGATCCCATCAAGCTTTATTAGAACTGTCCTTGTAGGGCCAACTCAGAGGATGTCAAGTATGCCTTCGGCTCCTTCTGTGCTTTGCTGCCTCCCACAGAATTCTGTGCTGAAGCCATATTGGCCTTGACGGTCCAAAGGAAGCTTGAATAAAGAAGTCCCCTTAGTTCCTGATCCTATCTTTAAAATTACCAGTCAACCCTCAAGCTTTCAGTCTCACCTCCTATCGCAGGTCCCATCCCACCCTCTAGCCATATTGAACTGGTGATAATTCCTAAACCTAGTATATTCCTCTGGGCCTCTTTGCCATTCTGTCACTGTTCTGAGAAATTCTGCTCTAATACGTCTTCAGAAGTAAACTCAATAATTCCCTTTATTCAGCAATTCATATAAAATATTTAACAAACACCTACATGCATCAAGCACTTTTCTGATTTATCAGGCAGATTTGAGTGGTTCTTACTGCATGCTGTATGAACTTCTAGTAGAGCACTTCTTATATTATATTTGTCTTTTATCTGTTTGTAGATTTGTTTATTTATTAGAATGTAAATTCCCCAAGGTCAGAATACATGTTCTTTTAATCTATGTATCTTTAGCACCTAGAGTAGTAAACCTGGCATGTAACTGGCTCTCAGTAAATATTTATTGAATATATAAGTACATCCAAAGTAGTAACAGTTTACCTTACAGAGCCTTTTAAAAAAGTCAAATGAAAGTGTTTGTGAAAGCACTTTAAAAGGGTTTCATCAAAATGTAAGCTATTTTTATTTTATCATATTTCTGAGTATTGTAACTCTAAGCATAGGCTAAGATCTAACTATAGGATGACACAGCAAACCTGTGGTTTCCAGCTATCACAGAGCTGAGGGAAGAGGTATGGGAGCTGGGCAAGTTAAAATGCCATGAAACTTGCTGTTCTTATAAGATTTATCCACTTTTTTTGAATAAACACTCCTTGGATTGTTGCAAGCCTTTGGTTAATTTCTAGAGTTCTGAAAAAGTTGAATTTGACAATTTTTGCCAGTTGTTTTTGCTATTATGGAGCAGTGTATTTTTGGACGTCCTTACTCTGCTATGCCAGAAATGCTTCCTCCTCACAATTGAATTTTAACATTACAAATTTTACACAAATTTTAGGAAATACTCAGAAGTATTTTTATAAATCATATTCTCTTTCCCTGGAGAGGAGGAATTATCAATCTAAGTGAAAAATACACCAGAAAAGGTACCGGGGGGTTTGAGTAATCAGAGATAATGCTGCCTTTTAATAATTGTGCACCGTTGAGCATACTCTTTCTTCTCAGCCAACATGATGGTTTTAATACCCACCCTGTTGTAGCATTAGGGTAAGTAAGTGTGATGGTTTCCATAGGAAAAATGAATAAACACTCTACAGGAATTCCTATTACATAAACTGTTTGCATCTATATTTAAATTCAGTGTTAAACTGAAAAGATTTATTTCAAACTCAAGACCAAAGTTGTCTAGACATTAGTAGTATATAGCAAATTTAATAATGGGAATCCTGTCATATTTTTACTCTCAACTTCATTCTTTTTAGATCATTTGAACCAAAGTATTCCTGGCATAAAGAGCAATTTGTATAAATTTTAAAAGTTCATATTTCACAAACCTTATATTTTGCTCAAATCTCAGCATTTTTGCTCAGTGTTTGCTTTAATCAATGAATAGGATCCTAAGCTTACAAATTATTATTTTTAACAATAAATGTATAAGTGCATTAAATCTCTTAAATTCATGGTATGTGTTGTCTTTTTCTGTCAATCCCTTTAGTCCTTTACTGTTGATCATGTGTTACTTAATAAGTACCCCAGTTTGCTTACTTTATTTGTACTACTTGAAGGGTTTATTTGTTCTCTTTTAATAGGAGGTACACTTAATGAAATCTGCAAACTCTCAAACAAGTTTCATAGTGTAATTCCTGTGAGATCTGGCCATGAAGACCTGGAAGTCCTTGACCTTTCAGCACCATTCCTTATACAAGGAAAAATACATCACTATGGGTACGTCTTCAATAATGGAATTTTAAATTTTATTTATTACTTTATTCCACTTGTTGCTATATATTCAGTGGATACTTATTTAGTACCAATTTATAGGTACTAGATTTTTTGGCATATATCTATTCTTTGGATACCATATATATTGAGTGCCTACAGTATGCTAAGTTTAATGCTGTCCCAAAGGCTAATATTCATTTGCTTTCTTTCATAACAATTTAGAGATTAGTTACAGAGAAAGTTCAAAGCTGTATCCTAGTAAAAGTTAAGTGATTGAATTCCAGAATTTTTGTGCCACAAAGTTATAAATGAGTTGCCACTGAGAAACTGGAAGATATCAGAACACATTAGGAGCTACAAACAGATGTCTAGGTTTGGAAGGAGGCAATATAGATAGAATCTCTGTTTCCACTTGATGAAACAAGCACCCTGGAAGTGCTCTGCTTTGAGAAACCTTGGATTATAGAATATTTTCTGCTTTATTGGAAAATACCAAATTGTTTTTCTAATGATTGTAACATTTTATGGTCCAATCAGCAGTGTGTAAAAATTTGTTTACCCCGGGTTAGCTCTTGGTGTTAGTCTAACTTGTAATTTTGTTAGACTGCTGAGCATCAAATAGTATCTATGTTGTTTTTGTTTGCATTTCCTAGGTGACTGGGGAGTTTAAACAAGTCTCATGTTTATTGGCTATTTAGGTTTTCTCTTCTGTGAATTCCATATTCACATTTTTCTATTCAACTACTGGTCTCTGTTTTGGTTCTTGTGTGTGTGTTTAGATGATTGTAAAAATTCTTTCTATATGAGAGATACTAAACATTTGTCAGTTATGTGCATTTCATCAAACTTCTAGTCCTGTACTTTTTAACTCTATGCTTCCTTATGTTTTACAGATTTTTAAAATATTAATATAGTCATATTTGCCAAAATGTTTGACAAGACAAAGTTTTTGCAAAACTTTACTTAGATTTCTGGATCTGATGCTTTTTTAATGGAACAGAAACTAATGCTTCAGTTTCTTACTAGTTACACATCTTTTAAGGATTTCTGTTTCTTCTTGCATCTATTTTATTAATGAAAGTTTTCTAGAGAAGTATTTCATTTATCTTTTAAATTTAAATTTATTGAGATAAAATAATTCATAGTACTTTCTGATGATTTTTAAATCTCCTCTTCATCTGTTCTTGAATCCACTTCATATTATTTGCTCCTTTTTTTCCCTTGGACTTTTTTGCCAAAGCAACTAGCTTTTGTTTTTGTTGATGCTCTCTATTTTTTTTATTATTGTTCTTAACTTTATTTTCTTCCTTTACTTTCTATAGGTTTCCTTGGTATTTCTTTTTTGTAATGTTTTTAATTGAATGTTTACCTCACTTAATTCATTATTTTTAATATGTTTTTAAATATTTGTATTTAAGTCTGTAATATACCTCCTGAGAAAATAGCCATAGCTTTAACCGAAGATTTGATATGTAGTGTTTTTCTTGTCACTTCTCAATGTTTCGCAATTCCTATTATGATTTCTTTGGCCCATGAATTATTTCACTGTGTATTTTAAATTTTTCCACACACTCATTTTAGGTGCTATGTTTTTGTTTGTATTTTAGTTAGATTACTTTTTAACCAAGTAGCGTGTTGCATTTCATAATGATTCTTTGAGATTTGTTTAGTTTTGCTTTATCCTAGCATGTGTTTCTTCATAATTTGTACATATTACATAGATTTTAAAAAGAATGTGTATTCTTTAACAGTTGTGTTTAGTGTTTAATAGTGTTTAGTTATGTCCATTAGACAAGCTTGTTAATCGTATCCAAAACTTATCTTTCCTTTGTAACTTTATCTGTCTAATCACTTCTTAGAGACTGTGCTTAACGTCCTCTGTGATTGTAGGTTTGTGACCTATTATTCTGTCAATGTGTGCTTTATATGTTTTGAGTCCTTTCTGCTTGCTCACTCAGGTTCGGTATTTCATCTTCTGGTGAATTCATTGTACTGTATATCCTTATGTAATGACTTCATCTTTAATCGTGATTTTTTGCTGTAAGGTTTATTTTTTTCTCGTTTTCTTATTACTATATCAGAGTTTTTTTGGTTGGTAATTGCATGGTGTATCTTATTCTCATCCCATTGCTTTTATGTTTCTTTGTTGTTATATTTTAGTAGGTCTCATAAATAAATACTTATCAGTAGGTTTTAGTTGTTTTTTAATAGATGAGTTTAAAATACGTTAACTACTGAAACATTTAGGTTTTATTTCTATACTGTATTTCTTGTTGTTTTCCACTTATCATACTATTATTATTTCTCTTCCCACCCCTTTTTTTGTTATTACTTTATTTTTTTTTCCAGTCTTCTATTGGATTAATTTATAAAAATGTTCTCATTTTTCTCCTTTTTCCTCTTTTATTACTTCAGAAGTAATGAATTCTCTAATTTATGCGTATTACTCTTAATTTTTAATTTGTATACTTGCTTTATCAATGTCTAACGTTTAATATCACAGCCTTTTTTTTTTAAGAAACTAATACTCGTCATTCAATTACCTTTTTCTGTTAAAGAAAAAACTTCTATGTATTTAAAGAATGGAAGGGGATAACATTTAATATAGTTACCCTCTGTTTTCCCCCAGATTGCAAATGAAAAGGAATCTGCATGAACTTTTTTTTTTTTTTTTTTTTTTGCGGTACGCGGGCCTCTCACTGTTGTGGCCTCTCCCGTTGCGGAGCACAGGCTCCGGACGCACAGGCTCAGCGGCCATGGCTCACGGGCCCAGCTGCTCCGCGGCATGTGGGATCTTCCCGGACCGGGGCACGAACCAGTGTCCCCTGCATCGGCAGGCGGACTCTCAACCACTGCGCCACCAGGGAAGCCCTGCATGAACTTTTTGAATGTTGATTTTTATATTTTTATCCAGGCATATTTTCTCATCAACATCTCCTAAACATTATTACATATAGTAAAAACTAAATTGCTTATACTTAAAATGTTTGTAAGTAAAGCAAAATACCTATACTAGATAATATGCAATTTTAGTGTATTATGTAATTTTAGATTGATTTGTATACAAAGGATAACTATAGTACTAGGCATCATAAACTGTGATCCTCTAAATATGTGCTAGTACTGACTTCCTTAGAATAATTTTCTCCTGTTGCTATATTTATAAAATTAAGACCTTGGCTATTCCATATTGTGCACAGAGCCATAAAATGAAAGAGTCCTTAGAGTTTGTCTCTTTAGACTTTTTGTTTTACCAGATAAGGAAATTAGCCAAATTAATTAACAATCTGCACCTGGAACCTCTCTCATTGTCAACTTAGAGTTGTTTATTCTGAACTGTACTACCTTTTTAGATTGCTTCTATTGTAAGAAGCTTATTTTTTTTAGTAATTCTGTTTGTAATATGCACATTACAATACAGGAAGTGCAGTGCTCTTTTGTTTAATAATATACTTTTTAAACTGCATGCTTGAATGACAGAAATGTTATAATAATTAAATGAGTTGTAATAATTACTTATAATAAATCATTTTTTTCTTTTATTAATTTAGATGTAAACAGTGTTCTAGTTTGAGACCAATACAGAATCTGAATTCCCTGGTTGATAAAACATCGTGGATTCCTTCTTCTGTGGCAGAAGGTAAGCTAAGTTTCTGTGTCCTGTCATTGTAACTGTCTTTGTATAACGTGATCTCACTGAGAATATTTCAGTATTTGTGGATATTGTAAAACCAGAGCAAAGGCTGAACTAAAGTTTAATTGTCCTTAAGTATAACCATTCACAGTGGTCATAATAAAAGTATAAATGTTTAAAATAATTGAAAACTTACTTTCAAGCATCTGCCAATGTTTTTCAATTATTACATTTTAATAATTTAGTAATCATAAATACAACTTGTGAATAATCTCTCCAGTTTATAGTATCTTGGGATTGAAAAGAGTTGTAGAGATAGCTATTACAACTTTTTACCCAATACAAGTCTTTAGCTGGAGGAACAAGAATCTTTTTATATCACGTTATTAACTGTGGTCATCCAGCCTTGGCTTAAAACTCTTCAGTGACTGGGGACTCATTACATTGCAAGGTAACATATCTTACTTTTTAGGTGCAGTACTTAACAGTGAGGCAAAATCTGCTTACCTGTAATTTTAACATGGGCCACATTCGGTGTACTAGAATTAAAGTACATCTGTTCCCTCTTCTATAAAGTCAACAAACTGTACATTTGAAGATAATCTGTCAAGTTTTCATTGAGTCTTTATTTCTCCAAGCAGGTACCCTCACTTCCTTTGGTACTTTCCCACATTCCTTACTATTTTATTTCTCCTCTTCAGTAAACATTCCATTTTACTAATGCTCTTCTCAAAGTTTGGTCCTCAAAGCTAGAAATAGAGCTGCAGGTGTTGGCCAATTCAGAATATGAAGAAAACCTTTATTTACCTAAGACTGGATACTGCTCCTACTTGCCTGAAAATTTTATTCTGTAGATATTTATTTGTATACTTGGTTTTGTTTCCTTTCTCTTTTAATCCAGCTATATAATACTGCTAACTCATATTTTGTTTGTGGTCCAGTGAAATTCCAGGTTACTTTTGCATGAGCTTCTTACTATGTGCTTCAGGCTTGGTCTCCTCATCCTGTACTAAATGTAGTTTTTTGTTTGCTTATATGGTCCCTCGGGGTAGGTTTTATGTTCATCCTTCTTGGTTTTAGCTCACAGTTTATGCCTATCGAGAACTTCTGAATCTTAAAAATCAATTCCTCTGTATTAGCAATTTCTCTCATGTCTGTATGCCCTAATTTATTTGTTTTAGTTGCTCCCTTTATTACTGAATATGGATTCCACAAATGGAAGACAATATTCCATTATATAAGCATATTGAATGTCTTCCATTTCCAGACACAAAGTAAGATGTTCATTTTAACCTGTAAATTTTCCTGATTTAGCATCTCTTTAATTTCTTCCTTTTTCCTCATCTTACCAAATTATGAAATCTCAGATTCTCACATCATTCAACCAGATGATATCTCTTAAAAAATAATCGATCCCTATGCTTAAAATACAAAGGAGAGAGACATGTTAAAAAAATCCTAACTATCGAACTGTATGCTTTTCTGAATTGCCTTTCATGAATTGGTTTTTATGTTTTTTATCAAGATCAACTCATTTTAAAGATAATGCTGTATTGATATTTAATTTAAAAAAGATACTATTGCTCATGAGTCATTATCCCTATACAGGTGTAGTGTAATGTTCCAAAATTACCCTTCTAAAATTAGCTTAATATATTGGTATTAAAGAACAGAAAGGGATAAGTTTTTTTAATCTCTTGAGTTATTTTAGTAAACAAGACTAACAGGTATCTAATATCATAAAACAATTTTTTCTTTACTTTGATTAAGGCATAGGAGATTCATATGGTTTCAACTTTTTTCCTTCATTAGTACTGGGTATTGTACCTCTCCAACATGTGTTTGTGATGACATTTACTCTTGACGATGGAACAGGAGTACTGGAAGCTTACCTCATGGATTCTGTAAGTAATAGAGGTAGTGAAGATACTTCTAATTAAAAAATAGTACTTTTTAAAATTTTAATATATTTATTCATGCATACTTTGTTACTGAGGAGATTTAAGGCAACTCTGAAAAATAAATAAAAGACAAGCACATAAATCTTAAATTGTCTATGTATTTATCTCTCTTTTGATTTGACACTGTAAATCTTAATATGTGAATAATGAAAAATTGAGGAAGTTCTATTCCAGGAGCCAAAGGCAGAGGTATGGCCACCCCCTCAGGCATTATCTATTAGCATTTCACTGGGCTTTTTAAGCCTCCACATTTCGTATTAGAGAGAATGAAATTACTCTGTTAGGGAGATAGTTATGTGTGAAGCTAGGTAGCTGTCCACAAGACCACCTTCATTTCTGACAGTACCATGTTTGGAGGTTCCCAAGACCACCCTTACTTCTGGCACCAGTTGAAATTTCAGAGGTCCCCAAGAGCACCCTTAGTTTTGATAATTCGCTAGAAGGACTCACAGAACTTATTGAAAGCTATTATGCTCACTGTTAACAATTTATTACAGCTAAAGGATATAGGTTAAAATCCTCAAGGGAAGAGGTGCATAGGGCAGAGTCCAGGAAAGTTTCTAACATGGAGCCTCCGTTTGTTCTCTTCCCATGGAGTAGTGGACAGTGTTACTTTCCTGGAAATGATATGTAACAGTACACATGAGGTATTGCCAACCAGGGAAGTGCAACTGAGCCTTAGTGTCCAGAGTTTTTTTTGGAGCTTCATCATGTAGTCATGGTTGGCTGCCCATGTGACTGATCTCAATCTTCAGCCCCTCCAGTGGTCAAGTTAAAACCACATGCTCCAAACTCACCACCCTAAATCACAATGTTAGAGTGACCCAGGGTCTCCAGGCAAAAAAGAATACTCCTATGAGGCATGACATTCCAAGGGCTTAGATTACCTCTCAGAAACCGAGGGCAAAGGCCAATGAGGTTAAATTTTTTACTACACACATTGGGAAAAATCTGGGTTAAGGTTGAGGACAGTTTTTCTCCTGCCTAAATAAATTATTTATCCATTTATTAAATAAGTATTTAATGAGCACTTACTGTATGCCAAGTGCTACTCTTTGTGATGGGGATATAGCAATGAGTGAAACAAGCAAACTCCTTTCCCTCCTGGAACTTATAAATAGGAGAGGAGAAAAAAAAAATTAAATAAATATATACTATATATTAAACTCTTTTAAACTTAACACTTAGACATTGTAGGTGCTCAATACATATGCTATCAAGAGAATAGTAAGCCTCACTGTATTCTAATCATTCTTATCATTAAGTCAGAGTGGTTTAACTTGATTTTATATATATGTATCATAGCTGTTTTTAGATTAAAGTAGTAAATCAGATTTTAGAGTTTAGACTAGCACTCTAGTTTATGAATTCTACGATACTGATATGGTGAAATAGTCGAGATTATTTTAATTAGATAATATTCAAATAATTTTGTATTGATTATAGCTTCTGAAGAAGATAAAGATCATTTCCTTGTTTCTTCATATTTTTCTTAAGGAAAAATTTTTCCAGATTCCAGCATCAGAAGTCCTAATCAAAGATGGCCTTCAGCAAATTATGGATATGATCATGGATATGTTTTGTCCTCCAGGATTAAAAATTGGTAGGCAGTAATATTTAACAATCCATTCATTCTTTTCCTTGAAATAATACCTAGCATATGGCTAAGCTATGGACTTTTAGAGGTATTAAAAACTTTGAAATCTGAATCCAAATAAATTACTAAGTGATTGTTTATACTGTATGATCTACCTACTGATGAAGATAGTGGCAGGGATAAAATAGGTATGAATCATAATTCCTGAAATGAAAAAGTTTTTTAAAATAGTTTGAAATATTGATATAACAAGGGGGAGGCAATTTTGATCACAAGCACATTTGATATGATGCTTATGCATACAAACAGTTGAAATTAAACCAACAGGGATGAAATTTTGACAGGAAACATTTCCTATAAAAAACTCATTTAGCCTGTTTAATTCATTGATAAATTGTCTATTCAATATTAACTAGTTTCAGATTTTACAAGTTTTTATATTACTGAATATTTTTGTCAGCTTTAGTTGTTTTCTGTGTAACATTTGATTCATCAACCAGTCTTCAGGTCAAATTGTATTGATTACACCTACTGCCACTGATTTTTCCTTTTGTGGCCATTATTTCTCTTTGCATTGAAACTTGCAGATCTAAGTCATTTTAAGATAACTTGACTTCTAACAATTTTTCATCAGTAACAAATTTTACCACCTGCAGATCTAACTGTTGTCAGTTTAACGTTTATAGGTTATTTTAAGTCAGGTTTTATTTTCCCCTGGTCAGTGTTTGCATTTTATAACAATTCCAAAAAGATAGTTTTTGTACATCCATAACTAAGTCTAACTTACATACTTTTATATGATGTCAGCTTTTATTTTTGTTGGCTGCTTGGATTCTTTTGGATAAATTTCTGCAAATAAAACTGCCATATCGGGGCTTCCCTGGTGGCGCAGTGGTTGAGAGTCCGCCTGCCGATGCAGGGAACACGAGTTCGTGCCCTGGTCCGGGAGGATCCCACATGCCGCGGAGTGGCTGGGCCCGTGAGCCATGGCCGCTGAGCCTGTGTGTCCGGAGCCTGTGCTCCGCAGCGGGAGAGGCCACAACAGTGAGAGGCCCGCGTACCGCAAAAAAAAAAAAAAAAAAAAAACTGCCATATGAAAAAGCATAGGCCTGATAGGCTTTTGCTACATATGGCCAGATTGCTTTTCAAGAGCATTTTACCTGTTTATGGTTCTACCAGCAGTGTAGGAGAGTGCCTGTCTTGCTTGACCCTTGCCAATAGTGAGGACTATATTAAATGTCTTTCAAATTCAAACTTCAAGAAATGTTAACAGACTGTTCGAGAAGTTATAAACAGATTTACTGTGGTCATGACCAAAGCTTGGCTGCCAACATTGCCTGGACACAACACCTGGTACCTGACGGGAATTTCAACTAGACAGATATAAGGGCGACCTGGTTTCTTTGCAGTCAACCAAGAAAAACAAAACGGGCAGATCAGTAAGTGATAAGCAGAAAAAAAAGAATAAAAGTTGGGAATGACGTAGATTACTACCTTTGCTATCAAATATTTTGAAAAACCCCACATTTAATGACTTTTTCCTGTTGTTGGGGAAAAATTCAAATTAGTCAGAATTGCTACAAAACAATAACATGAATCCAGTGTGTATTTGGAAGAGCAGATAATGGTAAATGTGGTGAGTGTATTTATTTACTTTTCAAGCTAAATTAAATATGTTGATTTTACTAGCTAAGCATTATGCTTAGATACATATTTCAGAGTTATCTGTTTAGTTTTGATGGTTAAATAGCATTTCTTTTTTTGATTTGTAGATGCATATCCATGGTTGGAATGCTTCATCAAGTCATATAATGTCACAAGTGGAGCGGAGCAGCAAATTTGCTATCAGATTTTTGACACCACAGTTGCAGAAGATCTTATCTAATTTTGACATTCAACTTACCATAGGTAAAATGCTATAATTTTGGAAGACATGACTATTTTCTATGCGATTGCTATAAAAGACATAAGAGATTTTAGCTCTGTAGTTTTCCATTTTAACCAGTATTTAAAAATTTTTTGACAGATAGGCATTGTGTTATCCTAATGCCCTCTTATAAGTTAAAAATGTTCCTGTTGCTCAAAATATTCAGTATGATGGCTGTGAGGGATATAAAAGAGAGACATCGAATAAATAAGGACTGTGTTTTCATTTACTCTTTACTCTCCTCCTTTCGGAGAAGCTATTTTGTTACCCTACCCTAGAAGTCACTCTCCCTATTGGTTTTTCCGTGTATCAGCCACTGATTTCTCTGCCATCCATCATGCCTGGTTGAGCTGCTTTTTCTGCCCTGATTTTTATATCAGCAATTTGGATGATTTTAGCATGTATATGGGATTAGGAAATGTCCTTACCTTAAATCTTCCACTCTTACTGAGCACAAGGATTTGATCTGTTTTGTTTTCATCCAAAGGGATCTGCTTGAACAAGTACTCTTGAAGAAGTGCTTGTCTGAGTGAGCTACAGTGTGCTTGAAAAGAGTGATTTGCTTTAAGTGGAAGTAGCAGAATTGCTTTCTTTGGGTGCTGACTTTGACCAATTGAGGATAAATCCATTTTTTCAGACCTGAATTATGTGCTTTGATTGCTTGTTTCTCTACATGATATTAGAAGTTATTCCATTCCTCCTCAACCTAATCAAGTGGTCAGATCTGCAATGTTAGTGACTTAGGTATGTTACCCTTTTTGTTAGGGTCTTATGTAAAATATACTTAAATTTCAGGTTGAACATTGAATGAGAAATTAACTCAGTATGATAGTCTGCTTTTTACCTGATGATATTTGTCAAATTTAAAATCATGAATATTCAGTTTTATACAAATGCTTCTGTATATTTATATATATGTAAAGATTTATGTATGTTATTTCCTGAAGACTGAGAGATACAGATCTGCCTAGTTCAATATTAGTGAAGAATAAATAAATGTACACATTTCAACTGTTTCGTTTATTTGCCCTATGTTGAGCTGAGGCATGATTTGAGGTGAAGAATCAAAGCAAGTGTGTCAATATAGCAGATATTTAGGACTGTCTACACACCAGGTACAATACTAAGTAAGCGCTTAACATGTATTTTAGTTTCAAAACAACCCATCATCCTGATAAGAAAACTAAGGTTTCACTGATAAGCTGACTTGACCGAATGCATACAATTATTAAATGCCAGTCAGTACTTGAATTCAGGTAGTCTCTGCTCAGGGGCTGCACTGTTAGCCACTTCAGGCCTCTGGAGCAAAAGCTGGTACGGGGTTTTCTGCAAGTGAATTCTCCCTTAAATATCTGAAGTAATATCACAGATAGAACCAAAAGGCTTTTCACACCTTACTGGCCAAAAGGATTGAATATCTGATTTTCTCTGCTCACAATAATTCTAAATTCGAATTCCTGAGTATATTAGCGCATCTCCAGACCTAACTACCCATCTGCCCCATCGCTGAATTATCAGCTTGTTCAAGACAATGAAAGAGACCGATGCTGCTGTTTTGGAGATGTACACTCTTGGTTCAAAACATATTCAAGGAAAAACTTTTAAGAAATGTTTTAAGAAAATTTTGGTATTGGTGGTATGCTAGGGACACAAAAGTGAGAGAGGCATTTTCACTTCCTTCGGGAAGCACCCAGTCTAGGAGAGTAAGGGTCAGAGGTGCAGGGAGTGCCACACGTGTCAGCCTGTGCTGTCTGCCAGTTAATAAAGTAAAACTATGAATTTTCACGATTTCTCTTTACCTTTTGTTTTGTTTAGTAAACCCCTACATTGTCATCATTTTTGTTTTTAACTTTTCAGTTTTGAACAAGAAGCGTTTGTCAGCCCCTAGTGTTTATCCAGTGGTGATATATGTGCCTTACCCTAATCGGGAACCCAAGTGTAAGGGGAGTTCCATTTCTGTAGCAACAACTAGATGATAGTTCATCCTGCCCAATTTTGAGCCCTGTCCCCTTTGTAGTCTGTGAATATTGGTAGAATCTTCCTGTCAGATTTTAAATTACACAAATTTAAGAATGTAGTCTGTGTACAGCTTCTTCCTCAGTCTCCAGTCTCCGCAGCATCCGTTGTTTCAGACACTACTGGATTCTCTTGAGGCGCCCATGCTGTTCTGTATGAGGAAGAGAGTGCATGTCTTAGAAAATCTGAGGCAGCCGATTCCTCTTTATCTAGATGTGATAATGAAAAGTGCTCACAGGCTCTTTCTGTGGCCACCTCATACTGCTTTATTTGAGGGAACTACACCTGCCGAGAAGGAGTGCATCATTCCCCATTTCGTTTTACCCTGATCATGTTGCACATTGGGTGTTGTTTCTAAATAAATAGAGAAAGGCCAGTGTTGATGGAACAGAAGGAGCTGAATACATCTTTGAGTACCTGGGAAAGCAGTCTCCACACAATACTGGCTGCCCGGTTTTCAAAGCTGTAGATCCTGTACCCAAGCTACTTGCACACACAGGAATGGGCCAAAATCTTTCTCCTGCCTGTTCCCCAGCTGACTGTTCTTTTGTTTCTGAAGTCAAAGCATGCATTTGTCACTAATTGTGACTCTCAATCCAGCCAATCTCTTCTATACTCTGTGGAAGCTTTCATTGATATCTGGGGAAAATGCTACATTCTTCTGATTATTTTCAGTATTTTGAATTTTGACCATGCATTTCATCAAGTTTTGTTTTCATCTAGAATTTTTTTTTAATGAAAGTGATATGTACTTGTAAGAATTTGAAACAGCATAAAGTATATAAGGTTGAACTAATTCGTGCTTTAACTAGTACCCCAGAGGAAACCACTTTTAACAATTTGGTGTATAATTTTCCAGACTGTTTTCCCAGAGAACATGTAAGTATGTGAATATATATATATTTTTTAAATAGCATTATGCTATGAATATATTTTGCAACTTGCCTCTGTCACTTCGTAGAGTGGATTTTGGTTCTTTATGTCAGTACACATAGAGAAACTTGTTTGTAATCATTCAGCATAAGTCCCTTTTTAGTGGGGAATTCTCCTATCATTTCATTTTCTATTTTTATAGTGGTTTGGGGTCTAAGTGTTCTTCTTATGCCAATTTTGGAATTTCATATTTTTATAGAATGTATACTGTTGTTGACTTTATTACCTTATAGTTATTCATAATATTATTTTTATTACCCAGTTTGTATTTTATCTGGTGTATTTTCCCTTTAAATAAATCTGGAGCCCCTGAGACCTGGTTTCACTATATCTCCTGGAGTTTTCCAAGTGATCGGAATTTTGAAAGTCTGTCCAGACTTCCTAATACAGGTTAGGACGCTGCCGTGACATAGCTGTCTTGAAATATTCTTTTATGCTTTAAAGAACTCATTGTGAAAAGAATTATGTTAATATAAAAAAGGAAAACGCCTCCTGTAGTGCTTTTCATTAGGAAATTCAGGTTCTATGAACGATACGATGAGTCACACTCAAGTTCTAGAACATCATTTTAGGTGAAATAAAAAAACTTCTTCCTCTGCTGGTCCCTCAGTGTCTCCGGATAGTGGCAAAGCCTCCCACCCACTCTAGAAAGAGGGGAACTAGACAGCTTGTAAAATCTGGGCAGAGTGATCTTTCTTCTCTTCCCTCGGGTACTTGGAAATAGTATCGGAACTCACCAGCGTGCTCAGGTATGTGAGATCATATCTTTTGGCAGTCAGGAAATGAATCAGTAGCCCTGTGTATTATTTTTCCCTGCAGTGTTGTGATTTAAGCTGTTAGAAAGTTTGAGATCACTTAGGCTTTCAGAGCGATGATCATCTTACATGGAGATTAATGGCCCTTCCATTCAGGGCTGCATTTGACGGGTAGAGAACTATTAGGCATCAATTACAATGATAAGGATAATGCATCAGTGTCCTGATGCTCCCTCAGATGTGCTGATTGGTGCAACGTGGATAGTTCAGAGACGCCTCTGCTATTTTTAGACCATAACAACATTCTGATGAATGTCTGTTTTTTTCCCCTTGAAATCTAGGCCACAAAGTCACATTTGTATTTATGTGTATGTGTGTGTGTGTGCGTTTGTTCTCTGCTTTGAGTTCACTTTGCAGGGCACTATGTTGGAATTTACCTGACAACCTCGTCCACAACTGCCAAAGAAAGACATTTGCAACTTGTGTGAGAGTTTCTTTTATTTCATCTATTCACAATACTTTGAAGATGTGGAGCATGTGTTTATTGAAGCCTTATCTCTATTAATAAAATATTCCATCAAATATTGTTGCAGTTTCTAAACAGGTACCTTTTCATATACAACCCTGAAGCCCTGGTATGTACCTTTATTATTTTTTTTCCTGTACCTTCAGAATGATTTTTCCCTTCTGTGAAATATGAACTTCCAGATAAAAGCCGATTTGTCTTTACATATAACTCCATTCCTCAGCAGATTTTTGTCCTCCCTTAGAGGGCAAAGTCCTTCTAGATTTTCTCTTGCCAAGTTTAGCTACCTCATAAATGATTTTCTGTCCCAAGCTGCCATTAGAGTTCATAGGAAAGGTAACATTTAAAAATCACAATTGTTGGAGTCAGATGAAAATATTGCTTGTGATAGATAGGCATGGTTGTGGTTTTATGGGGTTGGATAGGAAGTCCTATGTGCTTATTCCCCATTAGATGGGGTTCTGGAATGATAAACTTGCCCTTAAATTTTGGAATCATTAACAAATATTTCTGCACAATGATCAAAGCTTAAATAGAGGTTAAGATAAAGAATACAGAGTACAGAATAGGCACTTAAAAGTCAGCTCATACATTCATTTATAATTCATACTATGTCTATCCAGAAAGAGTTGGATGTGGTTTATAATAAAAGACGGACATGGGACACAACCTTTAGAATTAGGGCAAGAAGACAGGAGCTAAATAAAGAGAAGAGCAATTCCTAACCTATGGGCTACTACAGGTTTTGAACAATACTTCTACATGAAGATGCAACAGGTTACATAGTTCTTATTAAATAACAAGAATGATGTTATTAGATACAAACCTTTTATTAGTCTCTATTTTAAGACAAGGTGGATTTTTTAAAAATGTGAAACAACAAGTTTTGAATTAATAGTACTTGAAACTTGATCCAAAATGGTGAGAGAGGTAAGCTCTGCAAATGGAAGAAATAAAGCAGGGAATTTCCCATTGGCTATCCACCTTTTGGCTTTTATATGAGGCACTTTTTTTGATTTGTTTTGTTATTAGTGATTAAAGTGTTTCAAATACCTGTGCATATTCAAGAATTATTAGAAGCATTAATGAATTACCACAGGAGAAAAAAAAATCAATTCCCTTCAGATGCAAATATCAGTGAGAAAATGAGCTCTTTTTACCTTTTTCTTTTCTAGTTGCAGGTAATGAAATAAAAGAGATGTCTTGTATTCAATGTTTCATGTCAGGAAGAATACGGGTTTTAATGAATCTCAGTCCTTAGGAAGATAATATGCTCCAGTATTTCACCTTCAGTGGTCCAGGGAAGGTATTGCTTTAGTCATAAGTAAAACAAACTTCACACTGGTGCCCAACTGGGAATTTGCTGGGAGAGTATTTTACCTACACCAGATTTACTAAGCACTAACTGCCCAAACATGAGATCTACTCATCTTGATTCCTCTCTTTCATTAACAGCCCACAGCCAATCCACTTGAAAAATCATCATAGATCGCTCTTTAAAGTTCATCCAGAATCTGACTACTACTTAGCACCTCCTCTGCTACCATGCTGGCCATGCAACCATCTTCTGCCTTGACTACAGCCATATCTCCCCAACTGGCCTTTCTGTTTCCACAATTTCTGCACATGGAATATTCTGCATACAGCAGCCGGACTGATTGATTGAAACGTAAGGCCAATACCATCATTTCCCAGTGCTCTCTAATGTCACCCAGTGAGCTTACCATGGCCTTCACCGCCCAACACGAGCCATTTCCTTACTACCTCTCTGACATATTTTACTATTACATTTTTCTTCCCACTCCTCTCCACTGGTCCCCTTGTTTGCGTACCAGGCAGTCTCTCCCTTCATGGACTTTGTAACTTGATGTTGTTACTTTAGTCTGGACATTGTTGAACTCTTCCAGGTTCCTTGTTTCCCACCTCCCCCCCCCGCCCCCCCGATCCTCTGTAACATATAAGGTTAGGCCTTCCTAACCTTATGGGAAGGCCTCCCCTGATCATGTAAAGACCACTCTACCCCATCATGCTTCATTCCCACCCCTGACTTAATTTTCTCTATTGCACTTATCCATCTGACATCGTTTTACTATTTCATACTGTTTCGCTTTCCTAAAGAAAAATGAGCTCCTTAGAAACAGGGAGTTTTATTTGTTCACTGCTATTTACCCAGTGCCTAGAAGTTCCTGGCATATAATAGTTGCTTGGTAATATTCCTAGAACCAACAAAGTATTTGAGACTCAAAATCTGACAATACTAGAATTTATTAGCACCTAAAGTGATACTAGCATTTAAAGGGATTTCTGGCACGCAGAAATTTGCATTTAAAAATAAAACCTAGGGACCTTCAAGATGGCAGAGGAGTACGATGTGGAGATCAACTTCCTCCCCATAAATACATCAAAAATACATCTACATGTGGAACAACTCCTACAGAACACCTACTGAACGCTGGCAGAAGACCTCAGACCTCCCAAAAGGTAAGAAACTCCCCACGTACCTGGGTAGGGCAAAAGAAAAAAAGAAAAAACAGAGACAAAAGAATAGAGACGGGACCTGTACCAGTGGGAGGGAGCTGTGAAGGAGGAAAGGTTTCCACACACTAGGAAGCCCCTTCGCGGGCGGAGACTGCGGAGGGCGGAGCGGAGAAGCTTCAGAGCCATGGAAGAGAGCGCAGCAGCGGGGGTGCGGGGGGCAAAGTGAAGAGATTCCCGCACAGAGGATCGGTGCCGACCGGCACTCACCAGCCCGAGAGGCTTGTCTGCTCCCCCGCCGGGGCGGGCAGGGATGGGAGCTGAGGCTCTGGCTTCGGTCGGATCGCAGGGAGAGGACTGGTGTTGGCAGCGTGAACACAGCCTGCAGCGGGTTAGTGCGCCACGGCTAGCCGGGAGGGAGTCCGGGAAAAGTCTGGACTTGCCCAAGAGGCAAGAGACCATTGTTTTGGGTGCACAAGGAGAGTGGATTCCTTCCCTGTGTGGCCACAGAAGGCAGAGCACCAACTAAATGAGCTCCAGAGACGGCGTGAGCCATGGCTACCAGTGCGGACCCCAGAGACGGGCATGAGACGTAGGCTAAGGCTGCTGCTGCTGCCACCAAGAAGCCTGTGTGCGAGCACAGGTCACTATCCACACCCCCCTTCCGGGAGCCTGTGCAGCCCGCCACTGCCAGGGTCCCGGGATCCAGGGACAACTTCCCCAGGAGAATGCACGGCGCACCTCAGGCTGGTGCAACGTCACGCCAGCCTCTGCCTCCTCAGACTTGCCCTGCATCCATACCCCTCCCTCTCTACGGCCTGAGTGAGCCAGAGCCCCCGAATCAGCTGCTCCTTTAACCCCGTCCTGTCTGAGAGAAGAACAGATGCCCTCCAGTGACCTACACGCAGAGGCGGGGCCAAAACCAAAGCTGAGCCCCGGGAGCTGTGAGAACAAAAAAGAGAAAGGGAAATCTCTCCCAGCAGCCTCAGGAGCAGCGGATTAAAGCTCCACAATCACCTTGATGTACCCTGCATCTGTGGAATACCTGAATAGACAATGAATCATCCCAAATTGAGGAGGGGGACTTTGGGAGCAACTGTAGACTTGGGGTTTGCTTTCTGCATCTAATTTGTTTCTGGTTTTATGTGTATCTTAGTTTAATATTTAGTGCTTATTATCATTGGTGGATTTGTTTATTGGTTTGGTTGCTCTCTTCCTTTTTTTTTAATGTATATGTAAATATATATTTTCTCCTTTTTCTCTTTTTGTGAGTGTGTATGTGTTTGCTTCTTTGTGTGATTTTGTCTGTATAGGTTTGCTTTTACCATTTGTCCTAGGGTTCTGTCTGTTTGTTTTTTTTGTTTTTGTTTTTTTCTTCCTTTCCTTCTGAGCTGTGTGGCTGGCAGGGTCTGGGTGCTCCAGCCCGCTGTCAGGCCTGAGCATCCAGGGGGGGAGGGCCGAGTCCAGGACACTGGACCACCAGAGACCTCCCCGCCCCACGTAACATCAATTGGCGACAGCTCTCCCAGAGATCTCCATCTCAACACTAAGACCCAGCTCCACCCAACAGCAAGCTCCAGTGCTGGACGCCCCATGCCAAACAACTAGCAAGACAGGAACACAATCCCACCCATTCGCAGAGAGGCTACCTAAAGTCATCCTAAGTTCACAGACATCCCAAAACACCACTGGATGTGGGCCTGCCCACGGAAAGGACAAGATCCAGCCCCACCCACCAGAACACAAGCACTAGTCCCCCCAACCAGGAAGCCTACACAACCCACTGAACCAACCTTACCCACTGGGGGCAGACACCGAAAATAATGGGAACTATGAACCTGCAGCCTTCAAAAAAGAGACCCCAAACACAGTAAGTTAAACAAAATGAGAAAACAGAGAAATATGCAGCAGATAAAGGAGCAAGGTGAAAACCCACCAGACCAAACAAATGAAGAGGAAATAGGCAGTCTACCTGAAAAAGAATTCATAATAATGATAGTAAGGATGATCCAAAATCTTGGAAATAGAATGGAGACAATACAAGAAACGTTTAACAAGGACCTAGAAGAACTAAAGAGTAAACAAACAATGATGAACAACACAATAAATGAAATTGAAAATTCTCTAGAAGGAATCAATAGCAGAATAACAGAGGCAGAAGAATGGACAAGTGACCTGGAAGATAAAATAGTGGAAGTGACTGCCGCAGAGCAGAATAAAGTAAGAAGAATGAAAAGAATTGAGGACAGTCTCAAAGACCTCTGGGACAACGTTAAATGCACTAACATTCGAATTATAGGGGACCCAGAAGGAGAAGAGAAAAAGAAAGGGACTGAGAAAATATTTGAAGAGATGTTAAAATAAATGAATAAATTAAAACCTAGGTAACTTTGATGCAGATTGAACAAAGATTCTATGGGTCTGAAGCTCAGTAATTTACATTTTTAGCAGTCTCCCCAGGTGATACGTTTCAGGTAAAAGATTCAGAACCATTATTTTAGAAATTATTTAGAGTTTGAAGTCTGTATCTGCTTGCTTCATTTAATTTAACTGCCTGGTCTTGAAAGCATTTGATTTGAAGCACCTTGAACTAGAATCTGAGCCAGTCTGTGGTTCTTGGCCTTGGCTTCGTATTATAATCACCTGGGAGGGAGCTTTAGCAGCATTGGATCCTTGGGCTCTTGCTCTGGACTGCATGAATTCAACCCCTGTCTACACCCCCAAACTAGTTGTTTGACCTTAGGCAAATTGGTTAGCCTCACATGAAAACTGGGAATAGTAATAGTGCCCACTTCAGAAAACCATGGGGAAGTGGAAGGGTAGGGCAGAGTGGATTAAATGAAATAATATATGTAAAACATTTAGAATTTGGCACATAGGAAATCCTCATAAAGGATTAGATATGATTACTAAGCTTTGGTGACAAAAACCAGTCTTTATTGCTATTCTCTTAGAAACAAGATTTGAAATTTATTTATCCTTCTATTTTGGATTCCTTAACATCCAAGCAAGCTCTGCTGCTGTGGTGCCAAGGGAAACAGCTACACACTTGGGGTCACTCCAGACCCAGTCTAGTGAAGCTGTTACAAAAACGGGAATGGAATGGAGTGAATATCATTGGACCAATTGACCAAAGAATCCTCTCCTAAGAGGATTATCTTGGATAGTTTTATTATTTCATCTCATTTTCTCAATATCTCATTTTTATTGTGAAAAATACGAGAAACAAAGAAACGTAAGATAAACAACAGTCATTATGGGTCTGTAGGGCTGACTTTTATTTTTAAGTAGAGGGATAGCTTGACTAAGTGACAAGAGGAGGAATCTGAACGTCCAAGTGTGCAATCACTGAGAAAGTTGGAAATATTTTTTCTGATTAAAATCCACAACTCTGAAACAATGGTGGAAAAGGAAGAAACAATTGTATGTAAATTTTATGGAGAATTTTTTTGCATTGTAGTCAGTTTATAGAAGTCTCTTCAGTTTCTGCATTTGAGTCACTTAAAACTAAAATACAAATAAAGGTACGGATTTCCCAATGCTTATATCATTCAGAAGTAGTTATATTTAATAAGTTATTCACTAGCCATTAGTTGTTCAGAGAGTCATCAAGGAAATTTTTTCTTAATATTGGATAGGATCTAATTTTGGAATGGGCTTATATGACTCCACATACCTGTCTCTTCTTCATGTAACAGCAATTTGAACAAAGAATAATGATGTAATACACTACTAATGTGTCCCTATGGTTTTATTAAATCTAAATGTAAATCAAAATGCATGTTTTATACCAGTGTATTTGGTGAGATATTTTAAATGCTTACTTTATGGTTCCACAGACTAAAACTGACACCTATTTGAAAGCACTGAATTTTCAGTATTGAATGTGCAAAGTACTTCCTACTCTAAGGTCACAAAACAAGTATGTGATACACATCATAATTTATCTACCTCAGAAAATAAGCTTTGGTTCTTATAGAGAGGACACACATTAGGTACTTAAAATTTACTGAAACCTGGCTTCCATGTATCCCTCAGTCTTTCTGACACAACACTTGCTTATTGTAAGATAGTGATAAAACCGGTCTTTCAGAACCAGACCATACCTGCAGTATCACGGCAGAGGGGGTTAAACCCCATGGCACAATTCAGTTACTTCCCTTATGAGGGAAGCCAACACTGCAAATATTCATAACACGATTTCCCTAGATCCACTCTAAATAGATCAATGTTCTTTTGGAAAGTTAAAATCCACTTCATACTGGCCGTAATCATTGGCTCTTTACCAGAAATTCCTCTCTGCCAAAAGAATACCTAGTGAGAGGTTGAACCTCTCTTGGAAGAGCTTCAGTTCTTTGTTGCAAGGCCTTAGACCTTCAGAAAATGCAAATAAGTGTAGAAAGAAGGTAACATTTTGTTGTTATGAATATTTAAAATCAGTATAAAGTCTGGGACTTCCCTGGCAGTCCAGTGGTTAAGACTCCACGCTTCCACTGCAGGGGGCACGGGTTCGATCCCTGGTTGGGGTACTAAGATCCTACATGTCGCACGACGCAGCCAAAAAAAAAAAAACAAATTAGTATAAAATCTTCAGTGATGTTTTATTGGAAATAGAGGACTGTGCAGGGTTCCCAGGTACAGAAGTAAGAAGCCCACATCTGGGGAGGGCCCCTCACAGACTGCAGTGGGGTGGCACCAGCCTCTAAGAAGTTTGGAAGAAGAGGCAGAACTAGAAGATGAAGTTGCTAACCCTGCATCCCCCCTACTGGAAGTCAGCAAACTGGATATCCAGTCCCTGCCTTCACACTAATTCACTTAATCTTGTCAGGCTCTTAACTTCTCTGGACTGTCATCTATAGACCATCTGTTGCCAAGTTTTCACCACTGATTAGTTTGAAAAGGTTATACCGGGCTTCCCTGGTGGCGCAGTGGTTGAGAGTCCGCCTGCCGATGCAGGGGACGTGGGTTCGTGCCCCGGTCTGGGGGGATCCCACATGCCGCGGAGCAGCTGGGCCGGTGAGCCATGGCCGCTGAGCCTGCGCGTCCGGAGCCTGTGCTCCACAACGGGAGAGGCCACAACAGTGAGAGGTCCGCGTACTGCAAAAAAAAAAAAAAAAAGAAAAGGTTATACCTGTGAAATTTCACCTATTAAATAAGAATTTGTTTCTCATTTTTATTTATTGAAAACAACAGTTAATAAGTGGTTTTGGTCTGATTAATATAATTAGTGCTGTCTAACTAAATTCATATAATCCTAAGCAAAAGGAAGGAGTCAGTGCAGATTTCTCATGAGTAACTGTCCAACGTTTTAAGCTTTTTGAAAAGTTGAAAATGGTTTAGAACCCCACTTTCTACTCATTGCTCCTTTAAAGTCCTCTAATAGTTCAGAAGTCCAGATGCTAAAGCAGTGAACCGGGATGATCTTTAAAATCCCTCCCATTTTAAATCCACATTTCTTGGATTTAATGAATCTTGGTTTCAGTTTTGCCAGAGACACTTCTGTTGTATTCAGCTATTGTTAGCTGCCCTGAAATAGGGCTTTGCTCTACCCAGTAACAAATGTCTTACACTATCTAACTAAAAGGCTTAACTTAATGAGCATTTGCAATGGAAAGAGGGAAGGAAACAATAGAGGGCTGCCTGTCAGACATCATTTAAGAACCAACAAACCCTAAAGCAGCCTAACGAAAAAGTAAATAGAACCCCAAAATACTATCACCAGTTCAGATTCATCACTGACCTTTATTCGTTTCACAATTCCTTTCCTGTTGGGTTTCTTTCCTCTTCCAAGATAAGAATTCCTCTTTGGCATCTGAAAGATCTTTCTTGGAGAACTGTAGATTATCTGTGTTCATTTCAGTGTTTTCAGAAAAAGGAAAATTAATTACTGAGATCCTTCTTCATCTGAATGGAGTTTTTGTACTATTAATTTCAATCTGTAACAAGTTGAGCACTAGTGTTCTGGCAAACCAAAATGGAATCATTAATATTCTTTAATTCTTGGCAGTTCATTCAGGAAATAGGTGATATTTTAAATGGAAATTTACAGACTTAAAGAAATAATAATGTACATTCAAATAACCCTTCACAAATTATAATGCATGTCCATGGAGTATAGATGGTAATATTGATTTGTCCTGGATTCTCTTATGTCCCCGCTCCAACCTTGCAGTAATAATTGATTTGATCTTCCCTATTTGTAGAGAGAACTCACAAATACGTTTCCATGTATGTGGTATGAATTAAATAGATAAAGGGATAAATATGATTTTACAACGTTTATTTAGTGTCTACCTCTCTCCAGGTTATTCTACGTTTATGAACTATGAAAAATTGAGAATGACAATAGCGTCCCAAAAATACTATTTAGGAAAAGTGGGAACAACCATGGTGCCCCAGAATACTAATTAGATAAATTATAAGTCATACCCCCAAATTGTAATATAATGCAGCCCTCAAATAACATTTTCAGAAGAATATTTAAGAACCTTCTTATATTTACTGTTACAGGTAAAAAGAAAGGCGTATGCTAACAATCTGACCCCATTTCAGTATGTGTGTCTGTGCATTTATTCAGTGAGCACATTTCATGAGCCTTTACTTTGTTCAGAGCACTGTGATGAAAACTGGCAATACAGCTCTCAACAAAACAGCCCCTTCCCTCAAAATCATACACATGCCAACAATTACAGGTAGAACAAACCAGAATGCTAACAGTTTGGGATTTTTTTTGAACCTGTCTACACTTTTCAGAATCCCATGAAGATCATGTATTGACTCATATTTGGACTAAAGCATAAACTCATTTTTGTAACTTTAATCATTTTATGCTTAGATGAGGAGAAATTCCAGCAGAAAGAAAGCAGTCTCATTACATCATAGCAGTTATAATAGTCTTCACATGTTGCTACTCTCTAGAATAAGAAGGAAAACTAATAAAAAGAGCATACTGGACTTCCCTGGTGGCGCAGTTGTTAAGAATCCGCCTGCAAATGCAGGGGACACGGGTTCGAGCCCTGGTCCGGGAAGATCCCACATGCCGTGGAGCAACTAAGCCCGTGTGCCACAACTACTGAGCCTGCGCTCTAGAGCCTGCGAACCACCACTGCTGAGCCCACGTGCCACAACTACTGAAGCCTGTGCTCTAGAGCCTGCGTGCCACAGCTACTGAGACCACGTGCCACAACTACTAAAGCCCACGCACCTAGAGCCCATGCTCTGCAACAAGAGAAGCCACTGCAATGAGAAGTCCGCACACTGCAACAAAAAGTAGCCCCCACTCGTCGCAACTAGAGAAAGCCCGAGTACAGCAACGAAGACCCAACGCAGCCAAAAAAAAGAAGAAAGATCATACAATTTTCTGGTCTTTTCATTTTGCAACTAAGAGAGGCTTTCTTTAAAAATTGTCATATGTCTCCAGGGAGAATTGATACAAAAAAGGAAGAACAATACTATATTATTAATGCTTTGGCTATTCAAAATTTGTATAAAATCACTTAATTTAACATCTCAATAAAGTAGAACACCACATATGGTCTGTCATTTTTAATTATGATAAAAAATCTCATTTAATGGTCTCACTAGTTTATCAATTTATAATTATTATTGGAAAAACTTTTTTGATTCCACTAGGTTTCTAGATGTAATGCATAATTCAAAAAAAGCCTTGCTGATTTTAAGTTAACATCATGTAAAATAAGTCTTCTACATTTTGCATAAGCTTCACATTAAGCCATGTTCATTATTTCTTTTGTCCTTGATGAGAAGTTTAATTTTTGTTAGGACTTTGTAGATAAATATACGTTCAAATTAATATTAAAAGATTTGACAGGAGCTTTTTAAGTTGTGAATTAGGCCATGATTTCAATGATTAAATTTTGCTACACCCTTAAATAGATACCAAAATCATGCAACAGAGAAAATAACAGTAAACTTTAAATAACCAAGGAAATTCACACTTCTGCTGGCAGTAGACCATTTAAGCCTTATTCATAAAATTAAGGTAATTAATACATTTCATTGTCTTCACTTGAGTGATTTTGAATTTGATGGGCAGAAAATAATCCATTTGATAGATCTTTTCCGCAGTACTCAAAATTTTCTATTTCACCCACTTTGAGCAAATACGGTTTGTGTCCTTTGGATTTGATTATTCCTCCATCAGAAATTCATTTGCAACTGCTTTCCAAAAGGAGAAAGGGATGAATTTGGGGATTGTGAATGCTAAAGAAACTTATTGCACATATTACAAATACGTGCTTTCAACTTCAACAGCTTAAAATGTTGACTTTGTATCAGAAACATAACATTCAAGTCTTGAATATGAGGCAGAATGTCAGAATACTGACTGGTTTTTCTATGTAGCCACTATCCACATCTCTTTAAAGATTTTTTTATCTCAAATATGAGTAAAAATATCAGAAGTTCTATGAGATCAATCTTGCATTAAATCCAAACCAAATTGTCCTTGTTCTTGTCCTGTCTTATCCTGATAGAACAAATAAGCTAAAAAAAATTGTGTCTATTGGAAAGCCAATATCTGTCTAAAAGTTAAAAATCATGAATGAATTTAGATGGGTTTAGAAACGTTTGATCTCACACTTTTTGGTTCTTTTTTTTGCAGTACGCGGGCCTCTCACTGTTGTGGCCTCTCCCGTTGCGGAGTACAGGCTCTGGACGCGCAGGCTCAGCGGCCATGGCTCACGGGCCTAGCCGCTCCGCGGCATGTGGGATCTTCCCGGAACGGGGCACGAACCCGTGTCCCCTGCATCGGCAGGCGGACACTCAACCACTGCGCCACCAGGGAAGCCCTAGGTGAGTCTTTTGTCCATTCATTTAACATATATGCATGAATCTGCCATGTAACAATAATAATACATAATCCACTGTGATTATCAAGAACAAATTGAATAACTCTGTATACGTGAGATTCTGAACAAGAATGGAAATATCCAGTGAGCCAGGAATGTTCTTGTAACTGAGAAAAGTCAGCTAGACTCAAATGTCTTAGTGGTTTTGGGATTAATTTAGCATGTGATCTACCACGAACAACTGCGTCCTTGGACTACATTTTTTTTTCAAGTTCAGGTATAAATATATTTGCCATCTTCTGAAGTACTACCTGTCTTCTGTAGTGAACTTTTATAAGAACTAAAGAAGAAGCTTTTGTGAAGTTTACCAGGGTATTTGCCTTTTATAAAATTATTGCAAAGCATTTTCATTAAAGTCAGCAGAAAACTCAAGATCTTAGAAATCTTCATTTTCTGATCTCAAATGCAAATACATTTGGCTTTTAAATTTTCTCCATAATTTAAATCAAAATAACAAAGATTATTCACAATTTTGTCCTAAATACCAGTACAAAACAGCAAAATAAATATTTCATAGATGTGTACCATTATATAAGGAAAAAATTTTGTTGAGAAAATTGGTTTGTTTGAAATAGATTTTATTTCAAATAAGCAGAGACAGAGATAGCCTAGTACAGTTTGATAGTTGTCCATAGGCTCTTCAATCATTCTTTTTTAAATCTAGTTTTATTAAGATGTAATTGACATATAACATTGTGTAAGTTTAAGGCATACCATGTGTTGATTTGATACACTTATATATTGCAAAATGATTACCACTATAGTGTTAGCTAAAACCTCTGCCACATCAAATAATTACTCTTTATATATTTCTCACCATACTTAACAATTGGTGAGACTTCTCTTCACTCCCTTAATATATTTATTTTGGAGCTCTGATTATTTCCATTTTACATTCTCTTCTTTGATTACCTTTTCTTAGAAATGAGAGATTATGTGATTAAAATGAATCAGGTTAAAATTCTGTGTGAGAAACTGCATTGTATCATCTTTTCCAATACTTATTCATTGTTTAGGTGTGAAAGTCCTCAGGTCTTTGTACTTGAAGTGGGTATCTGTAACAGAGGGAAACATTAATAAAGAAATCAGTTGAAACGTGCAATTTTTTGTCTTGTTTTCTCATATTTATTACAAAAGTGAGAAAGATGCATGCATGTGATACAAGGGAGTGGTCTCAACTCTTCTTATTACCTCACAAATACAAAAAATGTCACTAATACTCTACAGGCAATAGAGACTGAAATTTATGGATGTTTTCAGGTGCCAAAATGATTTTGAAATGTCAGATACTAGTAATCCTATATCTTCCTCGTCCTTTTTCTTCTTTAGGGATATGTGTTGGGTTAGAGAGTTAAAGAGGAGTGGAGAGAGAAATGTAAGTATCAGAATTCTTTTTTTTTTTTTAATAATTAGTTTTATTGTTACAAAGCAATGAAGACTTTCAATAGGAGTGTAAGGGTTAAAGCCACTGCTAAATGTCTTTGTTAATGTTTTTTGTGGGTTTTTTTTCCATCAATACTGTTTATGGCAAACACTACTGGCTGGCTGAACCAATACCCATCCATTTCAGCTAGTGATGACCATGTAATACATTTGTGGGTCAGAGCTATATAAGTAGAAGTTTGTTATGTGAGGGGTTTGCTTTCCTGATAAAAAGAGGTACATTGATCTGGCGCCGCATTCTCACCTTTATGCCTTTTGTTCCTTCTTCTCCTGTCTGGAATGCAGACCCAGATACACAGCATCCCTTTACAATCAGGTGGCAGTAAGTATGAGTACATAAGCCTTGCCACTGAAGACGGTGGGGTATGACGTTAAAAAAGAGCCAAAGTCCCCGCATAGCATCTTTGAGAAGCTGAACTAACTTCCCATCTCAAGAATTAACTGTTCTGTGTGAAAGACGAATCCCTGTTTGCTTAAACTTCTCTTTCTGTTTTCTGTTATTTGAAGCTGCATCCACCCACTCCTAATCAGTTTATACTTTTAGACTTTTCAGTTATCTGCCATTAATTGAATGCTTATACTGTGCCAGGCGCAGTGCTAAGTATTTACATATGTTAATTTAATTCACAGGACAGCCATAAGGAAAGTAACACTTTATTACAGATGACATACTGGCATACAGGATGGATGGATCCCTGTGTGACTGGAATGGTTTCATCAGATAGAGAAACTGAAGCAGAGAAATGTTAAACAACTTTGCATAGCTAGTAAGTGGCCATACTAGAATTCAAACAATGTCAGTCATATTACAAAATTTTACAATTTTATAATTTTCAAGACCTAAAAGAAGTTCATTTTAACTTGTATTTGATTTATGGTGAGGCTGAAATTCTTTTCAAATGCATTTGTCATATATTGTGCCCACTTTTCTATCAGGACATTTCTATTTTTAACAATAGCGCTGAACTTCATCCATGTTTTCTATTTGTCATTTGTCACTTTGCTTAGGGGTTTTATTTTATTTATTTTGTCATGCAAAATAATGTATTATGAAGTTAAATTTATTAAAAATCACTTATTCTTTCTGGTTTTTATATAATACGTAGAAAATGTTTAGGCCTCTAAGAACAACATATTTATTCCATAATTTTATTCAAGTAATTTTATAGTCTAATTATTTCTTTTTAAATCTACCTAGGATTTATTTTGGTGTAAGACATGAGGTAAACTACAAATTCCTCAGCTTATTAGAATGTTACCTCTAGCATGTGAAAAAAACAGAAACAAAAAGCAAGACCCTGTGTATTTTGTCTATAACTGAACTTTCCATTCTTTTCTGTTGGTCTCTTATGACAATGAATATCTTTTTCATAAACATAGTCAACATCAAAAATAATAGAGAATTATAGGAAGCACTTCTGTTACATTTAGGAAAAGTAAAAGTATGCATAATGATTCTATAGCTTCTTAAAGTTCTGGAGATCATGGCCAATGTATTAACTTATGAAGCAGAACCAGTAGTATAAATATAGGAAAAGAAAACACAACATTTAAATATTTGCAAAAATCTTTATGACATTAGCAAATCCAAGTGCTGAGAAACTAAATATCAGAACTAATCACAACAACTCAGCAAACTGGTGGAACAAAGTTTAATTATTCCCAAATCATGAGTTTTCTTAAATATCAGTGAGAGCAGATAATGTTTTGAGATTATCATTTGTTTTTTCTATGTTTTTCCTTTATCTTTTCCCTCCCCCATCCACAATTTAAGTAGGTATCAGTTCTGCATTTCATTTCTTCAGAAACATTGACTGAGCAGGAAGCAAAAATGGCTTGTAATATGTTCTGGCTTCTCTTTGTCCAAGACTTTTGAGTAATAATACTTAGGAGAATGTGAAGGGTTTATGGGGGAGGTAAAGGGGGAGTGTGGTGTGTGTTTAGAGCCATAGTACCTTGATATGCATATTATTAAGGTAGTGGAGGTCTCTATAGAAAATTGTAGTCCCTCTCCTTCCTTTGTATGCATTCTGCATTGCAGCTTAGGATGGGTACTTAAAGATAAATAAATATGTTACAGCTGCTCCTGAGGGTGGCGTGAAGCAGGCCAGAGACTCAGGATGCCTCCATGGGGTTAGTGTGAGCCAGGAGGGCCAGGGCTCTGAGTTCTTCGCCTCCTTTTATTTTTTTAACATCTTTATTGGAGTATAATTGCTTTACAATGGTGTGTTAGTTTCTGCTATGTAACAAAGCGCATCAGCTATACATATACATATGTTCCCATATCTCCTCCCTCCTGCATCTCTCTCCCACCCTCCCTCTCCCACCCCTCTAGGTGGACACAAAGCACTGAGCTGATCTCCCTGTGCTATGTGGCTGCTTCCCACTAGCTAGCTATTTTACATTTGGCCATGTATATAAGTCCTGCCAAGTTTTCATGCACTGGTTTTGAAGATCCAAGAGAGGCTCTTCAAATAAGGCTGCGTGACTTTTCCATGTAATGAATTCTGCTCTCTTCCTAAAACAGTTCTTGATATGACTACTTTCAAGTTCTGTATGGCCACTTAAAAATAAATAAATAAATAAAATGGGAAAATGGGAAGAGATTTTTAAGATGTGTTAGACTTTCTCCAATGCAATGTTGACTTTACTTGTATAATTAGAAATTTTTAAAAAGCTGTGCTTCTTAGAGTTAATATTTTGACCAAGGCTACACGTTTGTTAAAAATATAGATAAGTAAAGATGAGGCTTTCTTGTCTGTATCATTTCTTATCAGTAAGCTTGAGAGGGTCTAGGAGACTATTTGTTTTTTCTCTTCCCATTTGTAACATCAAGTTTGGGATTTAGGTTAACTTGAAAGCTATTGAAAGCACTTACATAGTTTTACTGCAATTCTGAACTGTCTGCAATGTTTCTGTTGGCAATTTTAGGTGAACATTTATGGAACATATATCTGGCAGGCCACATCAGTTCATGTATTGAATCAGGTAGTAATATTGTATCTTTTAGCATCTTCTATGCAGGAGGCATAGTGTGATTGACTCTACAAAGAAACAAATGTTAATAATATACAATTTCATAATCCATTTAGGCAAACAAAACACGACATCTTTTAGGAAAAGATGACCATGTTACATAACAGCAGTTCCAGTCTCCTCCAAGATTGTGTTTGTGCAATTAAACATTGGTATCTCTTCACTGATTCACTTAAAATGGTATAGTTTGCCCCTGGAAATTCTTTGTATTTAATTAATTATAAACCACATATCTATTTTAACATGTAAGAATTGTATTCAAATATAAGCAGCATGCAGATCTCAAGAAAACTGTCCTGCTTTTTTGCAATTTTAATCTCCTTTAATGATTAGGATAATCCATTTGGCCATAAATCTAAAATTTATATTTGAGCTGCTTGAATCTATGGATCATCTTCCTGTTTTTGATCTGGGTCTATTCCGTCTACCACATACAGTACTTGCAGTCTTACAGTTTCCTTCCTTGTATACATTCTGTATACAGCTAGTTAAAGAATTCAGTGTGAGCAAAGCATGTTGACCTTAAGCAACATTTTAGTTAGAATGTCTTTAAAAATCTTATCTCCTCTTTGGGGGGTGTGTGTGTATGTCTACATGGGTTTTTATGGATACATTTTAAAAGGAACTCTTTTCTTCAAATAAAAATTTTTAAAAAAACAGTGTTACTGCACCTCTGTTAGCAGGGCACAATTATTTAGAGCCCCCAAAAAAAACTAGAGAAACCATTACCAGTATTTAAAATCAGGAATTTAATGTAGAAAATGAGTTATCAGGTGATGGAAGAAGCTAAGAAGCTACCTAGAGCACTGTGAGGCTCTCCAAAGCTTGGTAAATCCAAAGCCCCCACCACTTGCAGGCTGAAGGACAAACGAGTAGGAGGTATGATCGTAACCCATGGTCTTGAATTTCTGAATGAAGACTGAAGCTGGTGGACTTTTCTGAAAGGAGCTGGAACCTTGAAGGTCATGGTAGCCACCACCAAAGACAGAAAAAGGGTACCTTGGAGTCTCCCTTCCTTCTGCCCTCTACTCTGTTGATGGTGACTGAAGCTTGGAAATGTAGGATCCAGAGCAGAACTGAGAGGAACAAGGGCACGTGTGACAGAGCAGGGACAGAGGGCAATTCAAGTTGTTTTCAGAAGTAGGGATGGACTTGCATTGAACTTCCCAGGCTATTTCTCTTGTCAGTCCCTTGCTCTCACTGTTCTCATCCTGTGGGACAGCCAAAGGAAGCCATGCAGTGGTGATGTCAGAGCTCCTCTGGGGCTTAAATCAATGACAACGGTCTCATTGACTCAATAATGCATCCTGTCGAACAAACCAAGTCACGTGGAAAGTGCTCTATTTTTCCATCGCTTATTTTTGGCAAAAGCATTACATTGCCACTTTGCTTTAGCAATAGCCATGGGGAATACTTTTAGACTATAGGGTAGTATAAACGATCTCCATAATGAAGAAATTTATTTATTTATTCTCTTTGTAGTGGTTCTTTTATTCATAATTTTACTTACATGTGACACATGAAGCTATTGAGCTAATTAAAGTGAAAATAGAGACTAGTTAAATGATGCTGAGAGTTAGCAACTTAAAATTTGGAGATCAAAGAAAAAAGTCAGTGAATCACGGCAGTTGCACTGCTATACAAGAGTAATTTTATAAATCGCAAAGAAACTGAAATTGTTACCACATTGGCAATATTAACAACAGGGGCATGGGATAGCCCTGCTGAAGCCTGATTATCAGGAAAAGATTTGGTATAGACATCCATTATATACAAGGTGCCTTGACCTCAAATATTTTCTGCTTGATTTCTTCCTACTCCCTCAAATATATCCCAATATCAATCCACAAATAATTAAAAAACATTTTTCCAGCATTTTGAAGATATAATTGACTTAGAACATTATATAGGTTTAAGGTGTACAACGTAATGATTTGATACATGTAGATACTGTGAAATGATTACCACAATAAATTTAGTTAACATCCATCACTTCACATACTTAGAAGTGACAAAATCTTAATGGAAAAATGAAGCCACTGGAGAATGACCAGAAGTAGAATTCATGCCTTGACATAAGGGAACTTACGCATTTGCCCTTCTTTTCCACCCAACTTTGCATAGTATAGGGTAGCAAAAACTCAAGCAGAGAGCTGAAGTATTGCGGGGTTGAGTTGTCAAGGGACAGAATCTGGAGCTGCTTAAAAGGCTGTCAAATGTATGTATACTGGAATCCCCAGCTAACAAGAAAAAAAGAAAATGGGAAAGAATCTATACTAAAAATATGTCTGAAATTTCCCAAATTTAGTGAAAAACATAAATTTCAGGTTTAAAATCTCAGAGAATCCCGAGTAGGATTAATACATAGAAAATCATAAGTGTACATATCATAATCTGACGGATAATAAAAAGTAATGAGAGCATCTTGAATGCAACCAGAGCATGTGTGTGTGTGTAGTGAAATCTTATATACAGGGAAACAGTGATTCAAACATGACTGACTTCTCATCAAAAACAATGAAGGCCAGAAGATAATGGAACAAAATCTTTAAAGTGCTGAAAGAAAATTCTCTCAGAATTCAATCTCCGGAAAGAATATGTTTCAAAAAGAAAGGCAAAACGAAGAATTTTCAAATAAATAAAAGTTAGTAATTTACCACCAGCAGACTTGTACTACAAGAAATGCTGGAGGACTTTCTTCAGGTTGAGGGAAAATAATGACTGGGGAATTCAGATCTTCAGGAAGGATTGGAAAGCAGAAGGAAAAATAAATAAGCAGGTACATGTAAAAGAATATCTTTTTTTTTTCTCTTAACTTTTTAAAAAGACCATTGCCTTTTAATGCAAATATTATATGTAAGGTTGTATTGTAGGGTTTATAATGTATGTAAATTTGAAATATGTTAACAATAGCACAGAAGATGGGGTAGATAGGATCATGCTGTTATTAGGCTCTAGCATTTTAGATCGAGTGGAAAAATATTAACTCTAAATAGATGGTAATAAATTAAAGATGCTTATGATAATTATATATAAATTACTTCTAAAAAATCAGCAAAGAGGTGTAGCTAAAAGCCAAAAAAAATTAAAATGGAATCTAGTATTAACTAACCCAAAAGAGGGAAAGAGATCATGCTTTTTATTCTATATAAAACTTTAATAGGGCTTCCCTGGTAGCGCAGTGGTTGAGAGTCCGCCTGCTGATGCAGGGGACACGGGTTCGTGCCCCGGTCTGGGAAGATCCCACATGCCGCGGAGCGGCTGGGCCCGTGAACCATGGCCAATGAGCCTGCGCGTCCGGAGCCTGTGCTCCGCAACAGGAGAGGCCACAACAGTGAGAGGCCCACGTACCGCAAAAAAAAAACAAACAAAACGAACAAAAAAAATTTTAATAAAACATAAGAAAAAATACAAATAAAATGAAAAAGAATAGATCTGGTGGATCAGAATATTGGGAGTGGGATTCAGGAATTTATATTTGATAACAACCCCTGCCCATCCCCCCCCACCCCCGCTAATTATGTTGTTCATCCATGATCGAGACTACTGGTGTAGATAGACCTTACCACCTTTCCCGTGGTTATGAAAGCACAAAGCCTCTCACAAGGCTATTTGCTCCTTCTACAGACACATCACTCAATTGTCAGAGCATCAGGAACCTCAGACTTGTCAGCTGGAAGAAGCTGGCTATGGCCTAATGGTCTGCAACAACTATGTTATCAAAATGACAGCAGTTATGAAAGCCTTGGAGAGTTTAACAGCTTGCTATTTCCTCTTTTATTCTTACATACCTCTTGCTAACTTTTATCTCCCCTCAACTTTTCTGCCTTTTATAGGCATTTGATGGAGACAGAATTATCATAATCTGACACTTCCATTTTTACAGGAAAGGGAGACCTGCGGGGGTATATCAGTATTCTCTGTCGACTCTCACATTTGTGGCCTGAGCAAGTTTGGCCTTGAGGTTTTAAGGACACAAGTCTGTTGCACTTTCTGTATTTATATAAAGTCAGAGCTGTGTGGAAGATGACAATCTGTCAGAAATGCTGGTCCAATGGGGTCAGCAGTGTGTAATAAGGCAAATCATGAGGGGTTGAATATATGCCTGTTTCTTGTGCCTCGAGATGTCGCTTTCCATCACATTGAGGCCAAAAAGGAAACTCTTCAGAAAATATGCTGATCTAAAATCAGGAAAATAATTTATAGTGGTAATGTGCATGGGCTAAGTGTGGAGATTGCATGTACAAATCTCAACCTGGATTTTTTAAAAAGTGGAATTTTTGGATCATAAATGCGTATTTAATGTAATACAAAGAAAATTTTATAATCATTTTGGAAATACTGATTTTTTTTTCTAGTAGCCTTCTAGGATGGCAGATACGTTTCCGTATGTCCAGGTATATAATCTCATAGGAATCCTCTAGGTTCTTAATTTAATATCCTGATTTAGGGTTATGTCTACTTAATTTAATTTTTCTACATCTGACTCTCTGAGTTGGGATTTTGTCCCACCACTCAGTATTTATTGAGTAGCTAATGTGTTTCAGACTCTGTGCTAGGCAGTTGGGATACTGTCTCCAACCTCACATCTCTCAGTCCAATCAGGGATGCCCACAATTAGAGACAGTTATGCGATACTGTGTTAAGTACCATGATAGGGAAGTACAAGCACATAGGAAAGTGTACGTAATTCAGACTTGGGATGTCAGAGAAAGCTTCCTGAGAGATGTCATCTTTAAGTTGAGACTTAAAGAATGATTAAGATTAATGGGGAAAGAGGAGGAGTACAGAAGAATGTTCCAGGAAGGGGAACCAGTATGTGTAAACCCTAGAGGTAGAGAGAGCATAGAAAATTTAGTAACCCCCCCAAAACTCAGGCTATCTGAAATAAGAGGTTAGGTAAAGCAAGAAGGTTAATTAGTGAGAGAGAGAGAGAGAGAGAGAGTAGATGCCAGATCATGGGAAATGTTTAAGTGATATCAGGAACTTGTTGTAATGACCAGAGTGATTACAGTGTTTTAAGGGCAGAATGGCATGGTCAGACTTGTACTGTAGAAAGATCACTCTGGCTGCAGTACAGAGAATGGACTGGAAGTAAATTTGGAAGGACCGGGGTCAGGAAGGTCAGTGTGGATATTGTTAGGTAATCCACATGAGAGGTAATGGTAACTTGAACTAGGGTGATGACAAGGGGATAGAAGAGTACAGATTCCTGAAAATTTAAATGGCAGAATTGCAGGACTTGCAATATAAGACAAGGGTCCCTGGAATCTAAACTGAGTTATCAACGACGTGGATATCAATAGGAGTTCGTAGAAGTGATTTCAGTAGAACTGAAATCACTGTGAAGTAAAACAGTGTTAAGGGAAGTAACACAGTGAGAGAGCTGGAAGAGAAACAGTTTGTACACAGGGTAGGACTTTGAGGTTAAGGTTTCAGAGGTGGAGAATTGTCAGGTGATGATAAAGCCCAGGATGTGGCATTGGGAGCGTGTGACTGAAGGTGAGGGATGTGAAGATCACTGGAGAGGCAGTAGGCACGGCACTGGATGAGATTCCCACACTAAAAAAGAAATTCTTTTTAAGTGAAAATTGAGGCTGTGATGAAAATCATGAATCAGGCATAAACGCTTCAGTGAATGAGAGGGAGTTACCAGGAAGTTAGGAGGTGACAGAGGGAAGGAGGCGTAGAGGCTAGCATAGACCAGATGACATCATGGTAAGTGAGCCAGCCTGTATTTCTCAGGAGAAACAAGCAGAGAAAACTTTCCTTCAGTAACATTCTTCCCTTGCGTGCCAGATCTCGTGGACAGAAGTTGATGAGCGCAGTAGCTGCTATTTCCTAGTTACATCTTGACACTTCAACCCCAGCTAGCCTCTGCTCTCTCACAACTGTCTCATCCCTTCGAATCCCAGATCTCCTGGTGTCCTACTCTAATGGCTTCCCCTTTTCTAACATTTACAGCTCCTTGGAAATGTGTGCAAGCAGGTGTCGTGTGTGTGTGTGTGTGTGTGTGTGTGTGTGTGTGTGTGTGTGTGTGTGTGTGTGTAGGGGAGGTGATGGTCATTCTACCTGTACAGTTTTTGTGTTTAGTGTTTGACTCATAGAAATGATGATCCTTTGGGTCCAGGAGAGAAAAAAAATGAGTCATTGTCTGAGAGGTCAGCTAAGTGTACAAAATCAGTATTGTACTTATAGAGATAGAGATAGAGATATAGATAAACAGATAAGCTCTAAAGGTTGAGCGTGTGAGGAGTTAGAGAGTCACGAAGAGCAGTACTGAGAGGAGAGATGGTCGTTCTCTACGTTGTTCTAGATCAGTTGCTGTGTTTGAGATTCTGGACTCTCAGGACTTCACTGGAGCCAGAATGAAATCATGTCTGCAGAAGTCACTCTTCCTGTTGATGGGGTATGGGAGAAATGAAAGTGGGTTAGAAGGGAAAAATAGTATTTATAGAAGCGATCGTCATGAGGGCCTCTTATTCCAACAGTAACTGCTGTAAAATAGGGAAAGCAGAGCCTTTTACATGTGTCCAGACTGTGAGATCACTGAGAGCAAAAAGTGTGTCTTATTGTCTTGTCTTTGCCTTTAGGGGTTTCTGCAATGTGATTATAATGTTTTGAGGTGTGAATTTACTTAGCATTTTCTGCTTGGGATTCAATGAGTTTTGAATCTAAATATTAATGTCCTTTAGCAGTTCTGTAAAATCTTTAGCCATCATCTCTTCAAATATCTCTGATATCCTTTTTGGAATTTGAATGGCTGCATATTCCTTTTCGTCTTACCCTCTACCTACTCTTGCTTTCACTTTCTGGATTTCTTTTCCCTGCAGACTTGATCATTCTCTCTTCAGCTATGCAAATCTGCCGTATAATCTTTTCACTAGGTTTCCTAACTTTAATGTTTGTGTTTTCAGTTTCTTAAAGTTCTCTTTTCTAAAAATTAAAGCCAGGACTACCTTCGATTAAAATTTCCACTCAAACTTTCTTCAGACAATCAAAGTGGTGATGATTGGGGCTGAAGCTCAGGTGAAGGCTTACTAATGATTATAAATCCTCAGAGGCATCAGGTTCTAGACAGACAAACTTCCTTGTTATTCTCTTCTAAAGAGAGGATTTAATTCTCATCCACCTTTACTCTGAGGGTTGCGTGTGCTGGGGTCCAAGCTGTTTTCAGACTTTAGCCTTTACCTCCTGCCTGCTTATACCCCCGTCCTGCCATGGGGTTGTCAGAAACCACTGATAACAAAACTAATTTTGTCACTTACCTCCCACCGTTCTTGCTTTCACTTCAGATTTGGACTCTCTATTCCTCAATTTGGGGCCAGATCTGCTAGGCTTTTTAAAAGAGTTTTTGATGTTGTGTCTAGTATTTCTGTTGTTTCAGTAGGAGGACCATTCAGGGTACCTAACTTGAAAGCCTTTGAGTTCACCGTTGAGCAGCAGGAAGTCAACTTCTGAGAGAGAAAACATACGAGGACCTCCTCAGAGGTGGATGGTAAACACTACTGGGAGTGATATGAGCGGGGTGTGGCATAGCTACCCAATGCACTCAGGATAAGGCAGAAATCTAGTCTTTGATGAGTGTGGAGGTATGATCAGGGACTAAGACAATGGTGGTAAGAAAAGGCTGGCCTCACAGCCTTGTAATTCAACTATACTCCAATATAAAATTAAAAAAAAAAAAAAGAAAAGGCTGGCTTGTGTCAAGGAAACATGAAATGTGCCTCACAGAAAGAGTGCATTTTATATTATCATGGAGAAAAAATTGCCTCTCATCAACAAGTGATTGAGAGATCTGATCTAGACAGAGATCTAAATTGAGTGCATTTTATATGATTCAGTAAAATATCCTTCTTTTATTAAACAGGAGAAAATATGCTAATCATAATTAATATGAAAGTAAATAATAAATTTGAATCTTATCTTTGAATTTAATGTTTATTCCTTGGAAAGGAAAAAGTGCTATAAAAGCAGAAGAAACTAGAGTGAAAATTAAACTTAACATGGGACGTAAAGTAAAATGATAGTACTGCTTCATCTTTGTGGGAAAAAAGAGAGAGATAAAGGGAGTGGTTGTGGTTATGAAGGAGAAAATGGGTAGTATGAACGATAAGGAAAGAAGATAGAAATGGCGAACAGACACATGAAAAGATGCTCAACACTGATCATCAGGGAAATGCAAATCAAAACCACAGTGATATGTCATCTCATACCTATCAGAATGGCTATTATCAAAACAGACAACAAACAAGTGTTGGCGAGAATATGGAGAAAAGGGGCATTCCTGCACTGTTAGTGGGAATGTAAATTGGTGCAGTCACTATGGAAAACAATACAGAGTCTCCTCAAAAAACTTAGAACTAGAACTGCCATACGATCCAGCAGTTTCACCTTTTCACAAAAGATATCTGCACCCCTTTGTTCACTGCAGCTTTATTTACAAGAGCCAAGATGTGGAAGCAACCTAAGTGTCCGTTGATAGATGAATGAACAAAGAAGATGCGGTGTGTGTGTGTGTGTGTGTATGTCACACACACACAATGGAATATTACTCAGTCACTAAAAATATGCGAAGTCTTGCCATTTGTGAAAACATAGATGGATCTAGAAGGTATTATACTAAGTGAAATAAATAGGACAGAGAAAGACAAGTACTGTATGATATCACTTATACGTGGAATCTAAAACACAAAACAAACAAACTAAAAGGAAAACAGACTCATGGATACAGAAAATAAAAGGGTGGTTGCCAGAGGAGAGGTGGCTGGGAAGGAGCAAAAGAGGGGAAGGGGAAGGGTTTATACCTTTAGAGGTATAAACCTCCAGTTATAAAATAATTAAGCCATGGGGATGGAGTATCCAGCAGAAGGAATATGGTCAATAATATTATAACTTTGTATAGGGGCAGATGGTTATTAGACTTATCGTGGTGATCATTTCATAATGCATGCAAATGTCAAATCACTGTGTAGTACGCTTGAAACTAACATAATATTGTATGTCAACTGTATTTCAATAACATTTTAAAAAGATAGAAATGGCAGGTAATATCATGAGCAAAAAGAGAACAAAAGGATAAATGTCAGATAATACAAAAGGAAAGAAGACTAGGAGAAACACACACAGTGAAGATGCTGGAAAAACTAAGAGACTGCCTGAAGAAAAAAACTGATAAACCAAAAAACATATAGAGGTAGAGGAACAGAAAATTAAAAGAGGAAAAGAATTCAGAGGAAAGATGAGAAATGGAAATGCTGAGGAAGGAAAGGAATTGTAGTCAGTAAGTGTGTGTCCGTGGCTTTTGGATTAGTTGTGACAATGTTTATGCATGTCTCCAAACAACATGATTCCCAGCCTTTGGGGGAACTTACTGATTATCCATCCACAGGGAATTTAGGTGTTTTTTTCTTAGTAGCCTGGAACAAAATGGATAGGAAGTGAACAGTAACCTTCCGATGGGCAGTGAAACAAACTTTCAAAAATAATATTTGCTTAGAATTTTTTCTTTTTTATAGGATTTGAATTCCTTCTTAAAATTCTTTAAACTGATTTTTTAAAAAGAATCTTTTAAATAATATGTAATTTGAATAAATAAAGGAAAAAAAATTTTTCCTACTCTTTCATAGACTCTGCAAAAACAGGTATTGAGGACCCACTATGTTTGGATCCCTAAATAAGCAGGCCCCATAAGATTTTAGTCTGTGATACATAATTACATGTCAGACAAAAACATTCGATCCATTTATTTGAAAACAAAACATTTACAATCTGATTCTCTCATTTGTACAATGTACTTAAAAGTATTTTCAGATATACTCTAAGTTTGCAAATATGCAAAAATGTAATTACTTGGATGATTTCCCACAGACATTTGTTAGTTTTGAAGGGTTTAAAGTTTACCTTCATTAAAAATGTATGAGGATGGTCCTCTCAAAAGAGACTTAGATTTACGATGGCAGCATTTCCGCACGTCTAACTCCCGCTATGGACATTGCCATTAAAATGACCAATGGATAATTTAACCAAAAAGGAAGGAAAAGAAAGAAATAAACCCTTCATTAGTGCACTTTAATATGGAATAGTGGGCTTCCCTGGTGGCGCAGTGGTTGAGAGTCTGCCTGCCGATGCAGGGAACGCGGGTTCGTGCCCCGGTCCGGGAAGATCCCACATGCCGCGAAGCGGCTGGGCCCGTGAGCCATGGCCGCTGAGCCTGCACGTCCGGAGCCTGTGCTCTGCAACGGGAGAGGCCACAACAGTGAGAGGCCCGCGTACCGCAAAAAAAAAAAAAAAAGTAAAAAATGAGCCAGTGCCTAGTACATAATAGCAGCTAATATTTATAGAGTACTCAGTGTTAATTCATATTAATTTGAGGATCTTCCACAAGTGATGAGAATTAAATAAAGAACAGATGAGTGACACTAGTGAACATTAATTACTTTTGTGTTTATCTTTTAATCTCATACTTTCCCAGAACAATTCCTTTCTTTTATTCAGAATCTTGTAATGTTCCTAATGAAAGTTGAACTTTCGTGATTAAGATTCAGAAACAGTAGTACATTTTCAAATATTTATGAAATGAAAAAAATAATTCTGTCACAGAATGGTCACTTAAATATAGTCACTTTAATTCTGCAGACAAGCCCAAAACCTCTATTTACTGGAGTGAATCTTATAACAATGAATTGTGACGGAAGTGGCAAGTGAGGTTTTTGAATACTAGAGTGTTTTCTTACTTCCAGCATTTTGAGTATTTATACTGTATATTTCACCTATTATCAATAAATGAAAAATTATCTGACACGTATTAATTAAACTCTCTTCATCTTCAGTATGTCTACAGGTAAGCAGATCTTTCTGTGGTTTGTGTCATTTTCACTACAAGATTAAGGCTTTAAATTTTAATATTTGGCACTAGTACATCTGTCAGAATTCATTTTAACTCATCCATAAACATGTCATTTGCATGTTGATTAACTGTCACAATCTCCTCTGTAACAATCTCAGATTGGAATTGCACATAAGTCACAACTGAACAGATTTCTATTAATTCCAAAACCTCATATGAAATAATTGTTGTTTTTCTGAAGAAAATCTGTAGCCAGTGTGCAAATTATACATTTTGTTTATATAGTGGATGTTTTAATTATGCATTTGTTTATACATAAAACTTGGATTTCCAAATCAAGGACTATAAATATAAAAAAGATCTAGCCAAACTAAGACGCAAACCTCATGCGATCAAATTCAACAGTTTGGCAGCGGGACGCGGTAAATTGATCCACCCTGGCAATCCGACGCAGTGCATTTCCTACTGTAAGGCAGGAGAGGGCGCTCTTCCCCACAGTATTTTGGTTTAATCCTCCAGGAGCAAATCAGGTGTGAGAAGCCAGCCCAGTCAGAGGAAACACCGCACAAGTTCAAGCAGCATCTTGGCGGAGTCCTACTGGAGACCTTGAGAAACTAAATTAGACCTATCATAGCTCCGGGCGGGAGGACCTTTCTCAGTTCTGTTGAGGTTCTCAGAGATTCCAAATAGCTTTGGAGGAATACTGAAGTTACAGTGTCCACTCAGAACTTAAAAAAGGAGGGTTTCAACCCAGTAAGTGCATCCAAGTGCATTCCCAGCCAGCAATCTTAAGAGTTCTGGAGGCAACCTATACTAACTTGATGAATGCTTTCTGACTAGATTTCCCTAGGTAATTAGGGCAGCATTTACTCCTGAGTAGGGTTCTAGAAGGTGGAGGAATTCACAGCTCTGAAAATGCAGTAGACATTGAATTTTGGATCCCTTCCTTCACATGTCCTTTAACAGTTTGAAATACAACATTAAAGTTCATGATCTCTGGAGGGTTGAAGCTTTGAACTATCTTTGCCCTTTAAAGAATGGTTCTGGCTCTATGTTTTGGGAACTCAACAGTTAGAATTCTCCCCCATTATTTTAATCCTCCTTTAAATTGCACTGTGATTGTCATGAGCCTCATTTCTTAAAGTAGTATTGATAGCATGGAAACATTTATTTATTTTAGTTAACAATGAGAGGGATATTCGCATACTCCCAGCCTTAAGAGTGAGTGACTATACCAATAACTTTTAGGTCTATTTTTAACTGAACTGTTACCTTTAATCCTGTCCTCTGAGTTAGTTTTATGTAACTCTACATTATAGGGGCTTTGAGATGCTCATCCTTTTATCCCAGTCACTGTTATTAATGCCCAAAGAACACTATGTTCTTGATTTTAGCAAATCAGTGGGCATTTCTTAGTTTCAGCAATAGGCTGAAAGTAAAAACAGGGTTGACACTTAATTGTGACAGGATGAGTTAAATAGTTCATATTAAATTTGTTCTCAGAAATAAATGAAAAAAACATCTATAAACATAGGTTATCATGTTGAAATGATACATCTTTCAATAGGTTTCTAACATTCAGAAAATAATTGAAGGGTTATGTATGTTTTCAAAGAAAAGTAAGTAAAATGGAATGAAAAGGCATTTATTGGCAAATTGACCTCCAGCTAAAATCTTTAGCTAGGGAGGCAGTTTGCGCCCTAGAGGAAAAAGCAGGAAGGTGAGGAGCCCTGGGTCCTGGGTTTACCATTAATTAGCTGTATCACTGTGATGTTTATTTCCAGTTCTGAGTCTCAGGCTACAGAGTTGTCAAATGTGCAGGATGGGGCATTGCAGGTGGAAAAGTCATCTGAGGAGTTAAAATTATTCACACTTATATGGTATTTATTAGAACAAATAAAAACATATATATGTATCTATATTTATATAGGTATAAAGAAACTAATGCCTGTATGAGAGATTTAGATAGATATAGATACACACACGTGGCCAGTAAGGCAATATGGTGAAACAGGAAGTAATGGGTAAGAAAGGAAGGAGAAAAACAATTTGTGGGTAATATTGCTCTTCTATTTTTTCCTGGCAAAGTTACGTCCAAGTTACTTGAGTTAAAAGGAAAAAAAATTATGTAAGAATTATTTTCGTCCCATGGAAGTACGTTTTGTTTCACTTCCAAATTGAATGAATTACTTCGACTTAAGTACTTAAGTCAAAATCTCAAGGATATTTTTTTCCAGAAACTAATACATAAATTTTACAAAGCACTTTTCCCCAACATCTTTTCAAGTTTAAAAGGCTACAGCTTTGGGCCTCCCTGGTGGCTCAGTGGTTGAGAGTCCGCCTGCCGACGCAGGGAACGCGGGTTCGTGCCCCGGTCCGGGAAGATCCCACATGCCGTGGAGCGGCTGAGGCCGCAATAGTGAGAGGCCCGCGTACCGCAAAAACAAAAAAGGCTACAGCTTTGCCTGCAGTCCTACACTTGTGCACATCTCCTAACAACTGACCCATTTATTTCCTGGGTCCAAGGCTATGTCTTACGGCCCCTCCCCTTCTCCCCCCCCCCACCTCTTTCCCTGGCTCACTCCCCCGCCCTGACCATCTCTCCTTAGGCCCACACTGTTCTTTCCTCGAGGTCCCCTGATCCATGAGTCTCCTTTACCATCTTTCTTGATCTGTTTCTTAGTTTGTCTCTCTGCCTTTTCTATTTTTTTCTCTCCCTTTCCCTTTGTCTATCTCCTTTCTTGTTTCTTCACTGAGGACAATGTAAAATGGACCTATAGTTTAAAAATAAATGAATAAGATTGTGTTTCCTGTTCTAATTTCAAAATAAGGTAAATTGTTTCCACGTTTCTTTCATTTTTTATTTCTTTGCTGTACGCGGGCCTCTCACTGTTGTGGCCTCTCCCGTTGCGGAGCACAGGCTCCGGACGTGCAGGCTCAGCGGCCATGGCTCACGGGCCCAGCCGCTCCGTGGCATGTGGGATCTTCCCGGACCAGGGCACGAATCCGTGTCCCCTGCATCGGCAGGCGGACTCTCAACCACTGGGCCACCAGGGAAGCCCTCCATGTTTCTTTTAAAACAGCAATCAAACCACAGTAATTAAAAGAAGGCTCTGTGCAATGTGTGGGTGTGCACACGCACGTGAGTGTGTGAGCGTGCACACTGCACTTGTGTTGTTAATCGGATATCTGTTCAGGAGGGCAGTGCAGTCCTTCCGTTAAGACAACAATGCAGTGTCTCTGTTTGCTCTTCAGGACCCACACTCCACCCTCCTCTCCGCTGGTCACACCCCCTTGAGGCTAACCTGCCTGAACGAAGTCAACAGAGATCCTGGTCCCTCAAGTCAGGTTTAGCAAATGGGAATTCTGGGAGGATGCAGGAAGAAGGTCACTGCTCTGTGCCGGCTGACCCACTCTTTCTTTCTGAGTTTTGGTAATTTTACTTCCCACCATCTCTTTAGCTTGGGTTTCTGCCCTGTCCTTTCACTTCCCCTTTTAATTAGATTTTTGATAAATAAACCCTCCTCAAATTATCCTAGTTCAACTGTGTCATAGGTAGCCTGTTGGAAACCTGGTGGACACAGCAACCTTCACTCATGTATTCATTCATTTAGTAAATATTTTTTCAGTGCCCACTAAGTGTCAGGCTTGGCACTGAGCTTCAGGGATATAAGTAGTTGGCAAAAAACAGTCACAGCCTCTGACCTCATGGAGATGAAAATTTAGTTTGGACAGGTTTTTCCACCACTGTGGGTGGACGACATTGATTGAACTTACCTTTTTTTCATTCCATACTCGATAAAATCTAGCTCAAACTCAATGTAAATGTCACACTCCAAGCATTGTAAGCAGTTGCTTTATCTCCTTAGAATACTTCCTAATAGATGTTCTGCTGGAGTACATGAGGGAGCAGACACGAGCACACTAATTAGCTACCAGCATGGTCCACCAGTTGGAGTTGAAGTCTGCAGCAAAATTCCCTCTTGCTTGGGGGAGGTCAGTCTTTGGTTCTATTCAGACCTTCAACTGATTGGATGAGGCCCACCCAGTGTATGGAGGACAGTCTGCTTTACTCAAAGTTCACCAATTTACATGGAAATCTCGTCCAAAATCACCCTCACAGAAACATCACATTTAATATATCCTCCAAATGACAAACTACATCTTTACACCTGAATTAAATAATGAAATATTTCAGGTCAAATACATTTTGAAAATTTAAGAATTTAAGTACATATTACATGACTATGACGTGCATGGCTCTTTGCTTGATACTGGCCTTACACAGATGAATGACATAGACATATTTCCCATATTCATAGAACTTAGTTTGATGGTAAAATAAACATATTCATGAGATCATATGGTTTTTATATGCAACATGAAAAGAAACAATTGAAATTTTCTCCACTCAGTGTCACAGGTACACATTTATGAAACTGATTTCTTCTTTTATTCACAATGCTTATCCTATAACTGTTCCATCAGCTTCCCTGACCTTTTTTAACAGATATATCTGCAAAGACCACAGCTGTGTTATCAGGACCTCAACACTGTCGCTCGTTAATTTGGATGAGTTACTGTAATGCTCAGAGCCTCTGTGTCTTCATTTCTAAAGTGAGTATGAAAATTTCTATGTTGTCACAATGGAATGGTAATGTGATTGACAGAGAGACACAAGGTTTTAGTGGCAAATGGAAAGGAAATTTACAGCAACGGGAAAAACAGAGAATAGTTACGGAAAGCAAGGGTTTACACAGTGAGGTTTCAGAGACCAGGATGGCTTCTCGTACTGCCCCACATTCCAATGAGATTATGCAGCTTCGGGTGTGCTGCCTGGGTGGAGTGAGGATCCTGCTAGCTGGGAGAAACTTGCTTTGCCATTTTCAAGAGTGTTTTAATACCCTATTACTGGTATCAGTCAGGCTGTCCTGGGGACTCTGGCTATATGCCTGCCTCCTGACTAGGTGCAAATAACTAGCACAAAACAAAATTAGCACCTTCCTGAGTGTTTACATGGAGGTGGGATGAAGCGAGGTTCTATTACCCATGATCAGGCTTCAGCAGGCCTGGGCTTCAAGCTCTAGGAGGGTCCCTACTGCAAACAACTAGCTCACAAAGATTCGATGTGGAAACGTTTAAAGCACCCGGCCCATCGTGGGCACCCAATCAATTAAAAACTAGAATTCCGTGACATGAATAATATTGGTCATGTTACTATATTACTAAAACGACAAGAAAAGATAATATTCTATGAGCTGGGTTCTCTTTATTGCTAAAGTCACTCCTAACAGCAAGTTATTATTGTTATTGTTATCGTTATTTGTTATTCGGTATATTATTATTTAATATACTATACTTAGAGTATATTCGGATTTTTCATATTCCCAACCTCGTACATTTTACTATATCCCAAGTTTCCTAAAAAAGCAATACTTCATCTTTGAATGTAACTAATACTGGTGGTTACATAATATTTTATTCTTTATTTTTCTCAGGAACAACAGTGTGTATGCTTAAAGATGATTATTCAAATATTTAATTGGTTTTAGTCAGAATGAGCTTTCTCTTGATTTTCTTCATGTCAAGAATAGCAAACTATACTATTTTTGAATGCAAATCATATGTTTTAAAATGCCATTCAGTTGCCTTACATTACAAATGAAAACATGCAAAACTTGTGATTGTGTTTTTATATATACGGTTTTAATACTTTTTTAAAAATAAATTTATTTTATTTTTTGGCTGCATGGGGTCTTCATTACTGTGCGCGGGCTCTCTCTAGTTGTGGTGAGCGGGGGCCACTCTTCTTTGCAGTGCACGGGCTTCTCATTGCGGTGGCTTCTCTTGTTGCAGAGCACAGGCTCCAGGTGCACAGGCTTCAGTAGTTGTGGCTTGCAGGTTCCAGAGCGCAGTCCCAGTAGTTGTGGCACATGGGCCCAGCGGCTCCGTGGCATGTGGGATCCTCCCAGACCAGGGCTCAGAACCCGTGTCCTCTGCATTGGCAGGTGGACTCCCAACCTCTGTGCCACCAGGGAAGCCCAATACTTTCTTTATATAGGATGCCATATTTATGTTTTCCACAATCTAGATATAAAACCACTTTATATTCAACTCCAATTATTCTTACAACATGAAGAAACTGTTAATAGGGACTGCTGTCTGTCAGTAAAATTAAGAAATGATTAAAGTATAGAGTATGAATGCAAACTTCATCATGCCACACCACTCAAATAGCATGACACCTCACGCAAACACATACCATCATGTACACACATACACACCTGAAATACTCCGTTGACTTTATATATGTGTCGGGATAGAGTCAAAACCCTTTACCATGCCTATGAGGTCTTTCATGATCTGGCTCCATCACTGCTCTTTAGCCCCACTGCATTCTGCAATTCCTTGGCACTCTCTGCTTTAGCCACAGTGACCTCCTTTCAGTCTCTCAACTGATCATACCCTCTCCTGCCACCATACCTTTAAGACATGGATGTTCTTCTACCTGGTGCATCCTCCCTTCCCCTGTTGAGTAGTTAACTTCTAAGAATTCTTCAGAACCTCTTTATAGAAGTTCTCTTTGACCTTCAGGCTTTCATGAAGTCTAAGCATCACATAGCTCACCATCAAATTTGTCTCCACTGCAATTTCACATTTGCTTGTGTAAGCACTTTCTGTGCCAGCTTCCCCATCCCCATTAGACCCTGGGGTTTGTAGGGGAGAGTCCTTGTCAGTTTCTGCTCACCATTACATTCCCCCAGAGCCCAGCACTGTGCTTTGGAGAAGCTTGATAAATATTTGTAGAAAGGGTGAAAGGTGAATATGAGCCGTGTGTGAAAGCATGTAATGTTGGCCAAATTTCCAGCTCATATGTTAGTGCAACTGAACATCAGAAGACATAATAGATGGTTTAATTTATCTGTTTGGAGTACTGAAATGTAAAGATTTCGGTGAATGAAGTGTGATTCGTTCCTGCCCCTGCTTTTGATTCCTTAGGGAATCATTTGCCGAGTGCCTTTGATGAAAATATTTGCATTTTGCTTAATTTTTGTTTGTTTTCTTGTTGTCCTCGGGGAGCGGAATGCCTGTCTGACTCCCCCTGACAGATCAGCTATGGCAGGTCTGCTGTTATAGAAAATTCTCCACCCCAAAGGCTGTAGATCTCCTGCAGGGAAGACTGAGCAAATGCTGTCATTAGCAGCCATGCAGTGCTGAAGACATGCAGTGAGAAAATATGTCAGGCATTGTTTCAACGTACAGGTTTTAGCAGAAAACCATGAAGAATTTTCAGGATATTGATTACAGATTAAAACAACAATAACCTTTAACTTAAATCCTGAGAGTTCCTCTTGTCATTTTTATTTTCTTATTTTTCTTGTCAATTAAAAAAAATTCATGCATATGCCCCCATATTTTTTAGGGAAAGATGCTTTCATCAGAGAATATTTTAGCTCTACTATTTCACTTCACTTTTTACATAGTCTATTTCATATTTCTTGTTTTAAAATCATCAAAAGAAACCTTCCTTAAAGCTAGGACAATAGGCATATAGAGCTTCCTGAGATAAGATCTCTTTTTTCTTTTTTTTTTAAATGTACGTGTAAGCACACTGCACTGTTTTGTGCATAACCGTCAGTGAATATTTGTTGAATTAGTAAGCACTTAAAATAGTGACATAATCTGTACACTTCTCTAATAAATCATTCTGAGAAACAGTAACATTTCATTTAATTTGGTCAAGACAAAAATGTCTTTTACTATTCAAAACTATCAACTAGAGTAATAATCCTTTGCTCTGTATGGGGCAACAAAGTTGGGTGAATGGACTGATTTGACCAAGAATGAATTCCCTTGAAAATAACAGTAATGAGAATAATAGTCAAGATTAAAAGCAGATTGTTGATGGGGTACTTCTGAGATAATTGTCTTCAAGATCTTTTCTTTCAGGTTATTATACTTCAGGGTATATCTATGCTTCGTTGATAATTAAAGAAGGACTTGAAAGGAATTAAAACATTAGAGGTTCAAGTGTAAGACATAGTAAGAAAGGAGCCACAGAATGATTACTGAATACACTGGCATCTAAATAAATAGTTATAATAGAAATTCTCTTATCTGATGAGTAGAACCTGTTGTTGGTTACATCACTGAAAAGCAGTGAATGTGAAGAAGCATTAAAAAGTGATTAATACTTACCTTAAATATTGTATTTTAATCTAAAACATACAAATTTATTGTTTAGTCACCAATCTTTTGAGATGAGGCCAAGAATTTGAGTGGTGTCTTCTGATTGAAGGTCCTCATCTTCTTTTTTACACAAACCACACCCATAATGCATCATTCACATTTCCAGTTTGAGTTTCATCATAGTAGAAAAAGAAGTTAACACTTGTAAAGCAATCTAAAAGTGTAAGCATTTTAAGTTTTTATCATAACATTTTACAGTTGTCTCATCAATTTTTATATAATGTTAATTTATGTAATTACAGTGACAAGAACAACTGGCTTTCACAGGGAAAGAAACAAGCACAACTGATTTTGACTTTGGTAAGTAACATAGGTCAAGGAGCAAGAAGAGAGCAGGGCTTCCCTGGTGGCGCAGTGGTTGAGAGTCCGCTTGCCGATGCAGGGGACACGGGTTCGTACCCCGGTCTGGGAAGATCCCACATGCCGTGGAGCAGCTAGGCCCGTGAGCCATGGCCGCTGAGCCTGCGCGTCCAGGAGCCTGTGCTCCGCAACGGGGAGAAGCCACAACAGTGAGGGGCCCGCGTACCAAAAAAAAAAAAAAGAAGAAAGCAGAAGAGCCCAGGTTACCTAGAGGATAGTCTATCAGCGATTGGACAGGTCATCTGCAGCCTGTGTTTTACAGGTGGAATGAAGAGCATTAGTGAATCCAACTTTGGTTAATTCTAATCAAACAATTTTCTTTTAAAAAATTACTTTTCCTTACTTTAAAGATAACATTAATTATAGAAATTTTAAAAAATATGAAAATAAAACCCACACAAACACAATGCACCACTTGGAAAATCACTATAAATATTTTCCATCATTTCTTCAGTCATTCTATTTATTTATTTATTTATTTTTTGCGGTACGCAGGCCTCTCATCGCTGTGGCCTCTCCCGTCGCGGAGCACAGGCTCCGGACGCGCAGGCTCAGCGGCCATGGCTCACGGGCCCAGCCGCTCCGCGGCATGTGGGATCTTCCCGGACCGGGGCACGAACCTGTGTCCCCTGCATCGGCAGGCGGACTCTCAACCACTGCACCACCAGGGAAGCCCTCTTCAGTCATTCTAAATCCATAAAGTTCTTTTATGCATGGATCACATACAATACATTAGTTTTTAAAAATAGTCCATGTTTTTAGCTAATAGTGCATGTATGAATATACCCTAAGATATAACAATATGTACTTACAATGAGCCTGTCATAACTCATAAATATTAGTAGTGATGTTGGACCTAAAATCAGAGTTTCTAGATTTCCTTCTCTTCCATAAACACCCTATACAAAAGAAAAGATTTTTCATAAACAATATAAAGGATGTGAATCACTAATATGAAAATTATATAAACATTTAAAACACTTATTACATTTTTGAATATTATATTCTTTAAACAGTGCCTTAACCGTTTACAAATGAAGATACATGGGTAACATTAGAGACACTCCCAAGATTACCCTGCTAGGTAATTAATGGTAGAGTCAGAATTAAAACCCAGATCTCTTCTCCCTATTGTAATATCTATTGGTACCTGTGAAAAGTCTAGTCTTCATGATCTAGGTGAACAGTATGCTGTAATGGTCTGAGGGTATGTATTTTCCTAAATGTACTTTCCTCCAATAAAATGGCAGATTTCTAATACCTTTAACTATATTTCCCATTAATAATTAAAAATTATAGCAATTTTATAAGCAGTTACAGAACAGCAATAAAATATCTTCAAAAAACAAAACTCTGAACTGCTTTTTCAAAATGGTACCTGAAATTAAAAGAATTTCAAACTTGTTAGAAGTAAAAGCACCCTGTGTTATTGGCTCCAAAGCCTGGTACATAATTCTGAAGCCCAGTTTTAGACTGCAGACAACTCCAAATTAAGAACTACCTCGGCTCAGCTCACTTCATCACGCACCTAGCACAGCGCCACATAAAATGGTGCATACTTGTTGGTTGACTGACTGCCTCCAGTCATTTTTTTTCTTTAATAGAATCTCCAAATCTTTTTAAAATGTTGTATGTATTTTATTTCTCTTCATCTTGAGCCTGGAAAGAAGAAATGCTTTCTCCACACACCTCCCGTATTCGGTGCCAGAGTCAGGTGGAACTGTTGTCCTGAGCTAAGGACCTGGGACAATTAAATCGTGTGGTTGTATTTCCTGCAAAAGTGTGTGTAACTGGTGGTGAGACAAACAAGTGGCCCTTGTAAGAACTTCAGTCTCTTCATTGATATTCAAGCAACTAAAACAACTCAGTCCAACAGTTACCGAGGACCTGCTGCAGGTCAAGGTGTGCTTTGAATTTACATACATTCCCTTTTCAATCATTACAGCAACCTTGCAAGTCAACGAAGTGATCACCCCTGACTTTTCCTGGTCAGAACCTCTTCTCATATCGGGAAATGCCCCCATAATTCTTCTGTGAACTCCCTTCTCTGCCTAACATAACTTGCAGCTGTCTGTGGAAGCTGTTCATTTCAGTTTTGTGTATGCTCTCTGACCACATCTGAGAGATCCAGGTATGATTATCCAACCATGTTGGGTCCTTTCCTCAGATATTGGAACTAGAAAAAGGTAGTTAATATCTTTCTCTCTCTAATGATTGAACTCTTTAATGTGTAAATGTGTAAGGTGTTGGCAGGTGTATTTTATCGTATGTTTGAGGTGACAAAAGAGCTGGAATGCTGGAAGAAAGAAAAAATGGCAACCGGCAGAAAGAAGCAGAGACAAAGGATGGATCAAGGTTCGGATTAGTTCCCTGTGCCTCCATTCACTCCCATCCCGTCCTCAGGGCATTCTGTAAGGCCTCCTTGCAGGGATGTGCCCTTTGAAAATGTCTGGTTCTCAAGTCCATTCATAATACCTCCCTTTATTGTCTCTCCCCATTTCTACCTTCAACTCAATTCCCAGCCACACTGTACTACTGACAATATTTTAAGTCTATCACGTTGAGTTTTAGTTCTGCCCTAGTTTTCCCTGGATGTCCAACCCTCCCCTTCTCCCCTGCCTTCCCTACCTCCCCAACATTCATCTGCAGGTTTACAACTTTCTTCTTCAAGGGCATCAACTTTGACCCCTCCTCCAGTCAAAGTAAAACACCTTTTTATGTTTTCCTAAGCAGCCCTCACTTTGCCTGTTTTAGAGCTAACTTTGTCATCGTATACTCTAATTAAATGCTAACGTACTTGACTGGATTCTCTGTTACAGTGTGAGCTCCTCGAAGATACAGATCATAACTGTTTTTTTTTTCTCACCGCTATACATCTAGCACACATAGCACTGTTCCCGGCACAGAGCAGGTAAGCAAAAAGTATCTTTGAATAAATAAAAGATTAATATATATTTTAATATCACAGAGTAAGGAGATCTCTAAGTCAAATATTCCTAAGTATTGTGATTGAGCACTCTTTAAAAACTAAAATTGGTGTTAAGCTCTTTTTTTTTTTTTTGCGGTACGTGGGCCTCTCACTATTGTGGCCTCTCCTGTTGCGGAGCACAGGCTCCGGACGCTCAGGCTCAGCGGCCATGGCTCACGGGCCCAGCCGCTCCACGGCATGTGGGATCTTCCCAGACCGGGGCACGAACCCGCGTCCCCTGCATCAGCAGGCGGACTCTCAACCACTGCACCACCAAGGAAACCCTTAAGCTCTTTTTTAAGAACTAAAATTCTCATACACTATTCCTAGCAACACTGAAACACTTGTTCTATACACTTCCTTCTTCTCCCCATCTTGGCTGGAGTCAGTCCCTCTGCTTACAACATGGTTTCTTCCTCCTACACTTCAGTAACTAACACCCACCCTCCTGCCCTATTACCTTCCACCTCCTTCAGGAAGCCTCTCCGAACCACTGACTGATGGAACTTCCTCTTCACTCTCAAAGAACTTGGTTTTTAGTTCAAATTCGATTTCTACCGCACTGCATGACATAGGGCAAGTAACTCACACACTTCGGCCTGTTTCCTTATTTCTAAAATGAAGGGGTTGAACTTGATTAATCATCTTTAATTTCTTTTTTAGCAGCCAAATTCTCTTAGTTTGTACATGAAATTCCTTTATGAAGTCCAATCTATCCATTAATGGAAGTCTTGTCAGAGAGTGAATGTATCTTCTCTCCAGTGAGCTAAGAATCATGGGAACTACCCCAGCCTACATTGCCTAAAAGAGGCCACCCTTGTGATCACCAGAGGGTGCCTCTCTCAGAAGGTAGACCACTGCAAGGGGCCTTGGTCATATTATCACTTAAACGTCCTCTCTCTGATGCAACAGGAGATAATCAGCTTCTTTCTTATCTGCAAGTGGAAATGAAAGCCTTCCCTTCTCCTAAAAGCGATGCTCAGGGAAGGAGATTGAGTTCATAAAGGGGTGAACATGAAGCCAGTCCTGAAAAAGCACTCTGTGGACCAGCTGGGGCCCTGGAAGTAGCTGTGCATGGGAACCAGAAAATGCAAACACTAAAGAACCAGTAGTCTCAAGTATACAAATTTGATTACCTTGAGCCACATTTTAACATTTTGTTAACTTGACCATTCAAAATTTCTGTCATCAGACCAATTTGTTGTAGTAATAATACCCAGTCCCACCCTCTCCATACACTAGGTTAAAGATAAATATAAAGCAGATCTCCTTCTAAAACAAGTGAACACAAATCAGAAAGTTTATACTGGAAAAGACCATGGTTTCCACTTCGTTGACCAATCTTTGGGGTAGAATTTTATGACTCTCACAAAATAACATTGTTTCAGCACCATGTATATTTCAAATACTAATCAAGAAAATAATGGCTAAAAGTGCCAAGACTCAAGGCTTAGATGAGTCCATTGGATCGATTTCTTTGCTGGAGCTAAAATTTTATAGCTTGCCAAGAGAGCCAATCAATGATGCATTCTTTTTAAAAATAATTCTATCTCAGTGTTTCACTTTTCATATAGAAATGCATGCTCTTCCTCACTGGCTTTGTACAGAAAAATTACATTCTAGTGAATTTGCTAAAAATTCAAATTTACTAGTATTTTAAAATTTTAAAGAAAGACCATGCTTCTGTGGTTTAGCTTGACTGGCTTTTATACTCGAATATCATTCAGTATCAACATTACACAGAATATTGCTTGGTCAGAGATGAAGCAAAAGTAGAATAGGATGATTTGTTTAGGAGAGTCTTAGAAGGAGTCTCATTGATACAAAATACAGCTTGGATCCAAATAATGGAAGAAGGAAGTAAAATAAGTACCTTTATAATATCACATTTTCTTTGGGTAACTTGAAAAGTTCTGCCTACTGTGGTTATTTACAGGATTTAAAACCAATGTGGGGCTTCCCTGGTGGTGCAGTGGTTGAGAGTCTGCCTGCCGACGCAGGGGACACGGGTTCGTGCCCCGGTCTGGGAGGATCCCACATGCCGCGGAGCGGCTGGGCCCGTGAGCCATGGCCACTGGGCCTGCGCGTCTGGAGCCTGTGCTCCGCAACGGGAGAGGCCGCAACAGTGAGAGGCCCGCGTACTGCAAAAACAAAAAAACAAACAAACACAAAAAAAACAAAAGAAACTAATGTGCTATAACTACTAGGGAAAATGTATTATTTGAGAACTTATGAGGGACAAAAGCCCGAGGTGGTCTGGTCTCCTGGTATATCATATTGACTCAGTGCCAACCAAGTACCTTTGCTTCTCAATGCATTTTCATCCAAAGGTGGGGCTGCATTTCACAGAGAATTTACCTCTAAAGAGCTGAGAAAGGTTAGAATGTTTATGTATATGTCAGTGAATCTTCAATTTTACCCTTTGTTACATTCAATTTTCTTTTTTTTTTTTTAATTTTATTTATTTATGGCTGCGTTGGGTCTTTGTTGCTGCGCGTGGGCTTTCTCTAGTTGCGGCGAGCAGGGGCTACTCTTCATTGCGGTGCACGGGCTTCTTATTGCGGTGGCTTCTCTTGCTGCGGAGCACGGGCTCTAGGTGCGCAGGCTTCAGTAGTTGCAGCATGCGGGCTCAGTAGTTGCAGTGCGTGGGCTCAGTATTTGTGGTGCACGAGCTTAGTTGCTCCGTGGCATGTGGGATCTTCCCAGACCAGGGATCGAACCCGTGTCCCCTTCATTGGCAGGAGGATTCTTAACCACTGTGCCACCAGGGAAGTCCTCAAATTTCTTTCCAATTAAAAAAAAAGACTTGATTATGCAATATAGTGTAGTTTTCTAAACATTTTATGTATCCCAACAGCTACATTTTCTTCTGTCATAGTTAAGGGACTATTTTAATTATTGTTGATTCATTAAAAAATTTAAATACTTTAACACTGATATTTGATTTTTAAGATAGACATGATCATGTTGGTGTTTTATCCCAAACAATACCATTTTTCCCATTAATTAATTCTAGTTGAGCTCTCATATGTGGCATGGGGAGGGGACGAAGCAGGTAGTCAGTAGAGGCTTCTAAACTAACAATTTGCAATTTAGGGACAGAGAGAGTTTGCAACCACAAACTGTTTGTAAAATGAGGTATTTTGAATCTCAGAACATACTAATCTGTTGGTTGCATGTTACAATTTCTTTTAGAAAGTGGTCCCTTTGAATTCTATGAAGCCAAACAAAAGGAAAGAAAAATTACTTGAAAAGTGAATTGGGTGCTGAGTAAAACTTCTTCCCTTGTTCAGTGATGTATCTTAGAACCTGAAATAGTAATTTCTCTTATTTTGTCATGCGCCTTATTTCAGCACACCAAACACTAAATGAAGTGTAATAGAATGTATAGAAATGCCAAGACAGGTAACAATTTACATGTTCTCTTTTGTATATAAAGTCAATATTATATATTATAAACCCTGTGGGATGCTGACACAGAAAAATCCATGTTCAAATCAGTTCTTGTACAGATAAATGACCTCTGATGTAAACTAGACAGTGATTAGCCAACATCTTTTCTGATCTGTTTTTCTAAAACAGAAACTACAGAAATAGATAAATTGTGACTATTTCAATTTTTAAAATTATAGTTACATATGAGATAAGCTTTGAGAAAACATTTGAAAGACTTGTTTTTCTTTTGCAGTGAATGCTTTCTAACTTTTCTTATATAATAAGCCCACTTTAGACTTTTATGTATAAAGCATGATCTCCTTCAAGGCTTTCATGTTCTTGATGGCATTTAAATGTTGATAATAGCAACAAATAGTTGAACTACTAAAAACAGCAACACAAATATTGTACATTTGTAAAGTCTTTTCATATCTGTGTAATCATCATAACAACTTGGGTGGGCAGAGCTGAGAGGAGATATGGGTAGCCTTGTCTTACAGATGAGAAAATTGTGTTTCCCAAAAGATAAATGATTGACATTGTCCCAGACTCCAACAGGGTGGCTGGAGGTCTCTGCAATTTTATTCATGGTCACAATAAGTCTTAAGGAACCAGAGCATGGCACATCCAAGCTGGAAGGCATCATTGTTCAGGTTAAGGAGGGAGCTACTTACGAATAAGAAGGAATTGTTTCAGACAGGCACGGACAGCCCCTCCACCAGGATTTTCCTAAACCTCTCTCCAAGCTGGCTACCTCAGTGCTTCAGCTTACCACTTGGAGAATGATGCCCAACTCAAGCCAATTACATATTTTTCATTGTATTTTCTCCTGTCTCTCTAGATATTCTTTTTTTTTTTTTTCCATTTCAAAATGTGTAAGGAAATAGAGAGTAAGAGAAGAGAGTAATGGATGGGGAAAGGTTGTCCTTTTAAAAGGATGGTCGGTGAAAGCCTTTCTAATAAGGTGATTTTTGAGTACTTACAAACATATATCCAGTAATCCCAAAGAAAATCCTGACAAATTGAATTCAACACCACCTGTTTTTAAAAAAATACTGTAGCATACAATAAGGCTTATCCCTAGGAATGCTAGGCTAGCTTAACATTCAGAACATTTCTTAAATAATTTATGAAATTGAGATATTTAAGGACATGGCTCACCTCTTTTAGTCAGCACTGTACTGGAAGTACTTAACAATGAAGTAAGACAAGGAAAACAAATGGTTGTTGTAAAGAAATAAATTTGGCGTTATTTGTAGGTTAGTTAAGTCTACATATAAAATTTGAAGTTATTAACAAATTTGAGAGCTACCATATGTACCTTACCAGATATTAAGACTTATATAACTGCAGAAATAAAAATAGCATGATGTTGGTACAGGGATAGCCAAATAGACCAGTGTAACCAATGAATAGAACAGAAAACAGGAACGCGTACGTAAACTTATGTGGGAGTTCAATAAAATAAGAGAACTGTCATTACAAATGGTAGGAATGGTTGGGCTAGTCAATAAATGGTGATGAAAAAAAACTGACAACCCATATAGGTAAAAATAAAATTATATCTATTTCTTCATATTATATATAAAATATATTTCATATTAAAGACCTCAATATGAACACTAAATATTTAAAACTTTGAGAATAATTTTTAGGAAAATGTCATTATGACATCAGAGTAGGGAAGATTTAATAAGCAAAACTCAAGAAGCAAAAGTATAAAGGACAATAATGATAAGTATTTCTAAAAGTTTTACATTTCTGAACCAATAAGGACACCATCAACAAACTAAAAATCAAGCCACAAGTTGGAAGCAGTCTGTGGTGCAGAAGTAGTGAGATCCAGTGTCTATCTAGGATGGGATCAGGAATGTCACAAAAGAAGAAACCCAACTTACCAATAAAAGGTGGAAAGATGCTCAGCCTCACTAATAATTATAGAACTACAAATTATAATAACAATGAAACGCTATTTTACCGAGACTGGCAAAAATGAATAACAATGATAATATCCAAACGAAACTTTGAGGGGATAGGAAGAAAAGGGAGGCTCTCATATCCTGCTCTTGGAGAAAGTAATTTGTTAATACCTTAAAAAGCTGATGGTGTTAATATCCTATGAACCTGAAATAGCATGCGTAAGTATAAACCCTAGAGGAGCTCTTGCATGTGGGCACAAGGAAACTTCTATGCTTGCTTTTAAGAGTAAAAAGAATGGAAACAACTCAAATGTTAACCAATGTAGGAATGTAAAAATTAACTATAGCATATTCATAAAAAGGACAAACTAGACTTACATGTATCAATTAGGCTGAATCTCAGAATTATAAGTGTAAAAGGAAAAGAGCAAAATTCAGTGTCTTCACTATGCTATGCCACCATTTGTGTAACTCTTAAGCACACAGAACAGTATAACTCGTATATGATCTAGCATAAAAGTACAAAATATGTGGATGAAAAAATACACATCAACTTCAGAATATTAGTCACCTCAGTTGATAGAGAGATGGGAATAAGGTGAGAGAAATCTTCTACTTTAACTGTAATACTTTATTTAAAAAAAAATTCAGGAGGGGGTAACCTGGGTTAGTTGTGAACAAGAAAAAAAAGTTGTCAACATAAAACTAGAGATACTCCCCCCCATCTCATTAATTTTAAGTCTCGGTTATACATGTGAGCTATTTTTTTGATCCTTTTTTTTACTCTAGATCACATTAATGTGTCACTGATTTCCACCTCTACCCAGAGAGAAATTCAAGTTCAACAAGGAAATAGCTTTTGCACCCTTCCCAGAAACTCCATTGTAATTGATAGGTGGCTTAAAGTGGCTTAAAAAACACAAATTCATTATCTTATCATTCTGGGGGTCAGAACTCTAAAAACGATCAGGCATGGCCTATTCCTTGCCTTTTCCAGTTTCTAGAGATCTCCACCATTATTTTAGCTCAGGGTCTCACTTCACTCAGACCCTCCTACCTCCCTCTTGCACGGACCCTTGTGATTTCAATGGACCCACTTGGATAATCCATGATCTTCTCCCCACCTCAAGGGGATGAGAATCCCTTGAGAAATCACATCTGCAAAGTCCCTTTTGCCATGTAAAGTAACATTTTCACAGGTATTAAGAATTAGGATGTGGACATCTTTTGGAAGGCCATTATTCTACCTACCACAATAGGCATTATTTCTCATTGTGTTTTCTCCTGTCTCTCTACATGTTCCCTTTTTTCAAAATGTGTTTATTTCTTCCTCTATCACTTGCTCTCTCTTAATCAGTTTTTCTGATATTTGTCTGTCGTATTAGCTACACCCTGACAGCTGTGGCCTGAGTGTGGGGTTTTACAGTATAAAAGGCTGGAAAGGCCTGGTCAGCCAGGCTGGAAGTTCTGTTCACGTTAATTTCCCCCTACCTATCATTTCCTTCTACTTCATCAAACAAAACTACTTTCATTGTGGTCTGAGTGGTTCTAAAGTAACCCCTGGTAGGATGCCTCCTAAACCCTTGTTAAAGGGAAAGGGGTATCCTTCGCATCCCCACTCTGCGTCCCACTCCCAGAACTGCTCATTCTCTACGATGGAAGCCTCTGAGCTTCCTTTCTTTCCCATCCTCAGTTCTTGGAAACACCTAAGGAGGCGAGCGCCTCAATTTACGACTCCCTCGAGGACCCAGGTCTGGAAGCGAACGCACGGATCTCCCCCACCCCCGCCACCCCGCCCCTCGCCTCTTCCCACAACCCGGCTCTGGGACCCGTCAGGCTGGTTCAGACATCTGGGGAATTAACATGTCCCGCCCATCCCTAGCCTCGAGCCGCGCAGGCTCCGCGCCTCCGCCCTCGTTCCCTCGCCGCTTCCAGCTCCTACGCGTGGAAGCCGCTACAAAGGGCTTGAATGAAACGTGTGTGGGTTTAGTGACCTCGTAAGCCGCCAGGGGATCCCGTCTCCCCACAAACCAGCGCGTCTCTCGCAGGAGGCTGAGCAGGGGGAGGAGGCAAGGAGCGGAGAGCTGGGTTTCGCGTGCGCGCGCTGCGGCTGGAGCGGCGGCGAGGGGCTTCCTGGCCATGCACCGCCTCGCCCGCGGCGGTTCCGGGCACCACTCTCTCCGCCCGGGCTGCGCCCGCTGTCGCCGCCACAAGCTCCTGCGGCCGCCGGCACTGTCCACCGAGGAGCAGAGCTAGCCCTCCCCACCACCGATTCCCTTCTCCGCGGAGACGCGCCGCCCAGCAGCCCGCGCCGCCCCCTGGTCAACTTTGAGCAAGAGGAGAGACAACTTTGGCCGCGGCCGCGGGCTTCGCATCCCGCTTCTCCTCGTCCGCAGGAGCCTCGCGAGTCGCTGGGGTTAGGTGGGGCGAGAGTTACCCCGGCGCATGTGCGCGGCGTCTGGCTGTGGGCAGCTTGTCTCCAGCAAGCGGGAGCGGGAGTGTGGCTACTAGTCATCTGAAGGTGGGGAACTTGCTTTCCTTTCCCTTGAAGCGACCTCGTCTTGCTGCTGGATAAAGCTATATCGAAAGCATGTAAATAGGCAGAGCGACTGTTACCAGGAAGGCAGCCACCCCAAAGGCAGGGAGGAGCGTGGGGCTTCGTCTGGGCTTCTCCCAGTCGCAACATTAATCAACAGTCAGGCGTTGGTTGCAAGTTTTCAAGGTCAGCCACCGGCAGCAGCGATTCCCTCTCTGAATCTTGGGGATACGCAGCGCTCGGGTTGGACTTGGCTGAGAAATGCACAGGACACCAAACGAGGAAGGATTGTAGAGGGGAAGGGCTGTGACCCCAAGACCCATCCCCCAACCTCCCCCTAATCTCCCGTCCCCCGCTGCAGGGGCGGGGGTTAGTATGTGACATGTGTCTAACTCTCAGCGGCAACTTTGGCAGCAGGTGTCCGTCCTAAGCAGGAGCCGCCGTTGCCGGGTGCGCCCTCGCCCAGCCATGCGGGCCGCGGGCGCGCGTCTCGCCCGCACCTCGCGGCTGCTGCTTCTGCTACTGCTCAAGGTTTCCGCTTCTCTCGTCCTCGGGTCCGCCCCTGCGCCCGGGAACGAAAATTGTCTGGGGGAAAGCTGTTCACCTACACTGATACAGCGTCGCAGCAGGGACGCTTGGGGACCGGAAAATTCTGCAGGAGACCTGCCAACCCGTGCGCCCAGGGAGGAGGCTCAGGAGGCAGCGGTGCGCTTGGCGCCTTCATGGGACCCACCCGCGGCCCGCGGCGGTGACCCAGGCGCGGGCAGAGGGGCGGAGGCGTCGGCAGCGGAGCCCTCGGGACCTCCAGCCAGACCACCTGGCGCCTGGAGGTGGAAAGGTGCCCGGAGTCAGAAGCCCCCGGGTACTTTGGGGAGAGGGAACCCCACGGCTCTCCAACTCTTCCTTCACACGTCAGAGGAGAAGGAAAAGGGTCCCAGAGGCGCTGGCATTTCTGGGCGCAGTCAGGAGCAGAGTGTGAGGAAGGAACCCGGAGCCAGCGACCTTTATTATTGGCCAAGGAGAGCCGGGAAACTCCAGGGTTCCCACCACGACCCCCAACCCAAGACGGTCAATGGACCGTCGGGGCACGAAGGGCGGACGATTGCACCCCCTGGCAGGGCTCTGGCTCTGAACGGGTCCTCCCTTGAAGGAGTTCACGAACGCGGGGGTCCTCGGCGGGGGAACACCACGAACCCGCGCTTGCGACTGAAGAACCCTTTCTACCCACTGACCCAGGAGTCCTACGGAGCCTATGCGGTCATGTGTTTGTCGGTGGTGATCTTCGGGACCGGCATCATAGGCAACCTGGCGGTGATGTGCATCGTGTGTCACAACTACTACATGCGGAGCATCTCCAACTCCCTCTTGGCCAACCTGGCCTTCTGGGACTTTCTCATCATCTTCTTCTGCCTTCCGCTCATCATCTTTCATGAGCTGACCAAGAAGTGGCTGCTGGAGGACTTCTCCTGCAAGGTCGTGCCCTATGTAGAGGTAATGCCTTCCAGGGGGTCTCAAGCTACGGGCTTTATTCATTTCCGGGATTTATAGCATCAGACCGGCTGCTCCACGCACCTACTGCTGAAGCCCTTCACTTTCTCTCAGGGTTCCTCCCTCATTTCTCTTGCCAATCATTTATAGACATTGGCATTTATATACTGGGCACAGGGGCGGACCTAAGCAGCTTTGTCCACTCACCTTCAAACTCACCTGCTCCTGGATTGGGAGATAATTAGCATCTCATAATGTATAGAATTGTTTAGATTTTAAATTTCTCTCTCAACTATGGTTTTATACATATAGATTTCTGATTTGGAGACTCAGAGATTCTAGAGTGAATAAGTAGCCAGTCCATGACTGTCATTATTGGAACCTAGCAAGAAAAAAACCCCTGCATCACTCATCTACTAGCTTTCTAGTGCTCCAGTATGATTTCTTCCCCAAGGATATTATCACATTTCTTCTTAAATATCAAAATTGGAGTAATATATATATTTTATTTAACAAAAGACATCTGCTTTTCTTTGTTTGTCACTTGGCCTGGATATATTAGTAACCTCCCAAATTAGTTTGTCTGGCTGTCTGCCATGCTATCCCACCTAAATTCGTATGTCATTTCTGTTTCTCCTTTTTTCCTTCTCAACTTTGTAACCATTTTATTTATTTTGTATGAATGAGCTTAAGCAAAAATAACACTTTGTACATCATGGCACAGAATTTATTTGACATTCCTAAAGTATATAGTATATATGTGTCGTTTGTTAGAGTATAAGGGATTGGCTATTTTTCCAAGACTAGAAAATTTCTTAAGAAGAAGGAGACACATAATAGCTTCCAAACTTTGGAAACGAAAATCTTTGAGTAAAATTTGACTGTTAACATCCTACAGCTAGTGTCCTTAACCGTTATTATGGTAGTTGGAATTTCTTTAAACACCAGCTCTTGGAAGGAGCCCACGTGCTTTGTTGCCAGTTGTGTTTTCAGCCAGCTGGCCCTTGATTTACTCCATTCAGACTGCCCGTTTCATTTATGGAAGCAGAAGAAGGGAAACTGTAAATATTCCAGAGCCCCTGATCCTGTCTGGCACCAGGGCCAGTGACATTATGTTCAACATTGTTCCAGGGCCTAATGCTAGGGGATAAGTAAACAGAAAACCGTACCTACTTAGAAGGGCCAAGGCAAGAGACTGTAAATAAGACCCTCTGTTATCCTGGCAGAGATCAGATGCAGGATCATGCCATGCTTGCTAAATCAGCTGTTGCTGCTTTACCAACATCTAGAATTTCTCTTGTTGCCAAGCTCCAAGTAGCTCCGAAACATCTAAATATTTGGTAGACAGCTCATTTTTGAATTGCAGAGAAGGAAGTGAAATTTTTGGAAGAGAATATGTGTCTACCAATTGCCTTTTCAAGGTCAATTTCAATTTAAGATTTCTCTGATTGTTTGAATAATGCAGAAGAAATTGACATATGCAAAAAAGAGACAAAAGTAAACTATAAAGTGAATAGGAGAGTTACCTCCAATAAGAGGGAAGCATATTGGCTTGTTTTAAATGCACTGGACAGGATGAAATCATTATACATTAAAGGGAAAAACAATAAAAAGGACAGAAAAAAGAAACTGGGGAAAGAAAAAAAATTACCAAAGTTCTTGAAAAAAAACTTTAAAAGAAAAGAATCCCATTCAAAGTCAGAAAAGAATATATAAACTTCGGTTAGTTTAGTGAGACCTGTGAGTTTTGAGTGATGGTATTTATTATGTATGTGTTTTAATTTTCTTTCTCTAAATAAAGAGAAAGAAAATTAAAGAGAAATCCTCTAATACTGAGGATTTTAAAAAATGCATACTTTCATTTGTATTTCCTTTTTAAATTTAATTCTCAGCTCCTTAAGAAAAACAATTATTATTTTTTACTCTCTATTTCCCCCCTTCTTCATAGCCCTTTTCTATTTTTTAATTATTGGTACTAGGCTCTTTTTTCCCCTGGAAAAGCAAAGGCTTGGAGAAAAAGATTCACTCATTTTATTTTCTTGAAAAATTAAACTATAATGTACATTTTTACTGTTAGAATAATGAATAAAAGCCTTAAGATTTAGTGTTTCTATATTCATACCTAATCCTAGTCTTCTGAAATAATTCTATAATGTTTCATCATACTCTGTGAAAATGATGATCAGACAGTAGCATTAGCTCCCTACTTCCTGATTATGAGGACAAGAAATACAATCCAACTCTCAGAATAAAGCATTTCTGCTTCCAGGAGGCACTGCTGTTTTCACAGAAGTAAGAGGGATCTAATGCCTATTTCATGTTGGGTTTCTGAAAAAAACCAGATGCTAATGTGGAGATCTGCTTCAGGAAGTTTATTGGGGTGTGAGCTCAGGTTCAACACCTGTTAGGGAATGAAGGAAGCAGGACTGGGCAGAGAGGGACGTTGAACTGTGATGCAGATGCCACAAAGACCTCAGCTGACACCACAGGGAGCTCAGGGCTGGAGAGGGAGGTCCTGAATGGAGGCAAGACGGCCCAGCCTTTATAGCCCCTAACAGACCAGTCATTGGATGCAAGTTGCTCCCAGGAAGGGTGCATAACCTTGAGCCGGGTGGATCTCTTTGGTTAAGGGCAATTGCTAGAGAGGGATGCAGCTAAGAGCCATCAACCACCCATAGTCCCAGCAGCTGGGGGAGATCAGCATTTCATTCCTAAAGGACTTTGGGGAAGAAGCAATCTGGGTGGGGAACCACAGCAGCCACTACAGTGGCTTTTGAATTACCACGTTAAATTATAACCAGATGGCATTCTAACCCAACCCCCTCATTTTAAAGATGACACATGACACTCAGAAAAGAGAAATGACCATCCTACGTATACATATTTAGTCAATGGCAACCAGACCCTTATTCTCAACACTTGATGTTGATATTTGTTTAGTAGGCAAACATCTATGAGGCAAAACAGTGTCCAGTGAGTGTTTTCTTTTTCTTTCTGCTCCTTGGCATCTTTTTTTTTTTTTTGCGGTACGCGGGCCTCTCACTGTTGTGGCCTCTCCCGTTGCGGAGCACAGGCTCCGGACGCACAGCCTCAGCGGCCATGGCTCACGGGCTCCTCCCGGACTGGGGCACGAACCTGTGTCCCCTGCATCGGCAGGCGGACTCTCAACCACTGCGCCACCAGGGAAGCCCTCCTTGGCATCTTTTAAAAAGATTTTTGTATCCAACAGACAGGAAAAATAATAAGCCCAGTTAACATCATTTGTTATATGATGAAACTTGTAGCTCTTTATATTCTTAAATTTCATCATTTCCCATAAATTCCATAGTTGGTAGCTCATTAAATTTTTAAAAATTTCAGTAATCTGAGACAATTGCATTTTTTCATGTGCCAAACATGGTTATTTTAATAATCAAATAAAGATACATAGGTTATATTTTATGTTCTTAAAAATCACAAAGTGTTCTAGATAGGGGAGGACATTACAAATCTTTTTGAAAACTTTCTCCCTGATTTGCCCTCATTCCAAATCTTTTTCTTCTTGACCACAAGACTTCTGAAAATTATTTGACATTTTATCTCCTTTATTATCTAGATTTTGCCTTTTCTTTACTTTCTAATCTCTTATATTTATTTTATTTGTTGGGTAGTCTTCCTTTTCTTCCCACCACACACCTTCTTATTGATTTGTAATGTATGATTTACCATTTTTCTAGTAGTCTTTTTTGCCTTTTTCAGTGTTTTTCTTTTTAAATTTTTCTTAGTTACTTAAAACTTTTAACCACAATTAATTTTTATTGATCTTTACAATTTTTCTCTCCCATCTTCTCCTTTGCCTTCTTTTCCTTCTCTCCCACAGTTCTTTTTTCTACAGCTTGAGTATTAGTATAATCTTAAGGAGGAAGTAGAATTTGGGGGAGAGTTGGCTTTGTGTAGAAAAATAGGTGTTTCTTCAGCAGAAATTATATGTCTTTGCAATTCACATTTAACTCTTCTTTTTATTTCAATTTGTTGACCAAAACTTAAGGAGAACACCCAGCTTCCAGAGTCTATCTCTAGAAAGGGAGGTTTAGTATAATACTGCTATGAGTGGGAACATAGTAGGAACATTTGTAGTTGATAATTTCTCTCTTTCTGTTCCAGGATTATGATGTCTCTGTGACCTAGTGATAAGTCCCTTAAAGCAGACGGAATGGTAGGAAAGGGGGATAGGAGAGGAGGAAATCTGGGTGGATGGTGGCCATTCTAACAGCCACATCATTTTGAACTGGTCTGTCAGAGAGTCACCAGAAAAAACTATACTCAAAGCAATAGTTGAATAGTTGTATGGAGAGAGAGAGCGTGTAGATGTGGGTTGGATATGGAGGTCTGGGTGTAGATTGCAGTAGGAGAATGGCAGAGGGGTTCCCTACCACACCATTCTCTTAGGGATCTAAAAAATGGTTAAAGCCAAATAACTCAGGCATTGGATATGGCAACCAACTAGAACAGCTCTCTGCTAATTATTTGATGAACGCCAACCAGAGTCAGTGTATCACCTGATACAGATCCACTGCTAACTATTTCCATTTGGATGTTAATTGGACGTTTTGAATAATATAGACAGCTCCTTAGTTTAAAGAACTCACACCTTCATGGTGAGTGGTAGGGAGGGAAGAAGGCTTCAAATAGTTCTAAGTTAACCCCAGATCTAACTGTAGTTTTATTTTCCTGGGATACAAGATTCCTGCATGAGGGTGGTGGGTGGATAAAAGGAATACATCTCACCAGGGCCTCTGGACCAGGGATGATCTGTGGAAGGTCTAGAACCTTTCGTGATGAAAAAAGCCAGATTCTCCAATGGCTTTAGAAATACTGGTTTTAAACTGAGTGAGCAAATGACTTTTTCATTGTCTTAGATTGTAGTTGGCACTGACAGATACAAAAAGAAGGGTGGGTACCGAAGCTGAAGATGATATTGCTATACAGTTTTGTGAGTCTGCACAGATTTCCCTAAAACTCCTAGATTCAAGTACATTGATCACGGCAGACAGTAAATTGAGGGGTGGATTAGCCATTGGGTATTCTGATAGACTTTTTAGTGGAAACACAGTTTTGTGAGCCACTTGAAAGTTACTAATGATACTATCAGGGAAAATAGACACACTGGGTGAGAATGGTGCTTAACAAATATTGTATGACTTCCTATTAATCCCTTTATAATAATTTTCACATTCCCATGCAAGTGACAGTATTTGGCTGACAACTCCAGCAGAAAAGAAAACAAGTATAAAGTGTGCTCCAGTGTATAACTCCATTCATGAACAGTGTACGGTGAAGTTTACTGAGTTTGGGTTCCACATAAGAAGTAAAAGCTTTAGGATATTCAAATGTGAAATTCAAATAATTTCCTTGACTATTGATTGTAATAAGAACGTCGTCCTTTTTTAAAGCTTGCCAATGAAGTATAAGCAGGAACGTGGATTTTTCTTTACTTGCCTTCTAGAGATATTAGTTGGCATTCAGCTTTTAAAGATTATACACAAAACAGCAGCACCCAATAACTGATTAAAGAACAGCTTGTATAATTCATTATTTTCTATAGTCCTTTTCCATAGATGTCATCATTCTTTCATTTATTTACTATCCATTCATTCATTAAACATTTACTGGGCTTTTCTGCTATGCTAGATACTATGTTAGGAGGAAACAGGAGTGGAAGAAGAAGGGGAAGAGAGGAAAAAGTTTCCAAAGATGAGTAACATAGATATGATACTGCTATTATAGACAGGTGAAATCGTGTGCTACAGTGAGATGAATACTTTAAAAGAGGCTTAAACAAGGTGTTATGGAAGTTCAGGCATGGCTCTGGAATGGGTCAGCTCACGTTTGTACTTAGTTATGACCAAAGATGGAGAAGTTCAAGTGAAAACTATGTTCCCTCTCATTCTTTTTCAAGCATAGTCTTACGCTTAGTTTTCATAAATGCATACAGCCTAGAGCCATGGTGAAAAGTTACAACTATGAAAGTCTTTTAATTCTTGTTTTCTCAAATTTTCCTGGGATAGGAGGCCTATAAGACAATTGGGCAGATGGGACAGTCCTAGAAATTTCATTTAGAATACAGAATTGTTCTAAATATTATTAAATATTAAATTATTATTTAGAATACACTGCCTGAGATAACCATTTCTGCTTTGGAATTAGTCGTCCTTATTAGCCATAAGGACATTAAGTAAATCAAAATTTTTAAAGTTTATTTAAATGAATTGTTTAATTAGCAATGTAATAACAGTACATTAAATTGAGTCCTTTTCTTCTGAAAATCTCTAAAACATACCTATTGTTTGATTTGACCTTAGAGAACATAAGAAGAAAGGCTGAAGAGGGAGACACTTTAGACCTATTATAGAGTCGGGGAAAGGGAAGCATAAAGAATGGACCTTCCTGAGACCTGGATTCATTTCTCAAGCCCACAGTCAAAGTGAGGACGTATCCTCAGTTCCTGAGGGCTGCCAGCGTATCTGGTTATATCAACAAAACATCTCTCAACAGTGAAAAAGAAGCAAATATTTCCACAAAAGCAAAACAGATCTGAGCTTAGGAGTGTACCCAAGGCTGAGGAAGTAAGGGTCTACCTTGCCCTTCACCCTTGTACTGCATGGGCCTTGAGAGAGTGATCCCACCTTTAATAGCTCTTCCTATGTGCTGCAACTAGGTTTAACAGTGTCCCATTAGAAGCACAGGGATCTGAGTCTGAGATGTGGACCGTGTGGGGAGAGGGTGGGCAGACTGCTATGCAATGAGGTTTGTCTCTGGCACTGCATTTCTGTGCCCATCCTCCAGGGATACTCTGTCTTTTTTTTTTTTAACCACAAATTGACCTGCCAAGGTCCCATAATTAACTCAACCTTGTTGCCAAGGATACTTAACTCTTAAGTATCCTTATGAGAATGGTATTCTTTGTGCCAGAAGAGATGATCTCACCTAAAATTTCAAGGTTGAGTGGAGAATGGAATTGCTACAATGTCAAATATGGGCCCTTTCTATTTGCAAAGTAGGTACAGATACTTTCCACAAAACCTCCAGAAGAACCGGATATCATCACAATTCCAGACTTATTCTTGAGACAGAATACTTTCAGTTTGTGAATTTATGACGTTTTCAATGTGCTGTGTCAGCACACTTGAATGGTTGATGGCATGAATGATGCCAAGGTCACTGATTTGATCCTAGCCTAGAATGAGTCATTTCAATTAGGTGTATGACTGTACTCAGGGCTGCCATTATTTTATTCCCTTCTCGTCACTCCCTCCTTCAGGGAACTTTCCTCCTACCTTTACTGTCTTCTCCTTGGTTCAGATTTCTCTTATATAGGAAAAGCATCTGTTAACTAATTCACAGTAAGATGTGAAATTTAGAGATACATGCCTTTTGAAGAGGAATGAGTAAAGAAAGGGTACTTCCTTAACCTACTACTAACAATGGAATTTTGGTTAAGAACAGAGGAATTTTGTCTTAAAATGTTGGTTTCTCATAATTACCCAAGCACAAATGGATGAGGCCAACTCTGATTTTGTCTTTAGTTTAGGTTCACCATCATGCAAATCAATTTCATTAGTCACAAGAAAAAAATAGGTGAAAATTTGTTACTGTTCTTTGGAAACTTGTCAGAACCCTTAGGTGAAAAACAGAAATTCCAGTTCATTTTAAGATTGATTAGAAACATCATAATAATATCAAGCGTTGAAATGTGGACTTTGAGCTTGTGGGAAAGATTACATTTTGAAATGAATTTCTAATTATTGAGAATAAATATGGAATATATAAATGCTCTAAGACCTGTTGATTCCAATAGGTGGCTCCCATTGTAGTACACATGATGTTAATCTTGCTTCATTTGCATTTTTACACTAATGAGCGTTGGCATATTTGTAATTAAATTGTAACATTTTAGATAAGTTGTAGTCAAATGATTATTTTTTTTTAACTGCAAAGGAATGTACTTCTACAGAAGTCAGAAGTTGTAATTGGTAGGAACATCAAGGTGGGACTATAAAGGTAAAGAAAGATTTATAGGGTCAAGACAAATTTTAGGATGATATAGTAGCTTTTAAATAGTCTCCATTGTTTTTTAAATAAGTAAGAGCATGTTATCAAGTTTAAAAAAAAGGGAAGAAAGTTGAAAATGAGGCAATAATGACAGTTGATATCTTCATTGGAAATCACATGTAGATGAAATAGCCTGGATATAATAGAAATAGATAGATATTTATGATATGTGACTGTGTCAGATTAAATCTCAGTGATACTGATAAAGGTAAGGAACCTTCTTTTTGACGATGGAAGAGTGGCCTGGAAGGGCTCTGTTTCATTTCAGAGATGTGTATGTCCTTGTGAGGGTTGAGACAAATCTCTCCTACTCACTCTATATTTTGGCCTGGAAACACTAATGCAAGTGTGTTGATTTGCATGTGCTCTGAAATGAAGACCTTTTGATAAAGGCCATCTCATTAACAGCAGTCTGATAAACAGTGGCTCTGAGAAACATGTTGTCTCCACTGTTGCTCAAAGAAGTGTCTCTGGTGGAGAAGTTGCCCTGAAGTGTTTCAAGGATAAGGATTATGGAAAATGCAAGAGGAAGCCAGGGCACACAAGCTCAAGCCATTTAGAGTTTCAAAGGAAACTCTACCCTGTGCTCCTCGTGCTTTTTTCCTGACTGATTGTTAGGTCTCTAACCATGGACTTATAATAGCTTATCATTCATGGCTCAAATGAATGGGTTTTGTTAACAATAACGCCCTTGTTTCGAGAGTTACTTGTATACAAAGGACAGCACATAAATAGATGCACTTAAACATCTTTTTGAGGTAAAATATAAGTTAGGCTAGAGTAAGTTGTCATGACTTTGGTTAGAAATTTTCCTTTTTATAAAAATCAGTGTATTCCAGCTGCTTCACTGTACTTAAGCATGTAGATTCGATTTCATATGAAAGAATTTTTGCTTGGAAGTACATCGGTCTTTTCTTTCCCCATCAGTGTTATCACTGATGTATATCAGAGGGTTTAGCAAAAGACACTGTTTATTTGGTATGAGTTGTACCTTCATAGCTTAACCTCATTCATAAAGGTTTCATATTTGTCCATCTGCAGTAAGCTTCTGAGAAATGGAGCAATAGCTACAACAGGAGTTCCACAGATGACTGTTTTTCTTTCTTTTTTTTCCGGCCGCGCCATGCGGCATGCAGGATCTTAGTTTCCTGACTAGGGATCAAACCCATGCCCCCTGCATTGGGAGCGTGGAGTCTTAACCACTGGACTGCCAGGGAAGTCCCGACTGTTTCTCATAAAGTATCCACGTGCTCTTTTTTCACCTCATTTTGAATGAACTTAATATAGTACTAGGTAAAGGTGGTGGCCAGGATTTCCTCAAGGCTGGATGTTTGTATTGAGTTAGCACCTTGAGCAGTGCGGAGAACATTTTGACACTGGAGCTGCCCCTTTCCCACGTGAGTGTCTCCACTTGCCCTGTGCCTGCCCAGTGCCTTGAAGCAACGCTGCAGGTGACCACAGGTGACCACAGCTGCCCACAGCCTCACCACTCTGGATGTTGACTGGACAGGGGCTGAAGTAGCTTTACTGTTGTTATTCCAGGAAACAAAGAAGAGCAGAACATTGGAAGAAAAGATTTTAGATTTTGTTTTAGATTTTGTTTATTTTGATTCTCTAGTGTCTGTATTTTGATGCCAATCCCCTCAAAATTCTCAGTACCTTATTTTCCCAACTAGTTAAAGATTTCTGCTTCCAGCTTTCCTCTGATCTTGATTCTCACAAGTAATAGTCTTGTCTATTCAAAGTGTTTATAGTTGTGCTTTTGTTGATGTTAATTATTCCTTCCATTGCAGTTTAATTAATAACAGATTGCATCTCACTCATTCCATCTCTCAGAATATTGCTTCAAAGAACTACCCATCTAAGCTAATGCTTAACTGCTTTACTCCCAAGAGCATATTTCCTAGTGGTATTGAATTTTAGCAATCAGATATGGTCATTAAATGCAGAAGATCCAGCTTTCATGATACAGTTTTATAATTGTGTATAATTGCACCATGCATCTTGGTAGAATTTCTAATGAGCTGTATGTAAACAAGTACATTTAAAAATTGTGATAGAAATCTTTTCATGTTACCCCAGCATTTAGCATTCTAATTACATGGATAGATTCCATATCTAAGTAGGCAGAAATTAGCCCACCACCCATTGTCCAGATGATTTTTATCAATTAATTTCTGAGGCATGCAGTTAAGCCTTTACAAAGGTTTACGGTCTCCTGTAAATAATTTGGGAAAGTACTGAGCTGGGACCATGTACCCTTTCTGCTCTTTCACATCATAAAATCAATTGTATAAGTGAACTTACAGAAAAATATCTGGAGTAATAACACTGAAGGCAGTGGCGGCAGGAGGGAGTAGCTATGTGGGACTGGCATTTGGGCTGTAGTTGCTGTTGGCAACTGCGTAGTAAGTGCTATCTGCATTTGGGGCGGTGTTTGCCTCAGCGGTTCCTTTAACAACTCTCTCTGTAGCTCTTGTGACCTTCCTGGACGGTTCGCCCCGTTTCAGCTGGATCCTAATTGCAGAGGATCCTATCAGACAGAAGTACAATTTGAAAATAGGAAGCTGGACACAGGAGCTTCCTGAAATTGTGTATGACAAGTGGGAAGGTTCCCTCAATCTATGATCCGTCAGATATGTTTGAGGTCCTCAGTACTAAAGCTCTTGGGAGTATGGCTGAAGAACTGAGCATCTTCAAATAAGATACAGTATAGAAGGATTCCTGAGCGAAAAATTGAGGCACATCTTACTCTTGCTTAAAATTTTTCTTGTTGTTTTTTTTTTAAATCTTGTGAGATGAATTATACAGAAGCTAGAACCCCCTTTTTTTTGCTTTTTGAAGCAGTGAACATCTTTTAATTAAGAGTGGATGTGCAGCACCATTTATGATATCTAAGGAGTGGTAATCTAACACACCTGTTCTAGTACCTGTCTACCCACTTTCATTTGTTCTTTGCTATTACCTCTCATGAAATGCTTTGTAACAGACTTGGAGATAGGTATGCAAATGCTAGCTCCTGTGATAATTGGTCCAGATTTTAAATCTCTAGATTTAAAATTAAAGAGGTTAATGGGGGAGAAGACACTATCTCCTGTGTGTTGTGCATTCTTTGTAAGGAATGATAGAAAATTACCAAGCACATAGATGTTCCGAGCCTCTAAGAGATTGCTTCTCTTCAGAGTCTCGTATCTTCAAAATCACCAAGCTGTCCTTTTAACAGAAATGTTATTCCTAATTTAAAAAGAATGCACAGCATAAGCCTTTGTAGCTTTGTATTTGTGGACTGACTCAGGATACAAAGTGACAAGGAAACATGCACAAGATTTGCCTCAGTGAAGACAGTGCAGAAAGCCTTGCTTTACAGTCTTATAGAGAGATGAATCAAAACATTTGAAAAGCTAATATATAAATTAAAACTTTCAAAAATCTGTAAAATAAAATACAGCAATTTCCCAGTAATCCTGTTCGGTGCAGACCTTTAGAAAATGGCCCATCCTTGTCAGATTTCCATTCAGACTATGACATTCAAAAGATGACTGACATTAAAACAAAATCTGATTTTAAGACAGTTGCACAGTGTGGACTTCAATTTTAGAATTATTTTGAGTCTCTGGCATAGATGCAAAGTATATTTCCATCAAGTCAAACAACTCACTAAGTTGAAAGTTAATTTTAAAAAGGTGAATGTAGAGATGACTCATTTTTCATGGCAGGCATATTAGATGGATATTTCTTATACCGGTGTTTATGGGAAACTTCATGAATTTTGTAGTACAAGAGCTGTGGTTATAAGTTCAACCATGACCTCTTGATTTGCCCTGATCTAGACTTTGTTGGTCATATTTTGCTTCATGTTTGCTTTTCAAACAGTTAACCCCTCATTATATCTCATTTTCAGACTGTCCCCACCAAGTTATGAGAATAGTCAGGACGTGGATGTGGTGTCCTTATTTCGCACATGAGGACTAGTAGACACTGACTAACGTGTAGTGTGTAAGAAGAGAGATTATTTGACATTGGAACTCTTATAGAATCCGCAAGGCAAGTTGTCATCGCTCTGGGGAGAGTGCCAGCTTGAATGTAGTAAATGAACAACTAACATTTTGAGTACTAAAATTGTTAGGACAAATGGTTTTCCTTTTGTCAACATGATCCCTTCGAGTTCTAAAGATGTAGACATTAATGTATAATATATATATGTGTGTGTGTGTATATATTTCTTTGCCCCTTTGCCAAGGCATGACTTCTGCCTGTGCTTCTTAAACATTCCCACTGAGCGGGCAGGGGAGAGTGCATGCAGGTATTTGGGGCATAGCCCAAAGCATCCATCCACCTAGGGGATTTTCTTTTAGTCTCCTGGTTTATCTTAACCCTCATGAACACTTTACATCCTATCCATTGTCCTTGTTTAAATATATAAAGACTATTTATTAAACATTAAATTATTTTAATTTCCCCCCAAACAGTGGGGTAAATCTGATGCTCCCAGATGATTACTGTGTTTATCTTGTGACTTGACAACCACCTTGCCCCGCTAAGTTGACTATGACTGAGCTGATCTTCATGGCTCCTTCCAGCTTTAATATTTTTTGGCTCCATGACCCTGAACCACTGTATTTCTTCTTCTTTTTTTCCTTCTAGTTTTATTTGTTGTCCTTACAATGATTCAGCTGTAGTCACCAACCCAGTTACTCATGCCTCATTCTAGGAAATCGTTTTCTTTTTCTTTTCTTTTTTTCCGTACTTTTTGCCCATCTGTATTTTTTCCGGTACGCGGGCCTCTCACTGCTGTGGCCTCTCCCGTTGCGGAGCACAGGCTCCGGACGCGCAGGCTCAGCGGCCATGGCTCACGGGCCCAGCCGCTCCGCGGCACGTGGGATCTTCCCGGACCGGGGCACGAACCCGTGTCCCCTGCATCGGCAGGTGGACTCCCAACCACTGCGCCACCAGGGAAGCCCTATTGCCTAATGTTTTGATCTTTCAGAGATGACCCAGGAAAAATATATTCTGTGTTCCTCCCGCAGGCTGCTTCTCTCGGAGTTACTACGTTCACCTTATGTGCTCTGTGTATAGACCGCTTCCGTGCGGCCACCAACGTCCAGATGTACTACGAAATGATAGAAAACTGTTCTTCCACAACCGCCAAACTTGCTGTTATATGGGTGGGTGCCCTCCTGTTGGCACTGCCGGAAGTGGTGCTCCGCCAGCTGAGCAAGGAGGACCCGGGCTTCAGCGGGCGCGCCCCCGCGGAACGCTGCGTCATCAAGATCTCCCCGGATCTCCCCGACACCATCTATGTTTTAGCCCTCACCTACGACAGCGCCAGACTCTGGTGGTACTTCGGCTGTTACTTCTGTTTGCCCACACTTTTCACCATCACCTGCTCTTTAGTGACTGCAAGGAAAATCCGCAAAGCCGAGAAAGCCTGTACCCGGGGGAATAAGCGGCAGATTCAGCTAGAAAGCCAGATGAACTGTACAGTCGTGGCTTTGACCATTTTATATGGATTTTGCATTATTCCTGAAAATATCTGCAACATTGTTACTGCTTACATGGCTACAGGGGTTTCTCAGCAGACAATGGACCTTCTTAATATCATCAGCCAGTTCCTTTTGTTCTTTAAGTCCTGTGTGACCCCTGTCCTACTTTTCTGTCTCTGCAAACCCTTTAGTCGGGCCTTTATGGAATGCTGCTGCTGCTGTTGTGACGACTGCGTCCAGAAGTCTTCCACGGTGACCAGTGATGACAATGACAACGAATACACCACAGAACTGGAGCTCTCACCTTTCAGTACCATACGCCGGGAGATGTCCACGTTCGCGTCCGTTGGAACTCATTGCTGAAGCACAGCCTTTGGTTTGCTTAGGTTTCTTTATTTGTTTCATTTTCATATCCTGTGAAAGTTTTTACTTCATATTTTTCCTTAGTGGGAAAACATGCAGAAAAGGAGAGAAATATTAACTACTGTAGAACTGATTTTGCAAATTAATATTTGTGCTTTGAAAAAAAAATTTATATTTAGTTATTTAAGAAGTATGAGGAGGCCAGTAGTTTTAGATCATTTTATCTGGTATGGTGCTAATATTTTATTTGAAAAAAGTGACTGCACCTTAATTAATTGCTAACTTTCTTTTGTTCTTTTAAAAATATAATCACTGTATATTGATTATAGCCATGTGATTTTGTAGGCTATTTTATGTTTGAGTTGTGATTGAAAGTATATTGTATATGGTATCGTGAGGTGAGTTGTAGTTAAGAAGCATTCACAAAGTAGCACCAAATAAATTACACTTTATTCTTTAACGTCATTGTCAATCTACTTTTAACCAAGATTCAATAAATCTTTTAATTGCCTTAAATACACAATTACTGATTCTATGCACAATTTAAAATCAGCCTTATTGTTTTATAATTCTATTTTCCTTTAAGGTGGGCAATCACTATGATATAAAGACATTTTCCTAACAGTACTATTTTATATGCATGATTCATAAAACTAACTGTATGTTTAAAAACTTGTATTTTTAATATTCAGCTAGAGATGTAAAATTACTTCTAAATATTTATAAAATATGAATAAATAGACAGCAGAGTAGGAGGAAACTATCTTTTTTTAAAGAAATTCACCTCTGAACTAGCATGTAGAGCTATAGGTTTTCCCATGAAGAATTATGAAGAGAACCAAGGACTAAAAAGCAACCCACTTGTCATCTGATTTCATCTAAACACTGACCTTTGAAGCACCATGAATTCTGTGTGAAGCACTTTGAATTCTAATTTTTCTCCTTTTAAAAAATGAACTTGATTAAATCTGTGTGACTTAATTTCTCTAAGAAATTACAGTAGTGGAATAATAAAATATTTATGCATCTTGATTAGAACACTTGAATATTCAAATACTACCTTTAAGTTGATATTCCATAAACTCCCAACAAAAATCTAACCCTCTGTATTTGAATTCTATGGACCCCTTAAGGAGTTCAAGTTAAAGCAGTTGTGTAGGATGCCTTCCATGTGGGACACATGCCTAATCAGATGGCAGAGGCAGTGACCTGAGTGACACAGTGTGGTTGTAATGTTGCTGTCTTCAGAAAAATCATATAGGGGAACCCAATTTTCTGGCTGGAAACTGCCCTATGTGTTTTCTGCCTGTCAATTTCTGTACTATTCAGCTTAACTGGTACTTTCTTTCTTCCAGACTACATATAACATGATGTTCTTTAAATCGTTAAACTTTAGTACTAGAAAAATTAAAGGGACTTAATTCAGACCACTGGTCTTCTGCATGAAACCCAGATTAACTAAAAGACAGTGTCCAGAATACCTCCTTTTTCCCAGTCCAGTACTCTTCAAAGGGATTTTTTCCCCTACTGTCTGTATTCTAAGGGGTTTGAGGAAGAATAAAAACAAGGCACCATTGTCCTCTTACAGATCCCTGTAATAGGTCTTTGGAAAACAACTGAGGATGCCTAACTGATGGCTGCCAACTGATGGCTGCTGAGCAGATCCACAGTTATAATTCCACAGTGTCTCTCATGATATTTAGTCAACTTTATAGATCAAGAAACTGATTGAGCATATGGCATAGAAAAGGTTCTGTGTTATAATCTGCAGTAAATAAAGGTAAATAGAGCTTAGTGTCGGACTTTACAAAAGCAGACAGGGGTGGGATGAGAAGAAAGGAATAAGACACACGTGTAAACAATTATGATGTAAGCTGGGACCGGTTGGGAAGGTGTAAAGTTCTGTGATAATTCAGGGAGAGCACCTCAGATGGGAGGAAGTCATGAAAGGTTTTATGGGGTACCTGGAGGGACAGACCTTCAGAAGGAGTCGATGAAAGGCAGTGCGAGAAGTGGACACTTCAGGAGGAGAGAGATTACTAAGCAGAGGAATTAGAAGAAGGCGTCCTGGGGTGTGACTGAAGAATAAATAAATAAATAGTCCAGTTTGGTTCCTATGCTATGTGTGAATAGAAGCCTCATGAAGAATACTGATGAAAATATGTGAGACCATATGATAAAAAGGTATGGCTTTATGTCTTTGGCATTCCAGATGCTCTGTGTTCACATGAGAAGCCCTGCCCTCCCTGTCCCCCGTACTCTCATACAATGTGTTCATTAGCAGTGGGGCATAGCAGCTTCCGCTCCCCACATTCATACCTGGTCCTGAACTGAAAAATGTTTTGTAGGGAGCTTGATTCCTCTGAGAAATATTTAAAATACTTCTATCAAGAAATTTTCTTCTCCGACCCTTCCCTGTCATTTAAAAAATTAGATGGACTTTTCCTGATCGTCAAGGATTCTCCAAGATAACAGGTTGAGATTTCTTCCTGATGATTTGAATTCATCTTGCATTTTTAAATACTCTTCAATTACCTTCTGTTGGTTTGGCTTTCTCTGTCCTCTTTCTAGGCAGCATCTTCCCAGTATATCCGATTATGGTAACCCTTCTCATAAAGAAAGAGGAAGAGAAAACATTAAAAGTTTCTACAATTTCACTATCGTGTTTTATGAGTGTTCTCTCCTTCTTTCTGGAGAGTAGAAAAATATATGCTGTATTTTCTTTGCCCTGGTCTTTTAGTGAAAGCAATTGAGGAGTATTTACTGAACCGCAGTTTTGCTTTGCTACTTAGATTGTTAGTTTTTGAATTCAAAGCATTCAGCATGGTGCCTACAATAGATCGGAATTACATTACTTCAGACTCAAAGTGATCTCAAAGTCTTCCAGTATTAATTACCCAGCTCTTTTTTTGTATGTACAAAACTGATTTTCTGAGAAGTTAACTGAGTTACCCAAGGTCACATAATTTGACCCTGGTTGAATACTGACTTATGAAAATTCTAAGAATAGAAGATCTCCTTTTAGGGATTATATATAATAATTCTTTTCTACTTAATCAGTTGGCTCACAACAGTCTGTGAAATACTATCTTGATTAAGATAACATATAGTAAGTGTTCAATAAGTACTTGCTCAATGAAAGGATAAACAAATCTTTAAATGAAAGAACACTCAGAAGACACAGTTTAGCAAAAATACAGATGGCAAACCAGGACTATGAGTTAAGAAGGAGTGACAAAAGGAAAAGTAAGAAAATATAGTTTTTTGGTAACTGTGTTCAGACCATAAAATTAGCGGGCCAGCACTAATCAAATTATGTAATTATCTATGGCCGTATACACGGTATATGTGTGTTCTGGACAAATTATAAAAACTGGATGCTATAATTCGCTTTTCAAACCTCTCTATCCCAAATTTATTAAGTCCACGTATTCTAAAAGCCACGTTAGTCCTTTGCACATTTTATTCTTTCAATCATTCACTCCATTCATTCAGTTAAACGCCTATTGCCGGCTTTGTGCCGTGGCAGCATAGTAGCCAACGAGGTTTATCTGAAGTACAGTTATTGCTAATTGAAAACACCTACATGCCAAACACTGTGCTAAATCCGAGGGACAGAATAGTGTGTGGTTTAGATACAACTCAGTCCCTTTTGGAGTTTACATTATGTGCAGTGCCTACACATAAGATTATTCCCTACTCATAGATTATTCCCTATATCAAGTATTTAGTGAAAATGTGAGTAGTGCTGAGAAAGAAAAGTTTGGGAAGAAAAGTGCTCCGAGAGTTTGTTATAGGGGATCCTGACCTAGGGGTAGTGTCAGTGGAAATTCCCTTGGGAAAGAGCTCAGGTAGAGGCAGGGAGAGTATTAAGGCTCTGTGTGGACGGAGACAGAGCAGGTCCAGGAACCAAGAAGGACCAAGAAGCCTGGCACGCAAAAAGCAAAGGCAAGCATAGACCAGAGTTGGTATGAAACAAATTGCAGTTCATCTACAAAGGGTTTCGGTTATATATAGGTAGAGTAACCTCACTTCATCAATGTTAGACTGCCCTTCTGTGGTTCATGGGAGACTACTTATCATTGTTATTAGTAAACTGACTTCCTTTTATATTTTAATATAACAGCCTCACAATTGTTTGATTTTTTATTATATTTGTGTTTCCACACTTTCACCCCAAATATTGCAATATGAAGTAGGATAATAATTCATTAACTAAAGAGACTGTATTGTTATATAAGTAGAAGATAATTATTTACTACCAAGTTATGAGACCTTAGATTCCTAGAACTCTGGTGCTAAATCAATTGTCCATTGCATTTACAAATTTGTAGAGGATTAGCAATCTTTTGCTTCCAGTGCTCAGAAGTTAAAGATTGATTTAAAAAATAGTTATAGTAATCAATCTCAAAGTGATCATTCTCTTGAACTAGTAATACTTTAATCAGTCGCGTGGCTGTTAAATGAAACATTTTCATTTCCTGTTAGTCCAAGTGTTGTCAATTCCACAAACTGAATTCAATATTTTTCTTCAATTTTTAAGAGATATAAATAATTCATATGCAATACATTCTGTGAAATCCATAGAAACCTTCTGAGTTGAATGCCTTGCTATATAGATAGACAGGGATGTGACTGGTTTGTTTTACTCTCTCTCTACATATACACCAGATTTAAGTATAACCATAGACATTTTTAAATTTCCTAATTAATATTTATTTTCCTGAGTTTTAAGAGAAAAAAATCTTTTGTAATTTTATTCCTTTTATTTGTATTTGTATTGATAATGTATTTAGAAACTTAGGTCTACCAGAATTTTTTTCCCTAATCAAATAAAGTATGATGAACTTGCTAAAATTTGAAAGTTTGCTACAGACAGAATTTGGAAGTTTAAGGGAACAGTGTCTCTGAGGAGAAAAAGAAAGAGAGAGAGAAAAAGAGTGAAAGAGAGAGTGAGAGAAAGAGAGAGAGAAGAGAGGAGAGGACATTTGGGGTGTCTAGAAGAAATTGTGATGGTGTGAGGGAAGCTTTCAAAAGAGTTCATAAAAATGACATAATTATATTTTTCTTATACCCTCTTCTCTCACTAATGACTTTTGTTCCTGAACTGTTTTTGACTCTGTTTACCAAGAAGAGTGGGCTCTGATTACCAGCACTTTCAAGGCAATGGAACAATGACCTATATCAGGAAGCATTTTGGTAATGGGGAAGTTATGTTGGGAGGTATGACTATGCGCTTTTGTCATTCTAAAAACACATCCATATTTTTGTTTAAGAACATGTTTTAAACATGTAGACACATTTAAAAACCTTCAGCTTGCTTCTATCACATTGACATTTCGAGTTTCAAGATTTTAAGAACAGTTTATAAAGACAAATATGTTCTTTTGTGAAGTATCAGTATATGAGGAGGGACATAAAGAATCACACTTAAGTTCCTGAAAGTCACGTGTGCCATGTTTTCTTTCATTTTGAAAAGATGCTCTTGTACCGTATAGTTATGCTATTGTGGACAGGGTTTTGTTCTATTAAGTTTTATTCCTGCTTTTGCTACTCCTAGAAAGAAGACCTTTTTTGGTTTGTTTCTCTATGTTTGGCTCAGCCTTAGTGACTTGGTGTTGGGGTAGCATTCTGTCCTGAATTACTCTGATTTGAATTCCAAATTGATTGCACAAACCCCACATCAACAGGTTGGCATTATTCTATGGGCATAATACAGTGATTGTTGGAGAAGTGTGGCTTGAAAGTCCACCCAGGGTGTCAGAGAGTAAATGGACCTTTTGTTGGCTTTGGGGGTTGGATTATTTTTCTTTGTCTTGCTGATTTTGAGATTGTTGGACAGAAATTTAACTTTTTCTTTATTTTCATTTTGGCAAGAGATTAAAAAATCTCAATAGTGTTTCTTAACAAGGCTTCATTGACTTCCATAAAACTTTGTTTCTGAATTAACTTTTATCTCCTGAAAACCTTTGGGCAGGACAAGCTGGGCATTTACATGGCATTTGCAACAATTAGAAAGTTCACTGGTTGGGACTGATCTTTGGTCACCGAGTTTAAAAAGATGGGATGCTGTAATGCCCACTGATTGTGTGATTGTTTCAACCTCACTCATAAAGGATTTTAGCTGAAGAGTCTTTGTCTAGGGCAGGCCTGTGAGATCCAGCTGCAGTAGTCCGGGAATGAATGCCTTTGTGTCAATGGTCAGCTCCCTCTGATATTTGATCAGCCCGTATTTGCATGGCAACCTATTTCTACATCAGCAAAGTATGCATATAATGCTGGGCTTTGTAATCTAGTTGAGAAAATGCATGGGTGTTCAGAGGTTTCCCCTATACTGTTACCTTTGGGTGATTAAATCTAGTAGAAAGAAGTGTTATGTGAATAATGAAGAACACAGAATGATCAGATGAAGTTGAGTTAGGACCGTGACTTTGTTTCCAGTGCTGCGACTTCCTGTGGCCAAGATGAGCTATCTGACTCGGCCACTTCGATTTTTCAAATTAACTAGAAAGTTTACAGAATATTTATTTCATTTCCTCCAGACCCAAGGACTATGTCATCAGGTTCCAGCCACTGAAAAAGGAGAGACAGTAAATTTTATGTTAGAGTCTTTTGGAGAGTAGAGAAACTCATACAAAGCCAGCTACACACACACACACACACACACACACACACACACACACACACACACACACACACACACACACACACACACCCCGCTATACAATGATACAGAAATGGAAAGTTAAGCTGGTCATACCATTTCCTGATCTAGCTGTGGTAAATGCACTTAAACCTCCAGCATCTTTCTGTTTTAAATGATAATCTCAGAAAGTCTCCAGCAATCCTTACATCATAAGAGACTAGGAGCAATGTTTCCCTACAGAAATACAATTGGCATTTACGACAAGACAGTTCTTTGTTATGTGTGACTTTCCTAATATTGCCGCATGTTTAGTATACCTGACCCCCCAGGACCTAGATACCAGTAATATCTTCGAGTAGTTGTCCTAGAGAAAGCTCCTTTCTTGTCATCCCCATCCCCCATATTTCCAAGTGTCCCAGGGAAGCTATGGAGCGGTGCCAGATCCGACAGATTGCGAACCTCCGTAATGTGTTATTATTACTGAAATATTCTGGAAAATACAGAGGCAGAGCCGCTCTCCAGAGTCTACCATGTTTCATGAAAATTAGAACATAAAAAGAAACATTCAATCCTAAAATTGCAGAATACATACAGATAACTCCCGACTTTAAAAATATTATCCCAAGAGGGTTTTTATTTTTTTAATTAGTTATTTGTAACTTTATACACACTTTTCCATAGAAACTGTTAGGCTATATCTCCAAAATTTATTTAACAAATCGTAGACTTTTTTTTGAGTGTCATCCGGTGAGAGATCCTACAGAGATGAATTTGCCAAAGTCTGAAGTGTGTTTCATGTCCTTGAACTATTTCAGCATAATCAGGGACAATGTGACTTGGGTTGACAAACTCACTGATAGAGATGTGATAGAATATCAATTAGTTTGTGTATCATGGGGTGTATACAACATGCTCCATGGTGCTGTGTCCTGCTATCAAAGACCTGAGGCTTTACATTAGTAACCACCACGCGGGTGTCTGGTGAGTGAAGGGAAAGGACAGGTCTGGATGGCTAGTCCCTCTAGGTCATGGCAATGCCTGGGCAAAGTCCTTTCATGACTGAGATGCCCATGTCTCTTGGATTATTTCCTTTGGAAAGTGATAGAGAAGCTGCAGGAATTTACTTCTGTGTTCACTTCACTCGTTAAATCGAATGCTGTTTCTCGGCAAGTTTACTGTTCCTGCATGTCTAAGAAATAATCTGTTACCTCCTATTTAGGGTTGACATTAATTTTATCTTCAGAAGGAGAAAGGTCTTCCTTATACCTCAGGGTTGCTCTGGAAGAAACTCAGAGCCATCTTATATACAGCAGATACTCATTATAGAGATAACATAGCATCAATAACAGCAAATATTTATAGTACTCACTGTATTCCAGAAGTGGAAATAAACATAAAGTGTTAGAAAACAGGTCTTTTTTTTTTTTAATTAATTAATTTTATTTATTTTTCGCTGCATTGGGTCTTCGATGATGCACGCAGGCTTTCTCTAGTTGCGGCAAACGGGGGCTACTCTTGGTTGTGGTGCGCGGGCTTCTCATTGCGGTGGCTTCTCTAGAAGCACGGCTCGGGCCGTGCTCTAGTGCATAAGACCTTCAGTAGTTGTGGCTCACAGGCTGTAGAGTGCAGGCTCAGTAGTTGTGGCGCACGGGCTGTAGTGCACAGGCTCAGTAGTTGTGGCACATGGGCTGTAGAGCGCAGGCTCAGTAGTTGTGGCGCACAGGCTGTAGAGCGCAGGCTCAGTAGTTGTGGCACATGGGCTCTAGTGCGCAGGCTCAGTAGTTGTGGCGCATGAGCTCTAGTGCGCAGGCTTAGTAGTTGTGGAGCACGGGCTTAGTTGCTCCGTGGCATGTGGAAACTTCCTGGACTAGGGATTGAACCCATGTCCCCTGCATTGGCAGGCATCCATTCTTAACCACTGAGCCACCAGAGAAGTCCAGGATTATTATTAACATCAGAGATCACTGGTTTTCAAATGATTTTAATCAAGTAAGAGAATAGAAATTGTAATCATGTATTTAAAAGAGTAAAGTAGAAGTGCAGGTATTTTAAAAATCTTTAATAATTAAAGTGTGTAATCATCTCCAACATATTTCAGAAACACACTAGTAAAATGTTGCAAAAAAAATACTCATTAGTTTCTGTAGTTTTTGTTTCCTCACACAAATTATCTCTTCATCTATGATCCCTAACAATTTTCTGTTGACTGTGATGTTAAACTTAATTTTAAACTATTTTTACTACTTATAATATAATATTGACTTTTTTCCAAGCTGACTGAGGAAGATTCAAAAAAATTATCAAAAGTTCTACTGGCAGGAGTCTTACCATGTGATTCAAACAAAATTTTCAAAAGACTGAAGTCATATAATGCTTAGAGGTAAACTAGGTTTTAACACTTAATATTTTAAAATTCATGCTTTTTCCCTCGTAAGAATAAGTTAAAGATACGATGGTTTAAAAATAAATATTATGAAAATAATGACTGCAAAGGCAGGCATTTAAGCCTTGAATCAGTTGTCCAGGAGGATACATTTTTTTTGTGTTCTCTTAGAATACTATGTCTACTTTTAATTAAATGTCTGAGAAAAATGTTGTTTTGTTTTGATTTATCAACAAGAAAGTAAACCTTGCTACAGTAGTCAATATCAATTACATAGAAGAGAATAAACACCAAACCTCTCAAACTGAATAAAAATATTTTTTTCATTGGAATTCAATGTTTTGCTTTTAAAAAAAATAGAGGTGCAGCAGGGCAACCTCAATATAGAATTTTTATTAAGTTTGGGTAAATTTAAAATCAAATCAAAATTGTATAAAAGAGTTCCATTTTGTCCTGATTCTCTAGAAATACTCTTGTCAGGGAGCCAAAAGGAGACTTCTTTATTGGATGCCCTAAAATTTCGCTTCCTGAGTAATCTCTCCCCAAAAAGCTCCTGGCCCTTCAGAGCCCCATGTGGAGCTCACAGAGGCAATGAGCTTATTCATTCATTTTACAGCATTCCTGTTATTTCTTCAGGCAACTGCAGTGGAGGGTGTCAGGATACATTCATGTTTGAAATGGGTACAGAAAAGGAAAAGGAAAAGAATTGCAAACTGAGCAGCTTGATGCTTCTGAAGCCTTACTATCAGGGCTCACTGTAACGTTGATATTTCTTTCTCTGTATTCTTTTAACGTGGCTTGTCTCTGTGCCAGGATGTCTGTAGCTTCAGTTGGAAGACGCAAAGGGTGGGGGGCAGAAGTGCCCTGGAGGATCACTCATTCACACATCTGGTGGTTGACGCTGGCTGTTGGCAAAGACATCAGCTAGGGCTATGGGCTGAACACCTACTTGTGACCTCTTTATGTGACCTGGGCTTCTCACAGTGGGGAGGCTGGGTTCTGAGGGTCAGTACCCCGAGTAGAGCCAGATGGAAGCTATATCTTTTTTATAATCGAGCCTCAGAAATCATATAGTGTTACTTTATGGGTTGGAGCAGTCACAAGCCTGCCCAGATTCAAGGATTGGGGAAATAGACTCTACCTCCTGATGGGGAGTGGCAGTTTGGGACCAGCATATGGGTTTGGGGAGTATATGGGACCACAAATATTAATATTACTCTGGTCATTTTGGAAAATACAGTCTTTCACATCCTGTAGAAAGGCAGCTCTAATCACTCAATCACTGTCACAGAAAGTCTAAATCTGCTTTAAAGCAGCCCATTCATTTGCTCTAACCTTACTCTCCGCACATGAATAGTGTAAACAGTGTATTACATGACAGCTCTTTATATACTTAAATTCTGTCACTGAATCCTTCTTTTCTTTATTTAAATACCCTCATTTTCTTTTAAAATCCCTATGGATACGCTCTGACTTATCAGTGTACTTAAAATGTGATATCCCAAAGTGAACACAATATCCCAATGTTTCAGGCCAGGTTTTAGAAAAGAATAAAATAAATTGTGAGCCTTCTTATTCACGTATTATACCTTGGATGGTGTAGCCTAAAGTAACTACCTTTTTAAAGTAAATCACACTATTATCTTAAACTGGGTACGTTGCTAACTAAATCTGACGTTTTATTCTGTTGTGAAAGTTCCAGTTTGAGTAATTTCTTTTCTATTTTATTATTTTTCCTCTTCTCCTTTCTTCCTCCCTCCCTCCCTCTCCTTCCTTCCTTCCTTCCTTCCCTCTTTATTTATTGTTCCCTGAGTTTAGAATGTGAACAAGTATTACTTTCTCCTCCAAATGTTCTTCATAATCAAATTTAGGGCAAAATTTATGCTCATTTAGCCTATCAGTTTCTTTATGAAATTATAACACCGCCCTACTCTCAATAAACCATTCTCTCAGGTCATATACTTACTGGCTCAGCTCTTTATCCATGGAAGATATAAAAATCCATGGCCATGAAAATTAGAAATGAGAAAAAAATTTTTCTGTCACTCGAGGAGGAGAATATATAATGAAAACTGAGTAGTGAACGCTAGTTTAAACCCTTTCGAAAAGCCTGCCGTGATTAGATAGTTGTGAGTACTCTGTGTTGTGTGAAAAGCTTGCTAGGCCTTGACCCTATTTAGATGAATCTTCGAATAATGAACGTAATGATAAGAACATAAATGAAAATAACTACAACTAACACTACAGTCATTTAAAAATACTTATCATTTGTGTATTGTATAAATGATTTTTTACAACAATCATGAAAGGTGAGCATTATAGTATTACTATCCCCATTTTACAACTAACAAAACTGAGCTTCAGGGAAAATGAAATAACTTGTTCGGGATTAAAACAGCTAGTAAGTGGCTCAATATGGGGGTTCAACTATTGACAGTTCTAATCCCGTTTTGTGTGCCTTTCTAACTATGTAATGGATTTGCCCTTCTGAAGAATGCAGTTGATTTTTTCAAGTCAGTTATCAACAGCAATGGAAAGATTCTCCAGCTAATTTAAGTGACAAATTTATTGAAAGGATAAGGGTGCTTATATCTGAAAATACAGGAACCATGGTAGTTCTGGGATCCACATTAGGAACTAATGGTCTCTTCTGGGAAGCACCATGGAGATGAATCTGACCAAACTCTTTTCTGCACTGGCATCACTCTGCTAATATTCAAATCTCAACAGAGCTTCGCTGGCCCTGGTTGGGTCATATGCCCACCCTGTGGCTTATGGGAGAATAGTGTGATTGCAGCCCCCCAAGATTGCCATAATAGCGTTTGGAAAGTGGTGGGAGATTCTCTCAAGGGAAGCAGGGATATTATTACCAAGAGAAGGCAGAAGGACCCTGGACAGCTAAAAACAACAGATGTTCTCTGTGTTACCTCTCAGGTTTGCTGGGGAAATTAAATTAGATAAGACATATGAGATGGCTGTGACAATAGTGCTCAAAAAGTTGTTATTATTATAATCATCACTTAAGTAAAACCCAGCAGTCAGTGCCTGACACATCAAACATACAGTTCAAGAAAAATCAATACCATGAATCAGGTTTTCTGTATGGGAGAAAGGTTTACCCCACAGGAGGCCGATGCACATTCCGAGTTGTCAGGTAGTAAGCCAACCAGGTAAGCACTTCAAGTGCAGAAACACCAAAACTTGTCTCTCTTGTTCCTTCCCAAGCCAGTGCCTAGACTAGGACAAGCTCCACCAATGGGGAGGCTAGCCTAGGTAGGCAGTGACTATAGGTTTAGAGCCAGAGTTCCTTTGGAGACACCCAAGCAAGACAGTAGCTGGTTCACTGGATGATGCTCAAAGGCATATAAGGGTCCAATTGGGAGGCTTAATCTCATACCTACAAGTACTAGGAAAGTGGTGCATGGTTACAGAGCCAATAAGAAGGATGGGTTGGCAGCAATTTGGGAAGGATGTGCTTGATCCAAGAGGGCACCTGATACTCTGTTCCAGCCAATGCAGTGAGGAGGGGAAATGCAGGCTTAGGGTGGTCAGACCACTTGATTTTTTATTTTTTTTAAAGGATATCAGACTTTTTTTTTTTTTTTTTTTTTGTGATACGCGGGCATCTCACTGCTGTGGCCTCTCCCGTTGCGGAGCACAGGCTCCAGACGCGCAGGCTCAGCGGCCATGGCTCACGGGCCCAGCCGCTCCGCGGCATGTGGGATCTTCCCGGACCGGGGTACGAACCCGTGTCCCCTGCATCGACAGGCGGGCTCTCAACCACTGCGCCACCAGGGAAGCCCAGACCACTTGATTTTTGAAAGAACTAGAAATCCTGATTTTTAGGTGAAGTTCGTTTGCAGTGAATTCAAAAAGTTAAAAAAATACTTTGTAATCTAACACTGTGCAGGCCAAACAAAACCCATTTGTTGATTCAATTTGTCCCATGTTGGTCTGTTTGCCATTTCTGTTCCAAGAAATGTTATCAGCCCATAACCTCATTGTCGGTAAATAAGTTCTCTTTGATCACAGCTGTGCACTCCACGGGTTGCTGCATTTTCTACATTATTTTCCCCCTCATGCTGCCATTCATTGCTATTCATATTAGCGTGAATTTAATTATAGAGGGGGCGTGTCAGGGAGAAGGTGAGAGGAGCAATGGGGAGAATTCTTCTCAGGCAGTGACTCACACTGCTGTACCTATTCCTCAGGCTTAGACCATGAGGCTAAACTACCTCCAGAAACTCAGGCTGAAGAGGGTGGCTGCACGTGGTTCTTGGGAAAAGGAGGAAAACACAATTCTCCCCCCACCCCCCAAATCTCTTCAACTGCTCCTTCCATAAAATACTTGTGGAGTTGAGAATTGGGGTAAGAGACACTTTTTTTTTTTTTTTTTTTTTTTTTTTTTTTGCGGTACGCGGGCCTCTCACTGTTGTGGCCTCTTCCGTTGCGGAGCACAGGCTCCGGACACGCAGGCTCAGCGGCCATGGCTCATGGGCCCAGCCGCTCCGCGGCATGTGGGATCTTCCCGGACCGGGGCACGAACCCGTGTCCCCTGCATCGGCAGGCGGACTCTCAACCACTGCACCACCAGGGAAGCCCTAAGACACACATTTTTATGTTCAGGTTTTTCTTCTGTGACACTTCCTTCCTTCTTTGTTGAGCTTCTCTCTGTGAAGCTATTCTGGACTACTTCTGCTTTTTGAATGAGATCTCTGCTGGATTTTTATACAGTGATAAACACCAAAGGCTCCCACTGTACTCTGCTTAGATTTTTGCAAGCTGCAAGTCTTGGCTTCTGGGCAATTTTCTTCCAGCAGATGGGCATTCCCAGATGACACTGTGATATCTAGAAGGGTCAAAGAAAGTTAGATATTTTTTTCAGCAGAGCTTTATCTTACACTGTAATGCTCCCCAACACCTAGCTTAGTACTGGTCATGGAATAAATGCTTCTTGACTGATTTATAAGAGGAGTGACCTCACATAAAGCAGAAATATGGGACCATGTCAATAGGGTACCTTGAAAATTCCTCAAGATATGCACCTGTAAATATCTTGTCCTATGAGTTTACTAAGGTACTTAAAATTTACATCATTAGTCACTCTTTTGGACTTTCTTCTGAAGATACAATGTAATTATTACCAAGAGAAGTGTGCTTTATTCTATTAGCTACCATTATTTTAAACAATGAAATAATTGTGAAATCATGTGTAAAATTTAAAAATAGAGGGCTTCCCTGGTGGCGCAGTGGCTGAGAGTCCGCCTGCTGATGCAGGGGACATGGGTTCGTGCCCCGGTCCGGGGAGACCCCACATGCCGCGGAGCGGCTGGGCCCGTGAGCCATGGCCGCTGAGCCTGCGCGCCCGGAGCCTGTGCTCCGCAACGGGAGAGGCCACGACAGGGAGAGGCCCGTGTACCGCAAAAAAAAAAAAAAAAGATACCAAAGACCCATTCAGGACAATGGCTGATTAAGGAGCGAGGAAGAACTGGGACTGGGACTCTAAAGGGTAGGCAATGCTCCCTACAAGACAAGAAGAGGCTGTCTGGAGGGAAATTATGTCCATGAACGTTTGTCTTCTCTTGAAAGTTTGTCAAGATTTTTGGTCTTGGTATAGTTTCCAGTGGATCTCAAAGCTTCAGAAAATTTATCAAGGTTCAGGTTACATCTCCAGTTATTTCCAAGAGGACAATCTGCAGTCTATGGAACAGATGAGAATGAAAGAGCAATAAAATATATAGCATATGGTCTAGCTTGTAATCAGTGTATGATTGAAACTGTTGAGGTTTATAGCCTCTCTCAATGATGTCACCTTCGGTAAACTCCACATATAAAAGAGAAGGGTCAAGTGTACTTCCCAACTTTAACTGGTTTTCCTGAGTGTTCTTAATTTAATAAAGTATCTAAACAACATTTTGAGAAATCTGAGTAGGAGGTGCACTGCAGCCACATACTCAAATACACCTGCCACATTCCAATGGAAGCTGATTGCTTAAGTAGCTTAATAGTAATTATAAAGGTTATCAGCAAATCTGTCACATCTCATTATGAATTATGAAGTATGCTTTGTTTCTTCAGTTCTAAAACTACCCATTAGAGGTTTCTTAATAACCTTAGAGACTCAGTGACCATTTTCTGCTGTTAGGCTTCTGTCCTCTCCCTATATAAGCACTCAATTCTCACCCTGGGTTTATTCAATCTTCAGACAAATCAAATGAATAATTGATCAAAATCCTCAGGTTTTATAATATTGTAAAAATACACACTCAGTTAAAGAGTTAAATAAAATAAATGGATGTGTATTTTTTAAGCAAACATCTTTTGGGTATTTCAGAGCTACACTGCTGGGTTTTATTGGTGCTGCGTGCATGTGTAAGATACAGATCCCATTCCAAATAATAGCGGAGCCTCTCCTCTACACCTGGAGGCTTGCTCACAGAGATGGAGGTCACAAGGAGATTGTTGGAACATCTTGACAGAATTTGCCAGTATCATTAAATTAATTTTACAAATGCAAGGTAACCTGGAATAATACAGGTATCAAATATGTGCAGTAAGAGTATATATCAGTGGAGCATAATTGCTGGGCCAGAACATGTCCAACCTGATGGTATGACTATGGGCAAATGCTCTACGAAGTAAACTTTAGGATCCCAGGATCACAGACTACATACACACAACTGAATAGATTATTCTATAGTGCAATTTGTATTTCTTTAATGACAAATGTTAAATTATCAGTTATTAATTTGTCTATATAAACCGATAAACTAAAGTGATTAATTGCAACTATCATTAAATAATACCTTTTAATCAATAATTCTACTCGGAGGAAGTAAAACAATTATAAATGCACTCATACTGTACCTATAAGTTTAAAGAAACATGTCATTTAATCACAGCCATAGAATGATGTAGCCACAGATGATGAGTCATGAAATTGTCAATTTCATAGATGAAAACAGTGAAATATTGGCAGTTTCATATAGCTCAGTCTAGGAGTTGAAAAAGGCAAAATTTTGAAAGATTAAATAACTTGTACAAGCTCATATGGATTGTAGTGGCAGAGCCAGCTTTAATCTAACGGCTGTCCATATGCACCTTCTCTTGGCCACTTGACTTTCAGTGTTCAGTTCTGTCCAGTGTCTCAATGACAGCTCCAGCAACCAGGCAGTTATACCGCAGTCAAAACCACTTGAACACAGAAGCACTTCCACCTTCTGGTGGGACACAGGGACACACTACAATCTATTTCATGCCTGAACCATTCCAGCCGGCATCAATCAATTTTCCTCCCTTTCAGTAAGGTCTTGTCCTGGCTCGCACATCCCGAGTGAGCAATAAAGCAGTCTAGAGGAGAACTTATCCCACTTTCTTTAGAAACCAACTGACCAGTATATTCAGAAGTATATACAGGAAAAAACTAACCAAGTCCATTAAAAGACAACGTTCATACGTACCTCTTTTATAAGCCAATAAAATTGATTTTAATTAGTGGGCTAGATGTGCTCACTGAGACTCTGTACTATTGTATGATACATATATCTCCCCCTCCACACATGCTATTTGAAGCAGGAAACAAAGATAGGCTTCGGTATTATCATAATTCATTTCCTTATTTTACTGTGTGCTTGAATCCATTTGCCACAGCTGCCTTCCTTGTTTGCTCCTCTGCCCCAGTAATTCAAAATAGATCGCATTAAAAGAAATTAATTTGAGACTGAAATTTAAAACATAAAATTGTTTTGTTTTCCTTCTAGGAGATGCAGGTATACATGCGTGTATTTTTTTTCTTTCTCTTCCTTCTCTTTTCAACAGTCTGCTGTATATGTGGCATTTTAGTGATATTTTATTCTGAACTAATAAAGACCAAATTTGGCGGGGGCTAGGGTTTACCCAGTGGAGAGATGTTAGATCATGTCAGTCATGATTTCATTTTCTGAAAAACAATTTTACAGATCTATTTCTGTTCTGCAGTGGCTACTATCATCTTTTTCTTTCCTTTACCTCACTAAGATTTTTATCCTTTGGTATTTGTAAGGAACCAAAAATAAATATGTTTCCATTTTTAAAAAGTCCATTTAAACTATAACATCAGGGAAAAATGGGCTTTTGAATATCCTACAAAGATATAACATTTATTTTAGTTTCTTTTTTTTTTTACATCTAGCCCTACAGAACTAGTATTGTGAGAAATTATTTTTTAAAAAAGAATATTAAACCCAGAGCATAAATAAGGTATGTATTTTATTTCATGATTGTGGAGAGCATTAGATAAATTGTCAGATGGAATGCCGATTTAATTAATATAGTCCCAAAATATGCTGTAATGATAGCTGATAATATGGAATTATATGGTTGTGAGTTAAACTGGAAATAATGACTAAAGCAAGATTTGGCAAACTATGGCCCATGGGTCAAAATCAGCCTGCTGCTTATTTTTGTAAAGAGACATAGTTACTGGTTTGTGTATCGTCTATGGAAGGTTTCCTGCTACAAAAGAATTGAGGAGTCACAACAGAGATCATATGACCCACAAAGAAAGTATTTACTATCTTGCCCACTTTTCCTCTTGACCCTAGATCTACAGCAAAAGTATTTCAAAAGAAGTCCTATGAAATGAATTCAAGGCAGAAGATACAGATGCAGTCCTATTTTACATCTGAATTAAAAGGTAGGGAAGAAATTTTCCTAGGGTCATAGGCTAAATTGGCATTCCTTTGAAGGACTTGCAATTCAAAGAAAACCTGGTAAGTATAGGTGGGTGAGTATATGACATGATGCAGTTAGTAGAGCATTGCTTTTTAACTAACCTTACTGGACACACGACTTTTAGTAAATAGTTGCACTGAGCGCTATGCTTTACTAAAAAATATTGAACTAATAAAAAATTGTAAACTTTGGTGATAAAGTTGCAAATTGCTTTATTCTAACATAGAGCTCCCTGTCAACATATTGGTCCCCTAGTTTTGATGCCAAAGAATTAAGGCATTTCTTTTGTTTCTTCCAAGTCTTCAGGAAAGTTGGAGCTTGTATTAGTCAGGACAGACTAGGTTATGGTGCAGCAATAAACAACTTCCAGATGTCGGTGGCCTTAAAACAAAGGTTTAAATCTTGTTCAAAGTGTACTGTACGTCTAGTGAGTGCTCTCTACCCCCAGGCTCCTGTCCTCCATGTAATGGCTCAGCTTTGCATCTCCATGTCAGTACATGCTTGCATGATTGCAGTAGCCGGGAAGAGAGTTCTGAAAAGTCTCCAAAGGCAAATAAATGCATCTGCCCAGAGGAGAACACATCACCTGTACTCACGTTCTATTTTCAAAAAAAAGTCATATGGCTGTTTCTAACCTTAAGGAGGCAAGGAAGTGTAATCACCCTGTGTATCCAGAATGAAGATAGGAAATTTTGAGAAGTAACACGAGAGTGGTTTTCCATATCTACCCTCAACCTCCTCTCACTGACTCCCAGGAGTATTTGTGGAATATCATATACTTAGCTTTTCATGAATAGGGGAGAATAAGTGGGAAAATGTTGGTATTCAAAGTATACGCAGGTCGGCAAGAGCATAGCTTGATAGTATTGTTGCAAAGATTAAACTAGATTTCTGAATTCTTGGTTGTTATGTATTTAATTCTCTGTCCCACTAGTCTGCTTCCCTTAGCTACCAGTGTTTGGTGGAAAACAAAGGCCCTTTTCTGACTGGGTTCCCAGTGCAACAACTAACCTGAAATAACACTATTATTTCTGCACCTACAAGCTCAGCTTCAATGAAAAGCAAAACAAAACAAAACTGAACTAGGTACTCCTCACCTAGTTTACATGAAGAGCCTTCCCAATCAGTTTTCTCCTTGTCCTTCAACCCAGGGTCAAACTCCAGAAGCCATTCCTCTAGCAGCTGCTTCTTGGTTGACTCAATTCATCCTTATCCTCTGTATGTAGGAACAAACATCAACGTTCTTGTTCCAGCTGCTTTGTTCCAATTCACATTTTTCCCTCTGATTTTCTCTTTGGTTCTAATACATTTTCATCTCTCTTTCTCTTATGGATCAGCAGCTATCATATAGACTGAATATTTACGTCCATATGTTGGAATCTAATCCCTAGTGTGATGGTGTTTGAAGGTGAGGGGTTTCAAGAGCTGGTTAGGTCATGAGCATGAAGTTCTCATGAATGGAATTAGTGCCCTTATAAGAAGAGGCCAAAGAGCTAGCTCACTCATCTTTCTACCATGTGAGGATACAATGAGAAGTCAGCCATCTGCAATGCAGGTGAGCACTCTCATAGGAACCTGACCATGCTGCCACCGGGATCTCAGACTTACAACCTCCAGAACTGTGAGAAATGAACCTTTGTTGTTTAAGTCACCCAGTCTATGATAATTTGTTCTGGCAGCCAGAACTGACTAAGGCTGCTTCACCACAAATGTATAACATCATATAATATTCATGAGATAATGTCAATCTCCTCACACACAACTGGAGAAAAGCTATTCATGATGGTCATTTTATTTACTATATCAATTTTGGTAAGATTTTGTTAGAACAACAGGTGATTTTATTTTTGGAGTTTTTTCTACAGTGCAGATGGAAATAACGGGTGGCGCGCCGTGTGTTCCAAGCTTTGTAAACCACTCTATGCCTGTCCCCACCCATGCAAACATGTTTGTAGTGTTCACCAAATTTCCCTTTCCCCAAATCTCTTATGTTTTCCTCTAATGTGGAGAATTTTTGTTTGATTCTCTTAGCGTGCACACATTGTAAAATTGTCCTCAGTTTCTTTCACATTAAATTTCTTTTTCTAAAAATGGCAAATGAAAATGCTTACTTTAAACAAAATTAGTCATTGCCATGTATGGACTAAAGATTAATTCTAGAAATTTCACAGTATATGTAATTCCCCGTGCTTTAAGTTGAGATTGAGATCCCTCAAAAAGAAGATATTTGAGTTCTATTGGTCAGTGGGGTCCTCAACTATTAATAAATCTTACTATACTTGGTTTCTCACTTTAGGGATCAGACATCAGATAGAGCCCAAAGTAATTTTATCTCTGTTCTGCTGTTTAGTTTTCAGCACTTCAGTATCGACTGAGGCCCCTCATTAATCTTATATATCCCTTCCCCAGTATCCAATTTGGAAAGGACTAAACCATCTGAAACTAAAAATAGCTATCAATTGATTAATATCCTGCAGGTGTCTGAAAGGTCAGTAAGTAGAGACCAGCTTCAGAACGGTGTCCAGAATTCATAAGTCTTTGTCTTGCCATAAGAGCAGATCAATGACCATCACCAGAGGGCAACTGAGCGTAGGCCTGACAGTTTTCTATTAACACTGGGTGTTATAGATGATGCCCTCTCCCATCCAAATATTCATGTGATTCACAGTTGGCATCTTGCTGAAGATTAATGGCCCAATGTGAAATGGTGGGTTTGTGATGGATTTCACTTATGACTGTTTTTTGACTATTTCACGTAACATTCTTCTCTAGCTGGAAATTCACCAGCTGGAGTCACTGAACTCATTCAATGCAACATTTTAAATTTGTACACATTTACCGCCATATCTTTTTAAAACTTTCTTTCCTCTAAAACTGTGAATCAAAGAAATAAAACTGTTTTGTTTTGTTTTTTCTCATCTAGCCTATGGACATTGTTCTTTTGCAGGTGTAAATTGCTGGGTGACAGTTTCAAGTTTAGATTCATTCTAGGGTATGCTTTATAATTCAACAAATTCATCTAACATACTAGGCACAGGCTAGCCATAAAGCCCCATTCTTTTTTTTTTTTTAACATCTTTATTGGAGTATAATTACTTTACAATGATGTGTTAATTTCTGCTTTATAACAAAGTATATCAGCTATACAGATACGTATATCCCCATTTCTCCTCCCTCTTGCGTCTCCGTCCCACCCTCCCTATCCCACCCCTCCAGGAGGTCACAAAGCACCGAGCTGATCTCCCTGTGCTATGCGGCTGCTTCCCACTAGCTATCTATTTTACATTTGGTAGTGTATATATGTCCATGCCACTCTCTCACTTCGTCCCAGTAAAGCCCCATTCTTAATTGTTTAAAGGACTATAAAAGAAAGCGAGACAATAACTGGAAAAAGATAAACATTTTCGAAATTGTGATTGAGTGTTCAATAAAAATAAAAACAGAAGTTTAAAATCAAATCAAACAGTTATAGCAAAACTTGAAGATTTTAGCTCTGGCCTACTGTCTTTAATAATACTCTTTGTATTATGATGCTTGTTGACTGATTTCAATATAACCGGACATGATATTCTGGACTCTAATTTCCTTGACTATCTATCAATAATGTCCTTCAAACAACCTCAGTCACCTACTCCCATACTTACACCTGGATATTGAGTTCCCTCTCTCTCTCTCTCTCTCTCTCTCCCGTAGATAACTACTTCTTACCCTAACCTCTTTCTTCACATGGCCAACTCTGTTTCCACTACCCTCACTCTGCAATGAAAACCTTGATTCCTATGTCATGAGTTAACATGAAGACATTTTCCAAAAGTACACGACTCCTTCTGTTCATCTACAGCATCACAGCCTACATCCTTTGTCTTCCCATCAGCACTATGGATCCACTGTCTTGGCTCCTAATTGAACAGCTGTTTTTGTTGAGCACTAGCTCCCATCCTCTCTCATCTAGTCAGTTGCTTTTGCTATCATGTCCTCTCTCTCCCATCAGTTTCCCCTCTTTGCTATATCATTCCCATAAATATAAAAAATGTTATTTCTCCTTGGTAAAACAAACAACCTTCTCTTGACCTCACTTCGTCTCCATCTACTGTGGTTTTTTTGTTTTGGTTTGGTTTTTTTGCCGTTCGCGGGCCTCTCACCGCTGTGGCTTCTCCCGTTGCGGAGCACAGGCTCCGGACACGCAGGCTCAGCGGCCATGGCTCACGGGCCCAGCCGCTCCGCGGCATGTGGGATCCTCCCGGACCGGGGCACGAACCCGTGTTCCCTGCATCGGCAGGCGGACTCTCAACCACTGCACCACCAGGGAAGCCCTCTACTGTGTTTTTAAAGCAAAAATTTTCAGAAGTGTTGTCTGTAATGTGTCTAATTCATTTCCTCCCCAGTTCTCTTAAACCCACTATAAATAGGCATTTGTTCCTTCCATGCACTAAAAATTTTCTTGTTATGGTCACCAATAACCTCCTCATCCACTCAGTGAGCGAATTCCGTTGGATCCAGCCTCACCGTGTATCTGAAATCTCATGACTTTATATCACTTCTATTGCTATCACCCTGGTCAGGTCACCTGGATTACTGCAATAGCCTCCTAACATGTCTCCCTGCTTCAACCTCCCATCACAGCCCCTCCTTACAACACCTATTTTCAATACAACAAAGTGATTTTTTTAAAAAGTAAGACGAAGCTAATCACGGATTAAAATGTTCCAGTGCTTCCTGTCTTCTTCAAAGTAAAAGCCAGTGTCCATATAATGGCCTGTGGGATTGGATGCCCCTCCTTAACTTTTTGATCCTTTTCTCCTACTAATCTCTCCCTTTTTCATTTTACACCAGCCTCCCTGATGTTCCTTGAACATTCCAGAACACTTCTGCCTCTGAGGTTTTGCCCTTGTTCTCTTGCTTTCTTCCTGGAATGTGTTCCCCTATGTAGTTCACCAGGCTCGCTAGCTCACTTTCTTCAGGTCTTTGATCAAATATCTCCTTCTCATTAAAGGCTTCCCTGACCATCGTGTAAATTTGCCCGCACCCCCTGCCACTCTCCCTACCTCCCTCTCCTGCTTAACTTTCTCAACTTTTATCATGATCTGGAATACTGCATATTTTCCCTTATTAGCTTTTGGACTCACTCTCCACCACTGCAGTGTTAGCTCAACGAGGGCAGGAATTTCGGTCATTTTCCTTTGTTGCTGTAGCTCCAGCAGGACAGTGGCTGGCACATGGTAGGCCTTTAATAAAATGCCTTAAATCATAAATGAATGGTACTTCATACTATGCTTGGTTGGAAGTACATGGCAGATGTGGCAAAACTACTACGGCATTTCTTTAAAAGTGTTTCCCTCTACACTCCCGCAGAAAACTCTATTACAAAACTGATCTCTATCCTTTATCTGTCTTCCTAGGACATGTTTTGGTTTCTTGAGGGCACATATGGTGATTTTAATTTTCATATTTTTATCACCTGGGAAAAGGGTGTATGCAATAAATGTTGAATGAATAAATATGTGAAAGAACAAAGGATACTTTGATGGACAGCAAAGACCCAGCTATTCTGGGTCTGTTCTGTAAGCCAAAACCCTGCCTGAAGATTGAGGCTCTAAACATCCTTGTCAATAGGGTCATGAGGATGATGATACCTGAAATTACTCTCTGACCGTAAAGAACATTCTATGCTTCTCTGAAACTAGTTCAGAAATGAACATTGTGGATAGGAGTCAGATAACACCAAATGAATTAGATTTTAAAACAAGTAGAAACAGAGTTGGCTTTCAAGGTTACCTTTAGTTTCCTCACTTAGTCACAAACTGCTAATGGCTGCTTTCCTAACATCATTATCATCATCATTGCCATTTACACATACCAATCAGAACCCTTTCAATTTCCTTAGCAAACATTGAGCATTTACGACACATTTGGCATGATAAGAGGCAGAGGCAATACAACACAGCAATGAAGAAAAATTAGACATGGTCCTGGCCTTTTGGACCTTACAAGTGATTACAAATTGCTACTATGATACAGAATGGGGCTTTTTTTTAATCTTTTAAAAAAAACCAGCTTTGTTGAGACATAATTCCCATACTATGAAGTTGACCGTTTTGAAGTATACATTTCAGTGTTTTTTAGTATAGTCGCAGAGTTATGCAACCATTTCCAGAATTTGAGACTATTTTTGACAACCCCACAACACTCCAGCACCTAGTCACTCAGTCCTTACTCCCCTTATCCCCAGGCCACCACTAATCCTCTTCGTGCTTCTATGGATTTGTCTACTCTAGGCGTTTCATTTAAATGGAACCATACTATATGTTGCCTTTGTGACTGGCTTTTCTCATTTAGTATGGTGTTTTCAAGGTTAATTTACATTGTAGCATGTATCGGTACTTTATTCCTTCTTATTGCTGAACGATATTCCATTGTATGGATATACCACATTTCGTTTAACCATTCATCAGTTGATATACATTTGGGTTGTTAACAATTTTTGGCTGCTGTGAATAATGCTGCTGTGAACACTCATGTACAGGTTTTTGTGTGGACACATAGTTTTCATTTCTCTTGTGTTTATACCTAGGAGTGGAATTGCTAGATCGTATGATAACTCTAAGTTTAGCATTTTGAAAAACCGCCAAACTGTTTTCCACAGTGGCTGCACCGTATGCAATCCCACCAACAGTATATAAGGGTTCCAGCTTCTCTACATCCTCGCTGTCACTTGTTATTTTCTGTTTTATATTTTAACCTTCCCAGTTGGTATGCAGTGGGGTCTAATTGTGGTTTTGGTTTGCATTTCCCTGGTGACTAATAATATTGAGCATCTCTTCATTTGCTTATTGGCCATTAAGAATAGTATATTCTGAGAATATTTATTTTCAGGGAAGGCCTTTCTGAGGACAAGTTATTTTAATAAATATGAAATGTAAGTAGGATTTAGCTGGAATGAGGATGACAGAAAGAACTCCTCATGCTGGGAGCACAGCTGTTACAAAGATCCTGAGGTTCAAAGGCACTTGGTTTTTGGAGGAACTGAAAGAAGGTTAGTGTGGCTAGCCAGTAGGGAGTGAGGTAGAAGGTGGCAGTGAAAGGTTTCGAGAGATCAGCAAGAACTAAAGCATCCAAACACTTCAGAGGACATAATTCAGCAAATTAATTTCATTCACAGGGTATAGGGAAGAGAGCAGATTTTTAAGCAGAGAAGTTAAAAGTCTGATTTATGTTAAAAATAGCTGATGTTACATAGCACCTAGCATATTCTAGGCACCATTCTAAGTGCTTAATGTTTATATATATTTACTACATCCATAACCCTATAAGGTAGTATATTATTTTCCTATTGCTGCTGTAACAAATTACTAAATTGATACAGACACTATGGAGAACAGTATGTGGAGGTTCCTTAAAAAACTAAAAATAGAACTACCTTATGACCCAGCAATCCCACTGCTAGGCATATACCCTGAGAAAACCATAATTCAAAAAGAGTCATGTACCAAAATGTTCATTGCAGCTCTATTTACAATAGCCAGGACATGGAAGCAACCTAAGTGTCCATCGACAGATGAATGGACAAAGAAGATGTGGCACATATATACAATGAAATATTACTCGGCCATAAAAAGAAACAAAACTGAGTTATTTGTAGTGAGGTGGATGGACCTAGAGACTGTCTGCAGAGTGAGGTAAGTCAGAAAGAGAAAAACAAATACCGTATGCTAACACATATATATGGAATTTAAAAAAAAAAAGGTTCTGAAGAACCTAGGGGCAGGACAGGAATAAAGACGCAGACGTAGAGAATGGACTTGAGGACACAGAGAGGAGGAAGGGTAAGCTGGGACGAAGTGAGAGAGTGGCATGGACTTATATATACTACCAAATGTAAGATAGATAGCTAGTGGGAAGCAGCCGCATAGCACAGGGAGATCAGCTAGGTGCTCTGTGACCACCTAGAGGGGTGGGATAGGGAGGGTGGGAGGGAGACGCAAGAGGGAGGAGATACGGGGATATAGGTATATATATAGCTGATTCACTTTGTCATACAGCAGAAACTAACACACCATTGTAAAGCAATTATACTCCAATAAAGATGATAAAAAAAAACAAACACAGCTTATTATCTTACAGTTTTGGAGGTCAGAATCAGTTTCACTAGGCTAAAATCAAGGTGTCAACAGGGCTGTGTGTCTTCTAGAAGCCCTAGGGGAGAATCCATTTCCTTGCCTTTTTTCTGTTTCTGGAGGCTTGACTTTTTTTCCTGTCTCGTAAGCCACATTTCTAGGCTCATGAACCTGCATCACTCTGACCTCTGCTTCCATCTTCCCATCTTCTAGAGACATTATTCTGCCATCAAGGTATGTGCCATTATTTTCTGCATAGTAACTTGTTCACAGTCACATAGAGAGTGACAACACCAGGATTTAAACTAGAGGTCTGATTCCAGAATGCACATCTTTACCCCTTAAGCTGGGTTATGTCTCATAGTTACTAGATTTTCATAAATCGATAACTATTTCTTTTCCAATGCTGATGCCCTTTTGAACTCTGCGTCAGAATATGGTTAATATAACTGATGTGATTCTTCTGTGTTCTTGTGGGTGATGTTCAATATATCTGGCTCCTTTTAAAGTTGTGTGGTTTTTTTCTAGTTTTTATAAATGCTCTCCTACCTGTTAACATTGGCGTCTTTCTTTTACCTTTCCAAAAAGCTGGCTATTCCATGGAAAAATCTAAATGTTAGATTTCTGCCTGTTAATACAGGAAAGAAAACTTGACATTTGTGAGAGTCAGCTGTTCTGAATATCCTGGTATATTTATCAGTTTTCACAAAAGATGTATAGTGAGGAGATGTCCAGGATAATTCTGTCATCTTGGGCCACTTGAACTTTCTAAGGCTAAATGTTGATGAATCGTCTCTGCCTCAGAGGGTTTCGCTGTTTAGAGGATTTACTGGAGGAAAAAGTATATGAAATGATTTTATAAAAAGAAGAGGTACACATATTAAGTACCTAAATGGAGAGATTTAGGTACTTTTCTGTTAAACCCTTAATATGTTAAATAATAGCAGTTTTAAAGTCTGAAGTTTCTTTAAGCCTAGTCAGTTATCCCATAAATTGAATAGAAAATGTAGCCTGTGATGTAAAGTTTAATATATGAATTTATATGCTCTTCATTAATTGCTATTGGTGGAACAATTACTTTTGTCTTTTGGGGAAAAAAATGCCACAAGTTTTCCTCATCTGTAATTTAGCCCTTCTCATTTATTATAATTGTGTTCAAAATGAATACAGCTTTGTATTGTTTGGGGGAAGCAAGTATTGGAACCAACAAATATGCCCGTCATTAATACACAATGTCTTACATCATACTGGAACAAAGCTTTGCTTTTTGAATTGTTGACTAGAACTCTCCTAAATTGCACATATATTAAGATGTGTTCTGAAAATAAGAATGTTCTGTGAAATGAAACATATATCTTTACTACTGAAAGTGTTGATCATACTGTTAAGAAAAGTCTTTGTAAAGGAAAAATGTACCCTTAATTATAGCAAAGGTTTACATGTACATATTCACAACTAACTCTTGAAAGTACGTAAAATGATTTAAAATCTGACAGAGATGTTGGTGAAAAGAGAATAATAGAAGCTCGTCTTAACTGTTGTATCTCTATCTCTTTAATTACAGTTTCCTTGTAAGCACTGAAGGCCATACTAAGACGACAAGCCAGCTCATGCCATCTTATATGGTCCATTTCTAAGACAAAGGGGGGGACGGGGGCGGGAATTTGAGGGGTTTCCTGCAAATGTGGTTCTCTCTTCTACATCTTTCCTCTGCCTCATCTCATGCTTGAGTGGAGCACAGTTCAGAGGTTTCTGATGTTGCAGCACAAGCCAAGACTAACAGTGTGGAAAACTGGGTTTCAAAATTAGCTCTGCCTTAAATATGACCTTGGACCAGTCATCTAGCCTTTTGGGGAACTAATTCACTAAATTACAGCCTGGAAGAACTGGACTGGGTGATTCTGAATGTCTCTTCCTGCACAAAGTGCCCACACTATAAAAGCATAAATAAACAGTGACGTAATTTTCCAGGAATTGATTATGTAACACACACTGATACGGGGTCGACATGGTCCAGGGATGGCCAGCACAGGGTCATTCCTCCTTCTTATTCTTAGGCTTGGGAAGTCTCTGTCCAGACGCTGCAGTCTTGCCTCTCCCCAGCTGAAGTCCCGTGTTTTCTTGGTTTTCTTTGAACTATGTTTTCTCAGATCCTCTTTGTTTTACCTCCAAACCAGATTTAAGCTCTTCCCCTAAACTCTCCTGGTCACTGAAAAAACCAGTTTTCATCCCCTTGGTTTTTTATTTCTCCAGGGTAGAGAAAGTAGAATAAGTAAGTTCTTAAATCCCCACCCTTCCTACACGTACACCTATGCGGGCCCCAAGGGATTAGAAACCCCCAGTGTTTTCTGTTTCACTGGCTCTCACTTTTGGCTTCCTCTTGTTCACTCTTCCTCTTTTTTTTTTTTCCTCCTGCATTTTTATGACCATGTGTGGGTTATTTCTCTCTTTTCTCTCTCTTGCTATTCATTTTCTGTATTGGCCAGTTAACCAAGTGTCTTACCCTTTACAAATCAGCACGTTTGAGCCGTTTCTTTCCTAGAGAAGACATATTTGTGTAATGACTACTAGCAAATTTAAGGGCATAAAAAGGGTCTTTCCGCACTCGTTCCTACATCTCAGTGACCAAATAAATATTTTATGGGTTTTGCTGTTAAGATGATTACAGCTTGGAAGTGAGAGGATGAATGGTCAAGTTATTTGTATTTCTTTAATTCTAATTAAGCATATCATCTGAAATAGCAAGAGTGATAAGCTTTTTCATGTACAGTATGAGAAAAATTTGAACTCAGTTTGATGATACAATGTGTTGTAAAGTTTAGATACTTTCAAAGGTCTCTAATGTATCTATTTCTTCTATGTTAATGTAACGTCAATTCTGTTGCAATGATAATTCATAATTCATAAATATAAAATTTAAACTAAAATATTTCTCTTCGATGAAAACCTATCTTGGCTACTTAAGAGGTATATTCCAGACAAAGCCTTGCTACTCAGCGTGGTCCTTGAACTAGCAACATGGGCATCATCCAGGAACTTGTTAGAAATGCAAAGTTAAAGGCTAATAAATCAGCTTCTGCATTTTAAAAACATCCCCAAACAATTCTTATGCACACTAAAGTTTGAGAAACACTGCTGTAACAAGGATTAATATGAAAAAAGACTAGAATAAAATATCCATATAGGGCTTCCCTGGTGGCGCAGTGGTTGAGAGTCCGCCTGCCGATGCAGGGGACGTGGGTTCGTGCCCTGGTCTGGGAAGATCCTACATGCCGCGGAGCGGCTAGGCCCGTGAGCCATGGGCACTGAGCCTGCGCGTCCTGAGCCTGTGTTCCAGGAGAGGCCACAACAGTGAGAGGCCCTCGTACCGAAAAAAAAAAAAAATCCATATAGGTGTGAAGATATAAATACGTGTTTTTGATTGGTTAATTTCCAAAACTTACAGGGAAATTAGATTTATGTTTACATGTAAAAACCCCTCAGTTTTATAAAAAACCACAGTATTTTCATTACAGATAATCCCAACTGTCTCCAGGGAAAATTGAAATTCAGAGGTCATGCTATTTACAGGTTTTCATTTGACCAAGATATATGATAATAATTTCAAACAAAACATTAAAGGTCCTCATGCTTGGGAGGTGATATATAAGGAGATTTATTTTTCTATGCGTTGATAAAATAATATAAGTAAGGTAAGTAATATTGTGTACGGAACATCCCACAGTTTAAAAGCAAGTTGCCTTTATCCTAACTTCATTTGTTTCTCTTTATTGTGACCCCCACTTGCATTAAGGGAATTTTCACAAAGGCTTAATCACACTGTTCTTTGTCTCCCACCTAATTATAATCACACTACACTATGCAGTAGATGGCTAATTGTTTCAAAATAGAGTTCTGAAGCAAAAGCCTCAGGTGTATAGTTAAATGAAGTGTTAATTGGATGGCAGAGGCATTAACTTGGGAGTAAGAAAATCAAGGGGATTGTGGTTACAGACTCAGCTAGAAGGTCAAAGGATCACTTTATGAATTTACTAGTCCATTTTAATGGTGTATATTTACATCCTTTTGCAATCACAAGACCTGAAATCCAGGTGAGCTCTGGGAGAAATCAAATTGTGGTCAAATGCTAACTGTGATAAGAAGTAAAAATATAACTCGTCCCTTTTGTATGGTATTTTTCTGTTTACTTGTGCAGAGTAGAGACCCAATTTTAGGACTCACAACTACTGGATTCCCCTTGCTGACACCCCCTGCCTACCTGCCCTTTCCATTCAGACCAGTCCCGGTTGGGGGTGTTTGCTGCCCTTTCTCTCATCTTCAGCACCTCTCCCCCTACCTACATATGTACCTGTGTATCCACCAATAGCCATAACCACTTCCTTATCACAAAATGGGTGCTTCTTTTTGTCTATTTCCTAACTTCACCACTTAGCGCTTGTCCTGAGACATTTACCATTTACTCCCACCCCCCTACTTAAGACACAAGAGAGGGGTGAATTTTAGGAATGGCAAAGGGAAAGTGAGCCAGAAATAGAGGGCAGGAAGAATCCAGAATGGTGTCCTGGACATCACAGTAACCTCTCTCCTCATCCCCTTCTATCTATCTCTAGCCAGTTAGTTCATACAGTTACTCTATCTTGTATGTGCCAATACTACAGATAAAATCAGTGTTTTCAATTATGGCTGTGAATCACCCTGATTATAGTCACCCGGGAGACTGTTAAAAATGCAGACTCCTGGGTCTCACTTCAGTCATACAGAATCAGAATCATGGGAGAGGGCTTTCGGAAACTTATGTATACACAAAACCTTCAGGTGGTTAATTTAATCAATGAACCACTAGTTACATCCTGGAAGAGACAGGACACGAGGCTCATTCAATCCATTGTCACAGATTGCTAAAGCAATTCCCTGCCCATCATCCTTTCCTGTCTCTAGAAAAACCAGCAAGTAAACCAACAAAATCCTCACTTGTTTCAGTGTGTTTTTAAAAATGTAGAAGTTTTAGTGTGGGAAAGATAGGTGAAAATTATATAGGTCTTATTTTCTTTTAACTCTCCATTAATGCTCAAAGTGGAGTCTCTTTAAGGACTCTTCAGCAATTAAATAGAAATATAACCGACCCACTTAGCAGCTACTCTCTGTAAGGGACCAATTTAACTGAAAGGTAACACAAAGGTAGGTTAATGTCTGTGTCATCATCCTTTCATAATATGTATTTCATTCACACAAACATATAGGATATGATTATTCTAAAAAGAAAAGCTTTCTGTATTCATATGCCATGATATATGCTAAACATGACTGCATAGAAACCATAAACATCAATAAGGCCATAGTAGAGCATGGAGAGTTGAAAGAAAATGAGAAAGATGATGAATTGGAGTTCCATCTGAGGAAGCAGTTGTGGAGTCAATCACTATTACCTTTAGGGGCTAATTAACAAGGTCCAGTAGGGTGCTGTTGATGCAGTGTGTGCCCCAGGATACTGACAATATAATAATGTTTTCTAATTTAAAAGGCAAGTTAGATACTTAAAATAGGATTTCTTTTTGGCTGATCAGAAACATTATTTTGCTAATTAAACTGTCGATTGTTAAAACACCATTAATAAGTACTAAAACTTATTTACATGAACATATAAATTGACATATTCTAGAATATTAGATTATAGCAAACTATTATTTTTATTCCCTGAGTACTCAAGAATTTGCAGCAAATGACAGAGAGAGTATATATAATGCATTAAAACTTGTTCATTTCTTGTGGAAGTTTTGGTGTGTGTAACATTAAAACATCATTTTTAACAAGATCATTAAAATGTTACTATTTTCTATAAAAAGGAAGATGTTATAATATGGTCAAGTAAGAGAAAAAAAATTTATTACTGATATTATGAAGAATCAAAGATCCTGTCAGTGATTATTAACTGCTAGTTAAATGCCTTTTGCAAATTGACTTCAAAATTTTAGCTGCCAGCCTGAATTATGTTCTTTTGAACCTTGGAATGAAAAGTCATAGTGGTTTTCTGACATAATTAGAAAACCTTTTATATCAACCTATGTATCATTCTTTCAGCGTAGATTTGGTCAACTTAAGGAAAAAATTTCGTTTATTAGTTATTTCCTTTCTGAAATAATTGCAAAAGTATATGTTTTAGCCAAATTTATCTAGGTGTATTCAAAGTGAACACTAGTTTGAGACAATTGTATTTATTACCTATGACCAAAAGCCCCATGGGAATCTGAACACCCACATAGTTTTGTCCTTATATCAAGTATATTTACTAGCCAAACTGCTTATATAATCAGTATTCATATGATATCTCCTTCTGAAGCAAAAGTTTTCAAATGTATATTTTTGCCCCCTATATCTTTATGCTCTATTGGTCGATTATCTACTCTGGAATTTAGTACAATGAGTTGTTTTGAGCTTCATTTTATAATTGTGCAAAAAGTGTTGATGTAGAAATGCTCCCTGTATAGCTTCAAGTCAGTAGCTTTGAAATAACTCCTAAACTGTGCTCCATAACTTGGTCCCAAGTTTTATTCTTTTTCTATTCTTTGTCTAGAGTTTTTTAAGATAGATGGGGATAAGAAATTAATTTGTGGATGACTAAGCAATAGATATCAAAGTTTGGAATTAGGATATTAAATAAAGCCTAAGTGGCCACAGCGATTTTCACCAGCTGATTATTCCCTGACATAATTTTTATATGTTCATGTATAATGTCATCTCATGTTTTCAGCAGAATCAATTGGCAGCAGTGCAATCTCTGCAACATCAAATATTATGGAGGCTATGAAGCAACTAGAACTCATATATGCTGCTACTGGGAGTGTAAAGTGGTACTGCCACTTCGGACAATAGCTTCATAGAGTTAAACATATAGTACCCAGCAATTCTACTCCACATACAAAAATTTACTTAACATACAAGAAAATATGTCAAAAAAATTGTGCAAGAATGTTAAGAGAGCTTTTTTTTAACAAGAAGACCAGAAAACAGCCCAAATTTTCATCAACAAACAAGCTGAGGTGTATCTATATAATAGACCACTACTCAGCAATAAAAAGAAACAAGCAAGTAGACAAACAAATTGAGATATAATCATGCAACAGAATACTATACAGCAATGGAAAGAACAGGAGACTACTACACGATGGATTGCACAGAGGTTCTGTTGAGTTGCAGAAGCCAGAAACAAAATAGCACATACTATAACATTCAATTTACATGAAGATTACAAACATGCAAGACTAATCTATGGTGTTAGAAATTAGAATAGTAATTGCCTCTGGTGGGGGGCGGTGGTATGGAAATAATAAGCAATGGATACAAAGGAACTTTCTGGGGGTAATGGAAATATTCTTTATCTTGATTGGGCAGGTGGTGGCCCAGGTGTACACATTTTTCAATACTCATTTAACTGCATACTTAATATCCGTGTATTTCACTGTATGTAAATTATAATGCAATACAAAGACCTACATCCATGTATAAATAAATAAATGGTTGGATGAATGAATGAATGGATAAAATATATAGCCTCTGGATTCAGAAAGTCTAGATTCGAATCTTGGCTTTACAACTTCTGGCTGTGTGACCTCACACAAATTATTTTATTTATTTGTGCTTAAACTTAATTTGCTACAATAGCGTTCTGTGAGGATGAAGTAAGTTAAGACATCTGAAGAGCATTGTACAGTGCTAGGAATATGGTAATGCTTCAATAATTCTTCTTATGACATTTTCCTCTTTGTGATATGAAGACATCAATTGGATTGTAACTCAACATCAATGCTGTGTTTCATATATACTGTTTCTTTCTGGGAAGCAAGATAATTTATAGGCCAGCTACCAAGGTGTGCCTTCTTGTTATACAAGCAATTATTTATATTATAAAAATGAAGGTACTAAATGATCACTTGCCATTTTACTGTGTTAGGCAATTAGCTAGATCTGTCCACAATTCACTGTTATAATCTTAGCTGTCAGGTAGAAAACCAATACATAAAGTTTAACTGAGACCACTGAAAAATTTGGTCTCACCTATTTGTATGTCTTTACACTGATTTCCAAAATTCTTGGTTTAAATGTGGAACCCTATGAATAAAAGTCTTAGACACTTTCATATAGTAGGCAGAGAGAAAGCCACTACTTATCGTAATTGAAATAATAGAATTAGTAGGAGTGAATATAACTCCCAGTTCATTCGATCCACCGAGTAAAGCTTCCTTTAAAAACACCAGGAAAAAGAAAAAACTTTAATAATTTAAACAATCCTTCCTTAGGATTTATCTGTTCACCGAAAACGTCTTGAATTTCCTATTAGGAGAGAAAGTACTGAAGGCCTGTCTGAGTTTAATGTCTTCTATTTAGCGCTGCATATGTGAGCAATAAGGAAGTCATCCTGTCATCTCCCAGGGCAGCTATAGTCACAATGAATGATTGGGGAAAAATTGGTCTCTCCCACTGAGGTCATTCATTATCGCCCATGATTTCTTACTTCTAAGGCCACTAGAAAAGTCATTCCTCACATTGTTAGCCCCTTAGGAGAGTGGTTAGAAAAGCAATAGACTTACCTGGTAGTGTTCACATTTACTGAGTCATAAGACTTAAGTGTTCTTCCTTTATTAAATGCAATCTCATCAGACTCCTTGTTTGAGGCCTTGTTTATTAATATAAGCGCATCAAGTTTTCTCCTATTCTGCTCAAAGAGATAGGTTATCCATCCTCCCTTTAAGAAAAGGTTTAGATTCTTGGAGGTCTGAAATTCTTGTGTCCATTTATACAAAATCTACTAATGAAGCTCCGATTTTAATCCCTGTTTGGGTTAGTTATGTGATCATATAGATTGGAATCTGTAAAAGGGGAACAGTAAAGAGGTGGATTCACCATTACTTAAAAGGAATTTAGGGTACAGAAAGTTAATTAGCAGTTATGCCATGTCCATTTATATTAGACACTATACTAAGCACTGCACATCCTTTATCTGATTAATTTCATTTTCTACATACTTATTACTTTAAACAAGAACAGTAAAGTCATTTTTCTTAAATACAAAAACTAGTTGGACTTCCATACCTCCTACCTCTAGTAAACATTTTCCTGGTCTTATGAAGGAGGCCAGTCACCCTAGACCTATAAACTTTTAACGTGTTGTGTACTTAGTCCTACAGGCTATGATTTAACTGCAAATTCAGTGGCAGTTCTTAAAGTCTTGATATCTCTCTATTAAGTCTTGGACTGGAGTGAACAACTCATTTTGTGCATATAGAAAAAGTTTTCTGAAAGGGGGCTATAGCTATGACTGGCTGTGGGAACACAATGTCAGCCTTCACAACACTTCATTAAATACCTGTATCCAAATGATGCCAGACTCCAACAAGATTATATTAGTCCAAATTACCTTCCTTTACAGCTCTCAGAAATGTTGGGATTGTCCTATAAATATTTCTGACATCTCATTGGCAGACTCCTTATTGGATGCAAACTGAGGTGTCGGAGTGGATAATTAATCCTTCTTGCCTTTTGACTGTCGGTAAGTTATTCAAAAGGCTTTTGCTAGGTCAAAGTTTCATAAAGGGGCATTAAGGAAGAAATCACTAAGCACTAGGAAAATGGGGGGAAAACATGCCATATTTTGAGTAGGCTTTTAAGACCTCTGTTTGAAAACTGCAGGGAAGTTTATTGCAACATCTCTGTATGATTATTCAAAAACAAAATAAGAATCCTCTTATGCCTCTGCAGGGAGCCTCTTATAATAATGGCCTTGTAGTTAAAAAGGATATGAAAGCAAGATTTCCCTCCGATGGCATCCATATAGCTAAAATTGTAATTTGTACAATATGGTTAAAGAAAACATTTTTCCCCTGGAAATAAAGGTTAAAATTTTTCAATTTGGTAGTTTAATATTCCCTCTTATTTTCCTGTGTTCATTAATTTTTTTGGAATCATGAGAGAAATAGTCCTTTTTAATTCAATTTCAGCCTGTCTACAAGATGTTGCTTATAAAGATAATAATGACAACAATAAGTTCTATCAATTTAATCATAGTAGTTGGCTATAGATTATGATTAGAAAGTTTTACCCTTGTTCTCATAACAACGTCCAAAGGTTAAACATGGTTTCTTTGTTTGGTCTATTTTGAGGCAATTCTCTCATGATTTACATGGGAGAAGGAATACAGGTTTTCTTCCAGGCTCCAAGGAACCCTTATTGTAGCTGCTTCATTTGCATTGTAGCTAAGGCAGGACTTGTGAAGCAGGAAAGAAAGGGCACCATGTGATGCCCGGACTGAGGCGTGAGTACCAATGTTGATGGAACTGACCAACAGCAGAGGCTGACTGTAGAGGCACAGCCTTGAGAGTCAGGCCTCCATGTGTGTTCAGTTCTTGCTTCCAGTCAGACAGGTGGAGCAAAATAATGGCTGGTACTCAAGAGTCAGCTAGCACACCACTGTCCTTAAGATGTGTCTAGAGGTTGTTGGCTCCAGGTCCAAATCTGCAAAAAGAAAGCAGATCTCCAATGTCCCCAGCCACCAAGCTAGAGTTGGTGTAGGAGTTTAGGGAAGAGAGAATTAGGATTCAGACTGGGAACTATGACTGAATATAAGGTTGGCAGCAAGTAAAACTGGTCTGATTAATTATAATTATGTTAATTCTAACCATGATTGGACCTGAGACAGTGACAATTAGTCTGTTTTGTTTGGTAATTATACTCTGTGATGTATATATTTTTAGAAAAAGGGTAGAAAGGGCATATCTCATGGCTATCTCTTGCTTCAGACAGGGCTGCCATGGGTCATGGGATGATTCTGAGCCTTCCAGTGAGAGCCTTTCCTAACATCTGTTTCCTACATAATAGATGCTGGAAAAGAGAAAGGTACAAGGAAAGAGGCAAGAGGTAGGGCACAGAACTTTCAAAAGTCCACAATGGGACTCTACCCCTGGAATGACAATGCTTACTTTCTGAGGACTTAAGATACAACTGTCTTGAGTGTCTCTTAAATTTTTCTTTAGTGTTATATTAGCTGTTGGCTACATTTTAGATATTCTCGCTTGAACTGGGAGTAAGCTGTGGTTCAAACAAACAAAAAGATTATGTTAGGTAAGATTTGAAGACTAGATTCTTTTCTCTTGTAAAATCTGTGTTGTAGCCTATACAGCAAGATGGAGAGAGTAGGAAAAGTAACCTAAGTGGAGAACGTGGATGCCCTTTTCTGCAAGCATGGATCTTGTAACTTTGCCAAAGGCAGAGAGAAGTGTAGGAATATGGACACATTTCAATTGCAATGACTAAATGCTAATTTAAAAAATCACATATCATAATATTATGTCCTCAGCTATTTTCAAGTTGGATGAGCAGAGCTCTGAGGGAGTGAAGTGCAAGACCACAAAATGCAAATATGCTCCTGAAATTAAAACCTAGTTTCATGTTTTTTACCTGTCTTTAAGGCATAATTTGCTACCCAAGTAAACAATTAATATATTTACGTGACACGTAAACTGAGGATGATATAGGAATTTACTGGTTTTTCTTTCCCTTTTCAGATGGCTATTAATTGTGTAACTCTGAAATGTTTTATATAGTAATAGTTGGGACAATGGCACAATTAATTGAATGATAAAGGATGTTGTTGAAATTCAGTACTCTGTCCTGTAGAGAGAAAAGGAGACGTATTTGGCTCCAGTGGAAAGTGCCACAAGATGTACTACTTGGACATAAAAACAAAGAAAAACACTGAAAGGAAGTCTGTGCAGTGTATGGTACTCAGGATCACAGGGGGTCAGCTTACACTGAATGCCCTTGGGGCGAAGACTTTCATGTTTGTACATGATAAACTCATCTTGAATGTTCGACAACAAAAAGGAAGTGACAACAACATTAATTATAAATACATGAAATCAAATACACCAACATGAGATACTGCCAGATTTTTTTTTTCTTTGATGCTACCTCTTTGAAGAAACGTATGTTCAAATGCTCAACATATCCACTCCAATGGCAATTTTGGAAAAGAAAAAATGTAATGTAGTTCTATTTTCATCAGAGTTTGAGTGCACATAGCTTCTGGCTTCTTGAGATTGACACTGATAGGAATTGGCTTCCTTTTTAAGATTCATAGGTACGGTTTTTCTGATGATTCTCTAGAGATATTTCTATCATCATAAACCGTGGCTTTTTCATCATTGACCTCAAGTGACTTTCAGTAGAACAATATTTTCAGATACCTACTAGATATCAGGTATGGTTTAGCCTCAAGCCTAAATATAATAAGAGTGAAACAGTAACAATAATAATATCATATATAATAATACTATGTATATAACTATATATTCAAATATGTAAGATATCTCAATCAGTATATAATATGACAATAATAATAGCTATTATAAATTTTGAGCCTTAGTGCATACCAGGGATCTTAAGTGTTTTTTTAAAATATAATCTCATTTTATCCTCAAAATAATCTTATAGGTGTGGGATTTATTCTTCCCAATTTTACAAATGAGGAAATGGTGAGGGTAAATAACTTGCCTAAGACCTTACAGTTAGTAAAAGACAGAGCATTATATGCCCCAACACCAACACTGAATCAAGTTTACTTACCTACCCAAGCAACCTAATCCGTTAAGAATGGCACACGACAGAGTCATCCAACGCAAATGTACCTTTAGCACTGCCTGCCGATCCTACAACACTTCTGTGTTCAATTCACTCAGCCAACTCTTTGCTCCCAAACCTCTTGCCCTCCCTCCTACCCTGTTACTCTAAGCAGATGAAATTGCCTCTTACTTCAAAGAGAAATTAATCAGAGAGGAACTCCTTGAATCCTATTCTTTCACCTCCATGACTCACCACATCAGCATATTCTCTTTTCTTTCCTCTCTTTATGGGAGAAAAGGCACCCCTCCTCCTATGGCAGCAGACCCGAAGACTTCTCCTCCTTCACCTCCTAGGACCACCATCACAAATCCTTTCTCTCTCTTATATATTAAGTTGTGAAATGGGGATAATGAGTATGCTCACCTCTGAGGGTCATTGTGAGCATCAAGTTAGACTATATACGGAAAAGTGTCTGACACATAACTAACATTGGCTGAACGATAAAGAAGATGAGGCAGATGACCTTACTCTCCAGGCATACTTTTCTTCATTGGAAGCTATGATCTCTACATCACTTCCTCCTTCTTAAGGATAAAACATTGGCAAAGGGATTAACAGTAGAAAAAGATTTTTTAAAGTACAACAAAATATCTGTGCAAGCTTTGGGAATAGCTGTGGCAGGAGGGTGTTTAGTGACTTGAGAAACAGGTTTAATATTCTTTCATTGCAAAAAATACTATCGTATGAAGTATCTGTTGCAGACAATAAGCCTGAGTGGGTATTTTGTGAGAAAATACTATGATGCCAAGGAATTATAAAAAGATTTTCAGACTCCTTAATGTTTTTTTTCCTATAAATTTGCTCCTCTATATTCTCAAGATTTCCTGGCCCATGAATTCATGTGCTAGTTTTAGCATTTCAAGAGGAAACTGTAAAATTTCTATTATGGGCATCTCTTTGGGGCCACGTAATTTTAATAAGGAATAAAATAAGTTTCGTGTGGAGACAACTGTCTGGAAATTTTTTCTCTCTCTGTTATTTTAAGTAACTTATTTTCAATAAGTAGTAATGAACCAAATTCACTTTTATAAAAGAACTTTAACCTTTTAAGTGATATTATTTGAAAGTTTATTTTTTGCTCCCTTTCCCAAACTGCAGGCTAGCTTGTGTTTTCTTATCTCCACAATTTTTCCATTTGGTTTCCTTTTATAAAAAAGATGATTTTATCTTTTGATGTGCCTACACTATTGGCACAGTTCACCACAAGGAGATTTAATAAAAAATTTTTTGTTATCACTTAAGTGAAACCTCAGGTCATCAAGGAGACCAGAATCAGAGTTTAAAAGAGTGCGTCTGTTTGGCTGGAGAATGTTGTACCCGAAAAGCACATGAAATCACCTAGTTCAATCTTTTAATATTAATAATTTGTGGACTGATGATGGAGAAGACGGATTGTCATCTGTACTAGTAACCCCGGTGTTTACATACAGAGTATGCCGTAATACCCAGGCCTCTAGGCTCCATTCCATGCTGCCTCCCATTCAAGCAGGGTGAGTTCTAGAAATGCAGGAAACATAAACTATATTTCCTCATTCAAGCAGAAATTCTGTAAAGCCAACATGCTACAAACATATTTATGAACATTTCCTAATTATTTCATAGTTAAGCAGAATTTATCTTCGACACTAAAAACTCTCTTAATATACATTAATTTGCTTTTCTACTCTAATTATAGTAGTTGCAGTTTAACCCTTTTTGTTGCATGATCTTGACTGCTTCTGATTCATCTTCTTAAACGTGAATGATAGTGTATAATGAAAAGCATTATTGTATCAGGTAAACAAATGCTGACTTAAAAGACCGGTATGCAACTAACTTCCCTGCAACTAAGTTGGCCAACTTAAGGTTTCTGCCTCTCAGTTTATAACGAAAATGGAGATGGTATAGGTTTTGCTTTCTTTGCAGGATTTCTGAATATCAAAGGAGATGACCTATGTGAAGATGTTCTTTAAATTATAAAATATTTTACAATTTCATGGTGATATTGGGAGGGAGAATTATGCAAGGTATAGCGGCAAGTAAGGTTGTATCCAGGGGAGGATACCTGTTCAGTTTTCTAGAGACTTCGGGGTCAGTACATAGGTAAATTCACCATGATAGAGGGTTTAGTTCTCAGTCTTTGCCTAGGGAGAAACTCTGATTGGTTTGAACTCAGGTGAACTGACTGAACTCAAAACCTACGGATCTATAAACCAGGAAGAAAATTCCTAAATTTTAATGACCAGAATTCTCATGCTTCCTCTCCAGCACATCAGCTTCCTGATGTCAGGCAGGATACAGGCATGGGAACTTTGTAAAGAGAAAATGACTTTCTTCACTTATAAAATACATTAGAGTGTGGTTGGTTTTTTTTTTTCTACCCTTTTGCTACTTGTTTTTATTATTCACTTTCTCTCTATATACACACATACATATGTATATAAAAGTTTTTCTAAACCATTTGAGAGTAGGTTATATACATCATGACCTTTTATTCCTTAATACTTAGTGTATATTTTCTAAGAACAACTATATTCTCTGACATAATCTTTGGTACAGTTATCAAATTCAAGAAATTTAACATTGATACAATAGTTTACTATTCATACTCTAATTTTGTCAATTGTTCCAATAGTAAACTCTTAAATATATTTTTTTCCTTCAGTCAAGGATTACAGATTGCATTTAGTTGTCATGTTTCTTTAGTCTCCTTTGATCTGGAACAGTTCTTCAGCCTTTCTTTGTCCTTCTTGACATGGACATTTTTTATGAACACAGGCCAGATTTTTCTTCCTTATTTCTTTTGATTTTTTTAGAGAATGATCTTCATTTGGGTTTATCTGATGTTTGCTCATGACTATATTAAGGTTATGTGTGTCTGGCATGAATCTACGTGCCACTACTGATAATAGTGTCCTCAGGACATCATATGTGGAGGTAACCCTCATTGGTGATACTAATTTTGATCACCTGGCCAAGTTGTTACTTTGTTTCTCCACTGGAGAGATACTATTGTCCCCTTGGCACTCATAAGCAATCTACGGGGAGACACTTTAAGACCATATTTTGCTCCTCATTAAACTTTTCCCTCACTATCTATCATACACTCATGATTCTTGCTTGAACCATTTTCAGGCTGCAGTGATGGTAAATTTTAAGTGGTTGCTTAAACAGTGCAGTGGTTCTTCTAAAAGATATTTTATCCAGGCTATGATAGACCCAGTGAATCCTCTTCACCTCCCCAACAGTAGGAAACTATTTGGTGACTGGATAAACATTGCCAACTGCTGTCTGTTTCAGCTTTCCTCTTCCATGTTCCAGGTTAACAATCCCTCTTTCTGTTCAGTCTTTCTCCAGGCAGGATGAAATGCAGTTTCTTTCTTTTTTGCCTAGTATCTGCAAACACATTTCAGACTTGTCTTTCTGTAATTACATTCAGATCAAATTCATTGGAGTTTTACTTGTTTCCAAGCTCTTAAGACACTTTCAAAGACAACTATTTAGTTAATTCTCATAATAGTCACATCTGTTGTTTGAATTTGCTAAAGTTCAAAGGGCAACTTGATTTTTCTTCTTTCTGTGTTCTCGAAAGTCACCTTATTGCCTTGTTCTCATACTACTTAAGGAAGTATTATTATACTGATGGCTATTATGAATACCGGTAGTAATGTAGATAGAGACAATTCCAGAATAGACTCAAGAAGTTTTTCTGTTCAATCATTGTCTCCTCCAAAATTAAAGTCCCTAAAATTTTTTTTCAAAATTACGCTTTCCAATCAGTTGGAATTTCTCTTAAAGTGTTCATTTCTAAATTGATTTTGGATTTTCCCCAGCAGAATAAAAAAATTGTCAAGGCTAAGGTATTATACGTCACAGCAAAATGACTCATAACATGTGCATTTTTAATTTGTCTTGTACTTGTCATACAATTTTCAGTCTGCAAAAAGTCTTAAGGAATATTGCTTCACCAACTCCTCGTTTTCATCAGTGAGGACTCTAAGCTCAGAGCATTTTAGCATCTTGTTCATGGCAAATCTGGCAATCCCCTTTGCCTACTCACAGCCAATCTCCTTTCTTTTCTCCAAAAATGCTGGCAGATTCTTGGTTCTGGCCTTTATAATTGATTATTCAAGTCCCTCAAGAAGCTTTTGAAATAGAATCTTTGCCTTCATGCTTGCTCCCCTGTAATTAATGAGGACATAGAGCAGGGAAGGCTTAACTTAAACTAGGGAGGGGGTTGGGGGAGCCCAAAGAAGCTTCTTGAAGGTGACTCTTGAGTTTGAATTTAAATGATGGTCAGTGTAATCAGAAAAAGTGGGAAAATTCTACCTGATCTTAAATCCTCCATATGTTCCCATAGCACCTTAATTTATTTTTCACAACACTTAGTATCACATTATATTGTAATTGCCTATTTACTTACCTATATCTCAGGTGGATTATAAATTCAGCCGAAGTTGGCGCTGTCCTGTTCCTATTGTAGTTACATTATCTTGTACATAGTAAGCACTCCATAAATATCCACTAATGCTTGAAGAAATAAATGAATGAACATTCTAAAGAAATATAACTCTAGACAATTACGGTCATAATCCAATTCCTCTTTCAGCAAACTTCTCTGTTAGAGTGAAATTTCTCAGAATGACTAACTGTCCCAGTTCACTTGGGACTGACGTGATATCATCACTGAAATCTTCTCAGTGCCAGACAAACCAGGGTGCTTGGTCACCCTATCTTTCACTTCCTCTCAGTGGTATGTTGGCGCTGGCTTCTCCTGGATCATGAGAGCCAATTGTGCACACTTCTTCCCAAAATTATGTTCAGTGACATCATGCTGCATCTTGAAATCAGCCATGGAAGGAGAATTTACACCATGAAATTGGCAAACACTATAAATCTGGTTGTTGTACTTATAGTAGTTGTTAAACATCTTCCAGCACACTACAGCTTCTAACCCTTCTTAGATGCTTTCCAAAGTGCATCCACTGACTTCGTGAAGTCCTCTGCCTGTGCAAGACTTACTGGAGGCACCTGTCTTGCTCCTGCTGTAGCTTCTCCTCACTCACAGAAGCTGAGGCACTCATTACACTTTTGCAGGGCTCTACCTCTTGCTAGGAGCCTGATAAATGAATCACTCTGAAGGGCTACTTTTCTCTCTAGGTTGCATAATTTCACTTGAAGAAGGGTTTTGGAAATTGCTTCACCCAAAGAGCTCAGTAGACAGCAGGATGGTTCTTTTTGTACAAACACACCATTTTCCCTCTTTCACATACAATCTACTAGCGGTTCCCAAGAGTGCAGCCAGGCTTTGAGGGTCATCAGCCTTATGTACTTTTGAGGTCCTGTTTATAAAAATTCATTCTAAATTCTCCTCTGGCGGTGGTGGCTTATGTCCCATTGGTAGTTTCTGACACTACTCTCCTTCATTTTCATGAGAAATACCAAGAAGCAGTCATGATGGGTGGTAGAGGGGTTAGAACACCTGGACTCCAGTCATGGTCCTACCTTGCTTTGCAATCCTGCAAAAGCCACTAAATATCTCTGAGTCTTTATTTCTACAAAATATAGTTGATCCTCATTATTCACGGAGTATTTGCAAATTTGCCTATTTGTTAAAATTTATTTGTAACTCCAAAATCAATACTGATAGCTTAGTCGTTCAGAGTGGTGAAGAATTTGAGGCACCTCAAGTACATATACCGAGCTAAGTCTGAGCTTTGCCTTCTGGTTTCAGCTCTTGGATTGTGAATAAGTGTCCTTTCTGCAGCTTATTTAGTCTCGTGTTTTTTACATTTTTGTACTTTTTGTTGGTGATTTTGCTGCTTACAATAGTTCCCTAAGCATAGTGCTGGAGGGTGGTCTGGTGTTCCTAAGCACAAGAAGGCTGTGATGTGTGTTAGGCAGCAAATACGTTGTGTTAGATAAACTTCGTTCAGGCATGAATTATAATGTTGTTGCCCATGAGCTCAGTGTTAATGAGTCACTAATACAGTACACTCAGGAAAAGGAAGCTAAAATGTGCTGGTCTGTACGTGAGGCCACTCCGGAAAGTGCTAAACTAACATCTACAGTGTGCAGTGAAGCTAAGGAAAAGATGGAAAGTCATAAAATTTGTGGATTCACGAGATGAAAACTGATTTTTAAAAAAAGTACATTAGATGGCATTTTTGTGAGTCTGAAAGCCAAAGAAAGCCACGGTTAGAACCATTGTTAAACCTTTCTTGGCTAGTGTTTTATTATAAAGAAATACTGTGTATAATCACTGTATTTATAAGAAAGATATATTAAATAAGGTGTCTTTAAACAGAAACACACAAAAAACAAGGTTATACTTGATAGGTTGATGAAAATGTGGTCAGAGACTCACAGAAACCTAACCCTGTATTTCCCTAGGAGCCATGATCAGTATTTGCTAACTTCATGTTTGTAGTAAATTCATAAAATATAACTCCCACGAATCATGAGAACCGACTGTAGAAATATTCAGAATTTGTAGTCATTTTAAAATGGTGCTCCTAGGACACTTGTAGTTGAGAGAGGAATGAGTGATTGCGTGGTAGTCTTAAAAGAGGGTTCATGGAGCTCTTGGTTTGCCTTCGATCATAGCAGTTATATGTTTCTATTTTACATCAAGTTCTGAGCAAAATTGTGTTGGAAAAAAAGAAACTAAAGATTTCTTGTAAACTAACAATGTAAGAACCTCTAGAATTGATGATGTTTTAAATAGAAGAACTCTTAATTCTGACACTGTAAACTTTAGAATTCTCTTAAAGTTAAAAACCATCTCAGAGGGCTTCCCTGGTGGTGCAGTGGTTGGGAGTCCGCCTGCCAATGCAGGGGACACGGGTTTGTGCCCCGGTCCGGGAAGATCCCACATGCCGCGGAGCGGCTGGGCCCGTGAGCCATGACCGCTGAGCCTGCGCGTCCGGAGCCTGTGCTCCGCAACGGGAGAGGCCCCAGCGGTGAGAGGCCCGCGTACCGCAACAACAACAACAACAAAAAAACCATCTCAGATAATTTATTTTCCAATTATCACCTAAGAAGACATTCTTTTTAGTAATGAATGATTGCTACCTTTAAAAATACTTTCATTTGCATGAAAAAATCCAATGTTTCATTGCAGTAAACATGTTTGGCATGTGAAATTCTCAGCACAGACAACTACGTTCTAATTACCCTGATGGAGGTGAGTTGCAATACAGAAGTGTTTTAATATAAGTTTTGGAGGATATTACAGCGGCTTTCAGGGTGAATTGTATTTACACTCTGCCAAGGAGTTCTTAAGAGCTAAACCATGTGACCTAAGCCATTAAATGCCGTGAGCTCTAAAATCAAGTTATTCCACTAAATAATAAGAAGTACAAACTAATATTACTGACTAAATGAATAATGAGTAAAATTTTCATTTTCTCCTAAAATAAATGACTCACATCATTCTGTTTTTCTATTTTTCTTACTTGCCACCAACTTTTTCCAATTCTCATTGACATGATTTACTCCAAGTGAAACCCAATGATCAGGTAAAGGCTTATCTTAAAAGTCAGTTTAAAGTATTTTTTAAGTAAGGGACATAAGAAATTGTTTCTTTTTACAGATTTTCAAACGACTATATAACTGTCAACTGACACCAACCCAGCAGCTAATTGTATTGTGTATGATCAAAAGACAATTCAGTCTCTGATTATTTTGTCCACTTTAAGTAACAAAGTAGATCAACCAACTAGTGTTGCATATAGTTACTTGTTTTAATGGTTTCTAATTCTTTGTGGAGAATTCTGTCAAAGTTCCTTGATTTTTTTTTTTTTTTTTTTTCGGTATGCGAGCCTCTCACTGCTGTGGCCTCTCCCGTTGCGGAGCACAGGCTCCGGACGCACAGGCCCAGTGGCCATGGCTCACGGGCCCAGCCGCTCCGCGGCATGTGGGATATTCCCAGACCGGGGCACGAACCCGTGTCCCCTGCATCGGCAGGCGGACTCTCAACCACTGCGCCGCCAGGGAAGCCCCTTGATATCTTTGATATACAAATTTCAAAAAGTTGACCAGGTTTGAAAATGTCCCTCTTATCTGTATCTCCAGGCAGAATAAACCCTATCCATTATGAGGATAATTCCTATCACCACTTCTGGAGAAGGGTGGACATTCAACACATGCTTTTTGAATGACAACAGGCAGCAAGTGAATAAGAACATAAACTTACAAAGATATTATCACAATTCAGTAATATATTTTTATCTTTTAGCTTACCTTTTTCATAAAAATGATTGTTTATTTTTTTTAAAACTGAAACACAGGGCTTTCCTGGTGGCGGAGTGGTTGGGAGTCCGCCTGCCGGTGCGGGGGGGCGTGGGTTCGTGCCCCGGTCCGGGAGGATCCCACATGCCGCGGAGCGGCTGGGCCCGTGAGCATGGCCGCTGAGCCTGCGCGTCCGGAGCCCGTGCTCCGCAACGGGAGAGGCCACGGCAGTGGGAGGCCCGCGTACCGAAAAAAAAAAAAAAACAAAAAACTGAAACACAAACAAATTCTACCTAAATACTACATCAAAGTAACTACAGTTGACCTTTTTTTAATTTAAATTTTATTTATTTATTTTATTTTTGGCTGCTTTGGGTCTTCATTGCTGCGCTTGGGCTTTCTCTAGTTGTGGCGAGCGGGGGCTACGCTTTGTTGCGGTGCGTGGGCTTCTCATTGTGGTGACTTCTCTTGTTGTGGAGCACGGGCTCTAGGCGTGCAGGTCTCAGTAGCTGTGGCACGCGGGCTTCAGTAATTGTGGCTTCCAGGCTCTAGAGTGCAGGCTCAGTAGTTGTGGCGCACGGGCTTAGTTGCTCCACGGCACGTGGGATCTTCCTGGACCAGGGCTCGAACCCGTGTCCCCAGCATTGGCAGATGGATTCTTAACCACTGTGCCACCAGGGAAGTCCCTACAGTTGACCTTTGAACAACACGGGTTTGAACTGCGTGGGTCCACTTTTATGCAGATGTTTTTCAATAATAAATACTACAGCACTGTAGGATTCTGAGGTTGTTGAATCTGCAGATTGGGAACCACAGATACGGAAGAACCATAACTGCATATAGGGAGGGCTGACTATAAGTTATATAAAGATTTTCCACTGCAGGGAGGGTCAGGTCCCCGTAACCTCCCCTCCCCATTGTTCAAGGGTCAACTGTATATTTTTATTATAAAAGCAATTCTGCTTTATTTCAGGTTTTCAAAACTGAACTGTGATACATTTTGCATGTATCAACTAATTTAAACCTCACAACAACCCTGTGAAGATAAATGTGAGGCACAGAGAGCTTAATGAAACTTGTACATAGATACCCCAGCTGATACATGGATGGCAGGATTCAAACCATTCCACTGGTATTAGATCAGCTTTTAAAGTTATTATTATTACTGCCATGTTTGGCCTGTGGGATATGTTGATAGATGCTTAAAAACAGGGTCTGTCTACAGACTGCAGAAAGCCTAGGTCCTGTATCATGGAATTGGCTTCTGTAGTCTTGACCCAGGCCACAAGGTATAAGTAGACATTTGGTGTCACAAACACCATGCTGAGGAATTGTAGGTATGCTGTTCACACTACCGGCTGAATGTGAAAATGTTACTCAAGCAGCCAACTTTACTTTCTGTTTTGAGGTGGGGAAGGAGCAGGATACTATGAAAATTGCAGACTCCGTTGAATGTTGGACTGAATTCACTGAATCAGGCTGAATTAGAGAACACAAGCTTCTGCTTTCAGCTAGGAAAATGGTGCATGCTCCCATAGCATAATCCACCTGAACCCAAAGGCTGAGGCAAAATATATGACGTCAAATATGTGATCTTGGGTGCATGTAATGAATATCCTACATGGTAGCCTAACCAAATAGCAATTAATTTTCTAATGTAACAGGAAGTAGGGAGGTAGTTCAAAGCAGAGTTAGTAACTTCCCTGTCACGGAGGCCTGGGTCTCCTGTCTTACTTAGTGCTTGGTGATCCTTACCATATGGCTCTGAATCAAGGTTTGCCTCATTGGTGCAATATGACTGCTCTACTTTTAGCCCCTTGTCAGTGTTTCCAGTGGGAGGCAAAAGGAGAAAGTGGTGAGTAGGAAGCATGGACTCCTTTATAATGAAAAGAAACCACTTCCAGAAATTCCAAGCACAGTTTTGTTCCTATCCCATGGGCTAGAATCACATGACTTTCCTAGCAGAAAGTGAGACTAGGAAATATGGCCTTTACCACGGACACAAAGCCAACCTGAAAAACAGGGGGTTCTGTAAATTACAAGGAAGTGGAAAATAGATATTGAGTAGACAAAAAATATACCTGTAACAGTCTGTCCATAGTTTTGATTAGACATATTTTAGGCTTAAGTTTTACAATATCTCAGTACCTTAGCATTGAACATCAGTCTAGGTACTGGGGGAATGAAGAACACAAGATATAGGACTGACCTTTTGAAGCTTAAAAATCTAGCACGGGCTTAAGAGACAACAGTTTTAACAAGACAAGGCCGCGCATTACAAAAACATGTATATTACAAACGTGTTAAATTTTTCAAATGGTCCATGCTCATTAATTTCATTAGAAATTGTAAGATTAAGTCAATTGACCTTTATCAGTCTTTATTTTCTTTAAAATTTCTTCCACGGCTTAAGTGACTAGAATACATCTCAGTGACTCAGCACATTGGGTTTTTCTGATTTTTCCTTTTCTTTCATGCATTGTTTTACTCACTTGAGAAACAGATGGCATGCACTTTGAGGGAATCTTATGGTAGACAGTTATATAATGGAGAAACCTTATGATAGAGAAAAGAAACGTATCAAAGAAAATAAAATGTAGGTCTCTTTGAGGTAAAAGATAAAAACAAGCAATATGTTCCCAACTTCATTCTGAACTTCGGAGCCTGCTTGGAAAGGGTGATTTTAATATTATTAGAGATAGAAAGGTCCCCTTTGGAACCAAAAAAGGGGAAACTTTTAATATACATTTTACCTGAGGGAAAGTATTGCTGAAGCAACTGTTGTTAATCTTGCTTCTTCTAAATACTACTGCAATTTGTAATTTAATGTAGTTTCAGCTCGCTCAGTGTTTGTTATTTTGGGCAATACATTCTACCGACTAAAGGGACTCAGTCTTTAATCACTTCTTTGCTTAAATTACTGTTATAAGAATGTAGATTTTTGTTAATAAGTGCATGCTTATTTGCAGAATAAATAAAGCTTTACCACCCACTTCAAAACCTATCCTGAACCTTAGTTCTGAGTTCCTGTTTCACAAGAACAAATACTGTTTGAAACCGTGCTCCAATATGCAGGCTGTGGGGTTAGTTTGTTAGGTAGTAATTGAGGAAATGGTATTGAAATCATGCATCTCCCTTGTTCACCACAGTGCATACTGCTGAAAGTGTAAAAACCTTTGTTTGACCTCTTAGTAGAAAATTAAAAGAATTACAGGAAAATGGAAATAAAGATCTTGAATGTGTAAAGGAGTTACTGAGGTTACACCATCAGTGACAATTCTGGAGATAGCTCTCTGTTTCCTAATCAATGTTTTAGAACTGTTCTGCTTCCTAATGAGATGAAAGAGAAAGGTACGTCTGGGTCAGGAGCCTGGGACCATGCGCTGTTTCATGGCGAACAAGCAGCATTTGGTTGGGTATTTAAGAGACTTTCAAAGTGAACCCACTACAGAATGAGGCTAATTTTGTGTGCCCCAAACATTGTTTTACACATCATAAATCTTTGAAATCATCCTTTTGAGGTAAATGATTTCAGAAGAAATCCCTGAGAAAATTTTTAAGGAGATTCTTAAATTATTTTTGGAAGACTATGGAATTATTATAGGGGAAGAGAGTTGGGTTCTTCTGAGTTGACTATTTAACTTTAAACGCTGTGTGTGGGAGTGTGGTATTTATCAAATGCTGCAACAGAGTTTCAGGTGGAGATATAGGAAACGTTTCTGGTAATCCCCAAACCCATATTCTCTACTATAACTTGACATTTATCACGAAGTCCTTGGTTTTATTGCATTTTCTTTTAATCAGATTTTACTAAAAATAATTTGGCCACCAGATGAAACTTTGAAATATCTTTGTTGTAGAGCAAAGTATTTCCGGGGATTGTAATGCACCTTTTATTCTGGTCCCCCTTACTTGATATCAAGTAGAATTCCTGATCCTGACTCTTCCTGTTGTTTAATTTGTTTGCCTGTAGAAATGTCACCAAACAGCATCAGCTCTGGGAGTTTCTGCGTGGAAGGCATTCATTTTCTATTGCTGCTGTAACAAATTACCACAAACATAGTGTCTTAAAACCACACAAATTTTATCTCATAAAATTTTATTATTATAAACTAAAAAACTATTATCTCCTGGTTCTTTAGATGAGAAGTCCAGAACAAGTTTCAGTGGGCTAAAACCATGTGTTAGCAAAGCTGTGCTTCTTTCTAGAGGCTCCAGAGGTCAATACATTTCCTTGGCTTTTTGAGTTTCTACTGGTCCACAGCATTCTTTGATTCATTCCCTTCTGTCACCTTCAAAGCCAGCAGTGCTGTATCTCCTTGACCATACTTTCATAGTCATATTTCCCTCTGACTTTCTTCTCCTGCTTCTCTCTGATCTATTTAAAGACCCTTGTGATTAACTGAGCCCACACAGAGGATCCAGAGCAGTCTCCTCACTTCAATTGTTCTTAACTTAATCACATCTGAGAAGCCCTTTTTCCCATGTAAGGTAACATATTCACAGGTTCCAAGGATTAGAACATGGACCTCTTCGCTTTGTTTATCTTAGAATTCCCCAGTTCTGTCTGCCCATGGCACTGTATCTTTTTCTCCCAAATAATATCTATTTACATTCCACAGAATAATTTTCTACGGAATGCCCTTTGTAAAGTACTGGTATGGTAACACTTTACTTTGTATACTTTTTAATCATTGCCAACATCCAAAGACATTTGGACCTTTATGTAAGGAGGTACAATTAAACTACACTGTTATGCCTCTCTCTAGCAGTTAGCACAGTTTGTTCTCAATAAATATTTTTAAATACATGAAAAGAATAAAAATGAAAGGTACTCTTTTCTATTAAAGATTTTAAGTTAATGTGTACTAACCACTACCTTATACCTAGTTTGTTTTCTTTTTACAAACAGATGTTTCTAAACAGCAAAAACTTTGTTTATGACTTACTTACAGATTGAGGTATTCATAAACAACTCAGATTTTTTTATTTGGCTTCAAGTTTCCTTAGCTTTCTTATTATTTCTTATACAAAGCAGATAAGAAACTAAAAGACACCAATTGTCATATATGACTCATAAAGACCAAGTTTTGTGAACCAGAAGTCAAAATGGATTTGTTACTCCAAATTAGTGTTAGTAAACAAGCAGCTCTGTGCTACTTCCGTTTTGTTTCTATAACTCTATTCAAGTTTGCCTTCATTTAAGCTGAATATCTCTATTGTGAGATAACAGAAATATATTGGCTTCTAGAGCATCATAGTTGGCAAAGTTTTAATGTGTTAACTTTCTCATCCCTCTAATTTCATTCAATTACTTCTCATTTGGACCTTAGCAAAAATGGAGAACAACTGTTTATTGTTATCTGCTTCCAATTCTTTCACTTATTTGAGAACTATTGAATAATCCATCAGAATCTCTTCCTCAGAATTAATCATCTCAATTGCTTTTTGCTAGTTCATTCCATTAGTGACAACTACTATGTACTGAGACAAATATGAAAATCCCTTTTCTACAAGCACAGAATATAGTAGCCTAAGGATAGAGAGCAATATATATGAGAAAAAATATTATATTTACATAAATTTGCATAACATTATATGTAATTATATAAAAACTATATTCATACATATTAAAACTGTTCTCACATAAGGAAAATTATACCAAGTACTATAAGGAATATACAAAGTACTATGGAATTATAGAGATGGGGAATCTTTGAAAGCTTAGTGGATGACATGGATTATAAAGTGGATATTGAGAATCATGCAGAACTTATGAAAAAAGCATATGCCAATCTAGCAAAGGGCAAAAAGACTTTAGGGACTGGAGTTTCAGGAACATACTGTTAACAGATAAGACATAGTATATTTAGAGGTCAAATTGTAAAGAAGTCTAAATGCTTAAAGGTGGAGTTTGAATAATTGAAGTTCTGAGCATGTTCAAAATTGAACTTTGGGAAAACTGAAAACAATGTGAAGAATGGATTGAAAGGGCTGAGTAATTTGAGATAGGAAAACGATTCAGAGACTGTGAATTCAGAAAATGGGTAATGAAAGTGAAGACCTGAAACTGAGTCAATGAGAAAAGAAAGGGATGGAAGAACACATAAGAATTTCAGAAGTGAACACTGTAGAGGGTTGGTGGCTGATAGAATGGCCGGAGTGATGGAAAGGGAGACAGTATAACCACAGTATATACAACAAAGAAATAATTAGCCATCAACTGATTTTTGACAAAGGAGCAAAGGCCGTACAATGGAGCAAAATAGTCTCTTCAACAAATGGTGCTGGGGGATTTACCTGGTGGCGCAGTGGTTAAGAATCTGCCTGCCAATGCAGGGGACACGGGTTCGAGCCCTGGTCCGGGAAGATGCCACATGCCGCGGAGCAACTAAGCCCGTGAGCCACAACTACTGAGCCCATGCGCCACAACTACCAAAGCCCGCGCGCCTAGAGCCCGTGCTCCACAAGAGAAGCCACCGCAATGAGAAGCCCATACACCGCAACAAAGAGTAGCCCCTGCTCGGCGCTACTAGAGAAAGCCCACGCGCAGCAATGAAGACCCAACACAGCCAAAAATAAATTAAGAAACAAAAACAAATGGTGCTGGAATAACTGGACATCCACATGTTAAAAAAAAAAAAAGAATCTAGACACAGAACTTACACTCATCACAAAAATTAACTCAAAATGGATCATGGTCCTAAAGGTAAAAATGCAGAACTATAAAACTCCTAAAAGATAACCCAGTTAAAAAAATGGGCCAAAGACCTTAACAGATGCCTCGCCTAAGAAGACATACAGACAGCACATAAGCATATGAAAATATGTTCCACATCATATGTCAACAGGGAAATTCAAATTAAAACAATGAGATACCACTAAACACCTATTAGAATGACCAAAATCTGGAACACTGACAACACCAAATACTTGTGAGGATGTGCGGCAAGAGGAACTCTCATACGTTGCTGGTGGAATGCAAAATGGAAGACAATTTAGTGGTTTCTTACAAACGTAAACATACTCTCTCCATATAATCCAGCAATCATGCTCTTTGGTATTTACCCAAAAGAGTAGAAGACTTATGTCCACACAAAAGCCTGCAAGTGGATATTTATAGCAGCTTTATTCATAATTGTTGAAACTTGGCAGCAACCAAGATGTCCTTCAGTAGGTAAATGGATAAATAAACTATGGTACATTCAAGCAATTGGATTTTATTAAGCACTAAAAAAAATGAGCTATTAAGCCATGACGAGACATAGAGGAACCTTAAATGCATATTCCTAAGTGAAAAAAGCCAATCTGAAAAGGTTACATACTGTATGATTTCAATTATATGACTTTGTGGAAAAGGCCAGGGAAGGGCAGGGGAAAAGATGAAAAGGCAGGGCACCGGGAATTTTTAGGGCAGTGAAAATCCTCTGTATGATATTATGATTATGTATATATGTCACTATACACTTGTCCAAACCTATAGAATGTACAACACTGAGAGTCAACCCTAAGGTAAACTTGAATTTGGGTGATTAGGATGTGTCAATGTAGGTTTATCCTCAGTAAAAACTATACCACTCTGGTGAGTGATGTTGATGTTGGGGGAAGCTATACATGTGTGGCGGCAGGGGTGGAGGAGAAATCTCTGTACCTTCCTCTCAACTTTGTTGTAAACCTAAACCTGCTCTTTAAAAAAAAGTCTTAAAAAAGAAATAATTAGTCTAAACTATAAACAGCTTCTAAAAATCGATAAGAAAAAGTTGAAGGCCCCATAAATAATTACATAAAGGATATGAACTGCCAATTTAAAAAGAGGAAAACCAGTGTTTTATAATGACATTTTAACTATATTAGTATGATGTTAATTAAAAGGAATGGTTTGCCTTCAAAATCAGTAACTAAAATATATAAATACTATTTAATGTTGATAAGTGTGTAGATAAACGAGCCCATTCCCACATTGCTAATGGGGGTGTGTTGGTAAAATTAATAACTTACATCAAAACCCCAAAATATTTATAGTGCTGGATCTATGAATTCCACTTCTAGAAAATGATTCCTTGTTAATAATTTGAAACAATGAAAAATATTCATGTATAAAAATGTTTAAAACAACTCAGTTCATAATATTGAAATATTTAAAATAATGTGAATCTCTAGTAATAAGGAATGGTAAAGTGAAATATCACATGTAACATTAAAATTATGTTTCTGAAATGTTCTTAATGACAAGAGAAAAATGTATGTCGACATTTAGTAAAATCTTATTAAATTTCAAAAAAGGTCTTAGAGAAGCACAGAAAAGGAGTAAGCAGAGTGATATCAGAAGGTTCAGATGGTTATGAGACGATGAGATTACGGGTGGCTATTGCTGTGCTCAGACTTTACAGTATTTTCCAGTTTCTTGAAAAACCATACACTGTTTTTAAGTCAGAAAAACATGTAAAAATTGTAGAAACTGTAGAAAGACATCTGCCAAAGATGTCAAATCCTACAGAGAGCAACGGGAGTAGATTGGCCAAGAAGAAAGTCATTGGCGACTTTCAGGTGAGAGTGTGAACAGTCCTGGATGTGGAAGGAGAGCAGTGCACTTAGTAGAAATTCGAAGGAGAAGTGTTGGAGGGAGTTAGTGCAGACAGTGGAGGGGCTCTGCACACCACAAGCCCTGTACACAAGTGAATATTAAAGTTGACGGCCAAGGAAGGGTTGCAGATAGAATGGGACCTGGAGGAGAAAACAGAGTTCAATGAAGGTTTCTTTTTAAATAAATAACGTTAAAGAACGCACGTCATTGGGGCTTCCCTGGTGGTGCAGTGGTTGAGAGTCCGCCTGCCAATGCAGGGAACACGGGTTCGTGCCCCGGTCCGGGAAGATCCCACATGCCGCGAAGCGGCTGAGCCCGTGAGCTATGGCCGCTGAGCCTGCGCGTCCGGAGTCTGTGCTCCACAACGGGAGAGGCCACGACAGTGAGAGGCCTGCGTACCGCAAAAAAAAAAAAAAAAAAAAAAAAAAGAATGCACGTCATATAACTCTGGAGCACAGTCCTAGAAAAAAGCATCAAGGCAACAGGTACTAAATATGAAGTCTTCTCGTGTGTTCTCAGATATTATTTATAGTAATTGTATTTATTGAATTCAGTCAATTATTTAGTAGAGAAAGAAGTCCATGCATTCATAAATTAGACACATTCCCTTTTAAAAAAAAAAAAAACCTCTACAAGTTTGGGTTTTTGCTCCAAAATTTCAGGCATGGATTCCTTTATCGTTAGATCTTAAATGATCTCTTTTTTGTACTTCTTTGACAGAGCTGAGAATGAAAAAATAAATATATAAATGAGACCAGCAACCTTTCAATTTCTTCCATATGACCAAAATGTAGATTTTATAATTTGACTGATAAACCAGCTTGTGAGAAGTTTGGCTTTCTCAATCAATATAGCTGTATGTAATGTCTTGGAATGTCAGTCAGTCACCAGATACTTTGTTAACGTTCTCTGTTTGACAAGCATATGTTCCAGCTATGTGCTGGAAATACACTGGTGGATGAGGCCAAGGGTTCTGGTGTTAATGGAGTTTACAGTCTATTGGAAATAGGAGTACTAAACAAATAAGTGTGATTTGTTTATACTAAACAAGTAAGTATAAGTGTGAGGAATATAGGTTTCTACAAAGGGGGTGCACTTTGCTGTAGAGAATTGAGGAAATAATATTTAAACTGGAGTCTGAGGAATGAGTAGAAGTCATAGGTCAAGCTGGCAGAAGAGTGTCAGTGAACCAAATATATAAAAGGCCTAAGGCAGAAGGAAACCTGAAGTATTGTCTCACGGAGAGAATTTTAGCAGGTTGGGAGTGGGAAAGATGAGGCTGGGTATAGGCAAAAATGAGTCCTGAAGTCTCATACACCATGGTTAGAAAACAGCATTTAAATGGAAAGGCAACAGGAGTTCCCTGAAAAGGTTGAAGTTGGGAAGTCATACGATCAGATTATATTTTAAAAACATCTTTCTGGCTACACTGAAGGGCAGAGTGTGGATGGGCAGTGGTGGTCAAAGTTGATGTGAGAAGAATGAGATCATTCTCTCGGAGAAAGATGAGACAAGTGGCCTGGATTGGGGGGGTTGTCAGTGGGGATGGAGAGAAGAGCAGGGATTTCCGGCGAATGTAGGAGACAGCTGACAAAATTTGGGTCTGTGCTGTTCCATGGTAATATAAGGAGATCCACATGTATAATTTTAAGCTTAAAGGGAAAAATGTGAAATTAATTTTCATGATATATTTAATTTAACCCTATATCCAAATTTTATCATCTCAACACATATCAATATATAAACTATTAATGAGATACTTAATAATCTTCAAAATCCAGAGTGTAATTTACACTTATAAAACTTTCAGTTTGAACTAGCACTCTTCAAGAGTCCTGCAGCCACATATGGCTAGTGGCTAAATATTTGGAGGAGCTGTGGGTTCAGATCCTGACTCTGATGCTTGTCTTGGTGACTTTTACATCTTCCATAAACTGGCAGCCTGCTCTGAATACCGCATTGCATCATTGTATGATTAAATGAAGTAATGTACATGAAAGTGAATAATGTTCAATAAAGGATTGTTCAATATGAAAAACTGGTAGGTGTCCATCTAGCCATTATCTTTATGATGCTAAAATGAGGGGCAATCTATTCAATTCACTGAGGAAAAATAGGCCAACTGATTTTTTTTAATAAAGACGGAAAACAGAAACAATCGGTTGCTTACTACAAATAAATCCTAATTTACGATCGTTGGCATGGATTGTATCCTTAGGTAAGTGGTAGGCAATAAACAAGTAGGGTGGTGAATCTTAAAATTATGTTTAATAGTTTTGTTTTAGAAAACGTGAGCTACGGGGGCACAATAAATTATAACATAACATCCTTTTTCATGTTCTGTAAGTTTTCACGGACAACTCTTTTAATGTGTGTGAATGCACTACATTTCTAGCAAACACTACAGAAAATCCTGTTATCACTGATATTTGTAATGTTTCTGTGAAATGATTTATTTTAGAAACTAAAATAAGAGTTTCCTTACTTTTGGTAGGGGTCACAAAGAATGCTCAGGTTGCTTTTGATTATACCTACGTGGTTGAGGAATTAAAATAGTTAACACATCAAACCAATTTTCAAATGCTTTCCGCTTTTTAAATCTGTGGGAATTTTCCCATGGACACATCAGAGGAGAATTTTGCTCAAGGCAACTGATTAATGAATCACATGATTCTCTAGGCAGCTTCTCTATCACAGACTGAACTTCTGTAGCTGGAGCAGCATAATTGAACTGTGAGCTGCATGTTGGGGAGATATCTGCTTTTGTCCCTCTAATCTATTTTCCAAATTGCAGACGGTGATCTTTTCAAAATACTATTCTGATTAAGCCATTTCTCTACTTCACACATGGCAACGATTCCTCATGCTTTTACATTAAGACCATAGTCTCTAAGGTGGCCCACATGAGCCTGCACAGTACACCCACCTCTCTGTATTCATCTTACAACTTGTCCCTTACATATCTGCCCCTCATCCTACACTCCCTGTTCTCAGCATTTCAGCCACAATGGCCTTCTGTGGTTCATCAGAGATACATTAGTTCCTCCTGCCAGAGCCCTTTCATAAATGGTTTCCTATGTTTGGAATAATCTGTTTCTATTCATCACCCTTTGCCTTTTATTAAATTAGATTTTTCATTTTGCAATAATTCTAGTTTCACATGATGTTTAAAGAAATAATACAGACATATTCTCTGAATCCTTTATTCAGTTCCCCAAAGGTAACATCTTGCAAAATTGTAGTTGAATATCACAACCAGGATACTGACATTGATACAGTCAGATTTGGAACATTTTCATCACCACAAAGATCCCTAATGTTGCTCTTTTTTTTTTTTTTTTGCGGTACACGGGCCTCTCACTGTTGTGGCCTCTCCCGTTGCGGAGCACAGGCTCCGGACGCGCAGGCTCAGCGGGCATGGCTCACGGGCCCAGCCGCTCCGCGGCATGTGGGAACTTCCTGGACCGGGGCACGAACCCGTGTCCCCTGCATGGGCAGGCGGACTCTCAACCACTACGCCACCAGGGAAGCCCGTGTGTTGCTCTTTTATAACCACATTATCTCCCTTCCAGTGCTCCCACCTCCTACTAACCTCCACAACCATGATCTGTTCTCCATTTCTATAATTTGTAATTTCAAGCATGTTGAATAAATGGAAACATCAAATATGTAATCTATTGGGGTTGGCTTTTTTACTCAGCATAATTCTTTGGAGGTTCATCCAGGTTGTTGTAAGGTGTCAATAGTTTAATACTTTTTATTGCGATGTGCCAGTTTTTTGGTTTTTTTTAATAATACAGCAGAGGGCCTCTAATTATATTACTGAGGTTGGGTCTTTTTTTTTTTTTTTACATCTTTATTGGAGTATAATTGCTTTACAATGGTGTGTCAGTTTCTGCTTTATAACAAAGTGAATCAGTTATACATATACATATGTTCCCATATCTCTTCCCTCTTGCATCTCCCTCCCTCCCACCCTCCCCATCCCACCCCTCCAGGCGGTCACAAAGCACCGAGCTGATCTCCCTGTGCTATGCAGCTGCTTCCCACTAGCTATCTACCTTACCTTTGGTAGTGTATATATGTCCATGCCTCTCTCTTGCTTTGTCACAGCTTACCCTTCCCCCTCCCCATATCCTCAAGTCCATTCTCTAGTAGATCTGTGTCTTTATTCCTGTCTTACCCCTAGGTTCTTCATGACATTTTTTTTTCTTAAATTCCATATATATGTGTTAGCATACAGCATTTGTCTTTCTCTTTCTGACTTACTTCACTCTGTATGACAGGCTCTAGGTCTATCCACCTCATTACAAATAGCTCAATTTCGTTTCTTTTTATGGCTGAGTAATATTCCATTGTATATATGTGCCACATCTTCTTTATCCATTCATCTGATGATGGACACTTAGGTTGTTTCCATCTCCGGGTAAATAGAGCTGCAATGAACATTTTGGTACATGACTCTTTGAATTATGGTTTTCTCGATGTTGGCTGTGGGTTTGTCATATATGGCCTTTATTATGTTGAGGAAAGTTCCCTCTATGCCTACTTTCTGCAGGGTTTTTATCATAAATGGGTGTTGAATTTTGTCGAAAGCTTTCTCTGCATCTATTGAGATGATCATATGGTTTTTCTCCTTCAGTTGGTTAATATGGTGTATCACGTTGATTGATTTGTGTATATTGAAGAATTCTTGCATTCCTGGAATATACCCCACTTGATCATGGTGTATGATCCGTTTAATGTGCTGTTGGATTCTGTTTGCTAGTATTTTGCTGAGGATTTTTGCATCTATGTTCATCAGTGATATCGGCCTGTAGTTTTCTTTCTTTGTGACATCCTTGTCTGGTTTTGGTATCAGGGTGATGGTGGCCTCGTAGAATGAGTTGGGGAGTGTTCCTCCCTCTGCTATATTTTGGAAGAGTTTGAGAAGGATAGGTGTTAGCTCTTCTCTAAATGTTTGATAGAATTTGCCTGTGAAGCCGTCTGGTCCTGGACTTTTGTTTGTTGGAAGATTTTTAATCACAGTTTCTATTTCAGTGCTTGTGATTGGTCTGTTCATATTTTCTATTTCTTCATGGTTCAGTCTCAGAAGGTTGTGCATTTCTAAGAATTTGTCCATTTCTTACAGGTTGTCCATTTTATTGGCATACAGTTGCCTGTAGTAATCTCACATGATCTTTTGTATTTCTGCAGTGTCAGTTGTTACTTCTCCTTTTTCATTTCTAATTCTATTGATTTGAGTCTTCTCCCTTTTTTTCTTGATGAGTCTGGCTAATGGTTTATCAATTTGTTTATCTTCTCAAAGAACCAGCTTTTAGTTTTATTGATCTTTGCTATCATTTCCTTCATTTCTTTTTCACTTATTTCTGATCTGATTTTTATGATTTCTTTCCTTCTGCTAACTTTGGGGTTTTTTTGTTCTTCTTTCTCTACTTGCTTTAGGTGTAAGGTTAGGTTGTTTATTCGAGATGTTTCCTGTTTCTTAGGGTTGGACTGTATTGCTATAAACTTCCCTCTTAGAACTGCTTTTGTTGCATCCCATAGATTTTGGGTCATCGTGTCTCCATTGTCATTTGTTTCTAGGTTTTTTTTGTATTTCCTCTTTGATTTCTTCAGTGATCACTTCGTTATTAAGTAGTGTATTGTTTACCGTCCATGTGTTTGCATTTTTTACAGATCTTTTCCTGTAATTGATATCTAGTCTCATAGCATTGTGGTCGGAAAAGATACTTGATACAATTTCAATTTTCTTAAATTTACCAGGGCTTGATTTGTGACCCAAGATATGATCTATCCTGGAGAATGTTCCATGAGCACTTGAGAAAAATGTGTATTCTGTTGTTTTTGGATGGAATGTCCTATAAATATCAATTAAGTCCATCTTGTTTAATATATCATTTAAAGCTTGTGTTTCCTTATTTATTTTCATTTTGGATGATCTGTCCATTGGTGAAAGTGGGGTGTTAAAGTCCCCTACTATGAATGTGTTACTGTCGATTTCCCCTTTTATGGCTGTTAGTATTTGCCTTATGTATTGAGGTGCTCCTATGTTGGGTGCCTAAATATTTACAATTGTTATATCTTCTTCTTGGATCGATCCCTTGATCATTATGTAGTGTCCTTCTTTGTCTCTTCTGATAGTCTTTATTTTAAAGTCTATTTTGTCTGATATGAGAATTGCTACTCCAGCTTTCTTTTGGTTTCCATTTGCATGAAATATCTTTTTCCATCCCCTTACTTTCAGTTTGTATGTGTCCCTAGGTCTGAAGTGGGTCTCTTGTAGACAGCAAATATATGGGTCTTGTTTTTGTATCCATTCAGCCAATCTGTGTCTTTTGGTGGGAGCATTTAGTCCATTTACATTTAAGGTAATTATCGATATGTATGTTCCTATTCCCATTTTCTTAATTGTTTTGGGTTCGTTATTGTAGGTCTTTTCCTTCGCTTGTGTTTCTTGCCTAGAGAAGTTCCTTTAGCAGTTGTTGTAAAGCTGGTTTGGTGGTGCTGAACTCTCTCAGCTTTTGCTTGTCTGTAAAGGTTTTAATTTCTGCATCAAATCTGAATGAGATCCTTGCTGGGTAGAGTACTCTTGGTTGCAGGTTTTTCTCCTTCATCACTTTAAATATGTCCTGCCAGTCCCTTCTGGCTTGCAGAGTTTCTGCTGAAAGATCAGCTGTTAACCTTATGGGGATTCCCTTGTGTGTTATTTGTTGTTTTTCCCTTGCTGCTTTTAATATGCTTTCTTTGTATTTAATTTTTGACAGTTTGATTAATATGTGTCTTGGCGTATTTCTCCTTGGATTTATCCTGTATGGGACTCTCTGTGCTTCTTGGACTTGATTAACTATTTCCTTTCCCATATTAGGGAAGTTTCCAACTATAATCTCTTCAAATATTTTCTCAGTCCCTTTCTTTTTCTCTTCTTCTTCTGGAACCCCTATAATTCGAATGTAGGTGCATTTAATGTTGTCCCAGAGGTCTCTGAGACTGTCCTCAGTTCTTTTTATTCTTTTTTATTTATTCTGCTCTGTAGTAGTTATTTCTACTATTTTATCTTCCAGGTCACTTATCCGTTCTTCTGCCTCAGTTATTCTGCTATTGATCCCATCTAGAGTATTTTTAATTTCATTTATTGTGTTGTTCATCATTGTTTGTTTCATCTTTAGTTCTTCTAGGTCCTTGTTAAATGTTTCTTGCATTTTGTCTATTCTATTTCCAAGATTTTGTATCATCTTTACTATCATTATTCTGAATTCTTTTTCAGGTAGACTGCCTATTTCCTCTTCATTTGTTAGGCCTGGTGGGTTTTTATCTTGCTCCTTCATCTGCGGTGTGTTTTTCTGTCTTCTCATTTTGCTTATCTTACTGTGTTTGGGGTCTTCTTTTTGCAGGCTGCAGGTTTGTAGTTCCTGTTGTTTTTGGTGTCTGTCCCCTGTGGCTAAGGTTGGTTCAGTGGGTTGTGTAGGCTTCCTGGTGGAGGGGACTAGTGCCTGTGCTCTGGTGGATGAGGCTGGATCTTGTCTTTCTGGTGGGCAGGTCCATGTCTGGTGGTGTGTTTTGGGGTGTCTGTGGACTTATTATGATTTTAGGCAGCCTCTCTGCTAATGGGTAGGGTTGTGTTCCTGTCTTGCTAGTTGTTTGGCATAGGGTGTCCAGTACTGTAGCTTGCTGGTCGTTGAGTGAAACTGGGTGATGGTGTTGAGATGGAGATCTCTGGGAGATTTTCGCCATTTGATATTATGTGGAGCTGGGAGGTCTCTTGTAGACCAGTGTCCTGAAGTTGGCTCTCCCACCTCAGAGGCACGGCACTGACTCCTGGCTGCAGCACCAACAGCCTTTCATCCACACAGCTGAGAATAAAAGGGAGAAAAAGTAAAGAGAAAGAATTAGTTGAAGTAGAAAGAAAGAAAGGAGGGAGGGAGAGACGGAGGAAGGAAGGAAGGAAGGAAGGAAAGAAGATAAAGTAAAATTTAAAAAGTAAGATAAAATATAATAAAGTTATTAAAATAAAAAATAATTATTAAGAGAAAAAAATTAAAAAAAAAAAACAAAAACGGACAGATAGAACCCTAGGACAAATGGTGGAAGCAAAGCTATACAGACAAAATCTCACACAGAAGCATACACATACACACTCACAAAAAGAGGAAAAGGGGAAAAAATCCTAAACCTTGCTCTCAATGTCCACCTCCTCAATTTGGGATGATTCGTTGTCTATTCAGGTATTCCACAGATGCAGGTTACATCAAGTTGATTGTGGAGCTTTAATCCGCTGCACCTGAGGCTGTTGGGAGGTGTTTCCCTTTCTCTTCTTTGTTCTCACAGCTCCCAGGGGCTCAGCTTTGGATTTGGCCCCGCCTCTGCGTGTAGGTCTCCGGAGGGCATCTGTTCTTCGCTCAGACAGGACAGGGTTAAAGGAGCCGGTGATTCCAGAGCTCTGGCTCACTCAGGCCAGGGGGGAGGGAAGGGCACGTAGTGTGGGGCGTGTCTGCGGCGGCAGAGGGCGGCGTGACGTTGCAGCAGCCTGAGGCGCGCTGTGCGTTCTCCCGGAGAAGTTGTCCCTGAATGCCGGGACCCTGGCAGTGGCGGGCTGCACAGGCTCCCCGGAAGGGGTGTGTGGATAGTGACCTGTGCTCGCACACAGGCTTCTTGGTGGCGGCAGCAGCAGCCTTAGCGTCTCATGCCCGTCTCTGGGGTCCGCGCTTTTAGCCGCGGCTTGCGCCCGTCTCTGGAGCTCCTTTAAGCAGCGCTCTTAACCCCGTCTCCTCGCGCACCAGGAAACAAAGAGGTAAGAAAAAGTCTCTTGCCTCTTCGGCAGGTCCAGACTTTTCCCCGGACTCCCTCCCGGCTAGCCGTGGCGCACTAACCCCCTGCAGGCTGTGTTCACGCCGCCAACCCCCGTCCTCTCCCGGTGCTCCGACCGAAGCCCGAGCCTCAGCTCCCAGCCCCGCCCGCCCCGCCGGTGAGCAGACAAGCCTCTCGGGCTGGTGAGTGCCGGTCGGCCCTGATCCTCTGTGCGGGAATCTCTCCGCTTTGCCCTCTGCACACCTGTTGCTGTGCTCTCCTCCGCGGCTCCTAAGCTTTCCCCCTCCGCCACCCGCAGTCTCCGCCCGCGAAGGGGCTTCCTAGTGTGGGGAAACCGTTCCTCCTTCACAGCTCCCTCCCACTGGTGCGGGTCCCGTCCCTATTCTTTTGTCTCTGTTGTTTCTTTTTTTTTGCCCTACTCAGGTACGTGGGGGTTTTCTTGCCTTTTGGGAGGTCTGAGGTCTTCTGCCAGCGTTCAGTAGGTGTTCTGTAGGAGTTGTTCCACGTTTAGATGTATTTCTGGTGTATCTGTGGGGAGGAAGGGGATCTCCGCCTCTTACTCTTCCGCCATCTTCCCGGAAGCCTCTCGAGACACTTGTTTCGAATTTAAAAATCTGTGCCAGTTTTTTTAACCATTCATCGACTGATGGACATCTAGATGCTTCCAATTTTGTACGATTATGAATAGAGCAGCTATAAACATCTCGGTACCTGTTTTTGTGTAAACATAGATCTTTACTTCTCTGGGATAATTGTCCAGAAGTATAACTGCTGGGTTACATGGTAGTTACATGTTAAGGTGTTTTCTTTTGTTGTTATTATTTTTAACCTGCCAAGTAGTACCAGAGTGGCTGCAGTGTTCTTCATTACCACCAGTAATATAACATTATCCACTTTCTCTGCATCCTCACTAGCATTCGGTCTTGTCATTAATTTTTATTTTAGTCATTCTGATAAGTGTTTAGTAGTATCTCACTGTGGGTTTAATTAACATTTCCTAATGGCTAATGATATTAAATAACCTTTCCTGTGCTTATTTGCCATCTGTATGTCTTCTGTGAAATGTTTCTTCATGTCTTTTGCCCATGTGTTAATCAGTTTGTTTGATTTTGTACTGGTGAGTTTTGAGAGTTCTTTATTCTAGATATTTTGTTGGCTATGTGGCTTGATTCTCTTACTCTGTAGCTTGTCCTTGCATCTTCTTAATAGGGTCCTATGCACAGTAAAAGTTTTTATTTTTAATGAGGTCCGCTTATTAATTTTTCCTTTTATGGATCATGTTTTTGGTATCAAGTCTAACAACTCTGTCTAGTCCAAAATATTGAAGATTTTCTCATTATTTTTTTCTAAAAGGTTAATAGCCTCACATTTTACCTTTAAGTCTTTGATACATTCTGAGTTAATTTTGTGTTAGCAGTAAGACTGAGATCAAGGTTTATTTTATTGCCTAGATATGTCATTGTTTCAGCAGTAAGTTGAAAGACCACCTATCCTCCCTTGAATTGCTTTTGAACTTTTGTCAAAACATCAGTTGGGGATATTTATGTGCATCTATTTCTGTGTCCTCTGTTCTTTTCCATTGATCTGTGTATCTATTTGTCTAGCAATACCACACAATCTTGATTACTGTAGCCATATAATGTCTTGAAATTGGGTAGGTGGATTCCTCCTATTTTATTGTTCTTTTTCAAAATTGTTTTAGCTATTTTAGTTTCTTTGTCTCTTCATATACATTTTAGAATAATATTGTCTAGATCTATGAAAAAATCTTGCTTAGGTTTTGATATGAATTGCATTATAGCTGTATATCAATTTGAGAAGAACTGATATCTTTACTATGTTGAGCCTTCCAATCCATGAACATATATGTCTTCATTTTTTAGACTTTTTAATCTCTCTCATCAGTTGTGTAGTTTAAACACACAAGTCTTGTACGTGTTTTGTTGGATTTACATCTAAAATATTTCATTTTTAAAAAACTATTTAAAAAAGTATTGTATGTTTAATTTTGTTGTCCACATGTTCAATTGCTAGCATATAAATATACAACTGCCCTCCTACATTCTTTTAGCCACAAATTCTCTCTGTTTTCTTTCATATGAGAATGGCTTATTTCTTCTTCATTCATGCCTACTTTCACTGGGCATAGAATTCTGGGTTGGCATATCTTTTTTTCAGCACCTGAGAAATATCCTGCCACTTCCTCTGGTTTCTATGGGAGCTGATAAGGGATCTGCTGTTATTTTAATTGCTTTTTCCTCTATAGGTAAAGTGTCATTTTTTTTCTCATTACATTCAAGATTTTTCTTTGTCTTTAGTTTTCAGAAGTTCAATTATGATGTTTCTTGGCATGAGTTTCTTTGTTTGCTTATTTGTTTTTTTCTGTTTGGGGTTCACTCAGCTTTGAATCTGTAGGCTTATGTCTCTTGCCAAATTTGGAATCTCTCATCCAGTACTTTTTCAGCCCTGACCCCTTGCTCTTCTCCTTCTTGAACTCTCCAGTCAAGAATATTAGCTATTTTGTTATAGTTCCACAGGTTTTCAAGGCTCAGTTCATTTTTTTCAGTATATATTTCTCTGTTTTTCACATTGTATAATATCTATCTTTCTAACTTCCATTTCATTAATCTTTTCTTTGTTCCCTCTATTCTGCTGTTGAGCCAATTACTAAGCTTTTAATTTCAGTTATTACATTTTTTTCAGTTCTAAAGTTGCCATTTGGTACTACTTTATATGTTCTATTTCTTTGTTGAATATTTCTATTTGTTCGATGAAATTTTCTTTTTTTTTTCATTTATTTCAAGCATGTTGGTAATTACATGTTGAAGCATTTTTATCACAGATGTTTGAAAATTGTTGTTAGATAATTCTAACATCTCTGTCATATCGTTGTTTGGCATCTACTGATTGTCTTTTTTATCCAGTTTGAGATCTTCCCAGTTCTTGGCATGACTAGTAATTTTAAATTGAACTCTGGACATTTTCCTCTTATCTTCTGAGACTCTGAATCTTATTTAAATACATTTTCCCTCAGACACTACTCCAGAGAGAAGGAAGGGAGGGGCACCACCTCCTTACTGCCAAGTAGAGGTAGAAATTCAAGTTCCCACACAACCTCCATTGATAGGTGTGACATGTGCATGTGTGCGTGTGTGTGCACATGTGTGTTTGTGTGTGGGCTCCTTGTTACTGCTGGGCAGGGGTGAGAGTTTGGTGATACAAGCTGTCTCCACTGACATCAGCAGATGTGAACTCATTATCTCTGAGTTAATGTGAAAGTTCTGACCCTCCACTCAGCCCCCAATGTGATTTCTACTGACACCATTGGGAGTGCGGGGTGGGTACTTATTACTGAAACCTGGGAATGAAAGTCCTATCTCCCTATTTGATTTTTTCTGACAACAACCTGGCATGTGTTTGGGGCACTTGTTACAAACTCTTGAGGGTATAAGTCTGGATGCCTCTCTCAGCCTTTGTCAGCATGGATGGAGGCATGGTTACAGCTCCTCTTTGATATTTGCCTAGAGTAGAATGCTTATTGTCTAAAATTTTTCTATTTTTTACTTTTTCCTTTTCCTCATTTTTTTGGGGGATGCTAGAGATCAGGCTTTCACTGGGGATTTTTGTCTGTACTTATTGGTGTTTCTGGGTTATCAGCTTCTCATCTCCAAGTCTAAGATGTACAAGGTAGAAAGAAAACCCAAGGAACTTACTGTCATTCCTTGGACCTTGTGGTCCCCAGATCACTGCCTTCTTTTCTATACCTTTCAGAGCCTTCTGATATTTGTTTAGTATATAACGTCCAGGAATTTTAGTTGTACTTAGCATGAATAATAGGGAAAAATATGTTTACTCCATTTTCCCAGAAGTGGTAGTGACCCTTGGCTTTTTAAAATATCCTGTTCTTTAGATTTTAGCTTAATATTCCTCCATCTGCAAAACATCCTCTCACTTCCCTTAGGACCTAAGTCATCTGAACATTAGAGACTCTCATAGAGTATGCATTTCTCTTCTTAGAATGTATTTACAATAGAAATTTTAAATGAATTTGACTGATTATTTGATTAATGAGTTTCCTTAATTGGACCCTAAGAGTCATGTGTGTAGTGATCATGGCTGTGTTTTAGTTATTATTTTATTCACAGTGCCTAATAGTCTGCCTGGCATTAATAGTAGATTCTCAATAATCTTTGTAGAATGAATAAGGCAGTGCAATAAAGTAGAAGGGGCTTTAGTTTTGCAATTAAATTTTGCCACTTCACTAGAAGTGTAATCTTTATAAGTCTTTTTTGTCCTTTACTTTCTATTTTCTCACATGTTGATATTAAGTGATACAACATGTAAGATTTTTCACTCAATTCATCGGGTGACACGATGACTTCCAATTTCCAATAGCTATTATTTCTCTTTTTCTGCTTTCTCTCTTTCTAGGAAGCTTCAGTCTTGCTTTTTTGTTTGTTTTACTTTTTTTTTTCTTCTGTGTTTGGTGACAAGCACAGTGCCCAGGACATGATGGAAACTCAAAAATTATTGAGTGGAATTAAATTGATATGCTTATTATTACTTAGTGGAACTTATATGAGTTTTCTGATATAATATCACATACCTAGGAAAATGTAAATAAAAAGAATTAAAATTTATAGGGGGAAAGAATTTTGTTTAGAAGTGAAAAGCTGTTTTGTCAATAATTCACCCATGAACTAAAAGAGTAGCAGGCTGAAAATAGTAAATACATTCAAGGAAAGAGTACAGATATTTATTCTATAATAAATGCCACAGAAAGTTACAAAAACAAGTCCATTTGGAAACATAAAAAGAATGTGAACTGTGTTTAGAGGCCAAAAAGTCCTCTGAAAAAATAGATAAAAGAATTGTTGTCAAATGGAATCAGTTTTATCTCTTAGAGTCAGGAAAAGGGAACAAGGAAAAATGGACTTCAGAATACATACTTGACACTGCTCATGGGAGAGAAAAACAGAGAGAAAGAAAAGGAGGTTCAAAGCCTTTTGCTGACCTTTTTTTCAGCAGATCACGTCTGGGGCCTGGGTTTGCAGCACTGCCCACCGGGTGACTGTAAAGGGGTTATCCTTGGGGCTAAGAATGCCTGTTGAATTTTGGACAGTGTGATATACACAACATAGTAGATGGCCCATCTCCTGAGAAAGCTGTAATTTGCGGTTGTAAGAAAGGAAGAGAAAATCACAAAGAAATCCAGAACATCTCTGTTCAGATGTGAATGAAAATGCTGAGACAGTGAATGTGTATAAATCATGGTAAGTTTTTATTGAAGATATACTATGAGCTTGGTACTGCTCTATGAGCTTTACATTAATTAAATCATTTGTCCTATTATGATTGGTGTTCATACCATGACATTCATGTCGGGATATAGAAGTTACAACATTCTTGTAGGTTTATTAATACTCTCTCTCTTCTCAGGTTGGAAGTTGGGAGATGATGTTTGGGATGGGAGAAGAGATACTTCACACTCCACTGCTATGCTTTCTGTTATGGCTAGAACTGTTCCCCCCAAATTCATATCCGGAAGTATTAATCTCCAGTACCTCAGAAAGTGACCTTATTTGAAAATAGGGTTGTCGCAGATGTAATTAGTTAAGCTGGGGTCACAGTGGACTTGGGTAGAACCTAATTTCTGTTGTTTAAGCCACCCAGTTTGTGGCACTTTGTTTTGGCAGCCCTAGCAAACTAACATACTTTACATGGAGCACTGACCTTCATGATTTTGAAGCTTATGTATCCTTTTGAAAATATAAAACAATGGAAGTTCTCTCTTGAAAAATGCAAATAGCCACAATTTCACGTACAGTTTCCAAAGTTCACAGGTGTTCTGCCGTCCATCTACAGATCCCACCCCCAGTCTCAGGTCAGACCGAGAACCTTTGTCCTAGAGTCTGTGTGACCTCACCTGACCCCTTTCTTAGGCAATGCCTCCTGAACACATGGCCCTGCACTGAACACTTCCCATGAGAAGAACCTCTCTTTACTATGCGACAGTATCTTACAACAGAGGGCAATTCTGCTCTTAAGAGCTGGTCCAATGGAGCTGTGACTCACATCAGTGTATTCAACTTAGAGATACCATGGGCCTTACCACAGTCCCCTGCTAAAGCATACAGCTGCTTTTCTATGTCCTTTTTCTTGTTTTAAATTAAAACAATCTTTCTATTGTAATTGCTACATGTAATTTATAGGGCAAGTATAGACATAGGGAGAGGAAGCAGTTGCTGTTTTGGCGTGCTGTAGGGAAAGAACTTGAGCTCAAAGGGACTACTTCTATTTATATTTAAAACTCCAAATATAGTTTTGGGGGCTGTGGGGTAAAAAGAAAAGCAAAGAGACTGAGGAAGTGGTTCCTGAAAGGATAGACGGGCTCTTGCAGAGGAGGTGAGAGGAAGCCAAAAACTTACTCTGCTTCCTTCACCCTCTACTTGGCACTGTGAGTGTTTGCACATATTCTGGATCTCACAGAGTATGTTCTGTGTGCATGAGACTGAAAGGCTTTATGAGGAGAAATGTAAGAAGCACCTGCCTACATCCTTCTCTGTGTGTGTTTGTAGCTGTGTCTTGCTGTCTAGAGGTTGGCTTTCTCCTCCCACTCAAATAAGACCTATCTCTGTTACTGTGGTGGAAACTCTGTGAAACTCAGTCTGTCTTCTGTTGTCATTTGCTAGACTCAGATAGGATTGCCCTCGCCCTGGCTCCATGTTGTCCTTGAAGAACGTCCTTTACCTGCGTTTATATGACTTTTCTCTGTCATTCGCTTTGCGGAAGAGATACCTTGTCTTGATATTGCCAATGCCCCTCATATATCGACTCACAAGAGTGAGTCTGTGTTTTTCAGCTGTCATTATTATCCTCAAACAAACATTAAACACAGTCTGGCGGATAATCCGGTCCGCACATGGAATGAAATTTCAGAAAGCCCAGTTCAGAAAACCTGTTATTTGCCGCCATAGGATGGAGGGATCCTCATTTGGGATTCTTCCTCTCGTGGAAATCCTGCTCACGTTTCACCACCTGAGGCGCATGCCACCTCCAGGAAGCTAGATCTCTCAACTGCATGGGATTTTGACATTTCATGATTTTCCTTAGGTCATAGTATGGTACTTAGGGGGAATCTGTCTGCCCATGAGATCATAAGGTTCTGAGGACAATGCCTGGCCTTATTCGTTTTGCAGTCTCCCTCAGTACTTCACACATGATGCCCACAACAGAGTGCTTTGGGATTTTTATTCCCGAAGCCTTCTAACACCTGGCTCTGCCACTTAGTCTTCTCACATTAATCGGAATTGGGGTTGGCTTTTGAATTTGAGGTAGAAAGTACTTTGGCAGATGCAAACGTGAAGAATGTAGGCAAAGGGACATCAAAAGAGATGTCAGTCACTATCATTTACTGAGATCTTACAGAATGCCGTGAAAATGTAGTAGGAATTTATAAGACAGGAAAATAGAGAGTAAGGGAGCAAGTTGAAATGGGGACATTTAGGATAATTTAAAGATTGTAAAATATTTAGATTTATATAGCAGTTTGCTTTCAAGGAACTTAAAGGAATTACAGTAATATAGGCACAGGTCAATCTCTTGCTATAAATTTTATAGCAGAAACAACATAATGCCTGAAATCAAATGAGAATTCAGTTATTTGTGGGATGAAGACGTGATGTACTTGGAGCTTTGGAAGAAAGAGTGTTGATTAAAGAAGACCACTGGCCTGCCAGAGGATGGTAGAAAGCCAAGACTCAATTCTAGACCTTAGCCTTACTGAACTTAAGGAAGATACACGGAGGAGAGGGGTGGAAAACAGTGGTGAGAGTTAATCAGATTATGAATAGGGTGAAAAGATAGATACGATGTTAGTATAAATGCAAATTATTGGCCCCTGGCTGTAATCTGCTTAGTTACAGAGGCAGCACTGCTCCCCTCCCCAAAACTTGAATTTTAGATATGCTGTAATCTAACAAATCTGATAGGAGGAAGTTTTTTATAGTGATAAGGACACTTAAAATGAGACCCTCTTAATAAATGTTTAAGCATACAATACAGTGTTGCTAATTATAGCCACAATGTTTTACAGCATATATATGGAACTTAATCATCTTGCATAACTGCTTTTTAAGACATGCCTCGGGCTGCCTTAAATCAAGGTAGCCATCCCTTCCGTCAGGCCTCTCACTGGAAAAAGAAACACTTTGAGTAAGTCACAGTGAGTAACCCTAAAATAAGACTGATAGTGTTCTTTTTCTCTGGATGTAATGCAGAGTGGGTACAAAAGTGTGTAGGGAAGTTGTATATATTGACAGAAAATTATAGTGAGAGTGGAGAAGGGAAACAGCCCAGCTTACCATCATTTGTTTGGTAAATATTTATCCAAAACTAACTACGTGTCAGTAAATATCCCTGTGGTGGGAAACACATTGGTACGTTTGGGGAATAATAAGGGCGATTTGGCTTAGAGCAGTAAAAAAAAAATGGGAGAACAGGATAGTAGGAAATAAGATCTGAAGGGTGGCCTGGGCCAGATCAGGAGGCAGTGAGCAGCTGGGTTTTATTCTAAGTGTGATGCCTGGACCCTGGAACCTTTGGAGCAGCATAACAGGATTTAGCCTTTACAAGCTCTGTCTGCCTGCTCCATGGAGAATGAAGTGTGGGAGGGCAGGCACAGAAGCAAGCCGGCTGGCGGGGAGGCTGCTGCGTTTGCTGAGGTGAGAGTTAATGATAACACACAAGGATGGTGGCAGGGGAGGCGGCAAACGTGACTGGTTTAGGAAATGTTCTGATATACATAAGCTGACAAGACTTGCTGATAGATTTATTGCAGGGGAGACAGAGAGAGAAGTCAAAGATGGCTTCTGGGTTTTCAGACTTAGCAACTGAGTCAGTTAAAGAAGGAGCAGGCTCTGGAGGGGTGATTAAGGCTGCTGCTTTGGGCAGATGCTTAATAGACACCCAGTGGAAATGAGGAGTAAGCTATTGGATATGAGCCTGGGATTCAGGGGGAGGTCAGGGCTGGATATATACCTTTAGTAGTCATTAGCAGAGAGATGGTATTTGCACGCAGGGTCTGGGTGAGACCATTAGGAAGAGTGTTGATAGAAGAGGAGATGGACCCCTGGACTGAGTCTCATGGCACTCTGGTAATTAAAAGCAGGAAGGAGAAAAGGAGCAAGCAAAGAAGGCTGAGAAGGAGAGGCTGCTGAAGAAGCAGAAACATTAGGAGGGTAGATGTCAAAAACAAGAACATGTCCAATGCTGCTCACAGGTTGAGAAAGGTGAAGCTGGAGAGGTGGCCACTGGGCGTGGCAAGATGAAGGTGCTGATAAACTGAAGTGCGTTGAGTGGAGAGTAAGAAGTGAGGAAACTGAAATAGCTATTTCAACTAGCTTTAGCTATAGAGAGAGCAGTAGATAGAAACAGGGAAACTTCACCTATTGTAACAGGAGGGAAGGTGGAATTTAAGGGCATGGATGCAGGTAAAGGTTGACTTGATTTTGAAAACAAGAAGTTGTTATTTTCACATCACAAGAAAAATGGAAAACAACTATATTCTTCTCAAAAGCATTCATCACCATATTTGTTGCCTGATGAGATGTTAGATCACAGAAGAGTGGAAACTGCAATAGGGCTTGTGAATATTCACTTGGTGTAAATTTGTTTTCATGCTTCACATTCATACACAAGTTGTTTCAATCAGTCATTTTAGTTTCAGAAAAGCTTTCTACTCAATTCTGTATAGAAAAGTAAATAATACAAGAACATTTTAAATTGCTGTTTGGCATCAACATGAAATAAAATTACGCTTTGATTACTCTCTTCTGTCCCATGAGTCTCTCTAGAAGTATAAAAATACAATAGTGGAATATTCAGTGATAACAGGTAATTCTACAAATGGTCATGCTTCTGAATTGTTATGTATTGCAGTAAGCATAAATAAATAAGCAAAACCCAGCTTGCTCTGGTCAGTCTTTGCAATATTCAGAATTTTAATGCTGTGTTTGCCTCTGCTTTGCTGATAACAGTGGGCTAGGAATTTAGCTATTCTGCGACCAGTCAAATATATAAAATTGTTGACAAGGGACCAGTATTTTAATAGCTCAGTGTCCTCTTAATGAAGCGGTGTTAATACATTTTCTTCTAATTTCGGTATCATAGTAAAATATATGTAACATGAAATTTACAATGCTAACCAATTTAAATGAAGAGTTAAGTGGTATTAAAGACATTCATACTGTTGTGCAACCAACACCACCATCCACATCCAGAACTCTTTTCATAATAATGTGGAATGTTTCCTGAATTTCCTGTATGACATCGTTGAGCAGGTGTCACGCTAATCTTCTCTGTATTGTTCCAATTTTAGTATATGTGCTGCTGAAGTGAGCACTGGTACACATTTTAATGAAAACACTTATTTACATAAAGAAGAAAAAATTATAGAGACTGTGAGTCTGAAAGACAAGCAAGATCCGTTTAATGACTATTATAAAAAAAGGGCTTTGATCAATTCTATAATGCTCCCTATCAGGGTATTGAGGCATGGAAGGTGAGTAAAATACCTTCTGATTCTACACGCAGAGACAGAATATAGGGATAGGTTATCTGATCCAAAATGATCATTGCTGTATTTTCCTAATTTATCTGGTTGAAAATGAAACAACTGAAAAGTGATTAAATCTAGATTAAATGCGTTCTTAATATATTCCAGGCACTATGCTAAATAATGCACAATGCATTGTCCAGCTTAATTCAAAAAGAATGCAATGAGGTAATTCCCTTATTTTCATTTTAAGGATAGTAAAACTAAGATTCAGAAATAGTAGTATAATTAACTACACATGGTCTTACAACCAGTAAGCTATGGGTGAAAGACATGGCTCTGGGTCAGCCTGCCCATATAGCCCTTGCTCTTAATCTCTGAGATCTGCTGTGTCTAAGACCACATCTGCCCCCCACTTTCTCAATTTAGGGCCTTAGACAGCCTCCACAAACACATCCTCTTCTTACGAACACATCCTGTTCTTATGAACACATTAGTTTTGCTTGTGCAATCATTTATATGCTGAACAATGATACTTACCTCACCCAAGTTTTGAGTTGAACTCTCACTATTATCTCTAAATGTTTTACAAGCGAACGTTTTCTCAATAGCCACACTCAAGATTTGTGGTTGGGAGGACTGAGAAAGATTTCATCAATATACTCTGGTGCAGTTTCTCTGTATTCATGCTCATAATTTGCTGACTTCTGGAATGATGGCTTTGAAATTAGAACATCTCTTGAAATAAAACTGCTGTGCCAGAAGACCCCATTTAGAATTCCATTACAGCCCTGATGTACAAACATTCTTGCATCTACATTTTGATCCCAACACCTGTTATGCACTAAGAGCTATATCTGTTTCCAGAATTTTCCCTAGTGGAGCTTTATTATCACCCATTCAGGAAGCCCTTAAATATCTGTCAGCCGTTGGTGAGGTTTCTGCTTGTTTTATTTAGACTTTGTTTGTGGGCTTTCCTCACACAGCGCTCCCACTCCTGTTATATTTTTTAAATTTATTTTTTATTTTATTTATTTTTGGCTGTGTTTGGTCTTCGTTGCTGCGCGTGGGCTTTCTCTAGTTGTGGCGAGCGGGGGCTACTCTTCGTTGCGGTGCGCGGGTTTCTCATTGCAGTGGCTTCTCTTGTTGTGGAGCACTGGCTCTAGGCATGCGGGCTTCAGTAGTTGTGGCTCGCAGGCTCAGTAGTTGTGGCTTGCAGGCTCAGTAGTTGTGGCTTGCAGCGTCTAGAGCTCAGGCTCAGTAGTTGTGGCACACGGGCTTAGTTGCTCTGCGGCATGTGGGATCTTCCCAGACCAGGGCTCGAGTCCGTGTCCCCTGCGTCGGCAGGCAGATTCTTAACCACTGCGCCACCAGGGAAGCCCTCCACTCCTGTTATTTACGAGCAGCTCTCTGTTGTGGAAAGAGCATGGTTCTAGAAGACACCCCTGACCCTGGTTTGACTTTGACTCCTCCACTTATTGTACATAATGCACAATTGTGTTCAACTATTTTTGATTCCTAAGATTACAGACATAATTTTAGATTTACTTAAGATCAAGTAAAGATTTATACAGTTGAGTGAAAAAATATTTCATGTTTGTTGGGGGGAGCGGTAGAGGGGATTGGTAAAGGGCTTTAATTTTACCCCAACCAATCTAAGTGGTAAAAGAAGCTGGTCTGGGTGAGCTCCATGTTCCTCTCATGTGTCCTTCCTTCCCACACTCCTTCTGTTCTCTTACCTGAGCTTCCCCCAGCAGACCTGACCAGCCATAGGCACCAGCCCATAGTTCAGGATAGATGCACGTGGGCAGGAGGGTAGAAGTAGGGGATGACTTTCCTAATCCCTTTTCTTTACTCTCCTCCTTCCAACCCGGATTCTGTGCTGCTGGAAAATGTATCCCAGCACTGAGGCCCTCAGACAACTGTACCGTTTCAGAAGCCAGGCTGGCTTTTCTCTTCATTTACAATTTTGTAAATTCTGAGAGAATTGTTTTTTATTTATTTAAGAAAATGTGGTATATACATACAATGGAGTACTATTTGGCCTTAAAAAAGAAGGAAATTCTGCAATATGCTGTCACATGGATGAATCTTGAGGACATTATGCCAGAAAGACAGTTTCAGTTATGCAAGATGAATAAGTTCTAGAGAGCTGCTGTACAATGTTGCACCTGTAGACCACAAATGCTGTATTACACACTTATCAATTTGTTAAGAGGCTAGTCCTCATGTTAAGTGTTCTTGCCACAATAAAATAAAATTAAAGAAAAAAATAGCTGCTTTTTAAATCTAGATTTCCAGTGGAGAAGGCTAGATTGCACTTGAGTTCTGCTTAAACTTCCAAAATGCATCTGGGCTCTCTAATCTGGTAAGTTTTTATCCCCACCATGTAATTTAACAGTGTGGAGCGAAGAGCTGACTTTCTGGGCCTTGCTGTGCTCTTTTAGATTATGTTACCCAGAAAAAAAATCCAGACCGAGTACCATAAACAAAATACATCTTAAAATCAGGGCTATTGCTTAAATGAATAAACTTTTGAATGCGTAAAGATATATGATATTTCGCATGTTATCATTTAGGAGATGAAATACTACTTTGAAGTTTGAGTTTCCTTTTCCCCCCCTAACTTTCACTTACTTTCTGAAGTTTGTGCCAAATATAATTCTTGATAAAGCAGACACTGTTTCTTCAACATGAGCAATTCTCAATGTTTTCAGCTTCTAATTTTGTTGCCTCAATTTTAATTGTAATTTGTGTTTTCTGAGCCAGAATTGTTTCAAATGAGCACAAAAGTTTCCATTGTTCTGTGTCTTACAATATGAGTATGCCTGAGTTGCAGTCATTAAAATCCTCACATGGGTCGTTTTTGTTATTGTTCCCCGGGGCCCCCTCTACCCCGACTTTTTTTTTTTTTTACATGAGTGAGCTAAGAAGCAGCAACTATTTTAACAATTTATTTAAATAGAAAATGAGTGACTGTGTGTCTCCTAGAAAGATGGTCATCAGATGTCTTTTTAAACTCTGACTGCTACAAGTAAATTTAGCCACAGTGCATTGCTTTCTGAATGCTTCCAGAATGGAACACTGTGCTTTGATTGTTGCTTTGGGAGTCTCATTAAGACTCTAAAAGGTCAAAGGAGTAAGGACTGGAGCAAAATATGTTCACTTACAATACACACAGCACAATCCAAATGCAGAAGTCAGCTACATGCACGATGTGTTTCTACCAGAGTATTCGTACAATAGAGAACCCTGTTCTTGTCTAAATGGTTGCATTTATTCTACCAAATATCTACATTGTTGTTACTAGTGGAGAAATATTTCAGATTGCCAATTGTTTGCTTCATAAACTAATTTCTGAACAGAGGATGATGTTGGAATCAGATATTTTTGCCATAAAATGAAATCGCTATCTCCATAGGTTTTCCTGTCTTAAGCGATGGACATTTTTCATAAAGCCTCTGCCCTAACACACACTTTAAAAATTTCATGAGGTGAAGACAGAATGCAATGATTTTGGCCCCTGGAAAATTGCCCTTGAAGGAGGACATCAGATTTTGACAAAGAATACATTAAGAATACAAACTAACTTAAAACTCAGTTTTCCCAGCAGAGTCTGCTCCAGCTTGAAATTTAATTATCTCAGGTACATTTCAGTAATTTGTTTCTGCTGGTAATAGGAGATTATTTTCATGCGAATGTGATGATACCCTATAGAGGAATCGGTGGGAGTTTTCCTTTAATTTGAATTTAGCCTTTAATGTTTTCCTTCTCTAACATATTAAGAGGATAGCATAATTTTAAACACCTTGCTACTTGGTTTCCCACATTCCATATTTTAGCTTTTATTTGCTTTGGCTCTTGAATATCTCAAAAATTATAATGAAGTAACCTCAGAAGTTTCCTTTTTGTGTCCATAATTGATTGCTATAGTACTTAATATTCTTATAAGGATTAAGAACTACCCTATTTCAGGGAGTGGTCCAGGTGCTAACAGTTCAACAGTGAAATACAGATAAAAATCTCTGCCTATATGGGCCTTTCATTTTCGTACGTATGTCTATACCCAAGTTTATCCTTTTCACCTCAACCTCCAGTAAAAATTTCAAAAATTTTCACCAATCTTAGAATTTTAAAGATTGCATAACTTTTTGAAGAAATCACTATGAATTATTTTCAATCTGAGGATACAGTGTGCATGGTGCTCCTTGGAGGTGAGGACTAAATCAATGCTATTTAATGTTTTTATTAATGAATAAGATCAATGATTTTTAAATTGTGTCCTTTGGAGCGCCAATGTCAGAATCCCTTCAGCTGGTGGTCACAGTTCCTGAGATCCACTTCACAGATCCTGATTCAGAATAACAAGGTGCAGATCAGGAATCTGCATTCTTAAGTAGCAGTCTAAGTGATCCCTACACATGCTGAAGTCTAAGAATCAATTACTAATTTAGACAGAGCTGAAGAAAGTGAATCTTAAATTAGAAAATGACCACAAGCAATTGGACAAAAAGGCTTGAGCCTTGTGTATTCTCAGTACATAAAGTGGTGCGAAAGGGCAAAAAAGTTATTTTCTGAGGAACTGGCACCAGAATTTCTCCTAGAGAGAAGACTGTTTCTTGTTAAGGAAATACTTTGATGTCTGCTTGGAGAGAGAAAATAAGCCTATGAGAATAAATGTCACCGAGGCACAAAGAGAAAACAAATTCGAAACAAGATTGGAGGTGCTGGGGAGGGGAGACTGAAGAGAGAAACAGAGAACCACATATCTTGGGGAGAGGCTGGCCACTAGTGGAAATGGCCTAAAAGGTGTCTAAGACTGAATTTTTAGGCATCTGTGTGGTTGTGAAATAAACTCCTTTTTTCTTCCTGAATACTCACTGATGGCTGCTACACACACAAGAGCCTGACATGAGTGGTTTTCATGGGAATCAAATTAAATGGGTGGAGATCTGTGTTGAGATTAAAGAAGAGCAGTGAGGATGGAGGAATACCTAGCCACCAGAAGTTGAGCAGAAAATGGAGGATTAAGAAGGGAGAACTCAGAGCCAGAGAGCTGGGAGAAATGGCAGAGAATTTTCAGAAATTCAGAGGGAGACAATCATCTTCCCATTGAACGAGGAGTTGGGGGTTCAAGCTAATTGTATACAGATCTTGAGGGGTAGGATGACCCAAGTGGACACTGGGCATTATGTTTAGTTACTGTTTTATGGATTATGCCTTATCTTTTCATCTAGGTTTTGAGTTTCTAGTTAGAGGGGTATTCTTGTCTTTTTTTAATTATTAATCACTTTTCTGCACGGTATATTTTGCACACTGTAGGCTGCCACACGCTTATTGAAAGTTTTTTTGTGCTAGAGTGAAAAGTGTAGTGGATTGTGAATGAAAAGTGTCCTAGATTTATGATCTTTAGGTTATTCCCTTGTGGACCTTTTAAGTTCTGGGTCCTTGAGTCTTATAGACACTTGTAGAAAATAACTTGTCTATACCTTTATTCCTAGAATGTCTGAGTTACTTGATATTTACTATTTCAGTGGAATGAAATGGTCATTCCTTTAAAATAACATCTATAAACTACTTTTCTATGTGAAAATATATGATAGATTAATTTCCTAAAGTTAGTTTAATTTCCCAGCAAGTATTTCAGACCTTATACATACTCTAAAGCCTTATGATTATTTTAACTTGGTGAGTTAAATATTTGTGGCTAAGCTCATTACATTTTTAATGCTGGAAGTACATTTATTTTCCTATGAGGATTCTAACTATTTAGAGTAATTATACTTGGCATCTAGAATTCTGTTGGAGGATGCATTAAAAAATACTACTTGACACTTCTATGGGTAAAGAAATCAAAGCATAAGTAAGTAGGTAAAAGAATGGCATTTTATCTTTGGAATTCTGGTCATAACTCTAACAGTAATGTCCATGCTGTGAGAAATTCCCTTAAATCTTTTCATCTGCAAGAGAGCTTTTCTGTTGAACTTACATATATTAGTTTACAACAAAGACTTAAAATAAGTTAGTCATTCCTCAGTATCCCCAGTGGATTGGTTCTAGGACCCCTAGAGATACCAAAATCTGCAGATGCTCAAGTCCCTCATAGAAAATGGCATAGTATCTCCATATAACCCACACACATCCTCCCGTATACTTTTATCATCTCCAGATTACGTATAATACCTGACACAATGTAAATGCTATGTAAATAGTTGCAAATAAATGTAAAGGTTATGTAAATAGTTGCTGAGCATGTGGCAAATTCAACTTTTGCTTTTTGGAACTTTCTGGATTTTTTTTTTCTTAAATATTATTGGTCTGTGTTTGGTTGAATCCGAGGATGTGGAACCCATGGATACCAAGAACAAACTGTATATGCAAATAAGTCAGTGAGAATATATTTATGTTGTGCTTTTATAACCAACCACCTTGTGTGGCAGGCAATACTATTTCCACTTTATACTCGAGTGTGGCAGGCAGTCACCCATTGGAGGGTGACCTCCAATGAGCCACAGTTCTCTCCTGATTATTTGAGTGTGGACTGGACCTAGTGACTTATTTCTAAAGAAAAGAATATGGAAAAAGTGATGGGATATTTTTCAAGATCAGGTTACAAAGAAAAGGTAGCTGCCGTTTTCCATTTCCTTTCTTTCTCTCTCATAGGCTTGCTCTGAAGGAAAGCAGCTGCTGTGTTGTGAGCTGCCCTATGGAGAGGTCCATGTGTTAAGGAACTAATATCAACAGTCAATGGCCAATGAGGACCTGAGGGCTGCCAACGGCCATATAGGTGGTTTGGAAGTATATCCAGTAGAGCCTTGATGTAACTAGACCTACGCTTTGATTATAGCTTTGAGAGAAAGCGTGAGCCAGAGGCACCAGCAAAACTGCATTTGGATTCCTGACCCAGAGAAAAATAGATAATAAATATTCATTTTTTTAAGCAGCTACATTTTTGGGTAAATTGTTGTCTTAGTCCATTCAGGCTGCTATCACATAGTACCACAAACTGGGTAGCTTATGAACAACAAAACTTTATTTCTCACAGTTTTGGAGGCTGGGAAGTCCAAGATCCAGGTGCCAGAAGATTTGGTGTCTGGTGAGACTCACTTCCTGGTTCATAAGGCATCTTATTGTATCCTCACATGGTGAAAGGGACAAGAGAGCTATCTGGAGTCTCTCTCACTAGAGCACTAATCCCATTTATGATGGCTCTGCCCTCATGACCTAATCACCTTCCAAAGACCCCACTTCCTCATACTGTTACCTTTGGGGTTTATGACTTCAACATATGAGTTTGGGGAAGACATAAACATTTAGTCTATAGCCCTTGTTATACAGCAATAGATAAACTATACATGAGGAAATTGAATCCCAGAAAGGTCATATGATTTGAACAATGTATCAGATGTAAAGAATTGAAAACGCAAGGGTTTTCTGACCACTTGGTCAGAGAAGGGCACTGAGGAGGTGGCATTAAACAGATACCTAAACGAACTGAGCCATGTGGACATTTGGGGAATAAGTGTGCAGGCAGAGAGACAGGCAAGGGCAAATGCTTTGTCATGAGAACACTGGATCAGCATCAAGGCCAATGTGGATACAGAAGAGCAAACTAGAGAAAGATACAGGGGATGAAGTCAAAGAGATAGGCAGAGGCCAGATTATGCAGAGCTTCCCAGCCATGGTAACGACTTTGGATTTTGTTCTAATTCTAGGGGGAAGACATTAGGGTATTTTAAACAGAGAAGTAATATGATTTGATGCACTTGTTAATATTTGTGGAGAATGGAAAGAGAAACAACAGGAGGAGTAAAGACCCAGTAAAAAGATTTCTTGAGGCAGATAACTTGCCTGGATGAGTGTTAATGATTACTTAGACTAGAGGTAGGAGTGAAATGGTAGTAAATGGTAGATTGAATGCTTGGAAATTGAAGTAGTTTTTATTTCTGGTTGCTTCTGTGGACATTTTTGTCAAAGAGCTTGCATTTTTGGAAGGGAGGTTTAATTGTGACGAGAATGCAATCTAGGTTTTTGATTACTGGAACTTAATGGTTTTGAAATTATGGCTGTGCTCTGCTTTAACCAAATTAGATGAGCAGTCTTGACTGAAGGCACTCAGACATTGGAGAAGACTTAGAGTCAAGGTCTGTATAAAGGCATGATACAGGTTTGGCATTCCCCTTAGATTTTGAGCGGGTGACCACGAGTGTTGGAAAGAGCCAACACTTATTTCTTTGCTTTTGCACTACACAAACTGAAGTTAGTTTTTGTTTTCCTCTCATTATCCTTTTGACCAGCTTTCCTGGCAGATCCCAGAGAACTCTCCTAACAGTTCACATTTTATAAGTGCTCTTTTTCTCAGAATGGGTATGCATATATATGTACACACACACACAAACACATACAAGGGAGAGATGGCACAATTTATTTTTGATTTTGTTGTGTATGAGAACACACATTCCTAAATAATATGGAGAGATTGTCTACGTTTGGATGTTCGTTGAGGTCCCCAGGGATCTGAACACTGGCACTTTTATTTTGAAAGGTCCTTTTGCTGCCTCATCAGCATTATCCTCCCATTTTCTTCTCAAAGGTGAATTGGGGTCTTTCATTCTTTACATCTATCCCACTAGGGGGCCTAGAGTTGAACACGGTTCAGGAGAGCTCTTTGTATACTTGATTTCTTCACAAGCTTTGTTTTGGAGAAAAAAAAAAAAAGGTAAAACTCATCTGGTGATTTTGAGTCTTTTCATTTTAGAGCAAGAAATTATGTGGTAACATTTCAGTAAGTGACACTGAAATATATTTCCCTTTTGATAAGTGTAACTGCCTTTTTCAGATTTCAGAAATAAGGTCTCATATGTATTCAATATAAATGATATGAAACATTCATTTGTCTGTGGGGTGTGTGTCAGATTTAAAGTAAAACATCTTAAAACCCACAGGTCAATTTCCTCAATAATAAATTCATGTAACTATGAATTTTAAAATAAATACATTCTTGGGGAATAAAATAAATGATATTTGAGAAGTTACTGATTATTTATTGAAGGCATTGTTTATGTTAAATGCTTTATGCTAAGTGAAATAAGTCAGACAGAGACAAATACTGTATAATAGCACTTATATGTGGAATCTCAAAAATACAACAAACTAGTGAAAATAACGGAAAAGAAGTAGGCTCACAGATACAGAGAACAGGCCAGTGGTTACCAGTGGGGTGGGGAGGGGCAATTTAGAGGTGGGGGAGTAGAAGGTACAAGGATGTATTGTACAACACGGGGAATACAGCCAATATTTCGTAATAATTACAAATGGAAAGTAACCTTTAAAAATTATATTAAAAATGCAGTTTAAGCAGTATTTTCCCAGCATTTTATCAACTAGGATCTCTCACCCTATCCACCATTGCTTGATCATCTACTACATTGATTCCACCCCAAATGAATAATGGTCCTGCAAGCAGTTGGTTGGATCTACCTACAGAACAGGCATTTCACACAGAAAGCATGTGTTATCTTACGTCTCTCAGATTGGAGAAATGTTATATCATGATGGAAATTGGAATAATTCCAGCTTCAGAAGTGTCCTCTAGAATTCCCAAATGTCACAAATTTCCATTTCAGAGTGGTGGTATCATAATTTATAAACTGCTAGGGAATTAAAAAAGGGCTAAACAACCATTAGGTTGGGTGTTACTATGTAGATGTGTGTTTTTTGTGCTTTTCCCCATTATACAAAAGCAAAGGTTTTTCATTATGCTAGCATAGTTAATTTATTATTTTCAAGCTAGTGCCTAAACTTCTGGAACACAAAAATTAATGGGCTCTTGGAAACCCTCTCTGAATTGTCCCAAAGTCAATGGTGGTTCTTCCCATCTGTCATCTTAATTTGTAGTATGTCTCCCAGATGCATTAAAACAAAGATATACACTAAACTTCCTTGCATTCCCATTGGCACTAAGTACAAAAATAAGAGTTGTCATAAATCAATTATTTACAAGAAAACTCCCAAACTTGCCAAACTGGAAGCCCTGATTTAAAATAAACTGGGATGTCACTCACTTTGCCAACCAACTCTTTCAGACTGCAAATGACATATTTATTTATAGAGCTATTGAGATAATAATGGAAGAAGGTTTAGTAGCTTATTTTCTAAACTAGCAACCAATGTTAACTCCATGAGTTTGATGACTGCTTATAAAATGATCTGTTTGCATCTGTTTTCTGTTGAAATAATTACAACTGGAAATGATGAAAATATGTTAATATTTAACATTACACTTGTTTTGGGTCATATTCTGAGAGAAGATTATTTTTTGATCCAGAACTATGGCCTTCAAAGTAATTGAGAATGAATTAATTCATGACTCCCATAGTTCTTTCCATGATAAAAGGGTAAAGGAAAATTTGGGTAAGTAATTTTAGCATTTTATGTTGTCTCATGTTGGAACTGAGCCCAGTTTAGCCTGGGGAGAATCCAAGTCACAGTTGAAAGGAAACCAAGTTTGCAGTCAAAAAACAGTACTACATACAGCAAGTCCAAAGAATGAGGCAAGCTCAAGAATGGGGGGAAAGAAATGAAGTCGGAAAGCTGGAGAAAAAGGCAGCTAGAATGTAGTTTAAGGAATTGGTCCAGGACAGAGGTTTATAACTAAGGTCAGCCATTTTCAGATAGTGCCAGCATTATCCTGCAGCAATGGTGCACGTCAAAGTAAGAGTGGAATTTATAGGAACTGTAAGAGCAAGACACAGACCTCCACTATCCCCACTCCTTACCCAAAATTGCTGTAGTTCCTTCAGTATTTATTGTTTCCTGGTACAGGATAGCTAAAAATTTGAGTGACAGGATAGCTAAAAAGTCAGGTTTCCCTAATTTTGTCCTAGTCAAAGCCTACCTTTTGGTATAGTTATGAAAAACACCCCCTTTCACTTTTCAGAGTTTCCTAGTTTGGATGATAAAGTTTATGGTCATTCTAGCAAAGGCCCAAGATGAGAAGGTATGAGCACGTTAATCCTTTGTGGATTATTATCTTATTATTATTACTATTTTTTTAATTTAAATTAAAAAAATTTTTTTAACATCTTTATTTGAATAAAATTGCTTTACATTGTTGTGTTAGTTTCTGCTGTATAAAAAAGTGAATCAGCTATATGTATACATATATCCCCATATCCCCTCCCTCTTGCATCTCCCTCCCACCCTCCCTATCCCAGCCCTCTAGGTGGTCACAAAGCACCGAGCTGATCTCCCTGTGCTATGGGGTTGCTTCACTAGCTATCTATTTTACATTTGTTAGTGTGTTTATGTCCATGCCACTCTCTCACTTCCCAGTTTACCCTTCCCCCTCCCCGTGTCCTTAAGTCCATTCTCTATGTCTGCATCTTTATTCCTGTTATTATTACTATTTACCCACAAATCCTGTTGAAATCCACATAGGAAAAGATTTGTTGATTATTCCTTCTTTGGGAGATGGCAAAGTGTATGGGAAGGGATGAGACTGTATTCCTGGAGAATTTTTTTAAAAAATTAGAGAAATTTGGTTCTAAAGTGTTCAGGACATCAAAGATCCACAGACCATGAGGGTAAATTTAAGAAAATTGATATAAAGTTAAATTACTTACCTCCATTTCATTAGGGGCTTTTCCTGAGGTTCTACCTTTTCTTTTGTTTGGAACATAGTCTTCGATTTCTTCGTTTTGCTTGACTCTGTGTTGATGTCTATGCGTTAGATAAACAGCCCCCTCTCCCAGTTTTTTTTTTTTTTTTTTTTTGCGGTACGCGGGCCTCTCACTGTTGTGGCCTCTCCCTCTGCGGAGCACAGGCTCCGAACGCGCAGGCTCAGCGGCCATGGCTCACGGGCCCAGCCGCTCCGCGGCATGTGGCATCTTCCCGGACCGGGGCACGAACCTGCGTCGTCTGCATTGGCAGGCAGACTCTCAACCACTGCGCCACCAGGGAAGCACCCCCCCCCCCAGTCTTAAAGGAGACGCCTTGGGTAGGAGATGAGCATCATTGTTCAACCCTGCCCTGGCTCTTGGTTGTCCCTCAAACCTTTGTGACCGTCCAAGTGGCCTATTTTAGTTTTAGCGGCTCCCAGTAGTTGAGGGTTTTCCTATAACTATCAGTGTCCCAAAGGGAAGGATCTCAGGCAGCACCGAGATTCAGGCAGATTGGAAGCCAGACCCTCAGGCAGCAGCTTTGAAAATATGCAAATATATACAGTCCTGTGGGACCCTGGCTTAAATCCCGTCGGCCACGGAGTCAGTGATCCAGAGTTGTCCCCTGGGTGGCAGCTGCAAAAACCAGGGCACCAGATGCACTTAAAAGCTTCCCTCCAGGAGACTGGTGCTCAGGAGCACTGCAGAGGGAGAGTGTGAAGATGGGGTGCATCCGCTGGGGTGGAGGTGAGGCGGAGGGTATAGATGGCGTGGCCAGGAAGAAGGAGAGAGATAAAGATGGCGCCGGGCAAAAAGCACGCCAAGACGGCGCCTGCCAGCTGGAGATGGACAGAAGGAGAGTGCATAGCTAGCATCTGCAGGAAAAAGAAGAAAAAAGAAAAGAAAAAAAAACTTTAGCGTTAATATATATATATATATATATATATATAGTGTCTGGGGCTAGAGCGAGGCACAGGGAGAGTGTGAAGACGGTGCCCGCCAGCCAGCAGAGGCCAGATGTGTGCTAAATTAGATGACTGCCCCTCCTGCCAACAGCTTTATGATAAGCAAATGAGCTTCATTTACAGAAGTCTGGGACCTCTCCATCCTATGCGTCCACCATGAGCCCTGGAGCTGGTGAGTCCGAGCGCTGGAGCCCTTTAAGGCTGTTTCTTAGACCGTTTTATTTTAACCTTTTGGGTAATGTGGACCGAGCCCTGGAGGTTTTTAAAGCTAGATGTTTTAGGAACTTGGCAGTCAGGGGCTGGTCTTAAAAGTTGGGGTCTCCAATGTGGGCGTCAAACCCTACGCTCCTCAGGGAGAAGCTCTGGGGTTTGAGTTCCCTCCCGATGGTGCATCGCTCTGCCCCAGGGTGGGGTTTATGGGGAGATGTGCCCCAGGCTCCCCTACCTTCTTACACGTGGGACTTAATTCTCTCATTCACCTGATGCATAGCATTTGCTCAGAGATGAGGTTTATTTCAGAGGAAGTTGTTTCATACTTAGCTGCAGATTCGGTGTGCCCGTGGAGGGAGGCGAGCCCAGAACGCTTCGATGTCTGCCTTGACCCAGAACTCATTGGTATAAAGAAATACTGACAAGCCTGGTAATTTTAAAAGGTTTAATGGAATCTTAGGGTCGCATAAAATGTAGCACAGGCCATAAATGAATCGTTAATTAAGATGAATAAGGAATGGTAAAGTTAATATTAGAATGGAGCCCTTTATTTCACGTAAGATGTTCTTTATTCAAGGGCTATTATGACAGAAACACAGTTAACACTTAGATCTTGAAAAAAGGAGAATTCTTTAGGCTTAAAAGTAAATAGGAAAATAAAACATTCATGGGAATTTGAATTTGGAGATTGAAATTAATTTATCACTTCTCATTTTACTATTCAGTGTGGTGTGTGTGTTCTAGGGGATGAGACCTTATTCATGAAAGTCGGTAAACTATTCAACTGAATGGGGCTTCGTGTGGGAACCCTGACAACAGAGGCATACGGGAGTCACTTGATCACTTGGGTATTTAGTAATGCAGTTAATGCCGTTCATTGTGTGATCATTTCTATAATGAGAAGGTGAAAGTTGATTAGTAAGTGGAACTGATTTGGAAGGAATTTATTAAAAGTTTGTGCATGACTAAGCGTTAAATAGAACATTTAAGTTCTACAACCAATGTTTTCATGAAAAATTTGAGATTATTTTTTCTAAAAATGGATCGACTCTCTTGTCCCTGGTTTTCGCTAATCTAATTTCTCCTCAATATCAAGATAAAATGGTTCATACATACTCTCACTTTCTCGCTTCCCATTTCCTATTCAACCCACTACAGTCTGGCCTTGTGCCTGTTTACAGATACTCAGAAACTGCTCTCAGAGTCATTGTGACCTGCAGTCATATATTGGACTTCACGATTGCATTTGACTTGGGGATTATTTTCTCCTTGAAATTCTGTGTTCCCTACGTGTCCTGACACCACCTTCTCATAGTTCTTTATGACCAGTTCTAGTATAATTATGTGCTGCATTTTACGATGGAAGTATGAACAAGCAACAAATAATTCTGGCTCAATCTCTTGTTTTCCTTCTTATTTGTTAATTTTCGTAGTTGGGCCAGGACATCTCAGTATCACAAACAAGAAAGCACTTCCTACACAAAGTGAATATCTAAATGTTTTGAGGACCTTATTTCTTATTTTCATTCATTTTACATATTAATGTTATACATAGTATAATATTCATTTGATAGAAGATTGCTGCCAACCTTGAAGCAGTTTCTGTTGACTCCCTGTCTTTACCTGAGTTGCAACTCCTGTCTTATCTTTGTCGCTGCATTTTGACTTTCCTCCTTTGTGGGTGTTGATACAAAGATGGAAAAGTCATGCATTTCCTTTTGTGTGGATGACATGCCCAATCCACTACTGTCTCCTCTTCTGCTACTGGTACTGGCTCCATCCTGTTGCCTTTCCTACCAATGTTCTGCTTAAAGAGTAGTTTTTTCACTCAAAGGGGAAATTTCTCTTGAAAATGTGACACCCCAATTCAATCAACACTAGAGAATTGGTTTCTACAGGAGGATAGCTCATTTAACCCCCAAATGGTAACCTTCTCTTTGATGATTACAATGTCTTGGATGAGACCTGCACATAGTGGGTGTTCAGTGAACTCCTAATACTCTTTTCAGGTACTCTAGGGATTATTCCCAGTGGAGGATAAATATGAGGGAGATGATTCTGTATCATTCTTTAAGATTCATCCAGTGTGGGATGTTTGTCCACTGATTTATCCCTGACTTTAGGGGAATACCCTGCTATTCCAGGTGTTAGAATAGTCTTCTTTGCAAATGAAAATCTTCAGGACAGAGATTGGACACAGTCAAATGCTCTTTCCATGATGGCTCCTGAAAAAAAATCTATGTAGGAAAATTTTATTATCTTTATTTTATAGACAAGGAACTTCACTGAGAGATTGTGATCCTTCTGAGGTTATTTCGCTTACACCTGCATAACTGAGACCCAGCTCAAGAGATCTGAGTCCAACTTCTGTCTACATTTCCTCCGGATTGTGTAATTTTGTTGCAATAATGTATTTTTGGAGTTATGCCTAAATCTTAAAAGAATTACTTCCAATTTTAAACATTTCTGAGTTTTAATATTCTGTAATTGAAGTTAGTTCAATATAAACAAATCTATAAACTAGAAACTCTGTATTTCAAATCTATTAAAAAGAAAAATGAAATACAATCAGCTCAATTAGTTTATCTGGTGGTCTCTAGCTAAGGAAGCATAAGCCCGTATAATAAATCCCTCCAGCAATCTGGGAATTTAGTTCAACATAAATGGTTAAATTATTATATTATTTCCTGAATGTGTCTTTCATTTTTTGAGTATTGTATTAAACCATAAATAAATTATATTAAATCTGGGGAAACAATTAGAAAAATATAAATATAAATTAATGGGAGCTTTTATGATGAATAAATGAGGAAAAGGAGTTAAACTTGAAGACAGCAGAAAGGAGTAATACCAAGTATCTATGAATAAATAAAGGTAGATCCTACGGAGAACATGGGTCAATTTTATGATTATTCGTCTTAAAATAAGGTATTAATCAACTTAACATTCTAGACAGAAAAATAATTTCTTCAAGTTTTGATATGAAAACCTCATCATTTTAAGAAGGTTTGAGTGACAGAATAAGCTTTTAGAGAAGAGAAGGAAATCCTATAATGTAAAATCCTTGAAGTCAGGTTAATGGGTGGATTAATACTCATGACATAAATCCTATAATGCAAGAGAGTGGCTTAGCTGACTTGCTGGGAACATTGCTGATTCAAATTATATTCATCTGCTTGGAAATAATACTTTGGGGGAGTCTGGGTATCTGGAAATATATTAATTTTAGCTTTTTCAAGTCAAAAGGTGTTCCAGAAACTCATCAAGTCACTCAGGCAATGGATGGAAAAATCTTCATCCTGATTTTTAAAAAATTCTCAAACTATATATACCTCAATTTAATTTTCACCTTGATTTAAATTGTAGGGACTTCTGCAGTATCATTTTAAATTTTGTCAGTGTCTTATGAGTAATAACTAAAGGATGGTTTTCTTGTTTGCTAATGATTTTATTTTCTTTTTTGGGGGGGGCCACAGTTCCCTATTTCTTATGTGAGATACCTATTTCAAAGAAACATCAGAAATGTGGTTTGTAAAATACAGATATACCTTTCTTGGTGCAAAAGGCAAATTCCTGAAAGAATGCATATAAACTCAGTTCTGGTTTCAAATGGCTTCTTGGCTAGCATTTTCTCACATTTCTACCAAAATACGAAATCAAAGAAAAAGAAGAAACTAAAGCTTTGTAGATTTGACTTTGGAGTCATGTAGTTAAAGAACACACAAACAAACCAATAGTTTCAAACTTACAAGAATGCTGTAAAGGTAATACAAAGAACACAAATATATCCTTTTTTTTTCTTTTTAATTAGACATGTGTTTCACTTTATTAGATACTGCCAGTATCTAATACTGCCATTTTACATCCACACTAGCAATATAAAGGCATTTTATTTGCTCCACATTCTTGCTGGCTTTTGGTATTGTCAGTCTTTTAAATTTTGGCTCATTGTGGTTCTAATTTGCATTTCTCTAATAAGTAAATCTTTGAGCAACTTTCCATTGCTTACTGTCCATTTGAATATCTTCTAAAGTATCTATTTAAATCTTTGTTCCATTAAAGATGTTTTAGTCTTTTATTAATTTATTTGTAGGAGTTCTTTATAATGTAGATGAGTCCTTTGACAGATACCTATGTTGTGAGTATTTTCTCCCTGTCTGTGATTTGCCTTTATACTTTCTTTTTTAAAATTTTTATTCTATATTGGAATATAGTTGATTAACAATGTCATGTTAATTTCAGGTGTACAGAAAAGTGATTCAGTTACACATATACATGTATCTATTCTTTTTCAAATTCTTTTCCCGTTTAAGTTATTACAGAATATTGAGCAGAGTTCTCTGTGCTATACAATAGGTCCTTGTGGTTTATCTGTCTTAAATATAGCAGTGTGTACATGTCAGTCCCAAATTCCCTTTGTCCAGGGACCCAGTTAGCTTTCTTCAACTGTTCAGTCATATCAACTATAGCAAAAGAATCCAGTCTAAGATCATGTGTTCCACCTGGTTATGTCTTTTTAGCTTCTTTTCTTAAAAAACAATTGTTCCCAAGTCTTTCCCTTGTTTTCATGACCTTGACATAAATTTTAAGGTTATAGATCAGTGTTGTCTCTGTTATCCCTCAGTTTAGCTTTGTCCAATGTTTCCTCATGCTTAGACACAAATTGCATATTTTTGGGTGGAATGTCACAGAAATGATGCTGTGTTCTTTCCATTGCATCTTTACAGGTACTGTAAAATGCTGTTGTTGTTGTTGTTGTTGAGTATTTTTATTTTATTTTACTTTTTTTGAATTTAATTTAATATTTTTATACAGCAGGTTCTAATTATTTATCTATTTTATACACATTAATATTATATTTGTCAATCCCAGTCTTCCAATTCATCCCACCCCCACACCCCCCCACTTTCCCCGCTTGGTGTCCCTACATTTGTTCTCTACATCTGTTTCTCTATTTCTGCCTTGCAAACTGGTTCATCTGTACCATTTTTCTAGATTCCACATATATGTGTTAATATATGATATTTGTTTTTCTCTTTCTGACTTACTTCAGTCTGTATGACAGTCTCTAGGTCCATCCACGTCTCAACAAATGACTCAATTTCGTTCCTTTTCATGGCTGAGTAATATTCCATTGTATATATGTACCACATCTTCTTTATCCATTCATCTGTCAATGGGCATTTAGGTTGCTTCCATAACCTGACTATTGTAAATAGTGCTGCAATGAACATTGGGGTGTATGTGTCTTTTTGAATTATGTTTTTCTCTGGATATATGCCCAGTAGTGGGGTTGCTGGGTCATATGGTAATTCTGTTTTTAGTTTTTTAAGGACCCTCCATAGTGTTCTCCATAGTGGCTGTATCAATTTACATTCCCACCAACAGTGCAAGAGGATTCCCTTTTCTCCACACCCTCTCCAGCATTTGTTGTTTGTAGATTTTCTGATGATGCCCATTCTAACCAGTGTGAGGGAATACCTCATTGTAGTTTTGATTTGCATTTCTCTAATAATCAGTGATGTAGAGCAGCTTTTCATGTGTCTCTTCGTCTCTATGTCTTCTTTGGAGAAATGTCTCTTTAGATCTTCTGCCCATTTTTTGATTGGGTTGTTTGTTTTTATAATATTGAGCTTCATGGGAGCTGTTTATATATGTCGGAGATTAATCCTTTGTTGATTCGTTTGCAAATATTTTCGCCCATTCTGAGGGTTGTCTTTTCATCTTGATTATAGTTTCCTTTGCTGTGCAAAAGCTTTTAAGTTTCATTAGATCTCATTTGTTTATTCTTGTTTATATTTCCATTACTCTAGGAGGTGGGTCAAGAAAGATCTTGCTGTGATTTATGTCGAAGAGTATTCTTCCTATGTTTTCCTCTAAGAGTTTTATAGTGTCTGGTCTTACATTTAGGTCTTTAATCCATTTTGAGTTTATTTTTGTGTATGGTGTTAGGGAGTGTTCTAATTTTATGCTTTTACATGTGGCTGTCCAGTTTTCCCAGCACCACTTATTGAGGAGACTGTCTTTTCTCCATTGTATATCCTTGCCTCCTTTGTCATAGATTAGTTGACCGTAGATGCATGAGTTTACCTCTGGGCTTTCAATCCTGTTCCACTGATCTATATTTCTGTTTTTGAGACAGTACCATATTGTCTTGATTACTGTAGCTTTGTAGTATAGTCTGACATCAAGGAGTCTGATTCCTCCACCTCTGCTTTTTTCCCTCAAAAAAGGGAAAAAAGGGATTGTTTTGGCTATTCAGGGTCTTCTGTGTCTCCATGCAAACTTTAAGATTTTTTGTTCTAGTTCTGTAAAAAATGCCATTGGTTATTTGATAGGGATTGCATTGAATCTGAAGATTGCTTTGAGTAGTATAGTCATTTTCACGATATTGATTCTTTCAATCCAAGAGCATGGTATATCTCTCCATCTGTTTATTTCATCTCTGATTTCTTTCATCAGTGTCTTATAGTTTTCTGAGCACAGGTATTTTACCTTCTTAGGTAGGTTTATTCCTAAAACCTAAGCCAGTTTTTAGTTTTTAAGATGGAAGATAGGAGAGCTTGTTTGTATGTTAATGGAAATGATCCAACAAGAGGGCAAACTTGAAAATGCAGGAGATAAAAATGATTAAAGACCTTGAATAATTAGAAGATATGGGATCCATTGTAAAATGGAATTTAGTGTTACAAAGAAACTTGGACAAATTTATCCGTTGTGACAAAAGGGGAAATGTATATGGGTACAGATGCAAGTATACTGGTATAGTAGTTGGACAGTTGCAAAAGTACAGGTAAGAAATAATGGTCCAGATCAAGTTATTGCATGGAGATAGAAGTGTACAGATTCAGAAGATACTTGGAAAGCAGTATGGATAGGACTTAGTGCTTATTTTGAAGTGGAAGATGAGAGAGAAATCTCCTAAAACTATCTCATAAGTTGATCATCAAATAAGTTATAATTCAGTTAGTCTAGTCTGAGCAAAAAGTAAAGATTTATGAGCCACTAATTATGGAAGATAAAGATGAGCTAATGGAGGATAGATTATATGTTTTTTAATATGGGAGTTTCTTATGTATATTGCATTCAGAAGCATGGGTCAGTTGACAGAACAAGGTTCAGGGTAGAAAGAGTAGATAACAGAGTAGAGAGAGGACAACCTTTTAAAAGCCCAGTTTGAGAGCCCAGATGGATGGATAATATTTGACTAGAGGGAAGGAAGCCACTTCCTTCTGAGGTTATAGAGTTTAAGAGGAGTAGATACACATATGTGTTTAGTAGGGAGAGAAGTAAGGGCCTTAAGGTAGTTCCTGGCTTTTAATTTCTACTCTCTGTTTATCATGGATGAGAGATGATGGGACAAAGACATCCTGAGGTGCGGGAGGTGATTAGGTGCTTGGTATAGTCTCCTTGGGCTGTGGTAGGAGGAGCAAACCAAGTAGAGATCAGAGACTACAAATTTGCTAATGATACCAGTCTATATGACTGTGCGGCCATTTTTAGTGGGATTCACAGCCTAGTAATAAGAATGGAAAAGTTGTTGGGGGCAGGGGTTCCTGTGGATAAGGATTTTAAGGATAACTGAGGCATACAGGCATATGAAGGAGGAAATGAGAGTTAATATGCTATCTATTATTAACTTAAATTCTGTTATATAACAGCACAGTTCTGAGTATCTGACCAGACCTTAACATACGTTTCTGAGCCAATAGTAAATTGACCTCAATAGTCATGCTCAGAGGATGTAATTTGGCCCTTTCCTGGCCTCAGCTAATTGTTCGGAGAATGATACCTGGTTCAGAGGGAACTGACCCAGAGGCTGTGTAATGCAGAATATTCTCCACATCTCTAAGTCAGCTGATAATCAAATGTAATCACATCTTCAACCATAATTCTCTTTGGCCGTGTAAGGTAACATATTCATAGGTTCCAGTGACTAGGACGTGGGCATCTTTGGGGACCCATATTTTGCCTACCTCACCATCATAACATGACTGCTAGCAGAAATCACTCTGCTACTTAAGATCTTGTAAGATTGAATAAAAATACGATCCTACAACACGTGGGCATTCTAACGTACTCCCCAAGATTCCCTGCAAATTCTTGTAGAACTTATATTTTTATGGTTATCCCTAGTGCTGAGCTATATTCCTACTGAAATACTTCTCAGTCCCACTCTTTCTGTTTCTATTTTGTACCATGCCAGACAAAATGGGAAATGTGATTTCTGGAATTAGGAGTGGGAGTGCAGGGGATAAAAATATCAATCTCACAAAGCTTACGGGTACAGGAGACTTTACCGAAGATCTGGTAGAATGGAGGAGAAGCTGGCATAATGGTGGCAATTATCCAGCCAGTACCAAATATTTTTAAATTGAACATCCCTAGTCTTAAAAATTCTTTCATTCACTCCGTCCCCAGGGCTTTTTACCATTGGCAGTGTCATCCTACAAAGGTTTCCTGAGTTTTGGAAATCTGCTAGGGCTTTTCCCTTCTTCTCATTCCTTCTTCCTTTTTCAATTGAAAAAAAAGAAAAAAGAGAAGGAAAGCCTTCTTACCTCTCTGTCCCTCACCCCCCTCCTCTTTCTCTCTCTCTCTTTTGTTTTTCTTATACACCTTGTTCAGAGGCTACTTGTTTTGTACCCAAATTAGAAAATATTGGTAAAGTGATTCTTAGGTATTATAGTCAAGTTTTAAACATATATTATGGAATCTCCTATCCCACTTGAGTAAGTGATAGATTTTTGCTGTTTAAACAGTCTCCAATTCTGAGTTAATTTCCTGCTGGTCTAATAATCTTCATAAATTGAACTCTTGTTGATCAAGGTCAGTATAATAATTGTAGTAGATCTTCTGCTGGAAATTTTTAAGACGAAGGATAATCTCACTTTTACTCCTGTATGGAGTGCTAGACACTATATTTAGCTTTATGTTTAATTGACTTATTGTACTGTCTGTGTTCTTCAGTAATGGAACAAAAATTGCATCTTTTTAAAGCAATTCATGTTACAAAAATACAAATGTAATTTTAAAATGACATTAAATAGTTGATGTACAGAAGGCATTGTTTTGAAGAAAGTGCAAAAATTTCTCCTTAATGAAATATTTACATTGTTTCAATATAACTTCCACATCAAGAAATGTAGCTAATGAAAATTAAGTAGAAAAAATTCAGAGTAATTATTATTTAAAATGTTATGGTGAATTCATATGTAAAACAAAGTATTTAAATTCATCACTGGATTGCATTCTAACTATAAATAACACCCATATATTGTGAACGGCTGTGGGTTAATTGGGAGAAGTGTAAATGATCACAAACTTACATATTGCCTCAGCCGGTCATCTAATCCCTTTCAATAACTCACCACTAATACTCATTTCTATTTTTCAGAAACTATAAGATATTTCTGTTGTTTGATATTCCCAGGGAATTCTGTCATGTTATTGAATCTTGATAAGAATTTCGGGAATATCATTATGGTAAAAGAATCACATAGTATTGAAGTTTCAGCACGAACAATACTCCCAGTACTTCATGAGAATCAGCCTTCTCAGTAGTTTTCCACAGGACTAGACCTGAGTGAAATTGTCCTGGATAATAGTGAGAAATTGGAAGTTTGTCTTTGCCGTCCAGCTTTCTCGTTTCCTCAGGACCCTCGGTGACCTGGTGTCCCTGAGCTTGTGCAGAGGTGTCCCATATTGCAGAATCACCACAGTTCCAATTCCTTTACCAGAGGTGCTTGAGCCATACCTTCAGGGTCACCTCTAAATCAAACTTCTGCTCTTTCAAAGTGTTGTCATATCTACAGTATAAATAAAATTTAGGCAAGCCCAATTGATTTGCTTTCAGTATTCTTAAAAACTCATTTGGCCAAGATACAAATTGGTTTGGTGAATTCCTGAAGCACTGACCCTTTTTTCCGGTCACATTCTCTGTTCTAAAGGCTGAGAAAAATAGAGCCAGTCACTATACTCTGTTACGAATAACTAAAACTAAACTAAAACTAATAACTAAAACTTCTGAGGACAAATAAAAATGGGAATATGATATTGTTTATACACTTTTACAGCAACTGAAAGAAAACAGACTGAAGCTAGTATGTATTGGACAGTTAGCATGTGTGAGATACCACATCTATCTTATGATAGACACTATTTGGATTAGGAAGGTAAAAGCTTGTCTGGTCAAGTAATTGGCCCAAGGGTGGACCACAGCATTTTGCAAGGTTTGAAGCTGGCCCTAGACGAGCCTACAGCTTTTACTTTTCCCACACTCCCACTCTGCCTCTGTTATTCAGAGACATTTTCAAATATCGGAAAAAAAAAGAATAAGTGAGTAGAATATGGTTTGTTTTACTTTAAAATTAGCAATGATGTCTTTAAACTGGCAAGAACTGAGTATTTTTGCTATTATGAATGTTTTCTTTTCTTAGACAAGCAGGGTCATTCTAGTTTACTGCCTTGAGCATCAGACCAGGTGTTTAAATAAATGTAAGTCAATTTAAATGTTTTAAATACATTCTTAATGTTCTTTGTTTTCGCATTTTATTTTTGCATTTGGCAGCTTTGAGGACCTAGAAAATGGTATGGACAGTCCTGAGAAAAATGCTCAGTTACCTAAAATACTGTGTTTAGAAATCTCCTAAAGCCTGTCTTTACACCCAAGTTTGAAAATCTCTGAACGAGAGGACTGTAGTAAGGGAGTGATCTAAATAATATTGCAAGCATTTGCTAATAATTAAAAAAATCATGAATTAATTTCACGGAAAATAAAAAGTTTAAAAATTAGAATGAATTGTTGAGAACTGTACATTCCTGATAGAATCACATATTGCAAGAGGCTTTAAGTAGTTATAAATGATGACAAGAAAAGATTTAATGTAATTATTATACTGCTTAAGGACAGATATGCACTTTTTTTAGTAAAAAAAGTACAGTACATTTGTATTAGAAATTTTATCATGCTGAATTAAGCAGATGTATGTGAAATCTCCATAGGTAAATTGTCCATTTTTAATTCTTTGTGAAAGCTGTATTTGCACTATACAACAATTTTATTTCTAGTTTCTTGTTTATTTCTTACTTCTTTGCTGCAGTGTCTGTTTAATGCTTAAGTCCCACTAGACTTCATCTTCTGCTGATGCTAGGCAGCCCCTCTACTTCAAGAATAAGAGTGAATAATAGGAAAACAACAGATATGCTTCATTTGTCAGTATTCACTGGTCTTTATTAATCCTCTGGGCCACACTCTTCGTCTCCATTGTTAACTGTGCTATTTTCTTAAATGTGTGAAAACAATCTTTAATCAAAATTATGCCAAGTCATCTCTGGGAACAAACCTTCACATTTGGAAGAGGATAACAAGCTGGACATCGAGTGCTATTTAAGTGTGAATAGTGGTTAAAGAAAAATAAACAAATTTGCTCAAGAGCAGCAGTGAAAACTCTAGGGAAATTGCTCACTGCTCTTGGCGTGTTAGCAATGTTTAAAACCAATGGCGCCTTGAGTCCATGGACCATCTCGACTAAGGAGCATTAAAATTCCAAACAGTCAGCCCAGGGCATGCTTGGAAGGACTCAGGACCTTTCTTCAACAGGGTAAGATATGGAGAGTATAAATATTTCTAATGGACTAAACTTGAGGTCCCTGGTCTTAGTAATATCAGCCAACAAATAAATACCTTAATAGGTATATGCCAGAATTGTTATTCCCTATGCATTTTTATTCAATTTTATCACAAGAAAGAATTGATAAAGAACTAATAAGTTAGCTAGTGACTCTCTATTGAAATGCCTAAATAAGATTTATTCAACTCATCTGTTAATGTTCAGGTTTTTTTCTAAACAAAATCTGCATTTCCCAAATTATAAATGAACAATGCCTAAATTTTCTAAAGAAATCAAAACCATACTTCCGTTATCAAATTGCCTACTAACTCAGGGATACAAAGTCTTTGTATTTGAGAGAAGAAGGAGTGTAGAACTTTCAGGATGCTTTGAATTTACTCAATGAATTCTTTACAAGTAGAATATATATTTGAAAAAATCAGAATCATTTTAATTTGAAACTATATTTAGTTAATAATATAGTTAATTTTATCTTTCATATTAATCTTGGCATAAGGTTTATTCAGCCAATTTGAAATTATATCTGTAAGTTTCATTTCTCAGAGATTTGCTTTAAAAGAAAATCAAGATTTTCAGAGATCAATGGTACATTGTTTTTCTGATGTCATTTTTAATGAAGTAACCCCCCTCTCCTGCAACTGGTCTGGCATGTAAGGAGTTTGGAGGTTACTACTCTGTCCTAACAAGAGCAAGTAAAAAGCTGAAGAAACTAAAAAAGCTACAACCTTTAGATTCATAACAAAAATGAGGTCACAGGGGAAACTGCTGTCCCCAAAGCTGGACAAATTGACAGATGAACACAGAGAATTGTATCAATAACTTCCTAGATCAGAACCCACAAGCTGAAATCTCCATGGGAATGAGTCCTAGGGTAGGAAAATCTGAACAGTAATTGACAAATTGCTGGAGGTTCATTGTGGACAACTCTGAGAGAACTTCCCCAAATTAATGTCAGAGACCAAACCACAGGTCCAGGAAGCTCAGCGAACACCAAAGAAGATACGTGCCAAAAAAGCCACACCTAGGCACATCATTTACAAACCATAGAAAATCAAAAAAAAAAAAATCTTAAGCCAGAGGAAATAAACATCTTACCTAGAGAGGACAGAAGGTAAGAATTATATCTGACTTTCCTCAAAAACCATGCAAACAAGAAGAAAGAAGTGACATATTTAAAGTTTGAGAGAAAACAACTCACCAGCCTAGAATTCTGTACCCTGAGAAATTATCCTTTAAAAGTGAAGGAGAAATAATGACTTTCCCAGACAAACAAAACTGAGGAAATTTGTTGCCAGTATTCTGTCTTGAAAGAAATGTTAAAAGGAGTTCTTTAGAAGAAGGAAAATGATATAGGTCAGAAATTCAGATCTACATAATGAAAGGAAGAGAATCAGAGAAGAAGTAAATGAAGGCAAATCAAACTTTTATTTTTCTTATTTTTAATTTCCCTAACAGATAATAGTTCAAAATAATAATAGCAACAATGTGTTTAATTATGTACATATATTATGTACATATGTACGCTTATCTATGCTTACATATGCTTATGTACACTTATATATAAGTGAAATGAATGACAGCAATAATACAAGGGACAAGAGAGAGGAGTTAGGATTATTTTGTTATTATAAGGTACTCAACACTACCCATGAATTGGTATAGTGTTATTTGAAAGTGGACTTGGAGTACTTGTAAATGTGTGTTCCAAACTCTAGGGAAACCACTAAAAAAACTGAAAGTGAAAAAACAGTACAACAGACATGCTAAGAGTGAATAGAAAATAGAATCACATAAAATGCTCAATTAAAACCACAAAAGGCAGAAAAAGAGAAGAAGACAAAAATAAGAACAAGGGCAACAAATGGAAAACAGTAACAAATATGATAGATATTAATCCAAATATATCAATAATCACTTTGAATATCAAGGGTCTGAATTCACCAATTAAAAGACAGAGTGAATCAAAAAATGAGACCCAGCTCTATGTTGTCTACATTAAATGTAGACACATTAAATGTAAAAAGACACATATAAAAGTAGATGAATGGAAAAGATACACCATGCTAACACTAACCAAAAAAGGAAGGAGTAACTATATTAATTTCAGGTTTAGTAGATTTCAGATCAAGAAAATTATCAGAAATAAAGAGGGGCATTACATAGCGACAACGACGATGTGTTGATGTAGGTTTACTGGTTGTAACAAATGTCCCACTCGGGTGGAGGAGGTTGATAATGAGGGAGGCTATGCATGTATGGGGGCAGGGGGTATTCAGAAAATCTCTGTACCTTTCACTCAATTTGGCTGTGAATCTAAAACTGTGCTAAAAAATAAAGTCTGTTTAAAAAGCCCCATATTTTCTAATTATAAATGACATTAATATGGAAGTTTTCTAGAACATGTTTTAAGTGGGCATATATATTTCATACTACTTTCAAATTAACTTATGAAGTAAGTTCAAACTCCTTTATAAAATGAAAAATATTGAAATTTTCCAATGGACACCTGATTTTTTTAGCTTTCTGAACCTAACTGCATATAAAAATATAAAAATGTTTTATAAGCTTCTCAACTAAAAAAATATTAACATTCACATGAAATATGCTACAATGAAAGTGATCATATCTTTTGAGTTACTTTGGTAACTTAGTTGCTTCATATATTATATTGAATTTTAACCTATAAAACAAAAGCAAAGCAGAAATTGAAGTAGGCAAAATACAGAGATCAGAGAAAAATATCCAGGTCTTAGTGATCTAATCTGCCAGAGAAGAATTCAGAGTATTTTCCTTTATTGTTGCTCATTTTCTTTATAGGATATAGTGACACATAATGGCCCTAAACACAAAAGTTTTCTACTTAAAATGAAAAAAGAGGCAGTTGCTTATCAGTTTTGGTCTTATTTTTTGAACACCTATCTTACTTTTTAAAAAGTAAGTCTTTATGAGCTTACAAAGAAGCAGAGTTTTATAATCAAAAGATTTGTTCAGTCATACAATCATACAAAAGCGCCTTGAAATTAATTAATGATATAATCTCTATTAATTCAGAAATTAATTAAATCTATCTCATTTATTATCTATTCTATAGTATATTTTAATATAGAATATATAATATTTTATTATCATTATTTGTGCATGTATCTTTACTCTTTTCCTAAACTATAATCTCCTTCAGTTGGTATGATCTTATTTATCTATTTATTTGTTTGTTTATATTTTTTTGGCATAGTACTTTTAAAAATTATTATTTATTTATTTTATTGAGGTATAGTTGATTTCCAATATTATATTAGTTATATTAGGTGTACAACATAGTGATTCAAAAAATTTATACAATATACTCTCCAGAGTTTGGTTTTTAATGTTTACTGAATAAATGTATGAATAAAACTCGAAGAATTTACACATTTTACTTATTCAAATTATAAGCAAGACTGAATTGTGTAGGTGAATATATGACCTTTGCCCTGTTTATTTAATAAAATTTTTTTCTTAATGTCTAACATTCTTTTAACATTTATTGAGCACCTACTATATGTCAGACCCTATTCTGGATACTGGAGATGGAGATATATCAGAAAATAAAACAGCCAAAACCACCAGCCCACATGGAGCCTCCACTCTTGTGGACAGAGAAAAGCAAAAAATAAATAAGTAAATTGAATAGTGTGTTAGGAGTTAGCAGGGAATTGGCAGAGGGGGTACCAGGCATTGGGGTCTGCAGTTTCAAATAGTTGAGCCAGGGAAGGGCTTTCTGAGAAGGAGACATTTGAACAAAGACTTCCAGAGAGTGAGAGTGAGCCACATGAATATCTGGGAGGAGAGCATTCCAGTCTGAGGGACAAGAAGTGCAAAGGTCCTGAGGCAGGAGTGTGCCTGGAGTCTTCCCAGAACAGCAAGAGGACAGTTGTAGCTGGAGTGAGTCAGCAAGTATGAGAGTAGCAGATGAAGTCAGAGAGATCATGAAAAGTTGGATCATGTAAGGTCTTGAAGGTCATTGTAAGAATTTTGACTTTTACTCTGAATGTGATGGGAGGTATTGGAGGATTTGAGCCAAGGAATGGCATAATCTGACCTACATCTTAAATAGGATCACTGTGCTGTAATGTTAAGAACAGACTGCAGAGGCACAAAGTGGAAGCAGGGAGACCAGTTAGGCAAGAGATGACGGTGCCTAGGACTAGGGCAGTAGCAGAGATGGTAATGAGAAGTGGTCGGTATGTGGATATACTTTGAATTAAAGCCAATATTTGTTTTTTTGATGGAAAGGAATCAAGGATAATAGCAAGGTTTTGAACTGAGCAAACAGAACGATTGAGTTGCTATTGAGAGGGAAGTCTGATGAGGGAGCAGGTTTGTGTAGATTAGAAACTTATTTTGGAAAAGTTAAGTTGGAGAAGCCAGCTAAACATCTAAGAGGTGAAATCAGGTAGGGAGTTGGGTCTACGAGTCATGAGGTTAGCAGGGTGATCTTGATTAGAGACGTGAAATTAAGAGTCATCAGTGTGCAGACGGTGTTTACAGTCCTGGGATGGAGGAGGGCACCCAGAGAGTGAGTGTAGTTGGAAAAGATGAGGGGTTCAATAACTGTGATTAAAATATTTGAAAAATGAGAAACAAAGGAAAAGAAAAGGAGGCTGAGTGGCTACGAGATAGGAGGAAAACCAGGAGAGTGTCATGTCCTGGAGTGAAATTAAGAAAGTATTTCAAGACAGGTGGAACATACAGTCTTGTTGTGTTAAATGTTGCTGACAAGTCAAGTGAGATGCAACTTGACAGTGCCCATTGATTGGATTTATAGATGGGAGTGACATCCACGGAAGTGGGGCTAAAGGGGTGGGGCGGAGGGGAAAGAGCTTGATCGTGTATAAAAGAGAGAGTGGGAAGAGACTGTAAACTTTTGAGCAGTTTTACTCTCAAAGAAATGAGAGAATAGAGTGATAGTTAGTTGGAGAGCCCCGTAATGAAAAGTATGTGTGTGTGTCTGTTTTAAGAAAGTGAGAAAGAAGCATATTTGTGTGCTGGAATGATACAAAAGAATGCTTGTCAGGAGAAAGACTTGCTGGAGCAAAGTTATTGAGAGACACCTAGGATTAGGGTCCAAGGTACAGGTGGAGGGATCTAGTACATTCCACCTGCCACGCTGGGAGCTTTCCCAGGAACCCTGTCTAGGAAATGTTGCTCTAACAGTTTTACAAAAGAGAAAACTGAGACTCAGAAAATTTAAGTAATTTGTAAATGTAATACAGCTAGTAGAAGGCAGAGCTGAATTTCAAGTTGTATTCTGCTGTAAATCTAGCGCTCTTTCCAAGTTCTCACAGCTGGAGAGCCATTAAAATGGCAACTTCATTGTGGTATTTAATGTTGTGCACATGACTGGAGAAGAAGGCGAGAAAATGTGCTGAGGTACATACTGCTTACTAATTATCTAGGGCTCAATTTGTACAGTACAGTAAAGCTCTTTACGCTTTAGCCCCCCAAACACATTCGCCCCTACATGAGGGGGATGAGGATGATTGGACAGAAGCATGATCTAAAAAAAAGATTTACTGTGGGAAGAGTTCCAAATTATAGTGGGGTTTTTTTTTCCCCTAATGTGTTCTCTAATATAAAAGAGATATTTGAAAATGCATTCTATTTTGACTATATGTTAAGCTTCGTAAGTCCTGCAGAAGTAAAAGAAATGATATAAAACATGATATTCTTGCAGAAAGATTTTAATGAGAGCAGTGTTAGGACCTTACTCCCTGGGCCACTAAGTTTGTTGTGATCCTTGTACATTATTGATTTTTAACCCATGTCAGCAGTCTTTTCAGAGTTTGGTCATTGGTCAGATTATCTCCCGGTGAGAGGATAGGAGTGAATCCGCATAAACTCAGTCCTACAATTATCAAAGAGGTCAAAGGGAGGGACCTATAGTTGGTTGAGTAGTAGCTCCTTTCCATACACAAAGGACATACTGGACAAAAGCCAGCACAGCAGTGCTTGAATGGCCTCATCCCTTGGAGATAAATTAGGGCTAGGAGTGATGGAGTATTATTTTATTAGTTAACTTTAGTTAACAAATTTAATGAATATATTCTATATACTTAGCTCTCCTCCACTGAAGAGGTATCAGTGCACAAAACTGCTTAAAAAATCTCTGCTTTTTGTGATGGTTACAATCTCATGGGGACAGATAGATAATAAGCAATAAGGATAATTGACAAGTAAATTTTACGGTATGTCACAAGCTAATAAGTGCTATGGAAAAAAATACATCAGGGTAAGGGGGATTGAAAATGGGGGGAATTATAGTAGTTATAAATCTTGTCTTTGATGCTAACACTCCAAATAAGGACATGCATATTCTTAAAGCAGAGAATGACTTCCAAATCAGCAGAAAGAATTTTCTTATGTCTTACATATAGTGTTTACTGCTTTTAGTATAAAGGCAGTAGTACTGAATTCTGAGGCACAGCAGTGGTGTGGGAATTGGATGAACTTAACTGTCACCCTTTGAAATCCTTGTTTCTGACAGGTCAGATATTTCAAAATCTCTTGTTAAGAACACTTTGAGCATGTTCCTTTCTTGGGGACATTTTCATCTTTAACAATAACCAACTTAGAGAAAGTAGGACAGAGCAACTAGGATATTTTGAAAACAACAAAGAAACAGATGCTCCATTGCTAACTGCTTGGCACTCTGAAACTCTGAATATTTAAAAAGCATCAATTGTATTTCTAAAATTCGAGCAAGGTCATAGGCTGACAATGCCATCCTGTAAAACTCTTATCATAAAACTAATGAAATCGAAAACTAGTGATATTTTGCAGGGCAGTAAAAGGAGGAAGGAAGATCAGGTAATTATTTTTGTATTTCCCCACACCCAGTGCTTGTCAGTGAGAAGCTGCAGGGGAGAGACTATCTTAGATTATTTCTGCATCCCCAGAGCTGAGCACAGGATCTGATATAAAGTATGCTTGTTCTCAGATACTGAAGTTCCAAACAATCACTCAGGATACTCACTAAAAATGTATAATCTTGAGTTCCACTGTATGGAATATACTTATACTAACTTATACTAACCAAATATGTGCTGTTCATGAAATTCAGATTTAAATCTGGCAACCCTAATATATAATTAAAATTGAGAATGTGTATCCCATACGTCTAAGGACACATTTCATAGCTATGAGACAATCACCTACCTGGGTAACAAGGGTCTATAAATTAATTCAGTTTTCTATGGCTCTGAAAAGACTAAATTCTCTTACTTGGCCCCAAAGTAGGTTTGTTTATTTCTGTCTGTTTTGAGGCTAGAAATTAACACTGGCTTCTCAGCTTGGAGGTAACAGTGATTAGTCATATAGTGGGACTCAGTAGGTGAGTCTGATGTAATAAACATTATTGAGAAACTTCTTAAATCAAATATCCTGATGACATTATTGCAGCATTTTTTGTATATGAAGATTATGAAGGGAATAATCCCTTCATAATAAGGGATTATTATCATATTATTATCATATTATCATATCATATTATTATCTCATATCATAAGGGAATATCCCTTATGATAAGGGAAAATCTAGCTATTTCAGTTTGTGTATATTCGTGTTTCAATGAAAAATGCCAACTGTTAACTTATTTGGATGGAGATCAATGTTCTAACCACTCTTTAGTTCTTAAAAATTCTCATAATGAAATGATCATAAAAGTTTCTGCAGACTGGCTGATTATTTTTATTCCTCAGGTGTGCTCACCCCTGTTTCATTTTATATTCAAGCTGATTGATTTTCATTGATTCTGCTCCACCATCGGGGACTCCAAACAAACCAGTCCTAAAAAGTTATGGTTATGGCAGTAAGGAAAGGAAATGGTTCAAGATCCCCATAGAATTAGAAAAAGACATTTTATAAGTTTTCTGTTGCTGTGTAACAAATTGCCACAAATTTGCAGCTTAAAACAACTTCCATTTATTGTCTCACATTTTCTGTGGGTTGGGAGTATAGGCACAGTTTAACAGAGTTCTCTGCTTGGAGCTCAAGGCTGCAGTCAAAGTGTTAGCTGGGGCAGGGATCTCATCTGAGTCTTGGCGTCCTCTTCTAAATTTCCACGTTTGTAGGCAGAATTCATTGCATTAAGTTTTTAAAATTTGAGGTGTCTTGCTTCTTTAAGTCCAGAAAACAGAGAGAGTCTCTGACTTCTGTCTCTGACTTCTAGACCCTCTTGTAAAGGACTCACCTGATTAAGTCAGGCCCACCAAGGATAATTTCCCTTTTGATAACTTAAAGTTCACTGGTTAAGGAACTTAATTACATCTGCAAAATCCCTTTATCTTTGCCATTTAATATAACATTATCACAGGGGTGACATTATTTAATATAACATTATCACGGGGTGACATCTCATTCCAACTAATGGTTGGAAGCAAGAGTCTCAACTACACTCATGGGAGAGGATTATATAAAGGTTTGGGTCATTGGGGGTTATCTTCGAAATTGACCTACTATTTTACTTACAGAATTAACTCTCAGATCTCAGCCAATTTTGGAAAGAAGTGAGATAAAAAGATAATTAAACTCCCCTCTATGAGATATAAATGTGTATTTGGAGAATTAGTGAGCAAAAAAGAAAAGGAGGTCAAAAGAAATAGAGAAGGTAGGCCCAACATTATGGTTCTAATAAAAAAGATTATCAGTGAAAATTCAGGGACCAGAGTGTTCAATAATTTTATGATAAGTACCATCTAGAATTCAATGTAAAATTATTTGCTTACATGTATAATTATTTGCTCACTTGCATTTAGTGGAATTATTGGTTCATTTATATGTGGAATTAAAAAAAAAAAAAAACAAACTCATTGGTACAAAGGACAGATTGGTGGTGGCCCGAGATGGGGAATGAGAGTGGGTGAAATGGATGAAGGGGTCAAAAAGTACAAACTTTAAGCTATAAAATAAATTGTCATGGGTATGTAATAAGCAGCTTAGTGACTATAGTTAATATTCACATATTTATTGCGTATTTGAAAGTTGCTAAGAGAGTAGATCATAAAAGTTCATCACAAGAAAAAAATTTGTAACTGTATGGCGATGGATGTTAACTAGACTTATTGTGGAGGTCATCTTGTAATATATATGGATATCAAATCATTACGTTGTACACCTGAAACTAATATAACACTATATGTCTATTATACCTCAATAAAAAATTACCTGCTATAATGTTTTTGGAATATAAACCTCTACAGTGTCCCAGAATCTCAGAAAAGCTTGTTGCACGTAGGTTACATATAGAAACCGAGAATTGATAACTAATAATATAGATAATTATGACTCCTTGGATATATTGTGTATACTGCAGGTTCTCCACCATATATGTGGTCAGGATTTGAGTCCATTTTTCTTAAATTTTGCAAACAAGATGATCCCAATAAACTGGAAGTCTTGGGAACATTTAAAAATTTAATTTATAGGTTACATATGTTTCTGTCTGAGAAGAGAACAGTAATTAGAAATTGTCTTAAAATATATAGCTAAACCTACCTCAAGATAGGCCAGGAGAATATGGTTCATTCTGAAATGAGGGGTCATAAAACAAACAAACAAATACTTAAGCTTTTGTAAAGAAGAACTTAGAAATGTTTTTATTGTATTGGCAAGTGGTTGCTGTCATATAGCCTTCGCAACCTGGTAACACAATTCCAGATATTACCTGTGTCAGCAAAATGCTGCCCTTCAGACAGATGACAGTTTATTAGATTTTCAAAATTGCACTTTTCGTGATAAAAATCACCTCAGGACTCAAGTACAAAAGAAATGACATGTGTTTATATGAGTTTGATTCAGAGATTAGAAGAAGTGAAATATTAATGCTATTTATTGAATGTTGTAACATTCAATACCTGCTGAGTATAAATGTACACAAAGTCAGCATAAGATTCCTTCTGTCTATGAGAGGATTGAAATCATACAAGAAGCGTTCAATCTATCAAAATTAGAAAACATTTTGGTGTTTGGTCCTCAGCTTTTGGTCTTGTTTATGGTTTCCTTTGCTGTGCAAAAGCTTTGAAGTTTCATTAGGTCCCATTTGTTTGTTTTTATTTCCATTACTCTAGGAGGTGGGTCAGAAAGGATCTTGCTGTGATTTATGTCATAGAGTGTTCTGCCTATGTTTTCCTCTAAGAGTTTGATAGTTTCTGGCCTTACATTTAGGTCTTTAATCCATTTTGAGCTTATTTTTGTGTATGGTGTTAGGGAGTGATCTAATCTCATACTTTTACATGTACCTGTCCAGTTTTCCCAGCACCACTTATTGGAGAGGCTGTCCTTTCTCCACTGTACATTCCTGCCACCTTTATCAAAGATAAGGTGACCATATGTGCGTGGGTTTATCTCTGGGCTTTCTATCCTGTTCCTTTGATCTATCTTTCTGTTTTTGTGCCAGTACCATACTGTCTTGATTACTGTAGCTTTGTAGTATAGTCTGAAGTCAGGGAGCCTGATTCCTCCAGCTCCTTTTTTCGTTCTCAAGATTGCTTTGGCTATTCGGGGTCTTTTGTGTTTCCATACAAATTGCGAAATTTTTTGTTCTAGTTCTGTGAAAAATGCCAGTGGTAGTTTGATAGGGATTGCATTGAATCTATAGATTGCTTTGGGTAGTAGAGTCATTTTCACAATGTTGATTCTTCCAATCCAAGAACATGGTATATCTCTCCATCTATTTGTATCATCTTTAATTTCTTTCATCAGTGTCTTATAATTTTCTGCATACAGGTCTTTTGTCTTCTTAGGTAGGTTTATTCCTAGATATTTTATTCTTTTTGTTGCAATGGTAAATGGGAGTGTTTTCTTGATTTCCATTTCAGATTTTTCATCATTAGTATATAGGAATGTGCTGGCAAGGTTTTTTTTTTTAATTGAAGTATAGTTGATGTATAATATTGTGTCAGTTTCAGGTATATAGCAAAGTGATTCAGATATATATACACATATCTATTAGATTATTTTCCATTATAGGTTATTATAAGATATTGACTATTGTTCCCTGTGTTATATAGTAAATCCTTTTTGCTTATCTATTTTATGTATAGTAGTTTGTATCTGTTAATACCATAGTCCTAATTTATCTCTCCCCCTTCCCTTTTCCCTTTGGTAACCATAAAGTTGATTTCTGTGTCTGTGAGTCTGTTTCTATTTTGTTTATAGGTTCATTTGTATTATTTTTTAGATTCCACATATAAGTGATATATAATATTTGTCTTTGTCTGACTTACTTCACTTAGTATAATATTCTCTAGGGCCATCTGTGTTGCTGCAAGTGGCAATATTTCATTCTTTTTTATGGCTGAGTAATATTCCATTGTGTGTGTGTATATATACACACACACACACCACATCTTAAACCAATTATCTATTCATGGGCATTTGGGTTGTTTCCATGTCTTGGATACTGTAAACAATGCTGCTATGAACATTGGGGTGCATGTATCTTTTCGAACTGTAGTTTTTTCTGGGTATATGCCCAGGAGTGGGATTGCTGGGTCACATGGTAACTCTATTGTTAGTTTTTTAAGGACCCTCCATACTGTTCTCCATAGTGGCTGCAACTATCTACATTCCCACCAACAGTGTAAGAGGGTTCCCTTTTTTCGGCACCCTCTCCAGCATTTATTATTTGTAGAATTTTTGATGATGGCCTTTCTGAACAGTGTGAGGTGATACCTCATTGCTATTTTGATTTGCATTTCTCTAATAATTAGCGATGTTGAGCATCTTTTTATGTGCCTGTTGGCCATCTGTATGTCTTCATTGGAGAAATGTCTATTTAGGTCTTCTTCTGGCAAGATATTTCTAATGCACAAGATGAAAGGACAGGATAAGTGACAGAGCTAGTTACCAGAAATTAGGCTTTCTTGTATTACATCATGGCCCTCTCATTTGTTTCCTCCTCCATCTCTCTCACCCTCTCTCTCTCTCTCCTTCTCTCTCACTCTTACTCTCTCTCTCTCTCACTCTGTCACTCTCTCTCTCTCTTAATTTATATATCTATATACCTAAAGGTTAAGTGAAAGAAACTAGTTTGGCTAATTAAGGTAAAATGATCCTAAGAAACATGGCACACAAAACAGACAGAGGTTAAAAGGATGCTTTTCAGATTTCTCTCAGAACCTCCAAGAAAATCAGAGTCACACTGCAAAAACAAACAACTCCCTTTGGAGGGGGAACCTATTCACTTAGTGGCTTCAGATCACACATTAATATAGAGAGTGAGGTAAGCTTCGTGTTTTGGCCAATTGTAGTCTCTATTAATAAATTTTAGAGGGTGACTTTATCAGTTATTTTCATGGTTTAGTATATTCATAATTAATCTATAAATAACATTCTAGAAAAATTTCTTATTGAGTTCTCTGCAAACATTCCTTCTTCTCCTTTTGATTCTGCTCTGGTCGCTGCTGTCAGAACTCTATCTCTTAAGCAACTTATCTAATTATTTATTTCCCATGACTTGCACATTTCTATTAAATCCAGATGGCTTTCAGGAAACAATACTAAAGCCTCTGGCTAGGCATTCAATGCCCCTCCTCATGTGGCCTGAAATGACCTCTATGACCTTATTTTCACACATGCATCTCAATTCCATAGACCTACTCACGTGACTCTATTCAGGAACACTTATGTCTCATCCTTCAATAAATATTCCGTATCAAATATTCCGTATCATTTCATGAGACTAAGTGGCTGCAAATGCTGTCGCTTTGCCTAGAATATCATTCCTCCTTTTATGCCTGACAAATTCTGCTCAGGCTTCAGGATCAAGTGTAACTTTATTTATTTGTGAACTCTTTCCTGAATCCTGTGGGCAAGCAATCTTTTCTTCCTCTGAGTTCCAGGAGATAGTTTTTCTCCCTATTATAACATGTGCTACATTGCGTTGCAGTTTATCTGTTTCCATATTTGACTTCTCTGTAAACTGTAAGTTCATCTGGTACCAGGATTGTCTAACTCATTATTAATTCCACAGCACATGATATGGTGTTTGTGACCAGCAGATAATCGATAAATGTTTGTCAAATTAAATTAAAGCTCCAGAAGCTCTATTCTTTGTTGGAAAAATTTCTTGGATTGATTCTTTAAAAAAAAAAAACTTTACTTTTTAAAATAAATATTTGGAGTCCTGATTTTATGTTCTAAGTAGGATGTAGTAGGTTACAGTAAGCCAATACTCCTACTATAGCAATGTGAAGGTGGATAAGTTGCAAAATTGTAGTGTTAAAAGGTTTCAGAAATCTACGGAATCAACAAGGACTAGGTGGAATAAAATTATAGAGAGGGAGGCAGACGCCGCCACCCCAGAACCTCCTGTGCTGCCCGACCATGGTCAACCCTACTGTGTTCTTTGACATCGCCGTCGATGGCGAGCACTTGGGCCACGTCTCCTTCGAGGTAAGGGACCTGGAAACCACGAAGTGACTGCTCATCCAATCCATAAAGTTATATTAACAGACTGGAGCTGTTTGCAGACAAAGTTCCAAAGACAGCAGAAAACTTTTGTGCTCTGAGCACTGGGGAGAAAGGCTTTGGTTATAAAGGTTCCTGCTTTCACAGAATAATTCCAGGATTTATGTGCCAGGGTGGTGACTTCACACGCCATAATGGCACTGGTGGCAAGTCCATCTATGAGGAGAAATTTGATGATGAGAATTTCCTCCTGAAGCGTACGGGTCCTGGCATCTTTTCCATGGTAAATGCTGGCCCCAACACAAACGGTTCCCAGTTTTTCATCTGCACTGCCAAGACTGAGTGGTTGGATGGCAAGCGTGTGGTCTTTGGCAAGGTGAAAGAGGGCATGAATATTGCGGAAGCCGTGGAGCGCTTTGGGTCCAGGAATGGCAAGACCAGCAAGAAGACCACCATTGCTGACTGTGGAAAAATCTAATAATAAATTTGACTTGTGTTTTATCTTTAAAAAAAAAAATAGAGGGAAACTGTATACAAATGATCTTTGGATCACCAGATATTTTTTTCTTGCGGAGGAATTGCCAGTTCTTGTGTGAGCTGAGGGTCAGGGTTGGCCCCTGTGCAGAGCCTCTGCTGGGGAGAGAGAAGTAGGAAGGCCTTTTGCTATTGTGTGGATCTGGAGCTGCAAATTGGAATCTTGAGGAGCCATAAACATTTGCAATCATCAAAGACAGAATTTAAATTCATATGAAATATTTACCAAGTCAACCATCTGATGGGCCATAAAGAATTGCCAGAAATTTCAAAAGATTTGAATAGCTTAGAGTATATTCTCTGATCACAATACAATTAACTTAGAAGTCAATAAAAAGATAACAAGAAAAGCCCCACTGTCTGGAAATTAAAGAAAACGTCTCATATATGAATAATTAAGAAATCAAATGAGAATTAGTTTGAACTAAATCGTAATGAAGTTACAACATATTTAAACTTGAGGGTTGCAATTAAAGCATAGTGAAATCAATGGTTACAGGGAGATGTATGCTTGTAAACATATATATTAGAAAAAAGGTTAAAATTTAATAATTTAAAATTCCATCTCCAGGAGCTAGAAAAACAACATATCAATCCTGTGGAAAAGAGAAGAAAATAAAGATAAGATCAGAAACAAATGGAATAGAAGGATAAAATCAACTAAGCTAAAAGCTTTTAAAAAACTTTTAATAAAATTAATAAAGCTCTAGCAGAACGTTTAACAAAAATAAAGGAAATCAAATTATCATTACCAGAAATTTGAAATCCATTACTATTGGGTTGGCCAAAAAGTTCGTTCAGGGTTTTCCGTAAATAAAAATCTTCCCACAAAGAAAGTGCTTGAATAGCTGCAAATATTTAAAGAAGAAATTAACACCCAGTCACCCAGTTCATGCAGCCTCTCCCAGATAATAAAAACAGGGGAAAGAGTTTTTTTAAGTGATGTCAGCATAATCCAAAACGTGACGAAGACATTATGGGAAAGGAAAATTAGAGAACAATCTCCCATACAGATGTAAAAATTATTAACAAAACATTTAAATTAAATCTAGTGGTATTCAAAAAGGAAAATACAGTACAACAAAGTGGAGTTTACTCCACCTATGAAAGGCTAATTTCACATTTCAAAATGAACATAATTCACAGTATTAACAGAGAAAAGGAGAAAAATATATGATTTTCTCAATAGATGCACAGTTAGCTTTTGATTCAATATCCCTTCTTGATAAAATAAAACTCTTAGCAAACTGAGTTATAGAAGGGAATTTCCTTAATCTGATAACGAATGTTTACAAAACACCTACAGCAAACATTATATTCGATGGTAAAATATTGAAAAATGTTCCCCTTAAGATCAGGGGAAAAAAAGGTATGCCTATTCCCACTATTTTTATTTAGTATTGTACTGGGGGTTTTATTCAGTGCATTAAGATAAGAAAAAGAAAACTCACTCAGACACACACATCAAATATCTAGCAGTTTCCTCAGTTCTCTTTGTGCTTTGAGACATGCCCGTCCACATCTGATGCTGCAACTTTCCAATTTCAGGAAACACTTTACCACTTCACAAAACTTGCAAGCTGGGACCCCTCCGATGCTCACAAGCAACCTTAAATCACTTTCAAAGTAAAGTGTCGTAGTAGTTATTATGCTACTTATGAATTTCTGGACCATACATAAAACTGTTACCACTTTTATCAGACTCCTGTTTTTTTATGTATGTGTCACTGGTGACGTTTGTGAGCCTTATGCCCCTAACCCATTTTCCCCATAAGCCCTGTGGTTTTTGTTGTGAGATTTTTGCATAGCATAGTGATTTTCAGGGACCTATATATCTATATGTAATGGCAAAACTGCCCATGAAATTCACTGAAGGTCAATCAGTGTTTTTATGTGTAAAATTTATCTCAAGGTAATTGAAACAAAGTGTGACTTTGGACTCATTTTCAAAATAAATAAGAAGCTATTAGGTATTTGACTCTGTGCCCATGTTCACATGTGTTCAGGAATTCTTTTCCTCTCAGAATAACACTTTTGCTATTGTGTAACACTGCTCTCTGCAGAAAACATATTATAAAGATTAAAATAATTGACTTTCTACATATTTATCCAATAGACAAAATTGTGTTAAAGGCATCGAGCCTGAACTAGTCAGTTCACGCCACTTCTAACAAGAGGTCCTCAGCCCCTTTGGTGACGGCACGTGTCGCAGGTTGCAATGAAGTGGGTTAACGTGGATGTTAGTCATGTGGGATTTAGAGCTGCCTAGAATGCGGTAATACAAATAAAGAATATACTCTCACAGGAACAAAATGGTAGTTTTAAGGCAGTGGTGCAAAATTTGATAGCTTTGGGATGGGTAGGTATGTTTTTAATGAGGTATTTGGAAAATATTCATAAAGAATAAGCTGTCTGTGATACGAGCTGTTTAATGTCATCTGATGGGAATATGATGAGGAAGAACATTTTTAGGACAAGCTTTATGTAACATTGATTGCCACAAAAGGACTGTCTTGTAAAAAAAAACATAAAGACCGCACCCCAGATTCCTTATTGTAACATGAAAAACAATAATAACTAGACACAAAGTTCAAAAGGAGCTTGGGGAGTTCTAGTATCTGACAGCTTATGCATCTAATTACGATATGTCACCAGAAGTCTGATTATGTTGGAGGGAGGGAAGGAGGGGGTGGGAGGTGATGAGATGGCAGTGCCTAAAACAAAGGATAACATTGTCTCTTTGTATCTGGATCGCTGTTCTTTGGATCATAAGGGAATCTGCAGTGTGAATGAACTCTTTGCCCTGTTGGTGCAAGAAACGAAGTGTTGCTGCTAGCTTGGGCACTGTCACTTGATGCTTTGGTATGAATACGGCAATGATACTTATCTTGTTTGGTTTGTTTCAGATTTTAGTGTTCACAGAGAGTATTTTAAATTTCAAACCATTTGATTCAACTTGAAGTCTCTACCTGCTCTTTTAGGGCACAGATAGGAATGGTAGGATTAAGGGGTGCTTTCTGACTCATCTCTTTCAATCCTGGCCAATACAAGAGGAACGGAGCCATACAGCTGTGGAGAGCACAGCCAGCCTCCCTCCCCTGCAGGGAGGCAGATTCCAGGCCCCCCGAGGATCCCACAGAGGCCTTCAGACTCACCTTTGCCAGCCTTTGGCAGGCTGGCTTTTATTCCCAAGAAAAAGGGAGTCAATTAAATGGACTTCCAAAAAACTGAGTCCTGTATTAAAGGGACCTAGGAATGCCGGAATACAGCTTTGGTAAACTGCTTCGGTGGGTGAAAGAGTGGTGTTCTGTAGATCTCCTGCTGCACTGTGTGGTTTTGAATTGCCTGCTGAGAAAGACAAGCCTGATTTTCCTCTGTGCCCCTGGCAAGCCTGTGTAGTTCTAAAGGTCAGAAACAAGATTAATAAGGGTACACACAAGCAGAGTTTCCAAATTACCTCTTTACCCATATATCGTTCATGCATTATTCATCAGCTCTTCTACTGTGTGCTGAGAGCTGGGATAAGCACTGGTGAACAAAGACAAGTATGACGTGGACCCTATTCTGAAAGAGCATCATCTAGTAGAGAAGGACAGGCAGGAAAACAAATAAGGGCCATTAACATGTTGTAGGGACTCTGAGAGAATCAGCGCCAGAGGAAGAGTAGTCCTGTTTACCTAGAACACGGGTCTTTAAACTGTTTTTTCCTCTGGATCCATTTGGCAGTTGACAAGATTTAGGTGTTGATGTTCCAGTTTCAAGCAAATGCTCAACAAAATATTTATTAAACATATAATTAAATGTGACCGTGTTGGGATCATAAGTTAAATTACAGAACCATAGCTACTGCCCTAGTTCCTAAGGATATGAAAAGGAAATTAAAGCATATTGTTCTAAGTTACTCTGAAAATGCCATAGTACAGGTGAAAGAACCCGGAACACCTGTTATTGCTTGACTTTGCAAACAACTAGCTGTGTGATCTTGGCCAAATCACTTAATTTGACCTCAGTTTCCTTATACGTAAAATGAGAAAGTCTCCCATTCCAGACAGTAATGATTACAGAAAAACTCAAAGATAAGACTAAAAATAGAAAAAAAAAGAAAAGTGTAAATTCGTAACGGAATTTCTCCATGTATAAACAAACTTTAGAGAGAAACTGGATGATTTTGGACTTCCCTTGAAATTCAAGCCAAGTTGGGAGCCAGATGGTTGTTACCCACAAACCCCACATGAGATGAATCTCAGGAAGCCCATCTGCTTGAATTCCCCCCACTTCCACATGGAAGTGAGGATCTCTAGATATTCATAATCCAGTGAGTCATTTCATCTTCTCTTTTCTCGTGCGTGCCAAAGAAAATTTCTCCAGAGGAATATAAGAAATCTAAGTTCTGACTGGTGTCCCTGGAGTCTGCATAAATGGTTCTTATCATGAGTATCTGTAGAAAACTCAGAAGAGTACAAGGTAATATTCTGCGTTTTATAAGTGAAATTCTATTCCCTACGACAGCTACTCAGAACTTCTAACCTTGATTGTTCAAATCAGCTTCCCGTTTATGGTTTCCTCTCCCGTCCAATCCACTAATAGTGCACTGCTGGATTAATCTTTTAAAGCAACTCTGTCCAATAGAACATTCTGTGATGATAGAAATGTTCTATATCTCTCCTGTCCTGTATACAGAAGCTGCTAGCTTTTGGGCATTACTGAGAATTTGAAATATGGCAAATGCAAGTGAGGAGCTGACTTTTTCATTTTATTTAATATTGATTAATTTAAATTTAAACTTAGGCAACTACCTGTGCTGGTGGCATCTGCACTGAACATTACAGTTCTCAAGCACAGCCCTGACCATGTCCCTCCTTGACTCAAAATGTTATGTACCTTTGTTCTGCTTAAAATGTACCAATAAAGTATCTTAAACATTCAAGAAATTCCATAAACTGTTTTCAAACTTTGCTTTTTATGCAATCAGTATTTTATCCGAAGTGAAATATTTGCTGTTCTCAAACCTATCTTCTGTTTTCCAGCAGTCACACTTTCCTTACGGTTTTTTAAACGAGTATTTTGTTCATTTAATTATATCTGATGTTGAAATAGCTCAGCTCAGTTTTCCCAGCCTTTATAAGATCTTATCTCATTCTTATCAGTTGACATCTCTCATGCTCATGAAATCCCATAGCCCTTTCTTATGACATTTAGTACATTTTACTGTATATTGTAACTATTTATGTATATACATTAAGTCCACTACTAGACTGTAATCTTCCTGAGACTGTTGCCCATGTCTGATTTAACTTTGTATCCTTCCTGACTCTTTTCACAAAGAAGAAATATAAATTAATCATTAAGCGAAAGTCAATATCATTGGATTTAAATCCCAGTTACTTGAACTACTACCTGTGTAATTGATTAGCACCATGCCAAGGTACGTAGCAAGGATGCAGCAAATGCTAGCTAATTCATAAATGCTACAGATGTAAGTTCAGAATTTTCATAGGCAGATTGTCATAGTTACTTTTGATGCACAAACAAAAGGCCATATTCTTTCACTGAAAGAATCACACAATCAGCAAATATCTTATTCTCCAAGACCAAGTGTGATAGAAAGAAGCTTGTTCTCTCTCACAGCAGAGAGAACCATTCTTGATCTATATTCACCTCTCTCTCCATCACTAAAAAGTAGAGTTTGGGGCAAAATGTCAAGAAAGAAGACTTGAAAGTTAGCCCCAGGGCAGGACCAACAGTAGATAATCCTGAAAGCTATTCCTTGGTAAAGGCAGCCCCATTTCTACGGGAAGCATGTGGTTTCCTGCCCTCCTGCCATCCACTGTGTTCCTGTTGGCAGCACCAGGGTTGAATGACTTATTTTTTTTGGCCCTGGGCTTGAAAAGAATTATAAAGATACATGGGTAAAAGGGAAGAGAACAGATTTAAGGGGAAGCTGCCCTTCTCAGCATTTGAGAGAATTCTTTGTTCTCTGCTTTTGGACACTAATCTTTGGGTTATTTAGGCTGACTTTTTCTACAATGGTTGAAATCAAATGCTTTCAAACCTCTACAGTAGAGAATTTTAAAGATTTTTCTCAAAGACATAAAATTCTACTAAAATATTGTTGATTATGTTTAAATTACCAAATTCTTGATTCAAAAATATTTCTAAGGAATAGAATTGCTTTTATCTACAAAATCACTTGAACTAACTTCTGACCTACTCTTAGTAAGTGATAATGACTGATCTGCTTTAATGAAATAATAGGATGTAAATCATCTGGGTTTGAATCCTAGTTTGCTATTTACTCACTATGTCATTAATTTTCTTACCTATTAGAGTCAGCTCCTTCTAGGTTCGAACATGAGTTGGGGCACTTATAAACTTTACAGTCACTCACAAGTTACTTAAGTTTCTTCATGTATGAAATAAACTATAAAATAATGATAATTCCTACTTCTCAAGAATGTGGTTAAATATGAATTGAATTTACATAAAGCGAATAAAGCACTTTGCACAGTACCTGGCACATAAAAGGCACTCAATACATTTAAGTACCCTATGTGGGTAGTTTGTACTTTGTACAAACCCTATGTGGTTTGTACTAAGATAAATGCTATAAATTATTAAAGAACAATTTCTTCTTTGGGCTGTTTATAACTCCTCCATGTAACGTTGACTATACTATTTTTTAAATCTTTTATTTGGAAATAGTTTATAGCTTACCATAAAGATGCAATGTTGGTACCAAGAACTCCATATACCATTTATCTAGATTCAAAAAGTTTTTAATATTTTGTTCCATTTGCTTTATCATAAGTACTCTCTTCATATATTATACATCTATCATTATATCCTAGGCTGGGCTTTTTATAACCACATGTCCAGCTATCTACAACAGCAGAGAAAGTTTTTTTTCTCTTGTTATTCATTATCACGGAAGACATGTGGCTTTCTTATGTAAAAACTAGACCTAAAAACATTTTGGAAACGCCATACTCCAGATATGCCACTATCTGATCTGTGTATCCAGCACATTACCTCCATATTAAGCCTCCCAGAGCAATACCTGGAGTGGTTTCCCCTCTAGAAAGTGAAGCGAAGCATTAGAGCAGCATTCTCAAACACTTCAGTTTTAGGGCCCCTTTCCCCACTTACAAATTACTGAGTATCTCAAAGAGCTTTTTTTAGGTCTGTTACAGCTATCACTAGTTACCATATTGGAAAATAAACTGAGGAAAACTTTAAATATTTATTAATTCATTTAAAAATAATAATATTAAACCCACTACATATTAACATAAATAATATACTTTAGTGAAAAAAACTATATTTACCAATAATAAAGATGTTAGTGAGAAGAATTGTGTTGTTTTAATTTTAATCTTTTTAATTTCTGTCTTATTAGATGCCAATTAGATTCTTATTAGATTCTCATATCTGGTCTGAAGTCAACCCATTAAAATATGCTGTTTTGGTTGAAGTATAAAAAAAAGAAATCCAGCCTCATGCAGTTCATGGGAAAAGGAGTACATTAATTGCCTTTTCAGATAATTTATCTTTAAAACTATATCAAAACTCAGTAAGTGGTAGTTTCTTAAAGATTAATTGCAGCCCTATCTTTTAATATTCTATCAGAACGATGCGCTCTATTACTTTTAAATCCATTGGCTTCTTTTTCACTTTAAATGTGTCTTTTACCCATGCATACATGGTTTTGTATCATCATTCATTGGCCATTTGAAAAGTATTGGTTCACTGAGTTGTGCAGATCTTCTGCATATTTCATAAATATCAAAAAACACATTTGTTAATATGCCCGCTAGTCTCCTTAGAAAATCCAACACTGGGAAGCTGTTAGACACATAGTGGCTCGTAAAAGTCTTAAAAATTTGTACTTTGCTTGAACGTTTTAATTATATCGCTGGCAACAAATACTGTCAGTTGTTTTCTTTGGAGTGACAGACTGACTTCATTTGTTTTTGAGAAAACATCTGCCAAATACTCACTTCTTTTTTTAAAAGCAGTTTATTAAGATATAATTCACATACTATAAAATACACCAATTTAACTTTTAGAATTCATTGGTTTGCAGTATATTCACAGAAGTGAGCAACCACCAGTACAATAAATTTTAGAAAATTTAATCATTCCCAAAAGAAAGCTCACATCCATTTGCAGTCACCATAGCTTCAGCACAACCCTCAAATCTTAGAAATCACTAATCTACTGTCTGTCTCTATGGATTTGTCTATTATGAACTTTTCATATAAATGGAATCATACAATATGTGGTCTTTTGTGACGGGCTTCTTTCACTTAGCATAATGTTTTCAAGATCCATTCATGTTGCAGCATGTGTCAGTACTTGACTTTTTTTGTTGTTGTTGTTGGTACGCGGGCCTCTCCCTGTTGTGGCCTCTCCCGTTGCGGAGCACAGGCTCCGGACGCACAGCCTCAGCGGCCATGGCTCACGGGCCCAGCCGCTCCGCGGCACGTGGGATCCTCCCGGACCGGGGCACGAACCCGTGTCCCCTGCATCGGCAGGCGGACTCTCAACCACTGCGCCACCAGGGAAGCCCGCCTGTCTTTTTTATTATAGCCTTTTTGATGCATATGAAGTGGCATCCCATTTTGGTTTGGGACTGCATTTTCCTAATGGCTAATGAAGTTCAGCATCTTTTCATGCAATATCGTTCACTTATATATCTTCTTTTGAGATATGTGTAATCAGAACCTTTGCCGATTAAAAAAAATGGGATATTTGTCTTTTTATTGTTTAGTTTTTAGTTCTTTATACATTCTGGATATTAGACTCTGATTAGATATATGATTTACAGATATTTCTTCCATTCTGTGAATTGTCCTTTCAGTTTTTTGATGGTGCCCTTTGAAGCACAACAGTTTTTGATTTTAATAAAGCTCAACTTATCACTTTTTTTCTTTTGTCAATTGTACTTTTGGTGTCATATCTAAGAAGCCTTTCCCAACCTATGGTCACAAAGATTTACTGCTATATTTTATTCTATGGATATTTCAGTTTCAGCTTTTACACTTAAGCATATGAGCCATTTCAAGCTGATTTTTGTGTATGACGTGAGGCAGGGTTCTAAGTTCATTCTTTTGTATATGGATGGATACTCAATTCTCCCAGCACAATTTCTTGAAAAGATTCTTCTTTCTCCATGGCACCCTTGTCAAAAATCAAATGACCATAATTAAATGGATTATCTCTAGCTTCTCAGTTCTATTTCATTTATCTATATGACTGCCCTTATGACAGTACCACACTGGCTTGATTACTATAACTTTGTGGTGAATTTTGAAATCAAGAAGGATGAGTCCTTCAACTTTGTCCTTTTTCAAAATTGCTTTGGTTCTTCAAACACCAACTTCTGAATAACCATAATTTGTTTGTTGGTTGTTCTTTCAAGTAAAAGTTATATTCTGTGGTAAGAGTGGCTAGTTCCACTCTCAGGCTCGCAAGTGCTTTTGTTCAACACAACTACTGGACTTCATAATATGTAGCAGAAGTGCTCTATGCTTCTCTTTTTATCACACAGAATATTAAAGGATGTGTACTCAAGGGCCAAGATTTATACATTTAACAAATTTTACTACTTTATTAAGACTTCTTTAGAGAAATTGCCTTTTAATATTTATTTATTTATTTTACACGTGTGTGAGACCACAATGACCACAAGTGCTACTACCTTGATTCCTGCTCAGTCCATAGCAGTTTTGCCCATCACTGAATTTGCACCATCAGTACAAATGTCAACACAGTAAAAAAGGTAAAAATTTCTCTGCATGTATTTGGTAATACCAAGTCTGGTAAAAAAAAAAAAAAAATCTGTGAGGAGTAAACTTTTAAAATGCCATTTTACAGCCCGCATAACTTCAGAAAACCTGTCAACAAACATTTAATTCATATTTTATTGCATATATCTTTAAAACTATATACAGTAAAAATAATTGTCCAAGTAATCTTGTCATAGTTATGAATATTTACCTCCAGTAGAAAATATAGTTATTATTGGTGCTATCATTACTTGGATAAGGATACTTTTTAGGTCTTTTAAAATATTCCTTTGACCCAGAATAGTCTGTGATTGTGTAATAAGGTATTTTCTGTATACATTGCAATTTGTGGCTATGGCATTTGAGATAGCATAAAATATTTTAGACAAAATGTTCTTTCAGTGAAGTTTACATTTTTTCTACTGTAATTACCAAATGCCAGAATTAATTTTTCTCAGATCATTATTCCTTTAGCATAGTTGACAATCCCAGGCATTTAACTCATTCATTAAAATGCAGTAGTGATTTCTCCAATGGTTTTCACTACCAGTAATGACATGCGTTATTACACATTACTAATTTCCATGAAGAACAATGAGATACTATGTTATTGGTATTTACATTTACAGGACTATACTTTGTTGCATGCTTATAAAGAAAATGAAAAAAGGACCCAGATCAAATTAGCATCAGTTTTTTTCTTAAAGATTAAATAATCACTATATTAGTATATGATGTTAGAATTGCTACTAAATATTTTTATTATTATGTAATTTCATTAATAATTGGAATAAACATATGGCTGAGAAGGACAACACTGAAATTATTAAAATAAATATATGATGATAGTTATGAGTAAACTTGGAACTAAAAAATTTTTTCAAGACAATTTTTGGATTAAATATTCTGAAGTTTTTTTCTTTGATGTTTTGCATTTGCGTTTGTTGTCATTGTTACTTTCTCCAGTTCTAAGCATTTATTAATTTCAAAACAAGCCACTTAACTTGTGAAATTATCTACTTTAAATGCTTTTTTGTGTTAAATGTTAAATGTCTTATTGTGCTGGTATTCCAGTGTTTACATTAGTACTCACTAAAATAAAACAGTTACTTTTTGATAAAAGTTAATTTGTGATTTGAGCCACTGAAACAACACAATGCAAGCATTTCTCAGTTTTGCCTTGAAGAGTCATCTTCAATTTTATAAACTAAAAATGTAGAATTAATAATCAGGCTTTATATCTGGTGGACAGTATATCAAAATATTCGCATATGCTCATTGATTAAAACACTTATTCAGTTGGACAGCCACTAATTGATATGCAAATATTTCATCCATTAAGGTGAGCTTTACTCAAAATGTATGATTTGTCTTTAAGATTATAGCTCCTCATTTCAAAGACATGCTATTTTTACCCTATTTGTATGAAGCAACTGTGACATGCAGGGACTGATTAGCTTAAACCACAGATGTGTTTGCCTTAGGGAAGTAGCAGTAGCCTAGTTTTCCCCATAAATATGATAGCCAGAATTCAAATTATTTCCAATCCAAAGCCACGACTGTCCCAATTCTAGTAGTTCAGTGATTAAATTGGAATATAGTAAAGAGGAAAGGAAGATTGAACCTGTAAACATTTAATGTCTGTATGTTTTTTTCTAAGGCTAAAAATAATAATTCTGTATATTACTAGGGATTGGCTCTCACTAGGCTAACATCGGTAGGCGACTCATTTACGCAGCACTTGAAAAATTCATTTGCATCAGTCATCGACACATGGATGCATAATGAGGGCGGGTATTTTTCAGGAAGAGAACACACATTTAATTTGACATTTTCATGTTAAACTTGAGGCAGCCAGCTTCCCTGGCTTTCCTCCATCTTTTCATCCCACCAAACCTTCCCTCCTACCCATCAAATCAGCAGAGCATTCTGCACCCTAAAACATAGGCAGATGGGTTCTTGTGTCATTATTTGTAATCCGATTGAAAGATCTGTTTTTGCTTCTCCTGGCCCCCATCCCATAGTTCTCTAAAATCAACATTCCGTTCCTTAAATTCACGATCTTTCTTTTTTCTTAGCAAGAAATGAAACTTACCAATAGCATTTCTTTGCAACTTTCTCATGTACTTTATAGTCATGCATAATCTCTGGGTGAGAGTAATTCACGTAAAGTGTTGGAAACTGTTTTTCTTAATTCAGTAACAGTAGTACACTTCTAAAATGGAAAGTGCCAGATAAATGCCATATAATAACAACAATTTTATCGAAGTCAAGTCATCTAGCCTTTCCTATAAATATAAATGCTTCATTATTTAAGCATGCATTTAAGAACCATTTTCGTGGGTTCTCTTTATTCATGACTATTTATTCTGAATTATCTCATAATTGGATGATTTCTCATTTTCTTTTAATAATTGCTTGAAGCATCTGAAAAGCACTAAGTGTTAAGAGGTCATTCCTTAACAGTGACTGTTAGAATTTCTTGGAAATGATTTTCCTAGGTTTCTAGGTTACATTTTTCTTGCCCCATTTGTATGCCTAAAATTCTTTGTTGAGCCAGGGAGGGATATATAATATTATGCTTTTAAACTGTGCAATCAATACTTGTGTACCTACATCCTTGAATTTTTTTAATCTATAAAGAACTACATAAATCTAATGTGTAAAATATAAAGAGAGCAAGCCCCGCTGGGGACATATGAAATATTGAAAAATATAGTAAGAATAAAAATCAGCTTAAATACTGAACCCTGAAACGACATTTTACAAAGTGGCATTTCCCATTCTTTACATTCATAAAAAAACCTTGCCTTGGGTCATGGGAAAAGTGAGACTCTCCAAAGTTCATGGTAGTTGATTAGACATAGTTAAATCTTTGCATAAGAAGTACGAGTGTTTGGACTTTTAGCTTGACCAAGGTAAAATTCATATTCTATATTTAGTAGGTACTCTAACCTGATTTAATCACAAATTACAGATATATCACAGTGAGGGAAGGAAAAGGAAGGGTGGCAATGAAATGAGACAACTGGTTTTCCCAGATCTTTCATTTGACCTCTTCATCCTCAGTCCCCCATCTTCTTTGATTCTATCTTTCCAATCCTTCCAAAATAATTTGAAAGAAATGCCTTATAGGAAATGCAAACTTTCTAGAGATAGGCAACAAAAAGGTTGAAATTTACCAGTGTGTGATTTTCACCAGAGGACAAATACTCTTTCACTCCCTTTCAGTCAGATGAACAAAATGCTCGTTATTATATTTTAAGTTTTCTACTGCATACAGAGTACGTTGTTCAGTGTCAGGAAAAGTTGATTCTGGAAAGGTAAAATATCCATGCTTCAGAGAGTTTACATGTTAAGAGCAAGTTGATAGATAAGTGATAATTTAAAAAAAAAATGAGGCACAGATGTTACAAAGATTTTTATTCAACTAATAGTTTTTTTAAAAAATTATCTAGCATCATGTAGTGAAAATTCATCATACTGGGGATCAGGAAATAGTGCTGATTTTGGCTCTGGCTTGATTGGGTGTGACCTTGGTTATGTCATTGAACATCTCTGGGTTTCAAATTTACTGTCTAAAGAAAACAAAATTGATCGAACAATCTCTAATTCATAGTCATTCTGTATTATTTCTTATGAGGAAAAATGTTCTTTTTAAGGACAGGTGTTTTCACAATACTCCTGTTAATGCACTTAATGCCTCTATCATATCTTTTGAGTTTCTGTCTGGTACTTAAGATTCTCCTATATAACTATATATATCTTTAGTGCATATATTTTTTTATGAAATGAAAAACCTTGGTTTTTTTCACATGGTTAAGCACTTTTCATGGATAGCTAATTCTTCACAGCACTCTCTGAAGTATTATTATAATTATGCCTGTTTTCCAGGTAAAGACTTGGAGACACCATGAGATTCGGTCGCTAACCCAGGGTCACATTAACGGTAAATGGGGAACTGAGATTCTGACCCTGGGGCCCACTTTCTTAACCACCCTACTGCATTTATACCTACCAGCATTACTGATTTCACACCACTCTCCATATTTTTCCAAATGTTTCTTTTTCTAGACAGATCCATTTTTTTGTTTCGAAACAGAAGGCTATGTGCTCATTCAGGACTGCAAATCTTTATATCTTGTCCCCCATCTTGAATGCTTTTATCGAATCTCTCTTCTCTAGGCTCCAAAATGGCACAGTGCTCCAGGTGGCCACTGCATCAGTTAGTCAGAGTTGGCCTCTGAGAATAATCCTCTGCATCAGCACATGTATATGGCAGTGGCTCCCAGCTGGATTTCAGGGCCCTGCCTGTTCTCCTGGGCACCTCTGCTGTGCCAGAGGCTCCTCAGCTGACATCTCATTTCGCCCAAATTTGCAACATCCCTGATCCTCTTACAGGTAAATGCACCACTTAATCTCACCAAGCAAAAACTTAGGAATTCTAGGGACTTCCCGATGGCGTGGTGGTTAAGAATCCGCCCGCCAATGCAGTGCACATGGGTTCGAACCCTGGTCCGGGAAGATCCCACATGCCGTGGAGCAACTAAGCCCATGCACCACAACTACTGAGCCTGCGCTCTAGAGCCCATGAGCCACAACTAATGAGCCTGCGTGCTGCAACTACTGAAGCCCGCGCACCTAGAGCCTGTGCTCCGCAACAAGAGAAGCCACAGCAATGAGAAGTCTGTGCACAGCACCGAAGAGTAGCCCCCGCTCGCAGCAACTAGAGAAAGCCTAAAAAAAAAACTTGGGAATTTTAGATTATTCCCTCTTTCTCATCATATACACCCAGTCCCTGAAACCTAGCAGTTTTGCTCCTTTTGTGTCTCTCAAATCCCATTTTTCTCCATTCTCATAGCCATTGCCTTAAGTCCTTATTATTTTTTGTCTGAATTATCACAATAGCCTTCTTATCTGCTCCCTGTGTCTCCCACCATGCCCTGTTCCAGTTCTGCCAACGTAAATCTGGCACAGCAATCTTCAAAAATGGCTAATCTTTCAGATTTCCTACATAATTGTCAGTATAAAATTTAAACTCTTTACCATAATTTTTAAGGTTTTTCCTTCCCTCCCTCCCTACCTCTCTCACTTCTCCTGACACTGTTCTCCTCAGGGGAGGTTCAGCAACCTTCCCCCAGTCTCCCAGCCCCTCCTGTGTATTCCTCTACTAGAACGAACAAGTAGGACCCTGTTCTCTCAGTGCTTAGAGCCCCAACACCTAGGCATTTTAATATAAAACTTAAGAACTCATACTTTGAAGGTACACAAACCTGGTTTGAATTACTGGTGCACCAGTTACTAGCTTATTTGGATGAGCTTGGACAAGTAATGTGACCTGCCTGGGTCTTAGTTTCCTCATCTGTAAAATGGACAGAATAAAGGGCCTATCTCACAGAGTTGTTAGCAGGGTTAAATAAGATAATTAATAGAAAGCCCTTACTAGGATACCTGGGACAAAATAATTGCTTCGTGAATGTGATACTACAACTAATGCAATGCCTAAAATTGAATACTAATGAAATTTTTAAATGAATAAAAAACTGAATGAATGAATGAACAAAGTGTATGGAATTGAATCTAAGGAGGAGAGAAAAATGCTGCAGGTCAATGATAGTTTCAGGATGAGATCAAGTAAATAAGCAACACTTCAGATGTGTCCATTTTTTGCCTTCAGATTTGTTTCATGGTTGATATTATTTTAATACAAAAGAAACCATCCAAAGCTTATTTTTGATCAGGCTTTTATTTTATATTTCCACTTCCATGTTCTTCTTGACATTTGAGAAGTACTTTTCACTACTTCCAAGATTCTGGTCTTCGTGCATCTTTACTGAATTAGAATAAGCACAATGCACTTTCTATTGATGGAGCCATCTGAGGTTCCTGGCCTGGAGGTTTCCTTCACAGATAAAGGAAAGCTGGTGTCAGCACATTTAGGGCACATCAGAGAACAATCGAGCAGTGTGCAGGGTCTGTGCAATCACTTGCTCTCATTAGATACTCTTTAAATGTTTGCATGCTTGCCAGTGGCAAAGATGGCAAACTTCAAGTAATTGATTGGGAACAAAATTTTTATTGTCCCCTGCAGTTCTATAAAAACCAGTGGTTAATATATTTTTCTTTTTTTTTTTCTGAATGACTTTCCACTTCAAACCTTTGGTCAAGAGTCCGGGTCTATAGTCAGTATCTGGAGTCCTTAGCAGATGGGATGACAGGGATTAACAGGCCTTTCTGCAGGTGGTGAAGTGTAACCAGCAAGATACTTGTAGCTAATGTTTTTAAACTCTTTATAATTTACCCTGTGATTCCCATATATGATCTCATAAGGGGAGGGGAGGTATTTTTCTTAACCTTCTTTTACACTTGAGGAAAACAGGAAAATCGAGTATCAGTTAATTGCTCAAATTCACTTATTAGGAGTGCCACTGTAACGGTCATTGTTAGGAATTACATACCCTTCCCCTGCTGACCTAAAAATCATTTTGGAGGCTGATTTTATAATGGATTTAAAAATCGAAGAGGCAAGAAATATTTATTACCATTGGCAGGGCAGAGATGTGGCAGATGTGTTTCACTCAAGCAAACTTAAGACAATACATTTAGGGAAGTGTGTACTGTAGGGTGAGGGGGTTTGTCTACACAGTTGTTACTTGGAGAAGATGGAGCAAGGAAATTAGAGGGAGAAAAAGTAACTACAACAAAGAATTTCTCTTACTCTTGCTCCAATCACCATTTCACTTACCTGCCAATGAGATAAAAATTTCTATTTTAAGGCAAGACAAGAAAATTTAAACATAAAATATTTCTCTGCCAGTTTGGGCCTCCTCCCTCCCCTCTAGTGTGCATTGTGCATCTGCATTATGCATCAGCCAGACCTCCCCAATGGCAGAAATAGCTGCTTAAGCATAAAGATCAATTTTTTCTTCTTCTGGAGCTAGTCATGAAACTCCTTAGGAGATAACATTCCTTTCTCAATCTTGTAGGGATCATGGTGACCCACCACTTGCCTTGTGTGTGCAGATGACTCTGGTGAACTTTATGTACAGTGACAATATATCATTTCCCTTAGAGATAGCAATTGGTGCAGAACAGACTGGTCAGATGACCTGGGGAGATACTGGGCCACACCTAATAGAATTTTCCAGCTTAAATACTTACTTATGACCTTAGTAATGTTACTAGTTATGTTACTTGTATTTTGCCTATTTTACAAGATTGTTGTTTCTTGCATTATCAAATGTGTGACTAATCCTGAGATAAAACTAATGTGATTAGGTGACTTGAAACAATTGACCAAATATATAGTCCTATAAGATCAATGATTATAATAGTGTAACTCTAGATATGGGAAGAAGCAACCAGAGGGAACCATTTCCTGAACCTTAACAAACTAGTAGGACAGGCGGTCCAAAAGCTTTTGGCTCCTGTTAACAGGGCCAGTCCAGTAATAGCACTTCGAGTGGCTTATCAACGAAATTCTTGCTTGACCTGGGAATGGGCATTCGTAGTGCCATGGGACAAATTGGTTATGAACTGCCTCCCAAACCTTGGTGGAAATTAAGAGCGAAAGGGAAGGGATTATAAAGAATGTTGCCCACCATCTTGTTCTACAATAATCAAATTATCATCCACTGTAGTCACTGACCTACCAGACACTCTGAAAGGAACTTGGGGTGAAGATCAGGATGAGGTAATCTGTGCTCTGGGAAAACTGACAGAACACGCCTTCAAATAGTTAGATATTTTTAGGAGAAATCTTTTATGAAACTGGATTCTTACATCTTGCCATACCTGGAGAAGCACTAAAATGGTCAATGAAGACGTCTGTTTCTCATGACTAGCAGCAACCTTCTACTGAGATGTGTGCTTGATTGCATGTACCCCCTTTGCCAGAATAACATGTGTGCTGACCTCCCCCTTTACCTCTTTGGAACAGTCCTCAGAGCTTTCTGAAAGACTGGCTCCCAGGTTATAATCCTCAGATTGGCTCAAATAAAATTTTCCATCTCTTTCTTTGATAGTTGATTAATTTTTTTGTAGACACTACCACAACCACAGCATGAACCGATTTGTTAGTGAGACTTCTGAGCTTGCCCTGGAATCTGTTTTCTATTCTCTGACATCAGTTCCCATCAGAACCAAAAGGGTCTCCCAGAGCAAATAGCTTTCACTTCAAAATCATGTCATATCCTTAATTACTAATGCCTTAAAATGCCATAACCCTTAGCTTTTTGATCTATGCCTTCTACCTTTGTTTTTTAATCTTTATTGGGACTTTCAAAGTTGTTCCTATTTTTTTAATCTTTATTGGAGTATGGTTGCTTTACAGTGTTGTGTTAGTTTCTGCTGTTCCTAGTTTTTTGGGTTTTTTTCCCTCCTATTTTTCAAAGTTGTTTTGATTTCCCTAGGTTCTTTATATTTCCAAATGAATTTCAGAATCAGCTTGTCAGTTTATACAAAAAGGATTCTCATTGGGAATGCTTTTTTTTCTACAGATTAATTTGGGGGAAATTTGACATATTTGGTATATTGAGTTATCTGACCCATGAAACTTGTAAATCACTCCATTTATTTAGGCCTTTCATTTCTCTCAGCAATGTTTTATAGTTTTAAATGTGCAGACCTTAATCATGTTTTGCCAGATTTATCCCTAGGAATATAACACTTTTTAATGCTATTGTAACTGGAATTTAAAAAAATGTCAATAATGAACTGTTCATTAGTAGTATTTGGAAGTAACAGATCTTTGTATATTGATTTTACATCCTGCAACCTTCCTAAAGCCACTTATTGGTTCTTTTTTTTTTTTTTTAACATCTTTATTGGGGTATAATTGCTTTACAATGGTGTGTTAGTTTTTGCTTTATAACAAAGTGAATCAGTTATACATACACATATGTTCCCATATCTCTTCCCTCTTGCATCTTGTTCCTAGTTTTGAATGTCATTATTTTCTGAAGCTGTGGTGTGAGTAGTTGTGGTTCTCTGAATTCTTCGCATCTTTCTTGTCTTTCACCTTCAGTGGTGTATTCAGTGAATAGTTTTGAGCTCCTGCAGTGTACTAAAGGCACCAAGATGAATGCAGAATGTTCCCCGACCTCACCATTGGTTGAGAGAGATATCAATGGTGTTTCTAAAACACAGAGATAAGTGTATTCATAGTCTAGTCAATCCAGGTCATTGCTGGATCTTTCTAAGGAAACTTGAGTCTCTCTGTCCACCTGAAACAGGATATCCTTTGGTGAGCAAGGCCACAGACTGATGCTGGAAAGGCCTTGGTACTCCCCACATCTACACTCCACCCATCAACAGATTGCAGGGATTAAATCACTTGACAACCTGTGGTAAATTTAATACACTAGGGCTCATATTATTATTATCTCTGGTCACCACCCAGTATATAGATTCCTGTTATCTACTCTTTCCTGCAGCCTCACCTTAGGCCTCCTGCCCCTGATCTGTCCTAATGCTGCTCCTCTTGGCACTGCCTTCCAGTCCTGATCTCTATCTTTTACTCTTTGAAACTCCCTGATCATAGTTAACAGACTTTTCTGTGTTTCCTACAACTGGGGGCCTTAATTGAAAAGACCTTCCGTACGTAAACCCTTCTCCTGTTCAAGTGGGAAAATCTAATATTGGGAAGGAAGTAGTCACTAGAGTCTATGTGTATTTATGGCTTATCTACAAGAATTCTCAAAGTTAGTTGTTTGGTTTGTTTTTGTTTTTAGAAGCCATGGGGTGAGAGTTCCCCAGATGTGTTCCTATGATCTTGAAATCTATCCATAGCAAGCATGTGACACTTGCCTGGATCATCAAGTTTCAGAGTACCTGTAAAACTAAGAGCATAAAAATAAACCAGGTGGTTAACTTATTTACAAAACAGGAACAGACTCACAGACATAGAAACAAAACTTATGGTTAGCAAAGGGGAAGGCGGGGAGGGATAAATTAGGAGTTTGGGATTAGCAGATGCACACTACTGTATATAAAATAGATAAACAACAAGGCCCTACTGTGTAGCACAGGCAACTATATTTAATATCCTGTAATAAACCATCGTGGAAAAGGATATGAAAAAGAATATGTATATATATAGACATATATGTGTATGCATATTAATATATATCTGAATAACTTTGCCGTACACCAGAAGCTAAGACAACATTGTAAATCAACTATACTTCAATTAAAAAAAAAACAGACATGTGGTCAGGTCCAAGATATTCTGTGCAATCAAGTTTTCTCTCTCTGACCAAGAATGTGTCTATTCTGCCTCATAATCACTTCAGTTTTAAAGAATATATTTCAAATAGGTTAGCTTCCTACTACAACATACTTTCTTTCTTTTGTTTGTGAACTTCTCTAGATTTTTAAACTTAATTATTTTTTTCCTTTGTAATTTTTTTTTCACTTCTATCTCTTGAAGTAAAGAGTTTGGTGTGTTTGCTTCCTGCTGGGGAAAGTACTACAAGAAATTTTGTGTCATTTTGCATAATTGAGTAATAAAGTATTCTGGTTACCAGAAAAAAAAATTCAAACTACACACATTCAAGAAATAAGGGTATAGTAGACTATGCCTAATAATAATCCTGTTCTACACCTAATTTATACTTTCTTTGGATGACTCAGAAGGCAATTCAAGATCACACAGAAAGCTCAGGGACAGGATGGCATATTATGGTAAATATGCAGGAGTGTCAGTTAACAGAGTTTTCAGATTCTCTGAGAAATATGCTTTATGTTTAAAAGTAAAAAAAGTATGTTAATGTAAAGTGCTTTATAAATAGAATTATATGTGCTGTTTCTGAGAAAATGATAGAAGTAAAAGTCTCAAGGTCACTTTCTTGAACTCTAGAAACTTCTTGCAAAGAATAAATCACTAATCTATGTTCTAGATTTCATTATCTTCTTCAAAAATGATATTCATGTTTTTGCCTATGCCTTAATGTATTTTCTAATTCCACCTCCTATGTGCCAGTAGGACATAATGTTGAAGTAAAGAGAACATGAGCAGGCTTCCCTGGTTGCGCAGTAGTTGAGAGTCCACCTGCTGATGCAGGGGACACGGGTTCATGCCCCGGTCCGGGAGGATCCCACATGCTGCGGAGCGGCTAGGCCCGTGAGCCGTGGCCGCTGAGCCTGCGTGACATTTCCCAGTTTTATTTTTCTAATCTATAAAATAAAAATAACTGTTTAGCACATTGAGTTCTTGTGAGCAGTAAATAAGACAATTTAGGTAAAGCCTTTAGAATTGTTCTGGAATATACTCTGGGTTCAGCAAAAGCTTTCTCTTAACACAATCATTTTTTTCTTTAAATTTATTTGTTCATAGGTGAGGCCTTATTATTTTTGAAATTTAGTGTATACATCTTTGTTAACTTGAAATGGACTTCATCATCTTCAAATGGTTGTTTTTCCAGATGCAAGAGGCCTAATCCCTTTAATCAGTGCTTATCATCCACGGAATGGATGCAGCATCTGGCAGCTGAGGGCGTGAGGAAATACTGTGGAGGTAGAGGGAGGATTCAGGATTGTCCTAGTCTCTCAGTCTGAAAGTTCTGTTTCATACCAAAGCGAAGTCAGCTTTTTTATATCTTCCTTTTAACTTCCCTACTCCTGCTGCCTGGCCTGCACTGACTGCTTAGTCATTCTGGTCATTGGACAAACCTTCTAATATTTAAAAATGGCCATTGTGTTTCACATAAAACTTCTCTCTTCCATTTCAACACACCCAGTTCCTACAAGCCTTCCTGATAACTGTTTTCCCAAACATTTATCATCCTGGTCACTCTCCTCTGTTCACAGCATCCTAAAGTGGTCTCGGAGCAGGACATGCTATTCTAGGTGTTGTAAAGAATTATGGGATTTCCCCCTCTTGTGGACACTGTTTCCATTAATGCAGGATATAATTGTATTCATTTTGGAAAAGTCTTGGTGTCCTGTTGGATGTTGGGCTTGAATTCAATGACAATATTTGAGGTTTTTTTAAAATTGAAGTATAGTTGATTTATAATATGTGTTAATTTCAGGTGTACAGCAAAGTGATTCAGTTTTATATATATATATATTTTTTCATATTCTTCTCCATTATAGGTTATTACAAGATATTGAATATAGTTTCCTGTGATATTGCAGTAAATCTTGTTGTTTATCCAGTTTATATATAACAGTGTGTATTTGTTACTCTCATACTCCTAATTTATCACTTCCCCCGTATTTGAGTTTTTTTAAATTGGAATGACTTGTTAAAACAGGTTTCCTCATCATGTAGTTGCTCTAATGTATTTTGAACTTAATTCTAGGATTTCATATTTTTATCTGTCAAATTTTATATTACTTTTATGTCATTGCTCTCATGTATTGAGAGTTGTCGATCTATATTATATTATTATATTATATGTATTATATATTAGTATTTGATCTCAGCATTAGGACATCTGATGTTTTAAAATACAATGTATAATAGTGGAAACCCTACTGATAAAGAAGTAGATCAAATCAAAGCTTTATATACAGGTGGCTGACATGCTAGACATCTCTCTTCAGGTTGGAAATGAACAATAATCAATATCATTCGGTCTCTAGCATTATTTTACCTCTCTCATCACTGATAGTTTTTCTAATTGGGTAATTTATTGAATGAATCTGGTGAATCTTTCATCATTCTATGATGTAAATCATTAGGACTGGAACGCTGGACTCATTTAAAGCATATGTGTACTCTCGTACTATTTCCACACCTTTCCTCAGCGTTAAAGTTTTGCTCTGAACACAAACATGCACACACATACACACACATTCACACACACACTCACATTCATTGCAGAAAATTTAAAAACTACTTTTCACTTAGAAAATTTAGAAAGCACATGCAATTCGATTCAAAGAACGGAACCAGTTGTATGACTGTTTCTCCTGGCTCACTCCTAACTAATAGCTACATGTCCCTTCTCTCTTTAAACACACACACACGCACACACACACATACACATCTCTTGTTTATATAAGGTTGGGGTCATATGATCCATAATAATTTATCTTATTCTCATTTACTTTTTTTAGCATTTTCCAAAGTCGTGAAAAAATATGGGAGAATATGAACGTTAATGGCTGCATGTATACTATAAAATAGATTCAACATAACTTATGTAACAAATTCTCAGATTAAGTATATATCCAAATTTTGGCTATTGTGAATAATCTCATGACAAAAATAATTATAGCCAAATAATTCTCAGTACCTCTGGTAATTTCTTCTAGATAAATGCCTAGAAGAGATTAATTAAACAGTCATAAGTTTACACATACATACAATATATATTATACATTTATATTTCTTTTAACAAAAAGTATATATTTTAGAAAAATATATAAAATGCAAACATTGAAAAGTCAAAAAAATTATAACCCACAACCCAGAAAACAATGTTATTAATTTAATCTTAATAACATAGTGCATATATTTCCTGTATTTTTTTACATTTAAGATTTAAAATATAATAAGGTTATACTGTACATATTATTTTTAGAATTTTTTTAGTTAAAATTAGGTCATCATTATATCATTCATTACTTTTCTACAATATAATTTTAATATCTATACAGTATTCTTTTGTATGACTTAATTTTAAAAAAGAGATTTCTTATTATTGGTTAGTTATGCCAGTTCTATATTCTTTGTTATGTAGACTGTGATGAGTATTCCTGATAATAAATCTTTGTATATATTCTCATCAATTTTCTAAGGATAAAGTCTTAAAGATGAAATTGCTTGTCAAAGAGCATATGCAATTCTAAAGCTTTTTATGGACCTTATTCAATTGGTCTTTGGAAAATATCCACAAATTTTCCCTCCCAGCAGTATAAAATCACATTTCCTCAGATTCTTACCAACATCATTTATACATTTTGGCCTCGCTTTAAGTGAAAATTATGTTGTGTGGTTGTTTCTATTTGGCATTTCTTTCTTTGATTACCAGTGAGGTTTCACGTTTGGGGCTGCGTCTGTGTGTGTGTGAGCGTGTGTGAGAGACAGAGACAGAAGGAGATGGAGAGAGAGCTTGTGTGTGAATTTGCTCCTCAGTCTTCATTATTTTCTATAGATTTTTCTGTTTTTTATTTAGAAAATGTATTTGATATTAATGAAATTAAACATTTATCTTTGAATAACTTTTACAACTTTTCTTAAAAATGTTTCCCATTCTCCAATACTGTAAAATATTCAACATTATTATTATTATTAATTTTTTTGTTTTGCGGTACGCGAGCCTCTCACTGTTGTGGCCTCTCCCGTTGCGGAGCACAGGCTCCGGACGCGCAGGCTCAACGGCCATGGCTCATGGGCCTAGCCGCTCGGCGGCATGCAGGATCTTCCCGGACCGGGACACGAACCCGTGTCCCCTGCATCGGCAGGCGGACTCTCAACCACTGCGCCACCAGGGAAGCCCACAACAACAACATTATTATTAATACCATTATTTTTATTGCATTTCAATATTGTCTTCTGGAATTTATTCCTGTGTGAGTTATGATGTAAGAATCTGACTTATTTTTTTCCAAAAATTTTAATCAGTTCTCCCAGCACTAAATTCATCTCCCTACTGATTTGAAGTAAAGCAAGCAAAGTATAATTAATTCAGATATAGAGAATGGCTCTTTTTATTCCATTATCTGTCAGTTTTACTATTTTCCATTTTTAATTTGCAAATTTTTGTTTATAGTGATATAAACACCTATGTGAGTCTTTATACGATTTGGCATTTCAACTCTGATATTATGTTATATTTTTTCATATATGTCTTATTTTAAGGAAAATCTTTGAATTCAGTTTTGCAGTTATTTTCATAAATTTTTTATACTTACTGACTAGATTCAAAGCTTGCTGCAGATTTGATATCTTCCCTTCTCAGTTATTTGGGATACAGTTTTAATGATTATTTTCCAAAAGGAACATGCAAGCAGTATTTTTTCTGAAATCTTTTATGTCTGTGAATGGCTCTCTCTTAATTTCATCCATTAATGACAACATGGGTTGTTATTTTGAGTGTCAGCTTTTCATTTTCTCTGAGCCTACAGGATGATGCTTGCTTTCTTTGTTTCTGCAGGGATTTTTCTTAGGCTCCTGTTAATTTTCTGTTCTCTCTTTTCAATCCTGTGCAGATTTTTCCCACGGTCCCTTAGCTCTGTAGTCTATCTTCTTGAGCTGAATGTATGGATCCCTTCCTCAGTTCCGTGACTAGAGCTTGGTGAGAAATATACTCCAGTCCATTTTCCCATGTCTGATAAATACTCATCTACTCTTCTACTCTCATAATCTGTTTCTCTGAGACTCTGGACCATTGGCTTACATGAAAAAAATTACAATTCTCAACATACACGTCCCCAAAATCCTTCTTAATTCTTCCCCTTCCTTGAATGTCTTACTTGTAATTGCATTAAAAGCCATAATTTCAGCTTTAAATTCTTCTTCAGTATATAAGCATTTGGGGAAAATATTTAAATTTCTATATGCCTTTTTTGGGTCTAACTTTTATTTAATATTTTGATGTACAGCTTTAGTTTTATTTGATTAAAAAACCACCTACAGGGGCTTCCCTGGTGGCGCAGTGGTTGAGAGTCCACCTGCCAATGCAGGGGACACGGGTTCGTGCCCCGGTCCGGGAAGATCCCACATGCCGTGGACCGGCTGGGCCCGTGAGCCATGGCCGCTGAGCCTGCGCATCCTGAGCCTGTGCTCCACAACGGGAGAGGCCACAACAGTGAGAGGCCCGCGTACCGCAAAAAAAAAAAAATTAAAAAAAAAAAACCCACCTACATAGTTTTTCTCTCCTTTTTTTAATCACAAGTCCCTTCCACGTTCTTGCTCAGGTTTATGTGTTTTTTCGTGGTCCACTTTAATTCCTCTGTATCTGTGATTTTTATACACCCTACACTTGCTTTAAAGGTAACAGAATATCATTTAATTTGGGTCTTTATTGAAGAGCTAGGAGTCTGGTAACAAGTGAATCCCTCTTCCTTCATCTATCTTCTAACCCATGTCTACTACATGAGATAGTTTACCTAGGGAAAAGACCCACATTCTTTATTTTTTATTTATTTATTTATTTTTTCGGTATGCGGGCCTCTCACCGTTGTGGCCTCTCCCGTTGCGGAGCACAGGCTCCGGACGCACAGGCTTAGCGGCCATGGCTCACGGGCCCAGTCGCTCCGCAGCATGTGGGATCCTCCCGGACCGGGGCACAAACCGGTGTCCCCTGCATCGGCAGGCGGACTCTCAACCACTGCGCCACCAGGAAAGCCCCACATTCTTCATTTTATTCACTTTTAACTCTAATCTTTCTGATTTTGTCTGTTTCATGTGAATGTGTATGTGAACTCTGAGTTAATTACTATGCTAGACACTGGCTCTATAGCAGAGATATGGCTAGAGCTTGCAGTCTAACAGAGAACACAGATATAAAAGACAGTAAGTTAGAGTTGGAAGGTTGTTTTTTTTTTGAAAAGGGGATTTTTTAAAAAAATTATTTATTTATTTATTTATTTTTGGCTGTGTTGGGTTTTCGTCACTGTGCGCCGGCTTTCTTTAGTTGTGGTGAGCGGGGCTCCTCTTCGTTGTGGTGTGTGGGCTTCTCATTGTGGTGGCTCCTCTTGTTGTGGAGCACAGGCTCTAGGCGCCCAGGCTTCAGTAGTTGCAGCACGCAGTCTCAGTAGTTGTGACTTGCAGGCTGTAGAGTGCAGGCTCAGTAGTTGTGGCACACGGGCTTAGTTGCTCCAAGGCATGTGGGATCTTCCCGGACCAGGGCTCGAACCCGTGTCCCCTGCATTGGCAGGCGGATTCTTAACCACTGTGCCACCAGGGAAGTCCCAGAAGGTTCTTTGAAGAAATGGTTAAGCAAGAAAAAAAAAAAGACCTTCTGACACTGACATTTTACTAATCCCTAATGAAACAGCCTAATTGTTGCATGCCGTCTTCTAGATTACCTGGGATACGTGGGAACGTTTCGAAGACCTTATTCCCCAAAGTATCTCACTCCACAGCTTTTCTTGCTGCAATTTTCAGCATGTCCATTGTTTGCCCCAACTGCTATCCTTTGCCTCAGGTCTCAGTAGCTAGCTTCTTTTCCTTTCTCAGTGTTTTTGAGGAATTTCCTTGCATAGCCCCCTTGCTCCTCTGAGAGAGTTCTGAGTTAGGTAAAATAAAGGCAAGCCTTTTGCACTAGTCCTTCAGGGGCTCCCAGAGAGGTCAGAAGAGATACACCGTTTTTTGAGAACAAGGTTCTCTCTGCTCTCTCCAGACCAGAACCAATATCAGGAAATGGGGGCTGCCAAGCTGTGGAGGGGAGAAGGGACCAAGGCAAGTCAAAACACCACACAAGTCTCCTACTGGGTTTCAGTCACTGTTTTCCTGATTAAGCATTCACGTGCTTACTGTAAACCTCGGACTATATATTATTCTAGAGTTCTGATAAGGTTGCTTCTACACATTTTTTGCCAGAATTTTTGGTGTTTCTGAGGCATGATAGGCCGCTGGAGGTCCCCGCTCTGTCATTTTCACTGATGTTACTCTCGACTTAACATTTTTTTACTTAAAAGGATGTCTGAGTGCTCTCCCATAGAAATACATAAAAGCTTCTTTATTCTTTTTATCAGTACAGTGTTCCATTGTGTAGTTCTACTCTGATGATTTAATGAATCTCCTGTTGCTGTACATCTAGCTTGTTAACAACCTTTTGCTATGACAGGTGGCAAAAGGTAATGAATAGCCTTATACATGTTACTTCATATCTCTGCTTGCATATTTCTGTAATAAATTCTGAATGCATTGCCAATGGATATGTGCGTTCATAATTTCAAAAGTATTTCCAAACTGTGTTATATGTGACTCTTACCAGTTTACAGAGTTACTAACAATGCACGGGAATTCAAGGTTTATTATAGACTTTCCAACATAGTGCTTCATCAGGTTTTTTCATCTTTTCCAGTTTGATGCAGTATAGTTTTTATTTGCATTTCTCCAGTTATTAATGAGGTTGAGTATCTTTCAATAAACTAGAGACCCACTTTTGTTCTAACTTACGTGACTATTTTATTTATTTATTGCTCATACTTTTATGGCCATTTGCTATCGGTTTGTGAGAATTTTTGTATTGGGAGAGCACTCATAATATTTCCATACATATTATTACTGTTTGTCATTTTTTTCTTCTAATTTGTACTTGTTGATTTCTGCATGCATATTATATGCAGTCGTATCAATCATTTTTAAATGTTTCCTGGGCTTTTTATCATAGTTAGTAAGACCTTGAAAACTAGGGGATTAAAAAAAAATTTAGGCATGATTTCTTCTAGGTTTTTTAGACTTCACTTACTAAATTTAAATATTTACTGAGGATATTTCTTATTGTAGTACAGGAAGTTTGGATCCAACTTTAATTTTTCCAAATGAGACTCCACTAGAATGTAGTTGGCTCAACACCTCTTACTGAATAATTTCATTCTTCCCTCCTCCCCCTACCCCCTACACTAATTTGAAGTACCAAGTTTATAATACACAAAATTTCTGTAGTATTTGAATATATATATATAAATTTTCTCTTAAGGGATTATGTCCTATCAGTTCTAAAAACTGAGATTCCCTCCAATATATTATCAAGGTATTTGTAGACCATCTTTTATCCTGCTCAATTTTTAATTTTCTCATTAATCTCATTAATATTCTCTGATAATCGTCTTTTATGGCAGCCTCGTTAGAATGAACATAACTGGCTCAGAAATGTTGAAGAGTCACTTGTAATTACCGCTAGTTTTCTACGTTCTATATCTGCCAATATGAGATGGTAGAGACTGTTCCTGACTATGTCACATCATGGGACAAGTTAACCAGACATATCAATGCATACATTTTGTTGGATAATTACAGACCCCTGGAACATATTCCACTATATATACCTGCTCTAAATTAGATTTTAAATTGTAAAGGTAAGCTACCCAATATGTGATGTTGTTCTGGGTAAGTGGTGGTTAATGTCATGGATCTGTAAGAAACCTAAATTTTGGAATATTTATAGCTCCATATCAAGGGTTTAAACTTTATAATTTACAGCTATCTGAGGAAAGTCCTAACAAATTTATTCTAATGGTTTTGAGTATATTATATGGTAAACTAGATATAATTAATGTGTTTTTCTGGGGGTAGGGAGAGAGTACACTTACATTTTATTATCATTTGGCAAATAATGTTGTAAAATTAAAATTTGACTTCTAGATAGATGTTGTTATATACATTTTCTCATTACTTGAAATTATTTCACTATACGTGCTCAAGAAAGTGGTAGATTTCCTAAAATATTAGTTATACACTTTTATTTGGCATATAAGTTCTATTATATTTAAGGAGATGTAGTGGAAAATACAGGATTATTAAAATTAATGAAGAAAATTGGAACATTTTGCATGTTTGTAGTATTAAAACACGAAATATATATTAGGAGTATCTTTAACCAACAAAAGAGGACAAAAAGGAAATGATAAATATTATTAAGAAAGAATAAATAAACCTGAAGAGCAGCAACATAAGATTATGGGTTTCAGCATATAATTTTATTAATTTGAGAACAGACCTCCAGAGAAAAGCACTTTCCTTCTTTTAAGAATTTTCAATGACACTGGACATACGTTAGCTGTACTGTCACGTGGTTTATAAATCAAAATGATAAAATTCTGGTACTTCCATTTAGAGATGAAATTAAGTAGTTATAAGGGAATGAAAATTAATAAGACTTCAAATAATTTGAGAAACATAATTGCCTATTAAAGTAAGATTAACCTTTATGTGCAGGACATGAATGCAAATTCTAAGAAATATTCTTATGTTTTGTACTTGCTAAAGACGTGTTGTAACTTTAATATTGAACATATCACCCATACTTATCTTTGAAAGATAAATGCTCAAAGATATTAAAAAATTAGCTACAAACACTGTAAGATCAAGTATTAAAATTATGTAAATTGTGAGCCAGTGCACACTCAACATGGTTTAACTATAGCATTTAATTTTAAGATATTATTTTTTAAATTCACAAAATTTCTATAGGTTACTTAGGCACATTCATTAATCACCCGAGATTTTTGGAAATGGAGAGTTAACTTTCTATCGTGAATGAGAAAGTCTTCTTTCTTGGAAACTAAAATCTTTCGGTCAGTGCCAAAATCCACATAATTGTTTTGACATCCGGCTGACTCTTTACAGTCTTTTGATGATTATTTGTTGAGATCTCTCAGCTTTAGTTTACCCAGCTCTCTCCAAATGTAATCCAGCTTATTTTTAACCTCATTTGAAAAGATTTCCTTATGCCAATAGAAACACTTTTAAATCAAGTTGGGAGATACACAGAAAAGAAGGTATTTGTTCTGTCACATCATTTATTGCAGATTACCTGAGTTATACCCAGCACCTAAGTAAGCCAGGCTAGCCTGTAGGAATTTCGTTTCTGAAGATGGAAATACCCCAAGAAAACTGACTCGTATTTTCCATTTAATTCAACTTACAGAGATTGGTTTTGATGGGAGTTAGTCACCATAAATATTGGATATCAATCCTCTCCAAAACTCAGTGGCTTAAGAAAAAAGTATTTATTTAGCTCACAAACTTGTAGGTTAGCTGGGGGAAGGGGCACTATTCTTCTCTTAACTAGGCTTTCCCAGATGTCTAGGGTGGGCTTGCTTTGGGGTGATCTTGAATGGCCTTGACTGAGATATCTCATCTCTTTTCCACGTGTCTCATCTTCCAACAAACTAACGTCAGCATGTCCTTCTCATGGATGACAGAAAACAGGAGAGAAGCCCAATTGTGCCAATGATATTCAACCCTGTGTTTGGGCAAGTCACATGGCTGACCCCAGAGTCAGAGTGGGAGGGCCCTGCAAGGCTACATGGCAAAGAGCATGAATACAGGAAGAAGTAAAGAATTAGAGCCATTTTGCAATCTACCACTGTGATTGTCCTAGGATTGTATTCACCACCGCACAATATATGTACTGCCTGTATGCTCTGCTGCTTCCAGAGAGCAGAACTACTTTAAAGCTGTTAAAACCTCACAGGGGAGACGACGAAAGCTGTACTACCTTATGGCACCACGTCCTGTAAATGTTGCACTCAAATACTCAAAGCTCCTCTTGTTGACTAATAATAGGAAAGATGCCATTTGGGAACATTATTCTGATGCTAAAGTCTACTGAAGCTTCAGCAACACTGCAATTCAGATTTTCCTAGACTTATCTCTTAGGAGAAATAAAGGAAACTCAATTAAATGTTGAATTATTACTCTCGAGCAACCAATTTGTGAAGGATAATGATCTCCCCTAGAAGACAAAAGTTTTCATATGATCAGCTTCTTCAGTCCGTCAAGCATTGTCAAACACCTGAGAGTAATATGTAAAAGATCTTCCCTCACTTTCTTGGGCTAATTAAGAGGAATGGCATCCCTAAGGCGTCTTCATGCACAGATCCTCCACAAGGGCCTTACTCTGATGTTTTCAGTTACAAGTTGTGACTCACAGCAGGTGAGTTTTGTTCAAGATGATGCAGTTTATTTTCACGACGTAGTATGAATTTTTCTTGTTAGGCTCCTTTGCTAAGCAAACACCCTCACTACTCAGCTCATAAACTGTACAACGCAATTGCAAACATTTAAAAATATTTCTATTTTTATATCCCATGAAAAGTCTAATTGTTAAAAAAAATTCCATTTACTATGATTTACCTTTATGTGGATTTTGACATGCTTCTCCCAATTCTGTGGTCTTGTGATAAGCGCTGAGTTTTCATGAAATTCTAAATTTTCTTTAGTTAAATCTGGTAACCTCACGGTAAATGAAAACATTGTGATATATCTAATTAATAATAATAATAGCTAAATTGTACTGGGCACTTACAGTGACTCCAGTGCAGCATGTTTAAATTTTGCATCAAATCTAAACAAGGTTATTATAATTGTCAGGAAATTGAAGCTCAGAGCGACCAGGTTTCTAAGAGATCACATTGTAGGTGAAAGAAGAGATTGTGTTCATCTTGGGAACCCCTTCCTGCACTGTTCTCTGGAAACTGCCTCTAGGCAGAAAATCAGGGAGACTGTAGGACTCATCTCCTTTGTTACCCTTCTCTCAGATATCACAGAGTTCCTACACTGCCTCTCTTTTATATATATATAAAAGAGAGGCAGTGACGACCCTTCTAGGTCGTCACAAAGCATCGAGCTGATCCCCCTGTTACACTGCCTCTTGTTTGATGTCTGAAAACAGTTGTTTTATGTATTCTTTCCAGTTTTCTATTCATTTATTACAAGAAAATAAGTCTAACACCAGTTACTTGGGCATGATAGAAGCAGAATTCCTCTGGAATGTTGTTTGTAGCTGGTGAACTTTTCCCAGAAGGGAGGTATAAAGAAATTGGAAAAGGCCAATCACAGTATTTACCATACACTCTCATTCAAATTTTGTCTTTAAAAACTGTCTTTTGGATGACCATTGTTTAAATGCTCCATAGCCTTTGGGGTGATCTTAGGCTTATAGAATCTCAGTCCAGATCTTATACATAGGATGATTTGGGGGCAGTCATTCTTTATCTGCCTATTAAAATACCTTCATAGTACTGCAATTTAGAGTTCTGCTATCTTCTTTCTCTTTAGTTTTGAATCTCAGGTCATCAAACTATACACCAATTCTTACTAATCCTTCTCTGAGATGCAGGTGGGTCCTGTTAATCCGTCAATTTAGATATTCCTTCATTTCAGGGAATTTTTTTTTAACATCTTTATTGGAGTATAATTGCTTTACAATGGTGTGTTAGTTTCTGCTTTATAACAAAGTGAATCAGCTATACATATACATATATCCCCATATCTCCTCCCTCTTGCGTCTCCCTCCCTCCCACCCTCTCTATCCCACCCCTCTAGGTGGTCACAAAGTACCGAGCTGATCTCCCTGTGCTATGCGGCTGCTTCCCACTAGCTATCGGTTTTACATTTGGTAGAATGGGAGAAAATATTTGCAAATGAAGCAACTGACAAAGGATTAATCTCCAGAATTTACAAGCAGCTCATGCAGCTCAATATCAAAAAAACAAACAACCCAATCCAAAAATGGGAATTTTGTTAATATTATATATTCAAATTCTTTTTCTGCTCAATTGTTTGGATTCTCTCTGTAAGAGTTCCAGTTATCTTTACGATGGTCCATTTTTGTCTTGCCTCAATATCTATTATTTTCTCTCAAATTGCTCTGATTGCTTAGTCTTTTGTCTGCACTCACTAATTATCTCAAGTCATTCTTCTATATTATCATCTCAGTGTTAAAGCATATCTATTCTGTACTTTATTTCTAACTTTTTTTATTTCTGTAATAGTATTATTTTGACCCTCAATTCATTTCATTGGCTCTAGTGTAACCTCTTCATCACATTCTATTGTTTTATCATCTTGTATTTGAGTTTTTATGTATTAAATCCTTGTTCGCATTAATTTCTCCCTTATTGCAAAATACTAGTGGGAACATTTCCTCTGGCTTTTGGCTAACATTTTAAAAAAAGTGTTCTTTTTTAATATATAGAGTTTTGGAAGTGTTGTTCAGTATTTTTGCATGCATGTGAGAGCATTTCTTTGACTTTTACTGGATCTAGAGAGTTCATTTCTCGTAATATATAGTGAATGACTTCTCCTTGACTCCCCTTGCACCTCTGACTGACGTGTGTTTCTAAACTGCAAGAAAGGGCTCTTTTGAGAATTTCGTTACTCCTGTGCAAATGTTTTCTTTACCTGGTAAAGACCAGAAGTTCTACTTCCACAGAGGTGGTGGTAGGAGTTTGGAGAAGAGAGTTTATTTACTCCAGAATTTTGGATCATTTTTTTAGTTTATGGAGGATGCTTGGAGTCTAAGCATGTTGTGCAGTAAGAGCGATTTCCACTTACTCCCGGCCCACTTCACCATGTTCTTTCATTCAAAATTTAAAAAAGCAATCAAAATTGATGGTGTGTGTGAGAATTGTCAATATTTAATCAACTCTCAGTACCATTTATATAAGGTGGGGTTGTGGCTAAGGTCCACATTGCATTGTGCCCTTCTTTACTTGTTTGTGGACTGGTGAATGTTTTTTCTTCTGGTTATTATTTTTTATAATAAAGGAGGGAGAAATCTATCATTTTTACATGGAAGTCTGGTGCTAATTTTTAATTAATTAATTATGGGTTAAGTTTGGATTCTGTGGTAACAAAATGTAACAAAATGTCTATTCCTGTTGCACTGAAATATTTCCCATTATGATTTAATTAGATTTGTGTCACCTTTGTTGCCAAGGAACTTAATGCAATAGCTCTCCTCAGCCTGATTTTTTTAGTATAAGCATCTATTCCCAACTTGTATAATATGATTGCATGACTTTTGTTATTTTATTTGTCAGTGGTTCTATGCACTTTTGCTTTTGACTGTAAGCCAATTCAAATTCTGTTTGGAATTAGGTAAAATATGTAATTTAAAAATAAAATCACTTTCTGGGAAAGAAGACAATATACTTTAAATCGCTATTATAACAACAGCTTCTATGCCAACTGTCATAATATTTTCCCTCACCATCATAAAGGGGCTCAAATTATTTTAATTCTGTGGCTTTAAAATCAAAATGTGATTAAGTTAAAAATTAAAATGTGCACATACTCTTAGTTTTTATTCAGCCAAGTGGTCACTATTTTATAGAAACTTTCAAGTAGAAATATAGCTGATAAATGGAGACCAATTAATGTGTATTTTAAGGTTATTTGATCTTTCCATCATGCCCTTGGTCTACTTGGAGAGATGGTACAAGAAACAGCTCTGTTAAAATTAATTAGAGGGATGTCATTGGAGATGAAATTTATTCTGTTAACCTAATTTGTCTTCATGAAAATCGAAGGAAGAAATTTTATCAAGTCATTGTATCTAGAAAAAGTGAAGCTACCCCTGAGAATAGCATTATTTTACTCCTAAGAATTGAGACTCAGGTACTGAGACTCACAGTATGTTTCCCATTCTGGTTTGGCTATTCAGAAACTCCAGACAACATTGTGACTTACTTCTGTTAACTGTATGGGATCTTAAGTTGTGAAATGTTTTGAGTATCTATGTTCCTCTGACTCCATTTCCTTTCCTAATTCTCATTTTTCCTGCTTTAATTTATGTATTTACTTTTTCATTTGAAGGCTTTAATATTCATAAAATATTTTGAGTTAGGTTTGGCATAATAAATGAATTAAATATTTGACTCTTCATCTGTCACTGATATACTATATTTAAATTTTCATTAACAGAATGAATTATAAATTCACTTTACTCAAAGTAAAACTTAAATATTTGTATATTAATCTCAGCCCATTTAGAATACCAAAAAAAGGAAACATCTTAACATATAACAATAAAGGAATAGTTAAATATATTTTCATTTATGTATATGATTTCTTCCAAATAATATTAAATGGGTAAATGTTTATGACATAACATCATTAAAATAATGGGATACAAAATTCTATTACAATATGATCTTAATTTCATTGACATCATATAAACAGAAAATATTTTCAAGTAAAATACATCAATGTTAAATATTACTCATGAGGATTGATTAGAGGCGATTTGTATTTTGTCTCGTGTTTATAGTTTTCATGCATTCTACAATGAGTATCTATTATTTTTATTAACAGAAACATACACTATTTTAAATCACCTTTTACTTTTCAACTTATTGCTATAATCTTAAAATATATTTTGTAGAGTGATACTGGTATTTTTTTGTTAATCTAAGATATCGACTTAATTCCTACTCCCACCCATACCTAATTAGGCTACTAAGGGTCCTAAGACCTTAACTCCTGATGAAATTGTGTTTTCCGTCTTAAAATATCCAGAGATGAGTCTCTTTTTTGCCGTAATGATTGGGGTAACTTTTTTTTTATCATGAAGGTGAAAATCTAAAGTGTCAAAAGTCATATGTGTGGGTACTTAAAATGATCACTTGGGCCCAGGAATTTTCTATAACTTGTGAAATAAGTAAAGCTGACTGAAATTTCAGTGATACAGACTTGCTCTTTCATAAACCAGACTTATTCTGCAGCATGCTGTTGCTAAAGGAACTGAACTTTTCCATGCTATGTAATTTTAAATTTTTACTCTACTTCAATGGCTTTTATATTCTGAAAAAGGTAGTGTGGGAAATCTGGTTGTGCAAGATATGTCATGATTTGAATGCTGCCATTTTCCTTCATGCATAATTATGCTGATTCCATTTTCATATTATTCTCTATTGATATTAGTCTCATTCCCCACATGTTGAGAACACATAGAGTATATTTTATTGCAAAGGAGAGAAAACAAAGAGATGGATTGTAATTGGTCATGTTGCATTATGAGCGACTTTTGTCGTCAGCAAAAGGAGCGCTATTTTAGTACAGCCTCCAGTTCATTAAACACTTGGAAATTTCTTTTTCTTAATCTTTTCTTCACAATAAAAATACTCTCTTTAGTGTTGGGATAAATGTGCTTTCTTTCTTTTCTTGTCTACTCTACATTCCTAGCTAAATTATTGCTTTCTGGGACTTTGTTTATTTGTGTGTGTGTGTGTGTGTGTGTGTGTGTGAGTGTGTGTATGTGTAAGTGTATGTGTGCTAGAGAGGACCAAAGAATTCAAACCAAAAAGTGATCGCTATATTTAATTACTTTAATATTTCTAATAGTATGAGAAATCAACATTCAAAAAATATTTGTTCTGTAATCTATAACGTTAAGTTGTTCTACATTCCCTGACAGTGTCAGTGCCTTTGAATTTCCTGGCATGGACACAGTGAGAATTCTACTTAACAATTTTTAACCATCTATAGTTGTTATTCAGTCCTATTCATTAGGACTGAATAACAGCTATAAATGGTATTAGTTTTCTCTCCTTTGACCATTATTAAAAGTATTATTTAATTTACAAAACAATACCATAAGATTGTTCAGATTCTTTCCCCAAAGAGAAATTTATTTTAATACTAAAAATATGCCCAAAATAGATTATCCTTTTAAGTTATGTAAGCTTCTGGAAATGAAAACATTTGTTTAACTGAGATTTGGCTTGCGTGTTTTCTAGAGTGACTTTCACAAAACATAAATAAAAGTGATGGAATTTAAATATCCTTAGATATTCTCTTGCAATTAAAAACACTGATTCTAGCCTCAACCTTCTTGTCTCTTAAGATTCATTCAGAGATTTGGGTTTTGCTTCTAGTATTTTGTAAACATAGGAAGAAGAAGCTTAGTGTGTTTGAAAGAAGGTCATATTGTGTTTATGTAGTATAAACCACTGCTCTTGCAATTACACAAACCATTACTCCCCAATATTAATGCTTCTGTGCCCTCAAAACAGATGTTCAAATGTTATATTATCTTATTATCTTGTTTCTCTTTGGCACACAGATTCTTTAAAATATTGCCTTTTTTTTAACCACTCTCAAATACCTAAATAGAAGAAAAAACCATCCTATTTTGCCCATTAAAAAAAAAAAGGAAAGGAAAAGAAAACATGCTAGTCCTCATTTTGCCTTTGTTCTCTTTTACATCAAAACTCTTCAAGAAGTTTTTCTACTCACAGTCTCCGATTTTTTCTCTTAATTCTTTCTTGAATCATTCCAACCAACTTTTATCTCCACCACTTCCCTAAAACTACTTTTGTCAAGGTCACCAGTGACCTCTACATAGTTAAATCTAATGCCATCTGTCAGTCTTCAACATGGTTGACCTATCAGCACCTTTTGACACAGATGATCCTTCTCAAGAAACTTTTTTGGTTTCCAGGAGTTTTACTCTTTTCAGTTCCTTTTGTCAGCTGCTCCTCATTTCTCCACTGCTAAATAGGGCAATGATCCATGCTCAATCTTTGAACCTCTTCTCTTCTCTCTATACATTTTCCTTTTACAACTTCAACTGGTCTCATTGACTTAAATCCCTCCTATAAGCCAGTGATACCTAAATGTACACATTGTGTCTGAAACTCCTTGGAATGCCACACTTACATGACCTGTTGCCTCATCTAAGGTTCTCTTGGATTTCTAATGGGCAGTTCACACCTAATGTCTAAGTTTGCCCTTCCTACAGTCTTCCTCATCTCAGTTAATGGTCACTCCTTTCTTGCAGTTGATGAAGCTAAAAAAGCTTGAAGCCAAAATTTATGCTCTCATATTTCACATTCACTTCAAGAGTATATCCTGTAGAATCTGTCACCCCAGACACATCTAGTGCTGTTGACATGATCCAAGCTGCCATCATCCTTCAACTAGATCACTATATGATAACCTTCCAGTGGTCTTGCTTTTTCTTCCCCTGCCCCATTATTTTCCACAATGCATTCAGGGGCTTGTTAAAATATAAGTAAAATCATGTCACCCCTCTACTCAGAACTCTCTAATGGCTTTTTATTATGACTTCAAAGCCCTAGGATATGGCTACCCTGATCTCTCTAACCTCTCTCAGTATAATATCGCTCACTCTCCAACTACACTGGCATCCTGGATTTCCCTTGAATACTACAGGCGCATTCCTGCCTCAGAGATTTTGCACTTACTTTTCCCTTTGTCTGGAATGCTCTTTTCCCAGGTATCCACAAAGCTTGCTTTCTCACCTCCTTCAAGTTTTTATTTAAATGTCACATTTTCACTGACACTTTCCTTGGATCTCTGTTTAAAATTGCACCTCTGCCTGCCTTTTATCCCATTTTTCAGCTTCATTTCCCTTTTTAGCAGTCCTAACCATTTTACATACTATATATTTTTTAAATTTAGCTTGCTTATTGTATGTTTCTCCCAAAACAAGAATGTAAGTTTGAGTTTTAACACTTTTGTTTAGAATTGTATCAACAGAACCTAAAACAATGTTTGAAATATATTGGGTACACAATAAATATTTATAGAGTTTATTAATGAATGCAGCAAAACTGTTACTAATGTGTCATACTTTTAAACTTCAGAGTGAATTATGTTATTTTGGATAGTAGACTTATTCTTCTAAAATACTTTGCATGTACATGCATAGGTTTATTACACTGAACTTCCATTGCCTTATGCAAAATAGAACCCCCATAAAAACTTCTTGGATTAATAAAATCTTCATGTGCATATAAATGGAAGTGAAGAGATATGCTAAGATGTGAACAAAGCATCAGGCTAGGATTTTAAAAATGTATCAAACGAATAACGCTTCAATAACTGAGTTAAATTAATAGGTGACATAGTAAATACAAAATTTGTAGGATCCCCTCCATTAGGCAATAAAATAAAATTGTTAAAGAGCTTTGTTTGGAGACATCTGGAAAACTCTAAATGGTACCGAAATGACATTCTGAGAATGGCTTTCCTTGTAACATTGTGCTGCCTTAATTGACCATTTTCTAGGCAGGCTTATTTGGAAGTCTAGATATATGTTTTGGGTAACCTATTATTAGGAGAAACGCATTTTTTTTCCTCCAAGAGAATGATGAACTAATGCCAAAAGTATTCCCTTGTTGTGTTCCCTGAGCCAGGATTTTGCTTTCTCTAGGCAGTCTGGATGGCATCATTCTGGATTCAGCGTAAGAAAACCTGGCAAGGAGTCTAGAGACAGGAGTTGTAGTCTCAGTTGTTTTTATCCCTCTCTTCTTTCACCCATCACCCTTCACTCAATATACAGTGTTTAACCATCACAGTCTGCTAGCAGCACATTTGAAAGTCATAGGATAAAATCCATTGTGTATATAAGAGAGATTTTTAGGTTCTTACTAGGAAATGTTGATATGGTTGTTTTCCAGAGGTATTGTTGAGAGGGTTCTTAACTATATGAAAGGTTGGACTAGATGTCTTCCAAGTTCAATTTTAAGTCTCCAGATTTGATAATCTAAAAGTGGCTCATTGGTAAACTAGACATAGCAGAGGAATGAAATTCTAATCATTAAGGTATCTCAACAGAAATCTCCAAAACCGAGCGGAAAAGAAGACTAAAAATTCAAAACATAATATCCAAGAACTATGAGATGACTACAAATGGTGTAACATACATGTAATGGGAATACCAAGAGAATAAAGAGAGAAAGGAACAAAGGCAATATTTGAAGCAGTAACGAGAATTTCCTCCAATGTCAGACAACAAACCATAGATTCATGAAGCTTAGAGAACACCAAGAAGGATAAATGCCAAAGAAACAAACAAAAAAAAAATGAAAACAAACAAAACCAACCAACCAAAACAAAAAAAACCCCTATACCTGTATAATTTACAAACTAACATTCTATATTTTTCAAGCCAGATTCCCTGACATAAAATCCAAGCAAACACAACCAGGGAAAAAATGTTACATAACCTATTCACTTAAGGAAAAATGTGGAAATGTAACAACCTTTAGGGATGGCTGTTTGGGAAGAACAGCCCTACCTCCAATGGAGGAACAATAAAACACATTTGTAACCTCAAACTTGTTCTCTCTTCATGGAAGTAATCCACAAAGGGTGATCTCTCCTTTTCTTTCTTCTCTCATTTTAGTTTTCTGAGGGCTAGCTATTAGAAACTCTGCTATTAGAAACTGCACAACGCCCTGCCAACATATTTAATTGTCTGCCTTGTTCAGTAAAGTTCTCTCACATCACAAGGCCTATTCTACTCCTTTGTGTTCTTTTGGAACACTTAATTACTCCTACATCATAGATCTCTTCAATAGCAACAAGATACAGAGAGAGATTCAAGAAAGTAGATTATTTTCATTTTGCTCCACTGCCTTTGGGTAAAACTGTCTCCATAAGATTCTCATTGATGTCAGAACAATAGAGCTTAGCCCTGGCCTGCACTGTGTTCCTAGGCTTATATCTAGCCAAGAATGGATGTTGCCAAATATTCAAAGAACTTTCTAAACAGCCTCAGCTTGTGAATCTTTAAACATATTGTACTGAGTTATTCCACCCAATCCTTGGTAAAATTCATGTTTATGAATTCATGCACAAATGACAAATGTGTCTAGTGAAATTAAAAGCTGTTTGATCCATTAAGCATATTAGGAGTATTGTAATTTAATTTTCTTGTTTTTATTTTTCACTTTTGTTTTAACTTTGCTTTAAACAACAAATCATTTCAAACATATATTAATCCATACCTGATATGAATAGAAAATGACTTCAGTAATAGATACCTAGGCTTACATAGCTAGTCCCTTCTAAAAAAATAAAGTAAAATTTACTGCAAGGTAAAGTCAGCATAGTACACATTTTATTTGATATAATAGAAATATGTGGAGGATTTCCCTGGCAGTCTGGTAGTTAAGGCTCTGTGCTTTCATTGCACGGGACACAGGTTCAGTCCTTGATCAGGGAACTAAGATTCCTCATCCTGCCTGATATGGCCAAAAAAAAAAAAAAAAAAGAAGGAAAAAGAAAAAGAAATGTGTGGAAAAGAATTGAGGAGAATAAGAAGATGGCAGAGTAGAAGGACGTGCACTCATTCCCTCTTGTGAGTGCACCAAAATCACAGCTAACTGCTGAACAGTCATCAACAGGAAGACACTGGAACTCATCAAAAAAGATACCCCACATCCAAAGACAAAGGAGAAGCTGCAATGAGAGGGTAGGAGGGATGCAATCACAATAAAATCAAATCCCATAACCACTGGGTGGGTGACTCACAAACTGGAGAACAGTTATACCACAGAAGTCCACCCACTGGAGTGAAGGTTCTGAGCCCCATGTCAGGCTTCCCAACCTGGGGGTCTGGCAACGGCAGGCAGAATTCCCAGAGAATCAAACTTTGAAGGCTGGCAGGGTTTGATTGCAGGACTTTGACAGGACTGGGGGAAACAGAGACTCCATTCTTGAAGGGCACAGACAAAGTAGTGTGTACATAAGGACCCAGGGAAGAGGAGTAGTGACCCAATAGGAGACTGAACCAGACCTACCAGCTAGTGTTGGAGGGTCTCCTGCAGAGGCAGGGGGTGGTTCTGGCTCACCACAGGGACAAAGACACTGAGAGCAGAAGTTCTGGGAAGTACTCCTTGGTGTGAGCCCTCCTGGAGTCTGCCATTAGCCCCACCAAAGAGCCTGTTCCCTCCAGTGCTGGGTTGTCTCAGGCCAAACAACCAACAGGGAGGGAACTCAGCCCCACCTATCAGCAGACAAGGTGATTGAAGTTTTACTGAGCTCTTCCCACCAGAGCAACACCCAGCTCTACCCACCACCAGTTCCTCCCATCAGGAAGCTTGCACAAGCCACATAGATAGCCTCATCCACCAGAGGGCAGACAGCAGAAGCAAGAAGTACAATCCTGGAGCCTATGGAACAAAAACCGTATTCACAGAAAGACAAGATGAAAAGGCAGAGAGCTATGTACCAGATGAAGGAACAAGATAAAACCCCAGAAAAACAACTAAATGAAGTGGAGATAGGCAACCTTCCTGAAAAAATATTGAGAATAATGATAGTGAAGATGATCCAGGACCTTGGAAAAAGAATGGAGGCAAAGATTGAGAAAATGCAACAAATGTTTAACAAAGACATAGAATTAAAGAACAAGCACCTAGAAGAATTAAAGAACAAACAGAGATGAACAATAAAATAACTGAAATGAAAAATACACTAGAAGGAATCAATAGCATAATAACTGAGGCAGAAGAATGGATAAGTGATCTGGAAGACAGAATGGTGGAATTCACTGCCATGGAGCAGAATAAAGAAAAAAGAATGAAAAGAAATGAAGACAGCCTAAGAGACCTCTGGGACAGCATTAAACGTACCAACATTTGCATTATAGGAGTCCCAGAAGGAGAAGAGAGAGAGAAAGGACCTGAGAAAATATTCGAAGAGATTATAGTCGAAAACTTCCCTAACATGGCAAAGGAAATAGCCACCCAAGTCCAGGAAAGGTAGAGAGTCCCAAGCAGGATAAACCCAAGGAGAAACATGCCAAGACACATAGTAATCAAACTGACAAAAATTAAGCACAAAGAAAAATTATTAAAAGCAACAGGGAAAAATGACAAATAGCATACTAGGGAACTCCCATAAAGTTAACAGATGATTTCTCAGCAGAAACTCTACAAGCCAGAAGGGAGTGGCATGATATATTTAAAGTGATGAAAGGGAAGAATCTACAACCAAGATTACTCTACCCGGCAAGCAACTCGTTCAGATTTGACAGAGAAATAAAAGCTTTACAGATAAGCAAAAGCTAAGAGAATTCAGCACCACCAAACCAGCTCTACAACACATGCTAGAGGAACTTCTCTAAGTGGGACACACAAGAGAAGAAAAGGACCTACAAAAACGAACCCAAAACAATTAAGAAAATGATGATAGGGACATACATATCGATGATTACCTTAAATGTGAATGGATTAAATGCTCCAACCAAAAGACACAGGCTTGCTGAATGGATACAAAAACAAGACCCATATATATGCTGTCTACAAGAGACCCACTTCAGACCTAGGGATACGTACAAACTGAAAGTGAGGGAATGGAAAAAGATATTCCATGCCAATGGAAATCAAAAGAAAGCTGCAGTAGCAATACTCACATCAGATAAAATGGACTTTAAAATAAAGAATGTTACAAGAGACAAGGAAGGACACTATAAAATGATCAAGGGATCCATCCAAGAAGAAGATATAACAATTATAAATATATACACACCCAACATAGGAGCACCTCAATACATAAGGCAAATGCAAACAGCTATAAAAGAGGAAATCGACAGTAACACAATAATAGTGGGGGACTTTCACACCTCACACCAATGGACAGGTCATCCAGACAGAAAATTAGTAAGGAAACACAAGCTTTAAATGACACAGTAGACCAGATAAATTTAATTGATATTTATAGGACATTTCATCCAAAAACTGCAGATTACACTTTCTTCTCAGGTGCACACAGAACATTCTCTAGGATAGATCACATCTTGGGTCACAAATCAAGCCTTGGTAAATTTAGGAAAATTGAAATCATATCAAGCATATTTTCTGACCACAACACTCTAAGATTAGAAATAAATTACAGGGGAAAAAATTAAAAACACAAACACATGAAGGCTAAACAAGATGTTACTAAATAACCAAGAGATCACTGAAGAAATCAAAGAGGAAATCAAAAAATACAAATGACAATGAAAACACAATGATCCAAAACCCATGGGATGCAGCAAAAGCAGTTCTAAGAGGGAAGTTTATAGCAATACAATCCTACATCAAGAAACCAGAAAAATATCAAATAAACGATCTAACCTTACACCAAAAGGAACGAGAGAAAGAAGAACAAACAAAACCCAAAATTAGCAGAAGGAAAGGAATCATAAAAATCAGAGAAGAAATAAATGAAACAGAAACAAAGAAAACAATAGCAAAGATCAATAAAACTAAAAGCTGGTTCTTTGAGAATATAAACAAAATTGATAAACCTTTAGCCAGACTCATCAGGAAAAAGAGTGAGAGGACTCAAATCAATAAAATTAGAAATGAAAAAGAGTTACAATGCACACCACAGAAATACAAAGCATCATAAGAGACTACTACAAGCAACTCTATGCCAATAAAATGGACAACCTGGAAGAAATGGACGAATTCTTAGAAAGGTATAACCTTCCAAGACTGAACCAGGAAGAAATAGAAAATATGAACAGATGAATCACAAGTAATGAAATTGAAACTGTGATTAAAAATCTTCCAACAAACAAAAGTCCAGGACCAGATGGCTTCACAGGTAAATTCTATCAAACATTTAGAAAAGAGCTAACACCCATCCTTCTCAAACTCTTCCAAAAAATTGCAGAGGAAAGAACACTCCCAAATTCATTCTACGAGGCTACCATCACCCTGATACCAAAACCAGACAAAGATACTACAAAAAAAGAAAATTACAGACCAATATCACTGATGAATATAGATGCAAAAATCCTCAACAAAATACTAGCAAACAGAATCCAACAACACATTAAAAGGATCATACACCATGATCAAGTGGGATTTATCCCAGGGATGCAAGGATTCTTCAATATATGCAAATCAATCAAGTGACACACCATATTAACAAATTGAAGAATAAAAACCATATGATCATCTAAATAGGTGCAGAAAAAGCTTTTGACAAAATTCAACACCATTTGTGATAAAAACTCTCCAGAAGGTGGGCATAGAGGGAATCTACCTCAACATAATAAAGGCCATATACGACAAACCCATAGCAAACATCATTCTCAATGGTGAAAAACTGAAAACATTCCCTCTAAGATCAAGAACAAGACAAGGATGTCCACTCTTGCCACTATTATTCAACATAGTTTTGGAACTCCTAACCACAGCAATCAGAGAAGAAAAAGAAATAAAAAGTATACAAATTAGAAAAGAAGTAAATAAATACTAAGGATATCCACATAAATCCACATAAATACTAAGGATCATAAGAAAATATTAACAACATTAAATGGCAACAAATTAGAAAACCTTGAAAAAGTAAATTCCTAAAATATATAACCTACAAAGACTAAATCATAAAGAAACAGAAAATATGAACAGCCCAATTAATAGAAAGCAGGTTGAATCAGTAATGAAAAAACTCCCAGCAAACAAAAGTCCAGGACCATATGGCATCACTGGTGAATTACCAAATATTAAAAGAAGAAATAATACCAATACTTCTCGAACTTTTCCAAAAAAATTGAAGAGGAGGGAATACTTCCAAATTCACTTTACAAGGCCAGCATTACACAGATACCAAAGCCAGAAAAGGGTACTACAAGGAAAGAAAATTACAGGTCAATATCCCTGATGAACACAGATGCAAAAATCCTCAACAAAATATTAGCAAACTGAATTTAACAATACATTAAAAGGATCATACGTGATCAAGTGGTATTTATTCCTGGGATTCAGGAATAGTACAACATATGGAAATCAATAAAGGTAGTATACCACATTAGCAAAATGAAGGATAAAACGTAATAAATTTCAGTATGGTTATGTCAGAACATGATCACTTTGCTCTGTGACTAGTAATCTATATTTAGGGAATCTAATGTGGTTATGAGTTTTAATTCAGGGAGCATAACTGGAAAGAGGCAGTGACTTTCTAGCTGTTTCTCTTTCTTATTCTTTATTGCCCTTTCCCTGTATTTTACATTATGTAAACAGAATAATATCAAAGATCAATATAAAGTTCCCTAAGAGAGAAGAAAAACAACAGCTCGGACCTTCTATTTCATAACAGCAGTTATTATTTCCGCTTCCAGGCATAGTGACTATTGTTCAGTCTGACTTCCATTAACTTAATGAATAATTCAATTGAAAAGTTATGGGTTTTTTTTTTAATTTCTTGACTGAAAATGCAATTAACCTATATGCTATTCGAAAATAAACCTCCATTTATCATTGAGATTATACCAGATGGCAAAATGTAGGCTCTCCCTTTCTCTCTCTGGGCAGAATGAATGAAAAAGAAACATTTTTACAAGTAAAATTGTTTTTTTTTTAATGTAAGTAGAAAAATAAAATAACTTCCTAAATAAAATGCATAACAAATATTTCAGAAACCAGGTTTCAGTTTTAGTGTGTGCCAAAGGTTTTCTCAGGATTGTATAGCAATCATCACAGTGGTTATGAAGAACTAGGCTACAGTAGGGTCTACATAGTTACAATTCTTACTGGTTGTTTAACATAATTACAGTATTTACTTTTACAAATACTGAGGAATTTGTATACTAAATAAAGCGTCTTGTAACGTTTCTCCCCAAATAATAGAGATACTGGCTGTGGAGTATAGGGAGACTCCTGGCACTATCTTTGCAACTTTTTTTGAAAATCTAAATCTATACTAAAATACAAAGCGAAGCAGAAATTCTAATGCTTTCAGCTTCCATTCGGCAGAATTTTAAAGGAGTCAAGAAAGAGTACAATGTGAGCAACAATCCCGCCTGTGCAGAGACATAAAGCGCTGCTTAGTTCTCACCATAAACTGAAATATTCAAGATCTCCTCTTCAAAATTGATTTTCAAGCCTCTCAAAGTAACTCTTCATGCTTATTAGAAAGTTAACTCAGTAATAGTGATCTGAAACTTCTCATCTGCAGACAGGCAAATGACAAGTTAAATTAGAGCCACGGTGTATGCATAAACTCTCTCAGGAGACCTCATGCCGCTTGACCAAGGTACGGCTGCCCCATTGCTGTGAAAGCCAAGGGTAGTATCACCTTGCATATCGCTAATTACCTGTGCTCAAGTCCGAAGGTGGCTTAGTGTCTATTCTCAGATTCACCTTGATAGCCACTTAAATATTTTCTGTGTGAAGCCCAGTCCAGAGACACAGAGCATTATCTCTCCACCTTAGGAAGTGATGACTCTGCATAGTCAGGCCCAAATTACACTGACCTTTTTGATAGCGGTGTCACATCCTTCAGTGATAGTCAATTAGGCCGCCCAGCTCACCCTTCAGTTTTTTTAAGCACTGAAGATTAACAAGATTTTTTTCCTGTCTCACTAAATGTCTTATTTCTGATTTGTGTCTCCATGCATTGAGCTCTATTTCTGGGTCCGTTTTAGCTCTGGATTTATAGTTTGTCCCTTTCTACATCCACTTTTCTCTTCAAAAATCCTTAATTTGTGTTAAGAAATAAATAATTTACTGCTTTTAAAATGCTGAACACCCAAAATACCTCTGACATTTTCTGTTTTATGAGTGATTGGAAATCAAAGTCATAGTTAAGGTATGATTAAAATATGCATCTTAAGTTAAGTATAAAATAAAATAAAATATGCATACCTTAAGTTAAGGTATGATTAAGATGCATCTTAAAATATGCATCTGAGACTTAGGGGTAGACAGACAATTATTATGATGATAAAATAATTGCTTCTTTTTTTTCCCACTATGTACTTTTTTTCCCAGCATGTATGAATTTGTACTTCATTCAGAAAGTCAGGGTAGATTTACAGAGAAAGACAAATATTTTATCATATCACTTATATCTGGAATCTAAAAAGTAATACAAATGAATCTGTGAGAAACAGACTCACAGACATAGAAAACAAACTTATGGTTACCAAAGGGGAAAGGACAGGGGAGGGGTAAATTAGGAATATGAGATTAGCAGATATAAACTAATATATATATAATAGATAAGCAACAAAGATTTACTATATAACACAGGGAACTTTATTCAATATCCTGTAATAACCTATAATGGAAAATAATCTTAAAAATGTATGTATAACTGAATCACTTTGCTGTACACCTGAAACTAACACAATATTGTAAATCAACTGTACTTCAGTTAAAAAAAAAAAAGAAAAGAAAGAAAGTCAAGGTAGATTTGCCACCAGAAAAGCCTCTGAAAATAGAAGTACTCATTTGTCCAGGGGAGACTTTCTGGAAAATTTCATGACAAGGATACTGAAGCAGCAATAAACTTGAGGCATTTACCTCCAATTTCCCCGTAGCCTACCAGGAAACAAGAGAGTCCCTTCTTCAGAAAATGCAGTGCTCACACTCCTTGACTAAAGAAGACATGCTAATTTGCCTTCCTGTTTAATTTGTCTTCATTGTTAAAATCATCACCACCATGAATAAAAAGTATGCATTTGTTACCCGTGGCTCGGGATCCTCTTCTGAGCAGCTTACAAACATAATTGCATACATCTTCTTGGATACTCTTGCAGTCAGTACTGCCCCAGGTACACAATGAGATGGATGCATCCAGGTATAAAGTTTTTGGATGGTAAGAATTGTCATACTCATCTATTTCCCAATGTACTCAGCACAGTGCCCTTTTTGTAGGTGCTTAAGAAATATTTGTTGCATTGAGTTGAATTATAGTGAGAAGAGGCAGGGAAAGTGAGTATCTTGCCAAATCCCTTAATTCCCCAAATCTGCATACTGCCGACGAAAAACTGTAAATTAGAACTGCCACAGATATGTTTGAACTTCTGTTTAAATTCCTTCCTAAGTCAGTGCTTCTAAATTTAACACTCTAGTCACATTCCTGGCAGGAGGATGAGCGCCGGGATGGAAAATGAGAAAAGCCTAGTCTAGTGCTCGTCTTGGCATTACCTACCGTTTGGTTGCAGAAGCCCCAGGGCAAGGATACATCGTGCTTCTAGCCTTATTTCCCTTACTTGAGTGGTGAGGGGGAGAAGAGGAACAAAAGCTAACATTTGTAAAGCAATGTAATCACTTAAAAGAAAATAGAAATTCTACAGATACCTATATTCAACTCTTGGATGACTTTCTGTCAGCCCCATGATAATAAATGATCAAAAAGCAGCTTTCAAAAGCAATACAGCAGTTAGGTATCTTAACTCATCACAGAGTCTGATCTTTGGAGATGAGAGGACATTTTATAGCTGCCCATATTTCAGGTAGCATGTTTGGACCAGGATCATATGAAAACTGCACTAGGGGCTCATTCCAGTTTGCCTGGGTCACACACTAGCTGAGTACTGGGTGACTCCCCTTTTCCCAGGCAGAGGGGCAGTGCCCAGTGTCAGCTTACTCTGGAATTGAAGCTTTCCTCCCCAAGCAGGGCTCTGCAACCTGTGCATGAGCACCAAAATTTGCTCACGGTCTGCTCAAGGTCTTTGATATTAGGCAGTTGGTAATCCCAGAACACAATTGTAAAAGTCTGAAACTCAAAATTCAGACTGCCTGGGGTCAAACAGCCAATGTATTCCTTCACTAATGAAGTTATTTTTTTCATACATATAAAAAGAGATGCCCACAAGTCCTTTGACTGGAATAAAGTCCACACTAGGTGATGCAGACTCCCTGACCTGGCATGTCTCTCCATAGAGATGGGGAGACTAGAAGGCTTCCTGTATCTCTGGTTGGTTGACTCTGGCCTTGTGAGTGTTTCCTTTCCCCTATAATGCTTGTTCTTTAATTTATGCTGTGTAATATTTTGAAAATAAACCCAACTCTTTACTCCACCAGTAGAAACCTTTTAGGGATCACCTGACACAATGATATCATAGGGAGAAGAGTATGGACTTTGGGTTCAAAATCTGTAACTTACTAATATAAGTCCATTGATTAGTTATTTAAGTCCTGTGAGTCTCAGTTTCCTGCAGTTTAAAATGAGATTGATAACCATCTCAATTTGATTTGGATATTAAATAAAATGATGTGACTGGCTCTGGCACAAAGTATGAGCTCAATGTTCTTTTCCATGACTTTTCCAATGTCTTCTACCATCTCCCATCACACCTTCCTTTTTGTTTTAAAATTAAGAGAGAAATTGTGGAAACAAGGGAGAGAGCACTGAAGAAGATTCATCATATTAAGGCCTAGGAGCTGAGAGGAGCAAGGCAAGGAAGCAAACCCAGAGGAAGGATAGCTTTAGAATAAGGGGCTTCCCTGGTGGCGCAGTGGTTGAGAGTCCGCCTGCCGATGCAGGGGACGTGGGTTAGTGCCCCGGTCTGGGAAGATCCCACATGCCGCGGAGCGACTGGGCCCGTGAGCCATGGCCGCTGAGCCTGCGCGTCCAGAACCTGTGCTCCGCAACGGGAGAGGCCACAACAGTAAGAGGCCCGCGTAACGCAAAAAAAAAAAAAAAAGAATAAGGATGTGAGATTTCTGGGAAACTTTTTCCTGACTTCAGATGAGCTTGAATATCGCCATCTCCCCTAGGCCTAAACAAAGGGCAGTTGCAGATAATTTTTCTATAAATATTATTCTCTATTTATCCTTAAATAAAGATGGATGTTGATTTCTTTACCACTTCTGGTGCTTGTGAGGCCTGCCTGGTGTTCAAGGCACACATCAACAGGTGCCAAAGGACACAGCAGCATTTCAGAACAGCACAAACTCTGCCTTGGGAAAGCATCACTATTACATCTTATAAACCTCCCTGCACACTGACTTAAGCGGTAGCAGTTCCCAAAGACAGAGGCTGTGCTGCCCAGATGCTGCCGTGATAGACTTTCATTTATGACCATATAATTTACACTTGGCAATGACAGCAGCAGTATCATAATCACTCTGGAATTCAGCTTAGAAAGACTCATAACTCTTTAAATGGGTACAGTAGCTTTCAAGCTGTCAGAACAAAAGAGAAATCATTTATAATAGCAGCAACTTACCAGGATAAGGAAACAGAGTCCTGTGCATACCAGAATGAGACAATCAACCCACCAGTAATAGTAACAGTGCTTTCAAAGCAGATAAAAAGCAACTTCCAGTCTTTCTGTTCTACTTTTCTAAGTCAGTCTATCCTCTTGACTTAAAATACTCATTTGTAAATGGCATGCTCAGAATTAGAAGTGTAGACAGATGAGACCAAAAACCAGTTCAGAAAGCAAGGAGCTCTATTACTATTGGTATTTACCCTCAAAGCTGCATTGATTTTGCCATTTTTAAGTTATATTAACTCGGCTCATGTACACCCCCGTCGACAAAGAATAAAATTCTGTGTAAGTTTTCTATCCCAGGGGATTTTTATGATGAGTGCAGCAGAACTTTAGAAATCATCTTCCAAAAGAGGAGAGACCAGGCCACTGCTTATCAGAGTCGGAGAAAAATGACTGTGCCTCCCGGGGATGGTCTCATATGAAGGAAGGTGATGTTGAAAATCTATCTTGAATTTGCATGGATTTTGTAGTTCATAAGCCACTCTCCATATTGTGGCTGAGAGTAGCAGGTGCCACTGGTATATATGAACGTAGGGGCATTTTAGGGGCCTCTTCTGTCCCAGATTTCTTACCCATTGACTACGTCAAGGTGCATGAAACGCCCATCTAATTCACCACAGCAAAGTGGCAACGGCCCTGAGTTTGGAATCAGAAGTCACATGTATAAGCCTCATCTTGGCCATTTACCAGCTCTGCTTCCCATGAGGACAGTTACTTACTCTCTTTGAAGCTAGTTTCTCATTTCTAAAATGGAATTATGTGACCTTGATGCCCCCTAGGACCCTTTTCAGTTCTAACATTCTGTGATGATGTAGGCTCTCCTTTTGACTCACTTCTAAGTTTTCTACATTTAAACTAGGGATCGAAGCAGTCAAACGGCAGAAGTATTTCAGGACACAGGGTCAAGAGCAGAGTCAGATGCTATGGGAGAGTCTCCAAACCACACGGAGGATTCTGAGTGGAGAACGGTGCAAGGTAGAGCTCACAAATCTGGAGACTTGAAGGGAGCAGATCTGGCTGGGGGCATAGGCACCCCTGCACTACTGTCCATCTAAAGTGTTGAATGTGATGGCACGTTGGAGGTGCCTAGACAACCCTATCAAAAGACGCCCAAGGAATCTATGCTCTATATACTTAACACCGGCCACACCATCCATAAAAAGGGCTTCTGTAAGGGGCTGGAAGCTTCAATGAAGACTATATTTGCCTACTTCTCAAACTTTATCCATCTCAAAAGACTGCCTGGTGGCTGGAAGTTAAGATATTAGTGGGGCCTGAGGAATGATGATTTATATATTATTCTTTTTTTTTTTATTGCTGTATCACTTCATAGTAGCAAGCCTGTCAAATATCCACAAGCAATTAGATAAAGTGAAGGATTTGGCAGAAAATTGGAAGAACAAGATCTTTCATTGACAATGCTTATTTGAGTGTGAAGAAAAGTCATAGAGAAAATTACTTGCAAGAAGAAGCTTTTGTGGAATCAAGGACTTGTGACAAAAGTGGTTAAGAACTGTAATTGAGGTTTCGTGTCTTCAGCATAAGCCTAGTTTTAGAAAGAGTAGTCAGTGGTGAATAGAATTTGAGGTCTTAGTCTTCTAGAAAAAGTAAAGTAAAGCAAGAAGTATCCAGCGAGAATGTTCTTCCATGGGGCCTCTAAGGCTTTAGATTCTCTCTGTTACTCAACATAAACTTCCCTACAGTTCTCTTACTCTGGAGAACAGCAGAAACATCAAGTCGAGTGTCTGAGTTCAAAGAAAAGTAGATTAAAAGGGAAAAAAAATCCAAATTCCAGTGAACACAGAATATCACTAAAAAAGAGAACAGACAGAAAATATCCCTAGGGTGTTAGATGAATTTGCCTTTGACATATAATGTTTTAAGTGACATGATTGTATAGAAGGCAAAAAATGAATTTCATGCTGTTACCAAGGAGGCAAGTCTTAAAAGATATGATCTGTTTTTGGTGTTTAATCATTTACCTTTTCCACAAAAATATTGAAGTTGGAAGAAACCTTGAAGGTTATTTTTCCCAACAGACTTATTTTGCATTAGATTAGAGGAGTCGGAGCATTGGGAGAGGTGAATTGATGTCCTTGGATTTGACCAGGTGAGATTGGAAGATGCACCTGGAACCAGAACCACTTACTCTGAGTCTGAATAGCCTTCATTTTGCTCTTTTAAGCATTTCCCAAAGCCACTTTTAGGGCTTTTTCCCTCCATTTTTTCTTCCCTAGTTTTTGTCTTTCTTTCTCCCCTCCTATCCATTTTCTGATTATTAATGTTCTTAACAGATCTCTAATTCCAACAATTCACATTGTTTCACTAAAGACTGTACTTTCTTTTTGAGTCAATTGTATTCTATTCTCTTTCCATTTTCAATGATTCTGAAATATCCACCAATGGAAGACTTTTAAAATTTTATGAGAAGTCGGCAGGGTTATGAAAAAGATACTATGGTATAGCTGTCATGGGGATTTAAAACATTCCAGTTAAAAAGTCAATGAAGTGATGATCAAAAATAGATCGGAAAAAAAGAAATAGATCGGAAGAGATTACAGCAACAGCAGCTCTTGGAAGAGTGTGAAATTAATCATCTGGGAAATACAGTAATGCAAGAAGTATCCAGGGAAAGAATCTCTCCAGCAGGGCCTCTAAACCTTTAGACGTTGATTCCTGGATATTGCAGCTCGCATGTGCTACTAGGAATAATTCCTGGAAATAGTATTAACCCAAATCCCACTAATACATGAAGAGTCCTGAGTGCAGGCTCTGGACTCTGAACAACAGGTTGTGCGACAAATATAAAATATTGTATTATCAAGGGCTAATGTCATCTACAAATTTTAGTTGCCTTAATTATAGTCTGCAGCTGTTATGCAAAACTAAAAATAATGTTAACTGTCACCATTGAAACGTATTTTTTAAAGGAATGTCTGTACACATGGCACCGTGTTGAATGTTTTACAGACTGAGTAGAGTTAAAAGCTCCCAATTTAAAGTGGATGACTAGGTTCTATCGTGCATCTGGTGAAATTTGCTAAGATCTTAATTCTTTAGAGATTCTTAATTCTTTAAATATGCCTTCATATTTATATTTATAAATAAATAAATCATATTTATTTAACCAAGCTCTCTGAGCAATTGCAGACCTCTACATTAAGTGTACCTTCTCATGTATTTGCTATGAATTCTCTGGTTTCAGTTGAAGGCTTCCCTCCTCTGGGAACCTTGAAACATAATAAATTTCATCATTTGTTTCTTTCATAATGATAGGGTTACTTGGAAATAAATAAGTGGTAAAGAAAAAAGAAATAGAGAAAAGTATAAATTATCATCTTAATAGTTTTTATTTTAATTGTCAGGTACTTAAATACAGACTTAGATAATTGTCACAGAAAGATACAGAAATGCCCTTTGATGAGAGAAACACCATAAATAATTTTTATTGTATATAGAAGACTTTATCACACTTTTTTGATGACAACGGAGGTATTGGTACTTTCAAAAATTAAAATACTTATTATTCAGTTTTCAGTATTTAGATTACCATAAGCCAGTTCTTCCCCCTAAAGCATAGAAAGAGATCTCTATCTACAAAATCAAAATCATTACTAGATAGTGAAATATCCCACCAACCAGGTAGTGTTTTTTTAGTAATTGTGCACAGATGATTTGATTTGTTATGCTAAAACTTTGCATCCCTCAGGTTTTTGTTGTATTGTGGACAATGCTAAAGTATTAATATGTGGTTGGCGTTTATCAACATCATGTCACAACAACCAGAAGTGAGGATAATTGAATTATTTGGAAGTGATATCTGAAGAAAGGAATTCCATCTTTTGTTGTTTTGAAATATAACCAATCAGGAGCTGAAAACAGCAGAGAAATTTTAAAATATGAGATTGCTCTTTATTTTATGATAGACTGAATTGTGAAGGAAAGAAGCAGTTTATCTTGGAAATACTTTCAAAAGGCTATTTTTTCTTTTTATAATATTTATACATGTGTTGTGAGAACAACCAATGAAATATAGATAAGCAAGCAAAAGAAAAGTATTTCCTCCTATCCTATAATCCTGGCCTATTGGTTTCATGGCACCGGCGCTAAGTCTGTCTTCCTGAGAAGCATCTTTTTCTATATCTTGCCAGTGTCGGTGGTTAAAGAACTGTCATGAGAGAGCAGAAGAGGACAGACCAATTTTGAGATAATAAAAATAAATGTCTCTATAAGACTGGTCATGATAAAGAAAGACTCACATTTTGCCTCGGCCGGCATTCGAGGGGAGAGCTATTTTTAGTCACGGATTTACTGTGGAGTCCATTAACCAACTAAAACCAGTGAATACTTAGGAATAATCCTGGATATAGTCCGTTGTAAAATATAAATGAGGATGGGGTCATCAGAAAAGTAATTTTAGGGAGTGGGGCTTTACAAATAGGAATACCAGGGTGGACATTAAGGATGGAAAAGGAATTGTCTGGGGATTTATTAGAAATTGGTGGTCTTTAAAAGGCCGTTTTGGTCACCCCAGAAAGGTCAAGCACTAAAATGTCCGTGGTCAGAGGCTTTCAGACTTTGTTGATTAAAGTCACAGCTTCAGTTGACTATAATGAGGCTTCCTAAATTTCTGTTTCCAAAGCCTTTTTCCTCTGTCTCAGGTACACCCTACTCAGTCATCAGTAAAGCTTCCTCCTGAGAATCCGCTCAAGGGATTGTTTTTCAGCCACCAGCTGGAAACCTCATTTGTGTTGTACTGCTCTTCCTAGCAAGAGACTCAAGCCTCCACAGGCACAGGGAACCTTGGAGCCTCTCTCTGCTTTGCATTAAAAGAAGGAGAGTCATGGACATATACACACTAACAAACGTAAGGTAGATAGCTAGTGGGAAGCAGCTGCATAGCACAGGGATATCGGCTCGGTGCTTTGTGACCGCCTAGAGGGGTGGGATAGGGAGGGTGGGAGGGAGGGAGACGCAAGAGGGAAGAGATATGGGAACATATGTATATGTATAACTGATTCACTTTGTTATAAAGCAGAAACTAACACACCATTGTAAAGCAATTATACCCCAAAAAAGATGTTAAAAAAAAAAAAAAGCATCCTCCGGCACCTGCATAATGAACAAAGTTCACACCCAATCACACAAGCTTCAACTCTGCAAATTTCCTAGGCTATACAACTTAAAACTACACTGAGCCCTAATAAATAGGGGACATCTAATCATCTCAGGTTTTCCCCACATCTAATTCTAAGTTGAGTATATGATAAATGAAACACGGCTCTTGGAGGGAGCTAGAAATTCTCACAAGGAACATAAGATCTCTGATTCTTTTATTATTTTAAATTCACTTCTGTTTTTTTGTGTGTTTTCAGTCACAGAGTATATTGTCATTCTAGGTAATAACAAAAAACTTAAAAAACCTACTATTTATTGAGTGCCTACTGTTCTCCAAGCACTATGCTAGGGATTTTACAACCAATGTATCAAATTCTTACATAAATCTTTTATGGCAGGAATTGGTAATAATAGAAGAAGTTAAAAACCAAGATTGGGGAAGTAAGGACTTTCATGATACTGCTGTTATCACTTTTCTTTCATATTATTTCCAATCTTTCGCTAATACAGGCCATGCTGCAATGAGTATCTTGGGTCTCTTGTAAACATATCCTAGGGTTTGTAATACCTCATCATCCAGAATCACTGGTCATAGGGTATAAACAGCTTTAATTTATCAAGATAAAATTTACACTTTTAACCAGTGGTAATTATATAGTATTCACTCTACCACTATATAGATCTAGGACCCAACAATGGGCATAGGAGTGACCCTGCTCACTTGGGGAACTTTTACTTCCTATCCCCTCCCCGATAAGTTCAGACTCTACTGGGGTCTTTGTTCCCAGAAGAGTAATGATTGTCCCAGAAGACATAGTAAAGGTTTCATTAAACCTAATGTTATGGCTTCTGCCTGTCATTTTGAGCTCTTCAACACAACAGACACACAGAAAAAGAAAGGAACTGCTCTCCTGGCAGAGGTAATCCACTCTGATTATCGTGAGGAGGTAGCTTTGCTGCTCATAATAGGGACAGGAAGGCATACGTGGATCTGGAACTCAGAAAATTCTTTCTGGTGCTTCCCTTTTCCAGTCACAATCTTAAAGGGGAAATTGCAGCAACTCTAGCCTGACAAAACCAAGGTAACTTGGTCCTCAACCACTCAGGCAGGAAGGTCCAGGTTACTCCATGGGGCTGGCAATGGTAATGAACACAAGCGCTAGCCAAGTGGTAGGAAAGTCTTGAATGAATGGTAGAAAAGGTAGATAATGTCTATCAGTCATGGCCTTAGGATCAACTATAACTCTCCTCACTAAACCTGTTGTAAATTTATTTTGAGAAATTGTAACTGGATGGCGCTTGGAAGAAGCAATGAGAGAATGGAGGAAACTCAATGTTGGGTCTAACGAATCAGAGTGGTGCAAGGAGATTGTATCAGTGTCCTATGCATCTTATTCTTGCTGACTTCAATGACTGTATCTGCATCTCCATGCCTATTACACAGGCAGCCCTGAAGTGCAGAGGAGTTAACACTTCTAGAAGGAGCAGCTCTCAATCAATAATTTGCTGTCGTTTGTGTATATATTTCCCAGTCCCTTGCCCTTTGGGTGGGATCATTCTAACATATGTGTTTCCCTGCAGATTTAATCCTCAGTTGTACACCATAATGGCTGGCTAATTAATGTGTCCTATAATGCCTGCCTTCCACTTCTATATTACGTACACTATTTGCACTTAAATTTTTGTCTCACATCCTGCTTCTGGAAAAACTCAAACTAGGACACAGGATCTCAGCTGTATGCAAGAATCTCGTGAAACTCAAGGTCGTATCTTTATGTAGGAGTGGGCCTATAGATGCATCCAATTTATGATGGGGCAACAGAATGTCAGCATTGACTTTGGGCTCCCCTTTTATTTTTTGTACCACCAAGTTTCCTGTTTCTACTTTTTAAAGTTTAGATATGTTTAATTTGATTTTCAGGATGAAACTAAAACAGTGAGGTATCATGTAACTGCTATTAGACTGACAAAAATAAGAACATTGGATAATGGCAGGTGTGGGTGGGGTATGAGGCCTTATAAATATTCATGTACTTCTGCTGAAGGAGAACATTGGTGGAGGTGTTCTACAGAACAGTCTGGCAGTACTTAGTTATTGTACAATAAGTTTGCACCTACTCTGTGAGACCCAACAGTTCTGTTCCTGTGTGTACAGTCCAAAGAAATGCTCAGTGGATCCGAAAGAAGACATGTGTGAGAAAGCTCAGCAGGGTGCTATTTTTGTTGGCGGGAAATTGCACCAATCAGGCATCCACCACGAGAGGAGTAGATGCTAAACTGTGTTGCTGCTCACCTTGTAGTACATGCATCAGTACAAGCAACAGATTAATTATATACACAGTGACTTGGATACATCTTGAAAATATTTGCTAGGTGAATAAAGTAGAAATCACAACAAGATATATAACATAGTTCTTTTGCATGCATTAAAATACGCATACGAACAACAATCCATCTTTTGTAAGAACACACCAACTACAGTCTGTGCAACAAATGCATGGAGAGGGACGAAGAAACAGAGGAAAGAGGAGAGAGGAAAAAGAAAACAAATGAACAAAACAAGAACCATACCATGTGGAGACCACTGATAATAATGCAGCAAGGGCTGACACATAAGATAAACACAACCATTGGCACCTAAAGTAAAAAAAATATATATATACATATATATATATATTTCAAGCATTTCTATAGGTTTGTGTCAGAGGGAAGTTCGGCAGAAGTTTAAAGTGTTGGAAATACCTGTAATTCATTTAATAATTTTCCTGTTGATGGTTCCAATTTTTTTCTATTACAAATAGTGCTGCAATGAGTAGCCTTTTGTGCCATGTGCAACACATGTAGCTCTACCGAGAGAAGCAATGAGATGTAATGGTTAAAGAATGCTGGGTCCAGTGTTGGAGTCTTGACTCCACTACTGTATGCCCTTGAGCACACAGTTCATTGCTCTGGGCCTCAGTTTCTTGATAATAATAGTATGTACCCCATGGAGTTATGGTGATAATAAAATGAGCTAATGTTTGTAAAGCACTTAGAACAATGCTGGAGAATACAGAGCACTCAATCAATGTTCGTTATTAATCCTACTCTTTTAGCACATATTTCAGCAGGGTAAGATTACAGATATGGAATTTCCTGCTTACAGGGAATACATTTTAAATGTTTATACCTTTTTAAAAAATTCCAAATGGGCCATATCAATTTAGTCTACTGCCAAAGATTCCTGGGAATATAATTTTTCTGCACTCTTGCCAAAATCAGATATCTTCATTCTTTTCTCATTCGTTTTCATCTTTTGGTGAATAAAACATGACATTTTTACATTACATTTCCCTGGTTACAAGTGAGTATGTGGACCTTTAAACTTTTATATGATATTCATTCAGAAACTGGCATATTAACAAGATTAATCTTGACCAGTGTTAGACAAAAGAGGCTTCAATCCGCTTTTGTATTTATTTGGCTTACGACCTGTAATAGATTCCAACAGTGCTAAGCTTAGCATGAAGCAACCCTACACACTGCCTTACAGATTCTGCCATTTTCTTTCTGGCCAGATGGGCTATTTGGGATATAGAAATGATCGTGATTATATCAGAGTGTTATTGTATTTCTTTTCCAAATATTCATAAGCATCATCTTGATTAAAATCAAATCTCCAAAGCCGCTAGAAGTGAAAATAAATTGATGCAGAATTATTAAACATTGGATTACTTTAGAACATTGGTTTTGCTTTTAAATTTTTTTCAAGACATGCAAGATTCTAGCAGCATAATTTTAATCCAAATGCCTAAATTCTATTCCATGACCTTAAAGAAATTTAAATGTTTATTATATCCTTGTTAGAATAAAATGCCAATTCATGAGGTTTTAGAAAATGTCAGCCAATATAGCCAAAGGGGCTCTTTATTAAGAAGTTCACTCTGACAACAATCAAAGCACATGGAATCCTAGGGTAAATTATATAGGAAAAAAAGTAAAAGACTGAGATAGAAGTCACTTCCTGTTAAAATTATCTTTAGCCTATGACTATTTCTTCTGTTGGGTTCCTAGAAAAGTTTCCCAGTAAAAACATTTTTATTTAGTGTGATATATATTCAGACAGTTCTCCCTCTTCTATCCCATACATATCCTTGAAGCCCAGAACTCATGCTGATTCCATAGCAACTTCATCAATATAGAAAGCCTGCCGATATGTGAAGAGACAGGAGAGAAGTAAGAGTTAGAACATATGTCATTTCATCAATCGATTGCAATGAAGGACCAGGAGTGGTAGGGGAATTGCCAGATATTAGAACGCTTATTGCTGCCCTGTATTCTCAGCTCACAGCTTTGGGAATTTGAAAAACAACTGTAAGACTTCATATTCTTGTATTTTTCAGTATTAAACCAGCTTATTAATTATTGCTTGCATAATCCTTAGAGTAAATGCTTTTATACTCCAAAGTTCAGGTTATATTTTAGGGAGCTCATCTATCTATTGACTCAAAACCTTACCTAGAAATAGGGTCAAAAAATATTAGGAATACAGAGCTTTCACACCTGAAAACATGTTGGCCACAAAATCCTTCCAAATGAAGTTTTAGTCTAATGCCGTCATAATGCAAGGCAGTTTATGCTTCGTGGATAATGGCTTTAACAGAGACTCATTTCTTGTTATATAACTGGTACAGTCTTTATACAGTCTCTACAATATCGTGATGTAAAAGTGCTTCGGGATAACCCTGTAGAGACTAATTCTCATCAACACATCCTTTGCATAATTTCTCACTGATATCACTAATGAAATAAAGCAGAGAACTCTTCTCCAAAGACTCTTGGTATTAATAGCCTATCCTCTTATCTTTTATGCATTTCCTTATTAGATCTACTATAATAGAGCAGAAATACATGCTCATCTGTAGCAGAAATACTACATCAACACTGAAATACACACTTGTCTTTTTTCCTTTATTACTAAGCATATTGAAATTAAGATGTTCTGATTATGAAAATCATAGACATAGTCTAATTATTAACTCCACATCAGCTCAAGTCAGATATTCATTCATTCATTCAGTGAGTGTTTAATGAATCCTGACCATGAACAAGTTACTGTACATTATGGAGGATTCACATGTAAAGAAACAACTTTCCTCAGTGTGTCCAGATGGACTTCATGCACTTAATTATTTGTGATGCAAAATAGAAAGGGACAAGTTCTATAGAAAGTTAGCAAGAACTCACCACAGGGAGACAAAGGAAAATGAGAGTATTTTCCAAATGAAAGCATCATAATGTCCTTTGTAGAGACATCATTTAGTCTGAGCCATGAAAGGTAGGTAGTATTTCAACATGTGGATATGGGGCAAACCAAGATTTGAACGCGAAGTAAACAGTGGGAAGAAAGCCTGGAGTAGGACCATGTGGAGAGCGTGTAGGAAGTATGTAGGAGTCTGGTCTTTCTGGGGAATAAGTAAGTGAAGGGGATGCGTGGAAAGCAGTGAAGCAGGCAGCTGAGACCAGATGGTAAGGACCTGGTGTGCCCATGCCGAAGAGTTAGGGCTTTTCTTGGTCATTGCAGGTTTTAAATAGAGATAAAATTATCAGAATTATGTTGTAAAGGGTGAATCTGACTGAGGAGCTCAGTCTGAATTGGAATGAGAGCCTGGAAATAGTAAAAAGAGAATCTTCTTACAAATGTCAGGGAATTTGGTAACAAGGGCCTCAACTAAGATAATGCCACTGAAATAAAGGAGAGAGGTGAGGTGGGAGAGAGCGGTGGAGAACTTGGTAACTGGATACAGGCAATGGGAAAGGAAAAAGGACGAGGTGATGCTATTAACAGAAGAAAAAGACACAGGAGAGGAAAAGAGTATTTGGGACAGAATATTTCATTTTAAGACATATTGAATTTTAAGTTTGGAGAAGTAGGTAAGTTTACTATTAGGCGTTAAATCAAAGGAAGACTAATTTATGAAGAATGAAGGGAGGGTTAAAGTTTTAGAGAGATTGGAGATTCAAGAAAGTCACTTGAATTTCGTGACTAAAGTCACTGGTGAATCTCTTTTTTTTTTTTGTGGTACACGGGCCTCTCACTGTTGTGGCCTCTCCTGTTGCGGAGCACAGGCTCTGGACGCGCAGGCTCAGCGGCCATGGCTCACGGGCCCAGCTGCTCCGCGGCATGTGGGATCTTTCCGGACCGGGGCATGAACCCGTGTCCCCTGCATCGGCAGGCGGACTCTCAACCACTGCGCCACCAGGGAAGCCCATGAATCTCTATTTTTGAAATATCTGAGCAAAAGAGAGAAAGAACATATACAAAAATATTAATTTTATATATGGATAGAGAGATTATGAGACTCCTGTATATTTTTTTCTATAATGACCAAACAATTCTTCTGCAACAAAGAAAACAACAATGAAATGTCAACAGTCTTTGGTGGCGTTTAGGTAATGAGAACAGAAGCCATATGCGAAGAGATTGCAAAAGCCAATTGTCAAAATCTCTGATTTGGGGAGGATTATAATTATTTCTTTCAAAAAACTCCTTCGAGCTCCATTTCTGCATTCACAGTAAATTGTCCTGCCAGGAATTTTATTCCATCACAGCTCCCTGATCTGACTGAGATTTCATCACCTGTAGATCTATTGATCACATCTAGTGCCCATCTAGTGATTCCTTAATGCTCTCACATGAAAAAAGTGATCCTGATTTTCTACAGCTTCTTCTCATACCCAGTGTTCTACAGAGGTCACTGTAACTGACTCCCCTCACCAGGCAATTATAATTTCAAAAGCTAACTTTATGCAACGTATATTTTAATAGTTTATTTACATGCATTATATACAGGAGTTCTCACAATGATTCTATGGCATCTCTGCTATTATAGTCCCAATTTTGCTTAGGAGGAAGCTGGTATTTAGCAAGTGTAAGTGGCTTGCCCAAGGCAACTCAGCCAGTAAGTAGTGTAGAACATATTACTCCAACCTTTGTGTCTTTTCCAGAATGGGGTAGGGTGATCTCCACCCAAGAAATTATATGCTAAATGGTTTAAAGGTTCATAAACTGCACAGGAGTTCTCCCTAAATTACTAATATGGTTCCTTTTCTGTCATTATTAGCAAAATGGAATTACGGAAAGTCAGAAGACCATAGTTCCATTTCTAGGTCTTCCAGTGTGTACATAGGAAAATCACTTAACCTCCTTGGGTCTTCGAGTTCTCTTACAAAAAAAAAAAAAAAAGAATTAATACTTGGCTATCTACATCACAATGGTTTTGTAACTATTGATTAAGATAACTCCACAAAAGTTCTCCATAAGCCATAAAGTGCCTTGAAAATGATCCAGATGCTCCTTGCTCTTCTGCCCTGCACCCCAGGTAGAAGAATATTTCAAGTCTGTTGCTAGGGGTATTTCTTGCTGTCTAAATAAAGGATATTCATAAAAGCTGGGCCTCTGACTCTTACTCCCACTAAATAGGATTATACTTGGAAAATGCAACTAAACCTTGGATAAAACAAGAGATTATAGTATTACTGGTTTTACTTTTCAGAATACTGTATTTTCGGTTGAACCCAAAGTTGAAATGCTAAATATCATGCAGGGAATTATAATGTTTCTAGTAAATTTTTTTGGAAAAAACAAATCATCCTGTTTGTTTTCAGTGACCTCCGCAATTCCTATATCTAGGTTTTCATTCATTCAACATTTTTGAGGAGCTACTGTGGGTCAGGCACTCACAGACCTCATAGCTCAGTGCTCAAATAGGGAAGAAAGTAACATTCAGCCTTGGCTTGAGAAGGAGAAAAAGGGCTCTGGGTGGATAGAATAACATGTACAATGATGTGGATGTAACTTAGAGTTTAGTGTGTCTAGAGAACTGAGAGTGATCTGGAAAATTAGGGTGAAATCAGCAGATTTTGGGGGAGCCAGATAGTCAAGGACCTTGTATTCCATGCTAAAATGTTGGTACTCTATCCTGAGGACAGTGAAGAGTGTTTGATGGATTTTAAGCATAAAACAATTTTCATATTTTTCAGAGATCTCTCTGGTTCATGTAGAGACTGGATTGAATGGATGGGATCAAGTTTGTCCTTCTTTCTCCTGTTGTAGCACTATTTTTAAAAATCGAGTTTACTGTTCTGTAATTTACATAAAATGTATTAATTTCAAATGTACATTTAAATGCATTTAGAATAATGTACACACCTGAGTAACTACCACAACAATTAAGATAAAGACTATATCCATCACCTCAAAAGTATTATCCTGCTCTCCTACTGTCCATTTCTTCCCTCTAACCCCAGCCCTGACACCCACTCTGGAACCACTAATGTATCTTTTGTCACAGTGATTAGCTTTGGCTTTTCTATAATATCATAAGAACGATATTTTAGTATTTTTTTTTTTTTAGTATTTGTATTTTTTAGTCAGGTTTCTGCTCAGCGTAATATTTTTGAGATTCATTCAAGTTGTTGTGTATATATATCACTATTACATTCCATCTTATGTGTAGTATTTCATTTTATAGTTATGTCACAAATGGTTTTTCCCAATCATGTGTCATGGAAATTTGCATTATTTCCAGTTTTCACTATTATAAATAACGCTGCTAAGGACATTTATGTAAAAGTATTTGTGCAGTCATAAAATTTTATTTCTCTTGCCTAAATACCTAAGAGTGGAATGGCAGGGTCATATGGTGGGCAAATGTATATTTAACTATATAAATAACTGCAAAATTATTTTCCAAAGTGATTGTCATATTTTACATTCCCATCAGCAGTATGAGGGTTCCAATTTTTCCACATCTTTACCAGCACCAGGTCTTGTCAGTCTTTCTAGTTTTAGACATTTTAGTGGGTGTATAGTTATATCTTGTTATGATTTAAATTTGCATTTCCCTAATGATTAATGATATTGAGCAACTTTTGGTGTAGTTCTTTGCCATCCCATATATCTTCTCTGGTAAATTTTTTTTTTAATAAATCTTTATTGGAGTATAATTGCTTCACAATACTATGATAGTTTCTGTTGTACAACAAAGTGAATCAGCCATATGAATACATATGTCCCCATATCCCCTCCTTCTTGAACCTCCCTCCCATCCTCCCTATCCCACCCCTCTCGGTCATCACAAAGCACCGAGCTGATCTCCCTATGCTATGCTGCTGCTTCCCACTGGCTAACTATTTTACATTCGGTAGTGTATATATGTGAATGCTACTCTCACTTCACCCCAGCTTCCCCCTCCCACCCCGTGTCTTCAAGTTCATTCTCTATGTCTACATCTTTATTCCTGCCCTGCAACTAGGTTCATCAGTACCATTTTCTTTTGTTTTTTAGATTCCATATATATGCGTTAGTGTATGGTATTTGTTTCTCTCTTTCTGACTTACTTCACTCTGTATGACAGACTCTAGGTCCATACACCTCCCTACAAATAACTCAATTTCATTTTCTTTTTATGGCTGAGTAATATTCCATTGTATATATGTGCCACATCTTCTTTATCCATTCATCTGTCTATGGACATTTAGGTTGGTTCCATGTCCTGGCTATTGTAAATAGTGCTGCAATAAACATTGTGGTACATGTCTCTTTTTGCATTATGGTTTTCTCAGCGTATATCCCCAGTAATGGGATTGCTGGGTCATATGGTAGTTCTATTTTTAGTTTTTTAAGAAACCTCCATACTGTTTTCCATAGTGGTTGTATCAATTTACATTTCCACCAACAGTGTAGGAGAGTTCCCTTTTCACCACACCCTTTCCAGCATTTATTGTTTCTAGATTTTTTGATAATAGCCGTTCTGACTGGCGTGAGGTGATACCTCACTGTAGTTTTGATTTACATTTCTCTATTAATTAGTGATGTTGAGCATCTTTTCATGTGCCTCATGGCCATCTATATGTCTTCCTTGGTGAAATGTCTATTTAGGTCTTCCACCCATTTTTTAACTGGATTGTTTCTTTTTTTGATAATGAGCTCCATGAGCTGTTTGTATATTTTGGAGATTAATACTTTGTCCTTTGTTTCACTTGCAAATATTTTCTCCTATTCTGAGGATTGTCTTTTTGTATTGTTTATGATTTCCTTTGCTGTGCAAAAGCTTTTAAGTTTAATTAAGTCCCATTTGTTTATTTTTGTTTTTATTTCCATTACTCTAGAAGGTGGGTCAAAAAAGATCTTGCTGTGGTTTATGTGAAAGAGTGTTTTTCCTGTTTTCATCTAAGAGTTTTATAGTGTCTTGTCTTACATTTAAGTCTTTAATCCATTTGGAGTTTATTTTTGTGTATGGTGTAAGGGAGTGTTCGAATTTCATTCTTTTACGTGTAGCTGTCCCATTTTCCCAGCACCACTTATTGAAGAGGCTGCCTTTTCTCCATTGTATGTTCTTGCCACTTTTATCGTAAATTAGGTGTCCATATGTGTGTGGGTTTATCTCTGCATATTCTATCCTGTACCATTGATCTATATTTCTGTTTTTGTGCCGGTACCATACTGTCTTGATTACTGTAGCTTTATGGTATAGTGTGAAGTCAGGAAGCCTGATTTCTCCAACTCTGTTTTCTTTCTCAATATTGCTTTGGTTATTCGGAGTCTTTTGTGTTTCCATATGAATTGCAAAATTTTTTGTTCTAATTCTGTGAAGAACCCCATTGTTAGTTTGAGACAGATTGCATTGAATCTGTAGATTGCTTTGGGTAGTATAGTCATTTTCACAATATTGATTCTTCCAATCCAAGAACATGGTATATTTCTCCCTCTATTTATGTCACCTTTGATTTCTTTCATCAGTGTTTTATAGTTTTCTGAGGACAAGTCTTTCACCTCCTTAGGCAGGTTTATTCCTAGGTATTTTATTCTTTTTGTTGCTATGGTAAATGGGAGTGTTTCCTTAATTTCTCTTTCAGATTTTTCATTCTTGGTGTAGAGGAATGCCAGAGATTTCTGTGCATTAATTTTGTATCCTGCAACCTTCCCAATTTCATTGATTAGTTTTGTAGTTTTCTGGTGGCATCTTTAGGATTTTCTATGTGTAGTATCATGTCATCAGCAAACAATGACAATTTTACTTCTTTTCCAATTTGTATTCCTTTTATTTCTTTTTCTTCTCTGATTGCTGTGGCTAGTACATCCAAAACTATGTTGAATAAGACTGGCAAGTGGACATCCTTATCTTGTTCCTGATCTTAGAGGAAATGGTTTCAGTTTTTCAGCATTGAGAATGATGGTTGCTGTGGGTTTGTCATATAGGGCCTTTATTATGTTGAGGTAGTTTCCCTCTCTGCCCATTTTCTGGAGAGTCTTTATCATAAATCAGTGTTGAAATTTGTCAAAAGCTTTCTCTACATCTATTGAGATGATCATATGGTTTTTATTCCTTAATTTGTTGATGTGGTGTATCACATTGATTGATTTGCATATATTGAAGAATTCTTGCATCCCTGGCATGAACCCCATTTGATCATGTTGTATGATCCTTTTAATGTCTTGTTGGATTCTGTTTGCTAGTATTTTTTCCAGGATTTTTGCATCTATGTTCATCAGTGATATGGGTCTATAGTTTTCTTTTTCTGTGATATCTTTTTCTGGTTTCGGTAAGAGAGGATTGTTGCTTCATAGAATGAATTTGGGAGTGTTTCTCCCTCTGCAATTTTTTGGAGGATTTTGAAAAGGATCAGTGTTAACTCTTCTCTAAATGTTTGATAGAATTCGCCTGTGAAGCCATCTGGTCCTGGACTTTTGTTTGTTGGAAATTTTTTTTTTTTTTTTTTTTGGCGGTACGCGGGCCTCTCACTGTTGTGGCCTCTCCCGTTGCGGAGCACAGGCTCCGGACGCGCAGGCTCAGCGGCCATGGCTCACGGGCCCAGCCGCTCCGCGGCATGTGGGATCTTCCCGGACCGGGGCACGAACCCTTGTCCCCTGCATCGGTAGGCGGACTCTCAACCACTGCGCCACCAGGGAAGCCCTGTTGGAAGATTTTTAATTACGGTTTCAATTTCATTACTTGTGATAGATCTGTTAATATTTTCTAATTCCTCCTGATTCAGTCTTGGAAAATTGTACCTTTCCAAGAATTTGTCCATTTCTTCATGGTTATCCATTTTATTGGCATTTAGTTGTTTGTAGTAGTTTCTTATAATCCTTTGTATTTCTGCAGTGTCAGTTGTGATTTCTCCTTTTTCATTTCTAATTTTATTGATTTATGTCCTCTCCCTTTTTTTCTTGATGAGTCTGGCTAAGTGTTTATCAATTTTGTTAATCTTCTCAAAGGACCAGCTTTTAGTTTTATTGATCTTTGCTATTGTTTTCTTCATTTCTATTTCATTTATTTCTGCACTGATCTTTATGATTTCTTTCCTTCTACTGACTTCGGGTTTTCTTTATTCTTCTTTCTCTAGTTGTTTTAAGTGTAGGGTTAGATTGTTTATTTGAGATTTTTCTTGTTTCTTGAGGTGAGATTGAATTGTTGTAAACTTCCTTCTTAGAACTGCTTTTGCTGCATCCCATAGGTTTTGGGTCATCATGTTTTCATTGTCATTTGTTTCTATGATGAAATTTAGAACTAAAGATGATCCTCTTAGTTTATTGGAAAAAATCCAATATTTTTTTTTTATTTTTTCAATATTTTTACTTTAAAGAGAAGTTTGTTCTTGACTATGTGGCTCAGAGTAGTTAAACGACTTTAATCTGATGTAAGCCCTCTCCCTTGAGCACTAGTTACACCTTTGAATCTTAAGCCCTGACAAAGCCAGTGAAAATTGTCTCATTGAATGGCCTTTCCCTTCTCTGTGAACAGCCTGGTTGGCTGACTTGATCTTCTCTCTCACTTTCCCACTTTTTCTTTTTCTGATGACTTGGGTTTGGCTCTAAACCTTTATGACATCGTTCAGGATCAGTGTATACCACAACTTGTGTCACCTTCCTGGACCTGTCTCCCCTTGACTGGTCTGTCCTTCAGCTTCAGCTTCCTGCCCTATGGTTTTGCTCAATGGGCTTCCCATTCAATTTTGTTATTCCATCTGCTAAATCTGAATATTATATAAGAACATCTTTGGTGTTATGCTTCCCTCTTGCCTGGTTTCATATCTGGCCTCTGTTGGTTCCTAAAGAATAGGATACCATTCTTCACCCTTTTCAGGCCACTTCTGATGAAGAAGCCACCTAGAGAGCCACAGTCATCCCCAGTATGTCAGCAACTCCAAACACAATTCACTTCTGTTCAGAGGAGCACAGGAGAATTGTAATACATCTTTTTTGTTTTTGAGTGAATTTATTGTGGCAACCTTAATTACTTGAGGCATTCTAAGTGTATGGACAACACCAACATTAAAATATGCTGGAATCAGAGGGGAAAAAACAAAGGAATAAAAATAACCAATTATTTGGTGAGCAAGAACTGGTATTGTATTTTCTGGAGTAACTACTTCTTGCCTACAACATAGAGTTAACAATCCCTGACTGGCATGAAGTGTCCATTTTCTTCCCCCCATGTTGCTGTCCTATTTCAGGTTCAGGCACTGCATATGACCAGTAGAGTTGTATATAGCTAGAATCGATTTTACTTAACTTACAATTAGCAAGACTGTACTCAGAGCTTGACCTATATGAATATAATCCTTGTGGCCTGAATCAAGCGCTGTTATTACCTTTGTTGTATAAATAATGAGCCAGTGCTAAGTCTATGGAATAAGATAAACCTAATTTTGATCTTAGCTCATCAACTTCCTAGATGTCTAATGTTGGGCAAGTTAACTCATGTCAGTGTCAATGCTTCCATCAGGAAGACTGCTATTTGATTGGCAAAAGAGGCTATCTTATAGACAGAGTAAATTAAGGTCTCAGAAGGTTATCTAGGTAAATCCCAGTCATCAGAAGCATTTGTCTAGGCTGTAACTAATGTTGAGGACAGGACGAGAGCTATTCCTGTCGCACACATACATACACTTTCACAGATGCATGAGAAAAGGCAGTGATGACTTGAACTTGGTCTTTCCCGAGAAAACCAAGGGAATGTTAACTGTCATAAATTTGCAAAGGCAAGAAGGAAAATGTAACAATGGCTATATGGTACATTCCCCCATATCAATTTGGTGGAGACTTAATGGTCATTAAATACAGATGTCAATACACCATAAATGGAGTTAAGCACCAGCTCTGCTAGAATTTCCAGGAAAACTACATCAAATCCATGGACTTTCATTATTTCAGTTTGGGTTATATTTGTTAGTGTGAATCTTCCTACATGACCAGCTGGTTTTGTTAAGCAAATACACAAATAACAAGAGGCCCAAGATTAGCAGAAGATGGGATTTATTCATTTTAAAGACATTTTATATATACAAAATTTTGCTATTTACTGGATTTATTATTTAAGGTAGATAATACCTGACCTCATTATGTTTCCAGTAGAGAATATAAACATTGATTAGATATACAAATAATAAATTAAAGTCATGAAAAAGTAACAAAGTGTGCTATGAAACATAAGAATAGGGGTGGCCTAGTTAATAGCTTCAGTGGAGTTGGGCGAAATATTTTTGGCAATCAAATTCAAACTTGCCTGAAGAATAGACCTAAATTATTATTATTGTTTTTGCTCTAAGAACTTTTGTTATACTGCAAAGGAGATGACAGTTATTTTTATTATGAGATATAATGGAGTTTAAACTCTGATTGCTGCTGAGATCTACGATAAGTGAAAGTTAGCAGAAAACTAAGCATTTTCCTAGATAGGGAAATAAGTCAGCTCTTTAGGTACCACATACCAAGCATGGCTTGGGACATCTAGACACCGTATTAAGCCTGTCTCGATCACTGAATATTATATGGCCTTGGATATGATACCTAAAACCCTGTGTCTTCCTTCTTGAAATAATAAATAATAACACCATTCCAGTTTTACAGTGATATAATATAGATGAGTAAAAGCTATGCAAATTCTCTATTTGAAGGTTGTGTAATAATGGTAAATAAAATTATTATCCTGATTGATAGCAATGTTAATCCTTAAAAAATTAAATGAAGAAATTCTACATCGTTCTCAGAGCAAAATTCTTGGTGTAGGTAGTCGATAATGCTATTTCCCTTCCACTGTCTGTTCTCTTTCTTGAGAAGTAAAATATGCATTCAGACAGAAAATATCCATGTCAGAAAATGTGGACAGTAGTCGAAAGTAAATTAGCAGCCTTTTTCATGAATATTTAAAATAGCCAGTATGAAAGCCCACTTTCATTTGTGCTAATTTTTGTCATTTTAAAAGTCATCTGTGGTTTAGGCTCATGGAGGATGAGTCTTAAAGAATTTATTTTCCTGCACAGCATAATCAGTTTGCAAAGAAAAAACCTATAAAGCATTTTCCTACTAGCAGCACTAATAAGAGAAAAATCTGATCTTCAATTCATAATAGCCTAGACTGATTTTTAAATTAGGGGTTCCTAATCTCAGAAAATAAACAAGCTACCCCCCCCCTCCATGTTTCTAGATAGCAAGATTGGGAGGGAAGGAGATAGGTAGATAGATAGATGATAGATAGATAGAGGTAGCTTGTTAGATAATTTTCCTTCTTGTCCTACCTATCATAATGGCCAATTGCAATCTATGGCCAGGTTTCCAATGACTAAAGAATAGAAGAAAAAGATTATTGATGCCTGAAAGAATTCTGTTGTGTTGTTCCTCTTGGGGCTTAATATATCTCTACTGCATAAGAATGAAACATGAGATCTAAGTGTAGTATTTCCATTTCAGAGTAGGGCACCAGCTGTCTTCTTAAATTTCCATGCCACTTAATCTAGCTCTTAGGCTTGGTTAGCTTTCGATTCACAAAGAAGGCAACAACAGCTACACAGGGTCACATTTTTAGCAAGGTCTCTGAAGTAATGAAGTGTACAAAGTATGCTAACAAGGAGAGCAGCTAAGTTAATTCCTTGAGGCAGGTGCAAATATATGGCTTTAAGAGCCACTTTTCAGTGCAGTGCAAGAAGTGACCTGTGAACAGGAGGCGTTAACAGCGGAAGGCAAGAATTTGAGAGTTTCTCAGCATTGTTCAGGGATTATCACTCAATTTGCCTTTTGCTCATGCTAATGTGGAATTTACTACCTTGCAGGTCCACTTCCAGCTACATAAATCAGAAGATGTCAGTACCCCCAAGATAGTCATCTAGAGAGCTACTCACATCAAAATCATCTGCCGCATCAACCATCTAAATGCACAAAATAAACTAGCAAAAGATGTAACGTGGATATGTCCATTCTAATCGCCACCATGATTTTTCAGAGGCTACTAGTGTATTTGTCAAAATTTCCAAGTCCTTCGTGCCTATGCTAGGTCAGAGGGGAAAAATGGAGATATTTAAATAGGATGTGTTCCAGTTTTTTAAAGAAGTCAAGTAACTTGGTCAGAACATGATGGAAAGAGTTTTAGAGCTGAGGATACCACCCCCAAAATAACTTCTCATCTGACTTCCTAATACGTGCTTGTCAGAGAAGTTGGTTTATTAATATCAAATCCCTGAATTAAGCCTAGACTACATAAGCACACACAGAAAAATACATGGAAAACAAAACCTCTGATAGTTACCAAGAAGTCATATTATTATTCACGTGCAAACCTTACACCTTTTTAAGATGAGTAAGTAGTTGATAGGCATAATCCACAGTAAAGCATAGAATTAGAGTCACAGAATATTAATGCTATAAGCTATGCTGGTATGTTGCTCCTGTACTGCCACTTTAAACACTGGGCAACAAAACACCCCAAAACCCCGTGGCATAAAATGATAACCATTTGTTCTCTTGGTTTTTTGAGGACACTTTTACATCCATTTTTATTATTAATTTAATTCCTATGAGAACAACACTATAAAATGGTACTGCTATTCTCCCCATTTTACATTTGAGGATATTAGACACAGTCACAGTTTACTCCATTCCTGACAAATTACCTAAGAGCAAAAAACATAAAGTTTGGGGTTAATCTTTGGTCTATATAATTTATTTTTAATTGGCCATAACTGCCTTAACATTGGATTTCAGAATTTGTTTTTTAATTTTTAATTTTTTTTTTTACATCTTTATTGGAGTACAATTGCTTTACAATGGCGTGTTCGTTTCTGCTTTATAACAAAGTGAATCAGTTATACATATACATATGTTCCCATTGTTCTCTTGTTTACAGATCACCTAGCATGGCTTTGCCTGTTTGCTGGCAGTGGGACTTCTGAGCCTCTGCCTCACGCTGTGGGTCCTTCCAGGTCTGCTTTATGAGTCTCATTCTAGGCCTGCAGCTACTTCGGGATGTTCTTCTAATGACAAAGTTTGGAAGACCCCAGATACATGAATAAAAACATACAATGTTTCTTAATATTTAGGCTCTCCTGCCAGAACGCACACACGGTTACTTCTCTCAAACTCCATTGGCTGGAGCAGGTCACAAAGAGAACAAGCATGCTCCTCGCAAAGAAGTGGGTGGGGGAGTGGCTACAGCTGAACAATAAGTGATTCTACTCAGGCTTTAAACAGTAGCCCAATCTCCTTCACAGAGAGGAACATTGGAGGTGCAAACACAAGCATGCATGTAGATGTTATACGTATGTGACGTGTCCCAGGCCGCACGACGGGATAATTTCCAAACTGGAATAATAACTATGTGCTCCATATTTTAAAATGGGAAATTCCAATATATTTTAATATAGTGCCCTGTATGATATACTGACATTTTTATCGAGTGATAAAATGAACCATTGCTTTTTGATTGCTCCCTGGAGACAGCAGGAAGGGTAGGTTTTGAGCTTTTTTAAAATTGATGGCCCCTTCTTCCACATCGAGTAGACAGACATCCACAAACACACACACATCCACACATATATAGTAGAGGGAGGGGTGGGTAGAGAGGAAGGCAGAAAGAGACCACTAACATAGAAATGTAATTATTCACTGAATTTAAAGCTAAGCCAGTCCTAACTGAGTTTGGAGCTGTGTTTTCTTTTCTTCCTAAGAGTTTAGGAATTTCAAGGACAAAATAGAAGCTGCTAGGTGGTCCCCTTACCAAGTGTGTCATTTTGTTAACAGGAATGTGAAGTGTGGTTTGATAATCAGGGCAACAAACCTAGCAGAGCCAAGAATTTGTATTCCTCTTCTTTCATAGGGATGGAAAACAAAAATTAGCATTTTAAAAAATTTACTAGATTCTTTTTTTTTTTTTTTTTTTTGCGATACGTGGGCCTCTCACTGTTGTGGCCTCTCCCGTTGCGGAGCACAGGCTCCAGACGTGCAGGCTCAGCGGCCATGGCTCACGGGCCCAGCCGCTCCGTGGCATGTGGGATCTTCCCGGACCAGGGCACGAACCCGTGTCCCCTGCATCGGCAGGCGGACTCCCAACCACTGCGCCACCAGGGAAGCCCTAGATTCTTTTTTTTAATCTCAAGAAAGCAGGATGTGCTGACAAGATAGGTTAATGAGGAGCTATAGGAAGGAAGAACATTTTCTTTCTTGACATAAGCCCTGTGAGTATCAAAAAAGGAATTGCTATAACAGAAAAAAATACTATCACAGCTATGACTGGTGATATGTACGGAACAGCCTGCAAATCTCACCCAGCATCACTCTGGAATTCACCCACCACACATTTACTAAGCTGCAGATGGTCGTCTTGTTTTCCACAGGCAGATATCTCTAAACTGTTGGCTGCCTCAGTTAACTTTCTGAACAAGTTTTTAACATTTTCCCACAGATTTCTTCTTTAATGCACTGGATGTTGAAAGACCCCATAGTTAATTTACACACTGCTTTGCAACCCACTTTGATGAACCCACCTTGTGTCAGTTTGTTAACGGAGGCAGAGTACGCAATTAGTTCTACAAAGCAAAAGGCAAAATTCACAATTTCTTTTTACTTTTAAATTTATTTATTTATTTTTGGCTGCATTGGGTCTTTGCTGTGGTGCACGGGCTTCTCATTGCGTTGGCTTTTGTTGCGGAGCACGGGCTGTAGGCTCACGGGCTTCAGTAGTTGTGGCACGCGGGCTCATTAGTTGTGGCTTGCCGGCTCTAGAGTGCAGGCTCAGCAGTTGTGGCACACGGGCTTAGTTGCTCCTCGGCATGTGGGATCTTCCTGGACCAGGGCTCGAACCCGTGTCCCCTGCATTGGCATGCAGATTCTTAACCACTGCGCCACCAGGGAAGTCTCCACACTTTCTTGACAATAATCATTCGACTCTGCTTAGAACTTTGAGTTGTGCTTGTGTCCAGTTTATACTTTGGTTTCTTACAAGATTTATGATGACTATCATAGAATGTGTCTTCCAGATACTTCCCTCACTTTGAGTTTCCATTAAATTAATGGAAGGATTCACATGTTCCAAGAAACACCACATTCTCCCCATAGACAAAACGATTAATTTTTCCTCTGCAGGAATTCAAATTAATATTCTCAGCTCATGAAGGGAGGGGTTTGGTGGCTTAAATATCTTTAAGACAAAATTGGCCTTTCTGTGGCTAAACAAAAACTCTCTTATTTTTCCCTTCCATCACTAGTTTGCCTTCATCTCCTAACAAAAATAGAAGAGTTAATCGGAGAGAACAAGAGTCTTTTTTGATATGATTGTAGAAGGGATGCAAAAGGAAAGGATAGAAAGACGAGTGTTTTTCTTTTTCATGAACTTTATGTTATTGATGAAACATATTTTCCAAAGCAAGCAATCCAAACACCCACCTCTGCTTCCAGCACACCTAGCCTGTGTTGGAAAAAAGAAAATGAGGTACATAGACAGAAATTGAAATCCCATCTCTGCAAATAACAGCCTATGTGGCCTTAAGTCAGTTACTTATGTTTTAATTTCCTCCTTGTGATGAGGATAAAATAATATATGCAAAGTGTGTGGCCCTTGGTGGCTATTCAGTAAATGATAACACTTACTGTATCATTATATTTGGAAAAATAGTAGTATGTGGCAAGCAAGAAGATTTTAGCCTTTGGAGCCAAGATGGATCTGGGTTCAAATTCAGACTCCTCCACTGGCTATATGAAGAACCACTGATGGGTTTACACTGCATGAGATTTCATTTCCTAATTTTTATAGAGTCAGACGGTGTGGGGAGAAATTTTTGGCGCCTGGCCCCTTGCTTGGCAGACGGTTGTCACTCAGTAAATGTTAGCCTCCAGTAGTAGTGATAAAAGTAGTAGAAACAGTACTCACAGTAAGCCAGTGAAAATCCTTATCTGATAAAACTCTTTTTTTTTTTTTTTTTTTTTTTTTTTTGCGGTACGTGGGCCTCTCACTGTTGTGGCCTCTCCCATTGCAGAGCACAGGCTCTGGACGCGCAGGCTCAGCGGCCATGGCTCACGGGCCCAGCCGCTCCGCGGCATGTGGGATCTTCCCGGACCGGGGCACGAACCCGTGTCCCCTGCATCGGCAGGCGGACTCTCAACCACTGCACCACGAGGGAAGCCCTGATAAAATTCTTATACTTTAGTTTTCTTCATGCAGTATTTTAGTCCCCATTCCAGATAAAAATACACTGAGATCTTCCTGAGAAGCTCTACTGAAATCAAGTTTCTCTCCTGACACCTCATCTATCCTAAACACATATATGGCTCTAAAAGAAAACTCATAATTGTCATTGTGACTTTCTTTAAGGATCCCTTCCATCCCTTCAGTTCTAGGGGGTGAGCTCTCATAGGTGGGGAAAATCACGTGCACTAGAGAACCCCAGGGTGACAGGGAAGGAAAGGTCTACTCTCTCATGCTTGCCTTCTTTTCCTCCATGTTTCTTTGATTTCCTGGGGCATATTGTCAAGTGAAACGTCTCCCTGGAGAAAACCCAAACATTTTAAATTTGAAAGGTAAGACTGAAAGAGAGAAGGAGTGCTCCGAACTCACAGGCAGTTGGCTGCCTCAGTTAACGGCTCACCCCCTGACAACTCGAGCCATGGAATATGCAAAGCTGTGACATTGCTCTTTCAACATCCCATGAGGTTGGTGGGAAGGACAGTTTGCTGTAAAGATTAGTCTCACTGAGCCACTGATTGTATATTCTGATGCTTATCCAGGAAGGTAACCATTATGTTCCAGCAAGGCAGACATAAAGTAAATCTTATTTCTATTTAGAGGTAACAGGCAGAAAGAAGGAACAGCAAGAATCATTGTTTTTGTCTGACACAATTCTTAGGGTTTCTTCAAATGTTGTTGACATTCGTAACTCAGTTGATCAAATTTGCCTTTTCACTCATTTTTATTTAAGGAGATTTTTTTTTAAAGCCCTCCTTTTTGTTTGTATGGTGCCAACAAAACTGATGATTTTAAAAAAAGGAAATTCATTCAATCAGTGTATCTCCTGAAGTACAAACTTTCGTTAAACAACTTGTTTGATTGATTTCCCCTCTGCCACCCTGAATTAACCAGATTAATTTTAGATAGTCTCATTCCCAAACTTCAGTCAAAGGATGTTTGTAGGTCTGGCTGCATAGGAATCATCTTGGGAACTTTACAATAAATACAGATTCTTGGGCCCACTCCTGATACTTCAGAATCAGAAGCTCCTGTCTCAGGAATCTGCATTTCAACAAAGATCTTGACCATCAGTGACAGTCTTAAATTTCTCATATATATGAGAACTGGTAATTCAGATGAAAAAATAGAGATTTTGGTCGTTTCCTCAGAATCTTTTGCTCTGATTGCCTTGATGATTTATCAGCCATATTATTTGACCAATTCTTAGAATATAAGTTAAGTATATGTAACTTCAGAGAACTAGCTCTGAAGCCCATGGGGTAATAAGCACAGGGGTCGGGGAGCATATACTTTGGGGGTTATTCTCTCTCCCTCCATCCTCATCTGTTATGATCACTGATGTCATTCTACATGTTTTTCCCAATATGGTAAATAAGTAAATGGATGGGTGAATAACAATGCTGCACTCTGAACAGCAGCAGGGATCCTAAGAAGAAGCTAGATTTGAGTGTCCTTGTGAATCATTCTGAGCCTTGGAAACTCTGGCTTCCGACGAGAAGACAAGATGTCTGTAGCATTGTTGTAGCCAAGTTGGCAGAATTTCCAATTGGGCTGTTGACTAAACTCTCTGCAATACCTGGAGAGACCCTTGTCATAACCACCTGACATTACTGTCCAAGAATGTTGCATCTCTAATTACTGCCGAAGTCAGTCACTTTACTGGCTCCATGGCTAAAAGCCTCAGCCCTTAAATCCAGCTAGATTTTTAGCCAATCTTTGTTGTTAGCCAGAAAGTGAGGGTGAAAGATGTGGGTCATTAGTGTAAACCTTTTTTCCAACGTGGAGGTAGATGGGGCAAAACAAAGTACATGCCCATCTCAAAGAGCCATGTTATTGCACACAGGGCAGCAACTATTTTGTAGGAATCATCTGGGAGAACAGGGCTACAGGCATTAAAATATAGGCATGTCAATTTCTAAAGTATTTAGAAAAATGATCATTTTTATGTAAGAATGTCAGTAATCTGGTAACAGACTTTTTTAAAAGGCAGTCTATTCTGTTAAAATGGCCCAATATGGGGCAAATGTGGTATTTTTTCCGAAGTAGTCACTTGGAAAAGGAACAGCTGCAAACATTTAAAAGGGTCTGATGCAGCCCTGAGACATCATAGCAGGATACTATTGGAAATCTTTGCAGCTGGGATTCTTGAGCAGCAGAAAGGTTCACATAGCAACTAGTAAGCTACAGAAGAATGGTGGCCAAAAGGTGTAACGATTGTTTCAGAAAAATAAAGCTTCTTTGGTTGCTCTGCTACAAATAGCCACAAAGCAGAAATGCCTTCACAGGAATCATATAAAGGATATAAGTACAAATCTACCTTTGACGAGGTTCATCATGCTTGTTACAGGACTCACAATATGAACTTACATTTAGCCTTCATTTGTTTGGTGTGGTTGTTGATGCCAAATCTAGTTAGGATGATCTATAATGATAGATGGATGGTAGATATATGGTACCCACTGATTATCTTCCCAGCCCCTCTTCTTTGGAACCGCCACCCTGCCCACAGAAGTGAGACTTCCTCATCTTTATTTATACTATATATCCCCTATCTTCAGCTCATAGCTGATTAGATCAGAACTAGATATCTGACCCAAGATGGATTAATCTCATTCTGTCTTCAGAATTTGGTTTTATTTAAGCTAGCTTGGAACTTACACATGGTAAAATGTACACATATCCACTCATATAACGGTGCTATAGAAGGACCATATTGGATTGCTTCATTTCCTTAAACAGCGTAGGAACTGAGAATTAAAAATAATGAAATAAAAAGAGTTTAGAAACAGTTAAACATGATTCTGTGACACACTCTCTTCTCTTCCCACCCACTGATGTTAAAGGGAGAGCCGTGAAACACCCCTATATCACTGATGTCAGAGGACATTTTATTAATGATAAGAGTGATAATGTTTTTGTCATTAAAAACAGCAAAATGATTTATTGTTTAATACATTCTCAATGATAAAAAAAGAATGCAAATGCAGGCAGAGTCCCATTTTTACCGTTGGTTCTGCCTCTGACGGCTGAAACCGTGAATCACTAAATCGTCCGCCAGCTGACGCCTCCCCACCAGGGCTCCCGGAGATGCTTACATAGAGGACAAAGCCAGCGGCCCACTCTGCATTACTAAGTGCCCTGTTCCAAACTCCTATCCTTCAAGACCAGGGATGAATGACAGGTTTCAAGAGCTTCTTTACCTCCTCTGGCCTAAGGCCTCACCTAACTTCAACCCCTTTCTTCTATTTTTAGTTCTGATGCCAAATCAATCAACCAACCAATTAAACAAACCTTGGGGGGAAAAACACTCCATGAAAAGAGTCAAAATAACATAGTTTCTTGCTCAATAACATGCACTCCATGATCTTTCCTCTGGGTTCTACTTGGCTTTGTATCACAGCGCCTCTCAAACTTTAATGTGCACACAAACCAACCGAGGATCTTGTTAAATTTCAGATTCCAAGTTGGCTTCACTCTCTAGTAGGACTGAAGTTCTGCATCTCCAGCAAGCACCCAGATGATGCTAATGACCGTCACTTTGAGCATCAAGTTTTAAGGTCAAGCGAGGAAAATGCTTCAGACTATATTAACCAAATGGGGGAGAAAGAGAGAGTAGTAGGGGTCCTTAAAAGAGGGAGTCCCAAGTGACGTTCAAAGAGAACCCATCACACAGACACGGGAGTGGCCAACTTCTCCTGAATCTCATGGCTGCACGGCATTCTGGGTTTGATAAATATCTCAACTCCAGTTCAGGAGTGAAGTAAAAGGCAAAAAGGAGGTATGATTCCTTTGTGATCATTCCTGCATAAGATTTCTCATCTGAATAGTTGGTGGAAGACTTTTAAGGAGACCAATTTATAAGACCCAGAAGAACCACTGAACAGCATCTTGGTGTGGAGACCCAGATCTGTGTATGTTTACATTGGCCCAAGAGGTGATTCTAATATCTTCTCCTGGTTAAGAACCCCTGAATAGTAATTAGAGTGTACCCCTAACAAATGCATATCTGGTTTAATAAAATGAGGGTCTATGCATATCACAGCCCACGTTAGCACTTTATTGCTAGGTCTGATGGTAATCTCATTGCCTAAGAAAATCTTTTTTAATGGGTATGTCCCTACCAATATTTGGAAAAACATTATTTTCATATGTTATTGATATGTAATACTTTAATTATATTTATAATGTTAAGTACACAAAATATAATTTAACATGTTTTTTTAAAAATGATATGAATGGTTGTAACTGATCTAGAGAACAGGATTCCTTTCTAGGTCTCTAGGTCCCTTATATATGAATAGTTCTCGGTAGTTTACAATTTATTTCCATATATAGTACCAAATTTATTCCTGCAAGGACCCGATAAAAATACTGTTACTTTCTCTTTTATAGATGAGGAATTTGAGACAGATAATTTAAGTATTTGCCCAAAGTCACAAAATTACTAAGTGGCAGAGCTAGGATGTAAATAAGGTTTGTCAGATACTTATCCTCAACCTCTGTGATGTACTGCTAGTTTTTAAATCAGTATAAAACCTTTGAACAAACAAATCTATTATTCAAGTCTTATTGAAAATTGTCTTTCATTTTAAAAAACTTAAGTGTTTGATTTACAATTTTCTGTCTTAATCATAATGACAATTTGATCACTCTTTGTCCTTCTGTCATATTTTGCATCCTCTGTTCTCCATGCAAAGGCCAGATTGAGAGTCGAATAGCAGAAGGAGATGAAACCAGAATAAAATAAACAGAAACCATTTCACTGGTAACAGTGTCCCAGTATTCCCTTTTAGAAGAAGAGATTTTTTAAATGGGTTATTTTTATTGCCATCTGTGAAAAATTCAGTTTCAATTACAAAAAAAAAAAATTGAAAATAATTTATGGAGCAAATTTTGCTCTGAACTGTGAAAAAGTTTTGTTTTTAACAGAAGGATGTGGAAACTGGTAGAAGTAGTCACGTTTTTCCTAGGAAGTGATCTTGATGTCACAGAAGAAAGCAGAGGATCCAAATGCATTGCAGGCGAGGGGGAAAATATACTCCCATTTAAGTCACCACTGCAGAGGTTTTACCTCCTAAAATTTATTTGTGTAGTGACAAAATCCTGTAGCAGTTGAATGCCATCCCTCTTAGCTCAACAGCCATCTCTTGAATTTTCTTCTCTATGAAGCCAATGCTTATTTCTGTCAGAAGACTCTAAATCACAAGTCATTTGACACTTCTAGTTTATCTTCTTTAGCTGAAAAGGTTAACTTAATGCTTTCTACGCTGCATTTTAGAACCAGTTCTGAGAGCAGCAGCTTCATAAAAGGAAAAGTGTTCGGAACATGACATTTTACTCGCTTGGATTCCAAAGCCATCACGAGGTTTGCCCCCATAAGCCAAGTCTAAGCCTTTGTCTCCTGTTGAAGTGTGTTGCCCCGTCACCTCTGTGGTGCATCCCTCTGTGGCCCAGTTCCCCTTCCAGATTCAAGACTCTCATCCCCCAGAGCATGTGTGTGTTGGAGGCGGAGGGCTCACAGCTGAGCCTTTTCTGGAAATTTCCCTGACAGAAGTAAGTTGCCTCATGAAGGTTTCACTTAATCCATGGAGTACTGACATGGGAGATACAGAGGCCCAGCCCCCTTGCCTCTCTTTGGGCAACTGGAAGATCCATCCCCCAACTGAAGTGCCCGATGGGACCAGGGAGGTTACTGCTACAAACGTGTCCCCGTTAAACTTCTCCCTCTGCCCAGTCCCGTTTCCCTGTTTCCTCACAAGTGTTGTTCCCAAGAACACTCCCCAGTGAAGCTCCTGTGTGCGGACCTCAGGGACTCAGGGTCTTGGGTCCCCACCTGCACCACCGCCAGTGCCCTAGAACACTTGTCCTCATTATAAAAACATCGTTCCCTTCATACATAAGTCCCTTCATTCACCAAATATTTTTCAAGTTTCTACTGTGTCAGGCATAGGATTAATTGCTGGGGGATACGGCGGTAAATCAAACAGATGTGATACCTGGCTCTGGAGATTACATTCTGGTGGCGTGTTAAAGAAAAGAAACAGTATTTTAAATGAATTGTAATAACATGCTATAAAAGGAGAAATCCAAGAAGGGAGGGCCAAATCCATTATTGTGGAGCTAGGGAAGAGTATCTGAAGGCAATGATCTCTTGCTGAGAAGTAGAAGGTAAGTAGGATGACCTAGGTTGTGGGCAGCAGGTACACTCCACGGAGAGAAAACACTGGGTTTTGAGAGCCTCAGTATGAGTCACTGAAAGAGTTTCAGTGTAGCTGGAATTTAGAGGGCAAAATGTGGGGTGGCAGGCATGACAGCCATATTAAAGTGTTCCACTGAAGATTTTTTAAGCATATTTTAACAGCCCCATTGAGGTAGAATAGATATAATAAATGACATATATTTAATATACAAAATTTGATAAATTTTAATACGCATACACATCATCATCATCATCGTCACAGTCAAGACACTGAACACATCCATCATATCCAAACATTTCCTCACGCCCCTTTGTAAACCCTTTCTCCAGTCCTCCCGTCTTAAGGTAAACACTGATATATTTTTGCCACTACAGGTAGTTTGCATTTTATAGAATATTCTACAAATGAAATCACATAGAATATTCTGTTTGTCTGAATTCTTTCACACAGCGTAATTATTTTGTAGTTCATTCATGATGTTCATTGTCAATGTTTTATTCCTTTTTATTGTTGAGTGGTATTCCAAGGTATGGATGTACCACAGCTTGTTTGTCCATTCACTGTAAATGGACATTTCAGTGTTTAGTTACTACAAAAAAAGCTGCTGTGAACATTCATGTATAAGTCTTCGTGTAGACAAATGCTTCCGTTTCCCTTATGTAAATACCTAGGAGTGGAATGGCTGGGCCATGTGGAAACTGTATATTTGACTTTGTGCAAAACTGCCAAAATATTTTTCAAAGGTTGTACCATTACGCCATCCCACAAGCAGTGGGAGTTGTAAAGAAAACACCTTGCCCCATATCAGAGTTGGAATTAACTAGAACCCGCTGGATCTCCCGGCATAAGCCACACTACTGCCCTGACTGGTGTTACTGCCTGTTTCTCCTCTCTTGGTGATAGGCTCTTTCCTCTCTCCTCTCTCCGAGGTACCTCATAGCTTTCCTGACTCTTCCCATTGTCTTTACTATCAAAAATTGCTCACAGGGGGGCTTCCCTGGTGGCTCAGTGGTTGAGAGTCCGCCTGCCGATGCAGGGGACACGGATTCGTGCCCCGGTCCGGGAGGATCCCACATGCCGCGGAGCGGCTGGGCCCGTGAGCCACAACTACTGAGCCTGCGCGTCCGGAGCCTGTGCTCCGCAATGGGAGAGGCCACAACAGTGAGAGGCCCGCGTACCGCAAAAAAAAAAAAAAAAATTGCTCACAGGAAGAGAAATAAATGACTGATAATGTCGTTATCCTACAGCACTACAGCAATATAGATGAAGAATAATTAACGGAACAATGAAGGTGATCAGGATTGAAGGATAGAACTGGGAGTGTTACCAAACCCAGGTCCAGCTGCTCGCCTCTTGAGAGCCAATTCAAGAGACAAGTGTTGGTAGGAATGGAAAGCTTACTTTATGTCGGAGGCTGGCTACTGGGGGAGAGGGTGGGCTCCCGTCTGAGAACCAACTCCCGATGGCTACTCAGGGGACAGGGGCTTTTAAAGGAGAGTTTCGGGGTTGTAGGCGGAGGGAGAGAGCAAAACAGCACAGTCAGACAGTCATCTTGAAACCAGTCACGTGGTGGTCTGATCAGTGTCACCTTGGCTGTTTTAAGTACAGTCAATCTTTAGTTCCAGGGTTTGTTCCCATTTCTTTGCGGCCAGTTCTCGGAATTGTGTGAAGTGGAGTAGCTTATGTCATGGCTTCAGTTTGGTCCTCATGTAGTCATCCTCACCTGGTGGGGCTTCAGTATCTGCAGAACAGCTCACAGGAGATGGCTCAGAATATTATCTATAATCCTTAAGGAGGAACTAAAGGTCCTTGACTATGCTTAATGATGATTATTATTTGGTCTCCTTTGACTGTTTTCCCTTGTTTCTGCATTTTCTCACTTCTCTGATTAAACTTATTCTTCCGCTAAAGTTTTTCCACAGACAAAAGGCAGGCTGAGGACATGGGGTGGGGGAGGGCAAGGACCACAGGGTCCTGCTCCCTTTCAGGAGAACCTAACATCCAGGAAGTTTTCTTCCTGTAATTATCATATTTACCTCTGATATCTGCCAGAAACAGATCCTGAGTTCTAGAAGCCTTGATCTATACTATCTTTCTACCACAGGAAAAGTCTCATATGTGAAAGTCCTCAGTAAATGTTGACTGACTGACAGACACTTAGGGAGTGACCAAAGACAGGCGATTAAAATCTCTAACCTCTACTTTTGCTTCTGTACAATTAGTTTTTAACTATTTCAACCCCCTGTGTATTGAGGAACCTAATACATGCACAATATGAAACCTTGGTCCCAGAATCTGAAAAAGCCCTACAGCAGTTCTATAACACCTGTCTGTATCCCAGTTCCCTGCCCTAGAGGGCAAAGCTTTTAATCTGGTTTGAGTAGAGGGAAGCTACTAACACACCACTGTAAAGCAATTATACTCCAATAAAGATGTAAAAAAAAAAACAAAAACAAAAAACCTTGACATCAGACTGGTAGGTGTTTGCACAGGTAATTGTAAGATTCTCACCTAAGAAGAATATATATATGCATCATGTTAGGTACAAGGATAAAACCAAAGTTAGACAAAATATGTTGCCCATTTATCATCTATGCCATTTTTATAGCTCGTAGCACCTTTGAGTAAGTCTCAGACCTGGAAATGCCCACCTTAGTCCAATACCTCATGTCCCTTTCAAGTCAAGAATCTCCTACTGGGTCTGACCAGTGACACATCTGTTGCAATGAGCTGATGAACAGTAGTAGCAAACCTCGTGGCCTTAGGTTAAATTCTGCAGGTGAAATATCCAGTAGATTGGTATCTAAAGTTAACTTCTGAATCCTCCCTAGAAACAGTAGAGGGTAACATTACTCTATTTGAAGCATGGCATTAAGCACTTCACAAACATTACTTAATTCATTTCCACAAAAACTCTGTGACTTAGGTAGCTCAGAGAAACTGAAACTAAAAGTTTAAATAATAAGCCCAGCATCATAGATCTAATAAAAACAGAGCAGGTCTGGAGACTGAGCCTTTGACCTCTATGCCCTCTTCACAGCCGCAAGAGTTCATATCTGGGCAAACAGCTTTGGCTGTGATTCTGTTTCAGCCCCTTTCATGCAAACTTCTCACCTCCAAGGCAAATGTCTACTTAATATAACAGTAACTCTCCCTACTAAGTATTAGAAATTCCTTCCTTTTTTTTCATGTCACCAACTCTTTCAATGTGTCTTGGTTAAAACTCAGAGGTAAAATTCAACATAATTTATTTCAAATTTGGTACACCTTATTCTACAAGATATTCAGAACCATTTTGAAAAGTAAAAGGAGATATTTATACCAATTAATGGTGATCCTAATGTTATTTCATGTTATAAAATGTTTAAAGTTTTCTGTCTTCTGCCAACCAAAAATAAAACTACATGCCAGTTGCCAGATTGATTAAATTTTAGCAGTATATGATTTTCTCTTTTCTCCTATTTTCGGAATACAGGGAATGTGAGATCGTGGTAGCCTCTGGACTCAGTTGAATTGTGCTTGATGTTTATATCTGATTACTCCTCACTAAATATTAGAAATTCCTTCCTTTTTTAAAATGGATGCTCTTTCCTTTCTAAATTAGAAATTCAAGAAAAAATTATAAAGAACAGGATGAGATCAGCTATCAAATTAATAACTTCTCTAATAAACAGAAAAATTAAAGAGGTCTAGTAGATTTCGTTTAAGAAGACATTGTTGAAAATGTTTTTGTCAGGCACTGTGCTGTACATGAATTGCAAAAAAACACCTTTGCCTTTGGAAGTTAATTACCTTGCTCAGAAGTTCTTTTACATCACAAAATACAGGACCGGTATCACAATTTTTCTACTTATTTTTGTTGTAGCTTAAAAACAGATAATCTCAGTTAACTGACTTCACTGAACTAAACCATTTTCAACAATTCCTTTACAGAAAGTGATTCTGGAAATGAGCAGTTTTCCATCATGTCAGAGAGCGATTTAGCTGGAAATCATCCATTACCATTAATAGAATTTATATAACTCAATTTTATTGCCATTAAAAGGTCAAACCTGAAAGGCTTTATTAATGTTATTTCCTTTCAAAGAAGTTGTTTCTGTCAAAAATAATAAATTATAGAACTCGTAAATGATCATTAACTACTCCTTTAATCTGTAATCATTATTTTTAATCTGACTTTAGAATTTTGCCCCACTAATGATACAGATATATCATGTATATGTGTGTGTATATATATATGTATATATATATATACACACACCTTTTAACTGTAGAGACTGCCTACCAAGTGAGATAATTAAAGGCACAGCCTCCCTTTGCAGAAGGAATATTTTCCATTGAAATGCCTTCTAATCAACAATCCCTGGTAAATGTCTTCTCTTTGAAGAGCAGGAGGCAACTTCCTAGAAGCTTTATCCTGGACTCTCTCAGTGATTGATGATCTCCAATGGTGTTTCGTCAAGCAAACTGGGACGTCATGAGAGTAATAACAGACTAAGAGCTTAAGCTTGAACATAGCCCAGCCTGCCAGTCCTCTGTTAGGAAGCCATCTGTTAGCAACCTTGCGTCATCCCCACCCTCTATCTCAGTCAGTTGACTGCTGGTGTCTGAATTGCGGGTGGCTTCTTTGGTTAACTCAGATGCATTGTGTCTCGGTTCTTTTTTTTTTTTTTTGAAACTCCCTGTATAAACAGGCCAGGATAATGAGTAAACAAACAACAAAAAACCTTCAGTTACAGTTTGATTCTCATTCCCAAACACACAGCCATGCCTCACTCTTACAAAAGACAGGCTGATCTGGATTGCGTCTCACTTAGGAAAATGACCACCTGACACTAGTTGGAGAAGTGATAAATCTCCAAAGTTTTATAATCACAAATCAAAATTAAAAAAAAAAAGCCTGGATTTCCCTCCTACTAGAGGCACACTGAAAAACAGAACCACAGTGTGCAAGGTCATTAACCAAGTGCATGTAACTGCCAGAAAGTTGAAATCGCACCTCACTGTTTGCTGCCAGCAGGATTTCTCCTCGCAACCCATGGCTGTTTTAAGTGCAGACAGAATGGAGTTGCACAGCCAGCTTTCTCCATATGGGGTACAGCAAGGCTGTGCAGAGGAAGAGTGCAGAATGTAAGTGCTTTAGGAAATGACTTCTAGCTCTAGTTCTTCTTTGTTGTATCAACATCTAATTTACGTGGATAAATAAACACCTATGAATGAATTCGATGTTCACAGAACAAAAACAGTGGGGATTCATGAGTAATGTCAATGATTGAAAACTCCGAAGTACTGAAAGGGGCAGTTCATAAGTTTGTTATTTTGGGAGGAAAGAAACTGTGTATGATGCATGATAAAGTAGAGAGTTTAAAATGCAGTAGGCATATTCTCTGCCAGTTTTGTGGTGCAAAATCCGACCCCAAGATACAGCTGGCATGTCTTTCTTTCTCACATTTCTACAGGTAGACCAGGGTATCTCTGCTTCTGGCTACGCTCTGTGGGTGGACCCAAGCTGGAGGGTACAGTTACCTGAGACATCTTCTCCTGGCAGAGGTCAGAGCGCCTAGGTGAGTGGGTATACATGAGAGATGCCTCTTGAAGCCTTGGGTTAGGACTGGCACTCAATCAGTTCTTCCCACATTCCTCTGGCCTAAGCAAGTTCCCTGGCCAAGCCCAGCTCTGATGGGATAGGGATGCTTGCTTCTCCATGGAGTTGGGGGAAATGAAATGACTATTTGCTGAACCTGAATGATGAGCTAACCTGACAATTTTTTTTCTCATAATTTAGAAAATGTCAGTAATTAAGAAAGAAAAAAATAAAAATCACTGGATAACCCCTCATCAGTGTTAATCTTTAGCATATATCTTTCCTATTTTTTATTTATGTGTACAGAGTGGAGTGAGTGGTAGAAGGCATTAATGAAAGTTTTGCGGGAAAAGAGGAAGGGTTACCAGGAAAGCGAAAAGGGGAAAGGCTGGGGCAGTTTCCAAACTTAGTGGGATACTAAATCAGACCGTCTGTGTTTTTATGCCAATCTCACTCACTATATAACCATGGGTGCATTAATTAGCCCTTCTGAGTCCCAGTTTTAATCTGTAAAATTGGCTAACAGTTGTGTCTACCTCATGATGTAATGTGAAGATTAAATGAGTTGTTGAATGTAGATAGAATAGCACTTGCAACATGATAAATGCCCAGAAAAAATTAGCCACGATCCATAAATATAATGTGTCAGGGTTTTATCTGTAAGTATTGGCCTATTCATCTCATATGCGTTATCCATACTCATGCTTGTTTACAGAGTGGCAGAGCTTCCCAGAGCCTAAAATAACTTTTGTATCCTCTTGAACATTTTTTACTTGACATCTAAGATTTTCCTTAATGAGTTTAAATAGATATAATTTATGGCATTTGATTTTAAAATAGGGTTATAATACTCTTCTAAATATCTAGTGAAATTCAAATATCACAATTCAAAACAATACATCAACAATTTGTTCTTTGACATTTAGGAATTTCACATCTTTGGTTTTTATTTCCCCTTGAACTCATATTTCCATTCCATTGTTTAACAATAAAATTTTATCTTAATATAATTTATTTTTCGTTCTTGAAAGACTTTTATTGATAATCTTTCCTTTATTCTTTGCAAAGAAAAGATACATATGAAAAGTGGAAAATTCTTTAAAGGGTTATAAATATTAAATTTTTTTCTGGCTTGAGTCATTACAATTATTACTGTGCATCATAAATATAGTATTGATATCGCTATATAATTTCTGACTGTCAAAAGTAGAATTTTATTAGAAATACATTTCTTATTGAGATTAGTGGTATTTTTTTCAATTAGTTCTTATCTCTGTGAATGTGTAAGAAATTGCAGAGTGGGACAGAGTCCTGCGTGGATTGTATTTTGATTTGTTTTGATTTTATAGATGTGAACACCGAGAAATTATTTTCAAAAAAATCAGCAGAGGGGAATGGGAGGAAGTTTTATTTCTTTTTCATAGATGTGTCACTCAATTCCTTAAATATCAGAAATCACAGTGATCTATCATCAAAAATTATTTTTAATTATAGTCTGCTTGACACATATTTGAAGTCCAAAATCCCAGTGATATATCACCAAAAATTATTTTTAGCAATTTTTAATTAAGTCCCATTTTGACTTGGCAATAGCAAAGAACTAGAAAGTACATAATTTGAAATATGATTTATTGCCCAGTCATCATTGTCCATGCTTTCTCAATATCTGGGATGTAAACCAAAAAACAAACAAACAAAAACTTTACAAACACATACCAAATGACTATAAATTATACCTATTATTCTTTTATTTAGTGGTGAATTATTTAACCCAATATACCCAAAAGGGTTAGAACAAATCAAAATGCTATTTCATTACACTCTTTTTAATACAATATTTTTGTATTAAATTCTTTTTGATCTTATTATATGCTTTAAATATATTTTTGTCAATATTTTGGTATTGCAGAATTAACCTATTGAATTTGTGGGGAATGTCTGCCCCACAGCCTAATCAGCCAAGCATCCCCAAGCTAATCAGACTCACATTCTGTCAGAAAAATTCTGCCTTCGTGTTTCAATTCAAACAAACGTATTAATACACTTCTCAAGTGTTATTATAAAAAGGCTCGAGGAAATAAATTATATATAAGGAGATTGCCAAAGGCAGTCATTAGGATTAAAATGATGTCAATCACGAATAATTAATGTGTTATGAAAATAATAAATCAGTAAGCTGTTTCTTATTACTTAATTTGTCATAGTTTAGTGAAATATTTAGTTATAAACTATGAGTTCTTTATAAAGCAGAAGGGATAATATAAATCTTGGCAATCCTTCAGTACCTGTGTCGGTTTATCAGTTACCTAAGGGTACAGTACCGTAGCAAAGCAACCAGGCATACAACATCAGTGTCCTAGGACAATAAACATTTATTTCTCGCATTTGTTTCTAGTATCAGCTGATCTAGGCTAGCCTGGACTGGGTTCGTCTTCTCTTCTTAACTAGGTTCCTTCATTTTCCTGGTAGTCGGCTGATCTAGGCTGGGCTCAGAGGGTTGGTGGCTTAGCTTTTCTGCACATGTCTCTTGTTTTTCTAAGATGAGCAGGCTAACCTGGGCATGTCCTTCACAAGGCGATGGCAGAATCAAAAAAGAGCAAGTGTTTCCAAACACGTAAGCCTCTTGTGGCTTAGGCTAGAAGTTGGCATACTATTTTCTTATTTTATTGGCCAAAGTAGGTCGCAGGGCCAAACCTAGGAGTGGGAAATCGTGCTGGGTCACAGGGAGAGCACATGGTATAGTTGCGTGGTTAAGGACACGGATACAGGAAGGAATGGAGAATGGATGCCATTCAGACTAATTCAGTCTACCACTGCCTGGGTAATGAACTTTGGGCTTCAGCTCTTGGAAGTAATTAAAAGTGAATCAAATATAAATATCAGACATAATTCAATTGAGTTCATTAGCTACCATGATCTAACATTTCCTGTATGCTGAAAAAAGGAGAAAGAGAAAATCCTATACTGCTAAAATGTAATCGGTCTGGAAACTGCCATGTAGTTTTATTTTTTGTTAGTAGGAGATAGAAAACATTAAACATTTTATAACATAAAATAAAATTAGGATCATCATTATTGGTATAAATATCTCCTTCTACTTTACAAAATGATTCTAAATATCTTACTGAGTAAGGTGTACCAAATTTGAAATAAATTATGTTGAAATTTTACCCCTGAGTTTTAACCAAGATACATTGAAAAACTTGGGTGACGTGAAAAAGCATTCCAGCTACACTTAAAAGAATGAACATCACTCATCTATACTACGTAGGCTATTTGAAAGCTGTCAAGTTCAAGCAGTATCTTTTAAGATTTGTCTTGGAATGGGTTTAAATGCATAGATTACCTTGAGGTAGCTATCACAACTTTGCCATATTGTCTTCCTATACAGGATTATGACATCCACATGTTTATTAAAGAGTTTCATTAATATTCATAAGCTAAAACTTGCCTCCTTCCCATTTCTTTCTTAGGTTATTATTTGATATTCCTATTTCTGCTCTTGGGAATGAAAATTGTTTTTAATTTTAATTAATGATTCTTTGAATAAGAAAGAATCTCAGAACACTTATTTTCTGGGTTGTTAGTATTTAAATGGATGGCCTCGGGATTTTTACGTGTAGGGAATTTTAATTAATGTTTAATAACATAAATATTAATTTATACTTTTGAGACGCATGTATATGTTTTATCTTTATTTAATAATCTAGGTACTTTTAAATGACACACAAAGTTTTAAAGTTTTCCACTGCTGAATTTGCAAAATCTTTAGTTTGAAAGGTCTCTGCTTTCTACTTGTTATTGTTGGTTATAATGAACCATTCAGAATTTCAAAGATCTAAGCCCATTCTCTAAAGTATATAGGTACAATTAGGTATGTTTCACTGCTTGCTGTCTCACTGAAGTATAGTTCCCATTGTCTATCCTTGTAAAGATATTTTTAGCAATTCAAAGTAACAAAAAATGTTCTGAATAAGCTTTTGTTAGAAATTTCCAAGGAACACAGAAAGAGTTTATGGTTCTGTTCTTTTCCTAAAAAGAGTTCTCTTCTACAGCCACAATAAAATATGTGTCATGGACATATATTTTGATGTACCCGAAAAAGAAAGTCAGATTTATAACCTCTGGTTAGAATAGGGAATATATATATATTTGATGTAGATCTAACTATAAGAGTATAAGGGCGATTTAAGCAACTGTCATACAGAGATACAAAAGAAAAAATTTTACTTTAATTTTCTTGCAGTAAGATATGTGTTGTTCTAAATTATTTTTAGTTCAAAGACTGATGGAATCAGTAATTGTTCAAAAAATATTGTCACTCCTTCTCTGAAGTCAATCACAATAACACAACAAAAAGAAGTAGAACCCATTACTGTGTCATTAGCAGACACCTTACTCAGTGCCTGCTGAAAATTGATGGCAAAATAGAGAATGACTCCTTTAATTTGCTCACATTCATCTTGAAAGTCAAAAGACCGAATGGACTATTTTCAAAAGATGGGAAGAGGCAATTTATCTTTGTTCACACTGGACAAAATATCTCTGCCCATCAGCCCCTATACAAAAAGTAAAGAGAAATAAGGGAAGGCGATGGGGGGAAATGACAACACTGGGGGAGGGGAGGAGAGAAAAGATAACAAGTTTTTAATAAAGGATGACACAATATTAGAGACAGAATTTTTAAAAGGAGAAGTCATGGTTAAGACTGAGAAGAAAAATCAACAGAAACAATAAAAGAAGAATGGAATAAACAGACATGTTACAATGAACTAGACACAACTATAGTCATTGTAGGAAAGAGAATCTGTGAAACAAAGAAAAAAGAAATAGGGTATTATTACAGTTTAAAATTCTGAACCTCTGATGTTATTGGATTATAACCCATAGAATAATGTAAATATCTACGAGTCCATACTGATATAAATTGAATAAATAAATCAATGAGAAGGGACATCTTTTTCCCTATTGAAGAATTCCAATTAATAAATGTTGAAAGAATAAGAGGAAAACAAAATTACCATTAGGCAAACAGCAAAATAATAATAATTGTTGCAGGCATGATCCACCAATGGATGCTAAATTAGTACATAAAATTTTGAGGGGGAACTGAATATTTGAGTAGCCTCAAATATTCTCCCCAAGAAACAGTAACTTACAGGGAAGAAATTCAAGACACACATATAGGACCTTAGCCAAGAAATCACTAGTCCTGTCACTAGTAGTAAGACATTGACATTATTACCCTCTGAAGGGCACAAAATCACTTCTGTGATCTTTCTGAACATGTATAACCCCATGAAATTACATCAGAAAAAAACAGATGAGAGATATTCTAGAAATTAACTGACTGATACTCTTCCAAATTGCAAGGTCTTGAAAGACAAAGAAAGACTGAAGAATGGTCATAGATTGGAAGAGACTAAGGCGAGAGGAAGACAACTAAATGCAATGTGGAATCTGGGTGGGGAAGGGTCATTAGTGGAAACCTGGTGGTATTTGAATAAGGTCTGTATTGTAGTTAATATTAGTATACCAATGTTAATTTCCTGGTTTTGATCTTTTTACTGTGCATATGTAAGATGTTAACATTAGGGGGCGCTGGGTGAAGGATATATGAAAATTACTATTTTACAACTTAAAAAAAAATTTTATTGGAAGATAGTTGATTTACAATGTTGTGTTAGTTTCAGGTGTATAGCAATGTGAATTAGCTATACATATATCCACTCTTTTTTAGATTCTTTTCCCATATAGGCCATTACAGAGTATTGAATAGAGTTCCCTGTGCTATACTGTACGTTATTAGTTTTCTATTTTATATATAGTAGCAACTTCTCTGATACCTAAAATTATTTCAAAATGAAAGTTAAAAAACAGTTTAAAAAATTCCGGCCTCAAGCAGACATTTTAGGCAAGACTTCTGTTGTAAGAATAATGCTCTGATACATTTATTTGTGTTTGGTTTTTGCTGGTTTTTTGATATATCAGGTGGTGTTTTTCTTCAGTATCTGTAACCTTTACAAGGAGTGACTATGCACCCTTTCCTCAAGGGTGAATGCTGGACACTGGAATTCTTAGCTCCAACCAAGATTCTGGATACCAGGCTTAGCCGTGTGATAAAGACCTTGAACAGTTATAACCTCCTGGTGACCTTGTGGACTTGGGTCATAGACTCATGTGAAGGGCATTTGCCTATTCTCCTGGTACCAGATAATTCTGGATCCCTATGTTATGAGCGGGGAAAGGAGAGGGGAATAACCCCCAATTCACTTAAATTCCCATCAAATGGCTGGATAGAGGTTTGTATCTGATTTAATTTGATTTACAGAAAATAATAGGGTATTTCTTGCATCTTCAAGAGTGTGGATTACGATTTATACTCACTACTCCTCCTAAGTCTTCTGTTAATTACTAAACAAATAAAACCATGATGAAGAAATACCCTCTTGGGCTTCCCTGGTGGCGCAGTGGTTGAGAGTCCGCCTGCCGATGCAGGGGACACGGGTTCGTGTCCCGGTCCGGGAAGATCCCACATGCCGCGGAGTGGCTGGGCCCGTGAGCCATGGCCTCTGAGCCTGCGCGTCCCGAGCCTGTGCTCCGCAACGAGGAAGGCCACAACAGTGAGAGGCCCGCGTACCGCAAAAAGAAATACCCTCTTCTTTTTTGGAATAGCATACAAAGCAGAAGTTCTTTGACTTGAAATGATAATATTTCTAAATTCCTCTCCTCCAGCCTTTGGAAAAATTCCTACTATTGATTAATTGGCTCATGTACCTGTAAAATATGGTTTCTCCATCCATTTATTTTCTTTTTGAGATTTGGAATAACTGACAACTTTCAGGATGTTTCCATTTCTGTAACTTTGAGGTTTAAATTGGTGTGTTTCGTGGCAGTGGATTCAGAGAAGGCACCTGACAGGCTCGTCAAGCAGGGCATGAAACATTTCAGTAACCACTTTCTCTGCGTAGCAACCAGATGAATATCTCTCTCTTGTTTGGTTTAGACAAACAAGCAAACTGTTAATTTACACAGGACTTTGATTTTTGCTTGATTCTACTAAAGTTCAAAGAAGAAGTTCCCACGGTTACACTCGATCCCTACCAACTTCTTTTTCTCCATGGTGTGTGAGTGCATTTCAGTGAGGAGAGAAGAGTTTGTTAGATGGCTTATCTAGAAAATAAATAACACAGTGTTTGCCAACTGCCACTGCCTTTTATGCCTGGGTAACCTGGATTTGCATTAGAATCCAGCCACAATTTAACAGCATAATTCATGGTGCTTCCCAAAGACCTGCTTTTTTTTTTTTTTTTTTAAATTCCCTGGACTGATCATCCAAGTTTATTCTTACTGCCACATTAGCAATTTAGAGGTTTCTATTTTCCCCTTGAAATTGTTAGTTTGAGAATTGATAGTTGTACCCAAAGCAAATAGTCTTTAAATCATCACAAATAGTTTATAATGACATTATTCCTGACTTACATGACTTTCATTGGGCTTTGGAGCCAGACAAACTTTGATTCTCTGGTAAGTACTTGGAAGATTCACTAACTAGAAAATTAGGGTTATACATTTGTCCTCTGAGCTTTAAAATTTATCAACACTATGGGTTAGAACATAGGTTGTCAACGACTTAAAAGGAAAAGATTGGAAACTTGGCCACAAGAGTTTCTGGTAAGTAACTTCAGTGTGATAATACATATAAGACAGTTTGTCAATCAGAATGAAAGCACAGCTATCTTAGAGTAATGCCATTAAAAGTGTGACTTATCTAACTCTCCTTCAGATTCCATGATCTCCAAGGACTTCCATGATTTCCTTGTTGGTCTATCTTCAGTTCTTTATTTACTCATTCACCATATAGAACTAACAGTGTAGCAAGAGACAATGTATTGATTCTCCTGTATTTCCATATCTCATGACCGTGACTTTTCTTGGTAAATAAATAAAACGGCTACCAATGAACTTTTTCCAAAGTGCTTAAGAGTAGGGAGTATTAATGTGAATGTTTTCAGAAAGTATATACAGTCATACACCTGATTGTTTATTGATAATTTGGCTTTCTGGAGTTGGCCTCAGTGAAATGTAAATCTGTCTGGCTACCTCTGAGTACTGAAAGAGGAAGTCTTTGGCGTCTTCAAACAACGATGAACCCCAGCCATGCTAACCTTCAGTTGTAACGCTACATCACTTACAAGCTTATTCTTCTACTGATTTGCATGGAAACCCATTTCTGTGCTACTTACTAGCTATGTGATTTAAGGCAAGTTACCTAAACTTCTTTAAGGCAATTAAGTGGTAAGAAAGTTAAAATATAATGACTTCAATGGAATTAATGTTCTTATAACAAAGTCTGTCACATTTTACTGCCTTTGAGGTGAGGACAAATCCAAGGGTACAACCTCAGAAAATCTGCATTAGAAGATCAGGAATACAGCTTATTTGCTTACGGAAGTCACTGTCCCCAAACCTGAACAGTGATGGCAATGTTACTGGTCATCTGGTCCAATCTCATCACAAGGAAATCCTTACTAGAACTTCATCTAGATTCTTAAAAGCTTTTTAGTGATTGAGAACCGACCTCTTTATAAGATCCGTTCCTTACCCTAACTTTGGGTAAACCTACGCATGAAGCTGAAATGTGTGTCTTTGTGACATCAGTCCTTTGATTCTATTTGCCTCTAAATAACAAGTGATACAGATAATTCCTCTTTAAAAATTTTTATCATTTTTTCCAGGTTGAACATCCCAAATTCCCTCAAACATTTCTCATGTTTCATAATTTCTAGGTTTTTTACCATCTTTTAAATACAAGATGAGACTTCTCCATCTGAACATAATAGTCCATAAGTTCACAGTGACAGTGAATGACAGGAAAACGGGGCTATTGTCTTCTTTGATCCAAATACTGCCCTCCTACCACTGTGACTTGAAAGCAAATTGATGTTTACTACCTTGTTTTAGCATCCAATCACAATTTTTTGTTCACACTGAGCTTATAGACAACTAAAGTCTTCTTTACAATAACTTCTATCAGAGTAGATCTTCCTTAAGTGCAATATCTGAGTGTGATATTTTTAACCCTGACTACAGGCCTCCATGGTTATTTTACATATCATCTCCTTGATTTGTTTTCATCTAATATATTTATTCCTTTTAAACTTATTCAGACATAGGTGTGATACTCGTTATATTATCAAACAATTCACAATATATTAAACAAAATAGGGAAGTTGATCTGATAACCACTGAGCTATATAACGGGTTTGAATTTAAAGAGTTTTTTGATATTTCTCTAGGTAGAAATCTGAAGAGAGATAGAACATAAAATACTCCTATATTGAGGTATATTTGTTAATTTTCTTATACATAGTTTACTTGATTATAAAAGATTCAGTAGGACACATAGAATAATGAATTTTAAAATGTATATGTGTTCATTGATGGTTCAAATTAAAATAGGTGAATGGATCCATGGGTTAGACTCAGAGATTTAATTAGGCAATAGTGTCATTTACAAAATTTGGGTACATAAGTCAGATAATAATGACTTTTTATTTTAAGGTTTTACTTATTGCAGTTTATAAAATCTTATAATCCTACGAAAATTTCAGCCCGTGAACTTAATTGACATCATATGAATTCCACACAGTTTTTGTCACTATAAAATTTTTGTTTTTTGAGGCAGAATTTTCTATACAAAGAAGACAATGCAGAGTTTATTAAACAACCAGCAATGGCTATTTGCAGTGAACTTGGGCTTTCAAATAAAGTTTGGTGCTTTTTACTTTTTAGAATTTAGTATTTATGCTTCCTTAGATAAATTATTTTCATTAGAAACTTGATGATGTATGTTCCTCACAGTAGGACAAGTGCAATAAGAGGAAGAAATTATTCCTCTCAATTTGTGACAGCACACAGCTACCAATAAGACAAAGCAGCCGGGTATCTGAGAGTGTTTCTCATAATTTTACTATTTCAAAGCATCTAATGTAATTAAATACTTACCAAGAGTTTAAAAAAATGAGGGAAATGGGCAATATAACCTTTTATTGGCTCCACCCCAATATATTGATTAGTCAATTCGATTAAACAATATGTGCAAACACAGCATAATAACAGAAATCTATTTATTACTAAATTATTACTAAAAGCTCCCTAAGCTTCATTCCATACAGTGATTCTAAGCATATTATGTTATACTATAAAATGAATGCAAGTCCTACCCCCAATTTTAGGGGCTCTTTATTTAAAAAAAAATTAAATTTCAAGCTAATTGTATACCATAGTGGGCTCCTTTTCTACCTTAAGCCTTGCTATCATTCTGAGTAAGCAGACTTCACCATTCTTAGACCAAAATACAAACGCACCTTTTCTGTACATTAGCTACTTACTCCAGACAATATCTCAGACCTGTTATCACTCAGAACTGTTTCTCTCTAATCTCCTTTAGTATGATTTTTTTCAGACCTTTACCTATTTAACTAGATGTACCCCCAAAAAAAGAAGGGTTAGTGAGGGAAAAAAAACAAAGAAAGAGGCCAGTGTTATTAGCAGTGATGTTGCAAGATAGACAGAGCTCCATCCGTTCTTGGGGAAGAAAGAAGCCGTACCTGGCCTGGTATTAAGCAGCAGAGGTGAGGCCCAGACTCCACTTCAGTGCAGTGAACACAGTTTAATGAAGTTCAAAGCCCCAAGGGCAGGAACTAGACCTTTCTCTCTACTTTATTCTGTGCCAAGTTCTCAGTTGTGGCTCAAAAATATTAAAATTAAAATAAGAAACTCCATGTGTATAGTGAGGCCATGTTATATGTATAAGGTCAAATTCTAGAAAACAAAGTAACTATTCAAATATGAAAAATAAAATAGTAAAATAGCAATTAAAAGCTGTAAAAAAAAGGAGAAAAGAAAGATCAAAAATGAATTCTGTGCTCAAAAGGAAAATGCTTCAGTTGTTAAATGATATATAAAAAAAAAGGCACAATAAAATGTTTACTTAGAGGCAATGAAGTTCTAACTACAAAATAAAATGTCTTTGAAGTCAAGTCAAAAACATGTATTACTATGTGTAATGCACTGTGTTGGGTACAATGAATAGACAAAAAAGAGTACTACCCTTTGCTAGGAAATACACAGACCAGCAATGAGAACGTACACAAGCAAACAGGATGTGTAATTCTTTGTGGCCCAGGCCTTCAGCAACTCCAATCTGTCCCTTCATAATCTCTATAAAGTACCTCTTGTTCATGGCCAATGTCCATTTAAGATTTGGGAGTCTGGATCTCAGACTACCGTAAGTCTAACCAAACCTTTGGGTTTCTTCAACTTTCCTGTTGAGACTAGTCTCTCACTTTCATTTCAGAGTCCCTTGATTGGTTTCAGTAACCTTAAAAGCAGATCCAGATTTAGTATTCTTTAGATGAGAAATCACAACAAATTACCAATTTTAAAAAGCTATGTAAAACTCTATCATAAAATAAAGAAACTTTATATTTTTTATTAACTAAATGCTTAATAAACTTTTTATAATTAGTTTTTCTACTTTTACAGTTGCATATTCTGATTACCTGTTCCTAACTCAGTGACTTTGTAACATTTTCTGTAAATAGAATAATTTAGTTTTTCCTCGGACAAATTTGGTGGAAGTTTGTATTTTTTTTTAATACTGAAAACATAGGAAAGTTCCTTTCAGCTTCATAATTCATTTTGTTAATATCATATGCATAATGCAGGATTGTTTTCCATTTTGGGAAAACTTTTATCAATTTTCTTTTGTGCATGCGCTGTTAGTCTTCTTGCACAATGACTCATCTGAAATATATTTTGAACTGAAGACACTTAGCAAGGTAATTTGCTGTCAATGTCACCATGCCAGGAAGATGCATGGGTCCACTGTGTGTGATGGGAGTGTTCCTGGAACCCGTCCCTGCACCAGGAAACCTATAACTCAGTTATACATGGAAATAACTGTAAGCTATATAAATATATCCCAGTAAACTCACATTAAATGTTTTCCTAAATGAATTTCACATTTCTGTGCCTACTACTCCAACACCACTCAACAAAAGGAGACATACGATGAAAGGGAAGTGAGAGTTGAAAGAAGCAACAATTTAAATCCATTACAGTTAGAACATCTCACCTTTGCAAATTATACTGAACATATGACCGTATTACATCAAAAGGGCCCTTCTCCAGGGCCTGGGAACAGAAAGTCTCTCATTGGTGAACTGGCCTCTTCATTATTTCTTTTGCATTTCTGTCATCCACTCTCCTGAGCATTCTGTGGTTAACAGTCTCTATTTCATCCTTTATCTCTCTCTCTTTCCCTCCATTTGCCCCCCCTCCACCATCCTCTATGTTGGTCTAGCAAATTGAAGACCGACTATAAATCTCAAAACCTGGGAGTCATCCTTGATTTCCTCCTAACTTTCACCTCCAGTACAATAAATCAACAAGTCCTTCAGATTCTAAATCCTCCATCTCTCAACTCATTCCCTCCCTTACAGCTACCAGTACCATAATCTGGGCAATACTCCTCCATCACAGGGCTCCTGCAACTGCCTCCTAATCAGTCCTTCTGTCTACAGTACTGTGTCCTCATACTGCTCTTTGCAAATTTTCAATAATAATTGATTCATAATTCAATTCTGACCGTCTCGTTTCTCTGCTGAAAAAAACAACTCAATAACCCTCACTACCCACAGGTAGTACCCAACCCCTTTGCTGGCACACAAAACCCTCTAAAAAATAGGTCCTGTATATTTCAGTCTTTTTCTTTCCACTCTCAACACACACTCTATAATCGGGGGGAAAAAAACCCAAAATAACAAAAACTAAAACAAAAAATAACCCTTCAAAGTGTATGTAATTCTCTTCACTCTATGCTCCAACCAGTTACAACTCAGCATCCACTATCCAAAATACTTCTACTCACCTTCTCCAACTCCACAATCATTTTTAAAGACTTGGCTTAGACATCAGCTTCTTGGATAGACTTTTCTGGGGCCCAAGTACCGAAAAAGTTTCCCTCTGCTGGCTTCCTTTACTATTTTGTGTGTAGTACCATTACCAAACTGTCCACAAAATTTTTTATCTCCCCCCACTCATTTGCAACATCCTGGAAGCCAGAGACCCTATTTTATTCATTTTTGTGTCTTTGTGACAGAATATAGTGCCCAAGAAATGAAAGGTTCTCAATGAATTTGAATGAATAAAAAGCAAAATGTGATGTCCAATGGTACAGGTGAAATCAGAGTGATGAAGAATTCAAGAGAGAGAGCAACGAATTGTGAATTGTATCATGAAGTAAGGAGCATTTGAAATGTATCTTGCAAAATAAGTAAGATTTGGAATGGCTGTCATCTTATAAGATGAAGAGGGATGCATTTCAGAAGAGCTATTTAATGAGTCATGACCAAAGATCAAAGAGCTTCACTGCAAGAATACATCCAAAATTAAACTAATGAAGGAGATCCTGGTAGAATAAATGAGAACAAAATATTCTTTAACTCCTGACATGGATGATAGGTCTCAAAGGATAATCAAGAGGACCTAATTAGATGAGCAAAAGGATGTGTTCATGGTTGAAAAGGAAATATTATCTTTTGCATTAATGGAAGACCTATGAGTAAGAATGCCAAAATTGGAGGAAAAAAAAAAAACCTCTCTAGAAGAAAGATTTTTTAATGCAAATAAAAATATGGTACATATGAGTAGTATTGGTTATATTTTTGTGTTGGTAAATTGCTGTATGAATACAAATAATTATGTGTAAATCATTAAAAAACTAGTGCTAAATAGGAGACGTTAGCAACTGGGAAATGCTGGTCAATCAACAATTTATTGAGCCACTTCTATTTACTGTAGAAGATACAAATGAAGCAGCAAATAAGATTCTTTACCTTAAAAAGCCTAAAATTCAATTAAAGGAATTTGATAAGCATAAAAGTAGAAATCATAAATACACAACAGATTCTAACAAGTGAATTGTACAATTACACGTTTTTTAAAGAGGATATCCCAGAGAAGACATAGTTGACTTAGATATGAATATTAGGTGGAAGGAAGGAATTCTATGTGAAAGTACCTTTAGCAAAGGAATACGTGTTCTGTCAAGTATGATAGATTCACAGAACGGCTGGGATGCCAGAAGAGCGAAAGTGAGGGCATGTGGCGGGGCTAGTTAGTCAGTTGTAGTGATGAGAATATAGGGGAGAAGCCTGCAAGACCAGGACCATTTAGAAATAAACTAACAGATGATATGAAGGTGGGATAAACTTTTAAAAAGGGAAATCACATGAAAAAAATTTCACTTTTTTTTCAGTGTATAAGGTTATCTGGGCTGTACGTATAAATGAAAAACAAATAGTTCCTACAGCATTGTTAAATAGCCATTGCTTCATTTCCTTAATAGCCTCCCTCTCTACTTATATCATTTCCTCTGTTCCCTACATTTATGCACGCGTACACACTCTTACAAGGTCATATTTTTTCAATCTTTTATGTTTTTAATTTGCCTTCCTTATAATATTTCTTATAAAACCATTGTGGATTTTACTCCTAGGTCTTTTTCTTTATGCACCTAATCTTACAGTATTTAATGATTTCTGAACTCCTGTAAGGTTTGTGTCTTTAACATCTCTCTTCTATCTTCATCTGTAGTGTTTAAATAGTAGTGTTTAAATACCATCACGAAAACCATCAAGTTTTAAATCTTTCAATAGGTTCTGTAGTTTATTTATTCCTACCATCTCCATTCCAGTATATGGGAACACAAGAACTATCTTAATTTTTTGTTGTTGTTGGTAACTAAAAAAAAAAAGAAAGAAAAAAAAGACAGTGTAACAATAAACAGTAACATGCTGGACACTCTGCAAAAAAATTTACCCACATTATTTAACCAGCATAAATACCCACATTATTTAACCAGCATTATTTAACCAGCATAATTTATCAAGCAGGAATTATTATCCTCAATTTACAGATGAGGAACCAGGGGATTAGATAAATAATCCACCAAAGATCACACAAGCTATCCATGAAGAGGCAGGGATCTACACTTCGGGCTTTCTGACTTGAAAACCTCTGCTTTCAATCCCTAGACTACACTATCTCAGCCCTGATCATGTCTGTTCAAACTCCAATCAGGTAGTGTTTTTAACGAATACACAAAGTTAAAAATAATTAAAGATGTCCTTTTCAAGTATGGTATTTAGGGGATTTCTCTGGTGGTCCAGTGGTAAAGAATCCACCTTCCAATGCAGGGGATGCAGGTTTGATCCCTGATCAGGGAACTAAGATCCCACATGCTGCAGGGCAACTAAGCCCGCTCACCACATCTACTGAGCTCGTGCCCCTCAACTAGAGAGCCAGCATGCCACAAACTACAGAGCCCACACGCTCTGGAGCCTGCACACCACAACTAGAAAGAAGCCTGCACGCCGCAACAAAAGATCCCGTGTGCCGCAACGACGATCCTGCGTGCTGCAACTAAGACCTGATGCAGCCATAAAAATTAATTAATTAATTAAATTTAATTTTTAAAAATGCAAATGAAAGCTTACGAGATAAAAATTAAAAGTATATTTTAAAAAGAATGTTATTTAGATACGGCTATGAAATATAGTGATTTCCACGGTTTATTTATTCCACAAAAAAGTATTGAGTCTTAACCTCCTAGAAACACTCTTTGTTTTTTACATTCCAAAAAAAGCTATAACTTGTGTGATGTATATGAAACAAAAACTTCAGAAAAGCATTCAGACAGATAAGGATATTTAGTTTAATTCACTTGTTCAAAAGGGCATTTGGTTTAATTCACTAAAGGATATTTAGTTTAATTCACTTGTTCAAAAGGAACAGGAGGAAGAAGAGGAGGAAGGAAGGAAGAAAAGAAAGGAAGGAGAAAAGGGGAAAGGAAGAAGAGAAGGAAGGAGGAAGAGATCTACTGAAAAAGAATAAGCTTCATGAGTTGGTTAAATGACTGCATATAAATAGCAAAATAGTATAGGATGAAGATAAATGTTAACAGAAAGCTCCAGGAAAAACAAATAAACTCAGAATCATAGCAGATTAAAAAACAAATAAACCTGCATGGGACTTTGTAGTATCTGATGCATTTGGGAGTGGGTGGGTTCAGTGAAAATATACTGCGCAGGGTGGGGGGTTAAACAGAAAGATTTAGGAAGAAGAGTACAGAATAAATAAAATCACTAGAAGACTCCCTGTGTCGTTTTTTTTTTTTTTTTTTTTTTTTTTTGCTTTGCTTTTTTTTTGGCTGCGACCCGCAGCATGCGGGATCTTAGTTCCCCGACCAGATATTGAACCCGTGCCCCCTGCGGTGGAAGTGCAGAGTAGTAACCACTGGACCACCAGGGAATTACCTAGAAGACTCGCCTTTTGCTTGCTGACTTTGATAAAGTCTGAATGTTCTGAATAAATCCATTCTCCCCATACCTCTCAACATCCCCTAAGTCAATAGTTTCCATACTAGAATAATCTGATCTCAGTTCCCTGTCCCTTTACTCAAGGAGACGACTCCTGATTTCACTGACAGGACTTGCAGGACTGTGGTCCCCATCTAGGGAGAAAGGTTGTCTTCCTCACTAGCAATGCATTTCACCTCCATTTATCACCTGAAAGTGCCAGAGTTGTGTGTAGGTCTTTTTCTTTCACTCAAGCCTGATGTACAATATATAGCAGGGGTTTTGTCAGGAACTTTACTCTTGAGAATAGGAGGATGGATGAGAAGCTACATTATGACTTTCTGAAAAGTCCTCAGTAGCACATCTGGAATAAGCAAGGCATTAGAAATATGTCCACTTTGAAGGAAGTGACTTGTGTTTCTCTTGAAAGGCTCGACTGCATGAATAGGGTATAAATGCCCTGAAGAAGCAGAGGAAGATCCCAGACAGGTCACCAAGAGTGAAAACAGTCCCCAAAAGTTAATTCATGCAGAAGGGTTGGAAAACATCATATTTTTTAATGTCAGTTTCTATTACATCATACGTTGAATGGTGTCAAAATATAACTTAATGAAATAAAACTCAAAGCTTAAAATTATTTAAATAACTTCCCAACTCTAAATCATTCTAAGATCTCTAAGTAATCATGTTATTTTCATGGGTTTCTTATCCTCTTTCTTTTAAAAGTCTCAAAATATATGTTTCAAAGCATCAGGTGGTTTTTGTTGTTGTTGTTGTTTTGGTAAGAAAGTACAGAATGATCCTTTGACCTCATTTTAACATAGGGAGAATCGGAATCACAAAGAAGTCAAATGCTTTTATTTGGCCACAGCAAAAGGTCACCAGATGAAGAAAGACAATTTGAGGGTCTGATTTCTTCCTCTGGATTATAAAGTTCACACAGTAGTAAAGAGAGCAGGAAATTTCACAAGCATACTGGGAAGACAGATCCTGAGTGCAGCTCCACTAGAGTCAAGCGCTCTGCCGCAAACTTGTTTCCTCATCCACTTTAAGATGTACTAACTTTTAAAGAAATATTGAGAAGATAAATATATAGTTCCCAAACATAAAGAATTCCTGAACTTTTGGAGCTATAATGCCATATCACTGATTTTTGTGACACTCTATCTTCTCAAAGTCCTGCCTCAATGACCTTTTTTAAAACATTATGTGTCATCTTTTTGCTAGGATTCTAGGGTTAAACAAAATTATTCTACAGTTTAAAGTATCCTCCCCGCCCCGGGCTTTAGAATATATTTGTTCATTCATTCTCTGTCTTCTTCTCTCTCTTCCTTACCTCTTCCTAATACTTTTGTTCAACCGCTATTTTTGTTCCTTACTCCCTGAAACCATAATTGTAAACAGTTTACTTTTAGATTTGAAGCAGATTGATGTTAGCGGTATTTTGTGCAACAGGCAGCATTGTATAGCGGTTAACCACACACACTCCGGAGGCAGGCTGTCTAAGTTTGCTTCCCTGTTTCCCCACTTATTAGCTGGGTAACACAGGCAAGACTTGCATAAGTTAGGCCTTTCTTTGCCTCAGTGTCCTCATCTATAAAATGGATATAATTATAGTACCAACCTCACAGGATTGTGTTAAAGATTAAATCAGTTAATGGGCTTCCCTGGTGGCGCAGTTGTTGAGAGTCTGCCTGCCGATGCAGGGGACACAGGTTCCTGCCCCAGTCCAGGAAGATCCCACATGCTGTGGAGCAACTGGGCCCGTGAGCCATGGCCGCTGAGCCTGCGCGTCCAGAGCCTGTGCTCCGCAACGGGAGAGGCCACAACAGTGAGAGGCCCGCGTACCGCAAAAAAAAAAAAAAAAAAAAAAAAAAAGATTAGATCAGTTAAGATACAGAAAGCTCTTAGAGCAGTGCCTGGCATATGTTTTCATTGTGTTAGTTATGGCTGTTTTTGTTCCCCTAGTCCATCACCTCGCTAAATTGTTAGGAGCGGATCAGAAGTTCAAAGCTGCTTATGGTCGTCTTGCATCTTCAAATCATGCACAGAATGATGCCCTACCAGATTCTAACCCAGAAATGTTTGACACCTTGACACATGCATTCTTTGGCGACCAATGGCGTGTACGCGGTCTTGGCTCATCTGAAGATCCCTTGTTGATTTTGCATCTGGACATAGTGGGCCAACATTTTATGATGTACAAGGTGTCACTAAAGCCTGCACGGGCTCCTTCGATCATAGGAAGATGACAGGTCTCATTGTTCCTGCAGGGGAGCGGACACAGAGACCAAATGATTTAACTCTTTCAAGTGAGTAACATCCTGATTTGGCTTCTGCTTTGGAAGATGAGCTTCCCTGAGCTACATAGAATCAAGTAAAAACTGTATTATCAGTAAATGTTTATTGACTCTGCCCCAATCCCCTCCAGACCTTCATTTCTTCTCTATGATAACAAGCATAACTTTCTCCGTAAAACAGCTACATCAGTGTTGAGTCTTTGTTATTCCCATGAAGTGTGTCTACATTAGCTGCTTTAAAGTTTCTTCTGAATCATTGCTTTAAAACATTTATATTCCCAGACAACTTTAGAAAGTAATATTCTATTTTTTATCCTATACCCACTGATGTGCTGTACAGAAAAACCCCAAACTTGTCTTGTATTAGAACAATGTTGCTGACATTGATGAAATTCCAGAAAGGGATTATGTGAAGACTTTATCATCCAGAACCATGCAAAAAGCTTAGACTTTTTGTGGTTAAAAAAAAAAAAGACAATATCTTCATCATATTCAAAACAACCTGGTAACATTTCCCTATATATGTAAAACACAATGATATATGGAACTTGCACTGTTTTCAAGCATTTTTGTATGCATAAAAACAAAGTAACAAAAATGATTATATACAGGTAATTTTACAAAAGAACACTTTCCTCCATATCAGTTTGGTGAGCTCTCACCAGGACACAGTATCCTGTACTGTTTCATAAATTTAGGGCAGAGACTCTATAATACTCAAACTTGTAACTTCAGGAGGAAGTGCCTGGAATATTGTAGATAGTCAGCAAATGCTTATGAAATAAATAAGTGAATAAATATCTAGGTATACTGTTTGGCTGTATTTAGCACCATTGCTCTAAAAATAATGACCTATTCCAAATTATAAGCAATGCCTCTATTAGAGGAATGTCTCTAAGGGTCTTTCTCCTGAAATTAAGAACAACAACTATTCTTCCTAGTAGTTCAGGTAATACTATACTAGGTTACACCAAACTTACTCGCTTAACCAGATCACAGCAAAGCAAAATCATTTTCTTTTTTTTTTTTATCTTTATTGGAGTATAATTGCTTTACAATGGTGTGTTAGTTTCTGCTTTATAACAAAGTGAATCAGTTATACATATACATATGTTCCCATATCTCTTCCCTCTTGCGTCTCCCTCCCTCCCACCCTCCCTATATCACCCCTCCAGGCAGTCACAAAGCCCCGAGCTGATCTCCCTGTGCTATGCAGCTGCTTCCTACTAGCTATCTACCTTATATTTGGTAGTGTTTATATATCCATGCCTCTCTCTCGCTTTGTCACAGCTTACCCTTCCCCCTCCCCATATCCTCAAGTCCATTCTCTAGTAGGTCTGTGTCTTTATTCCTGTCTTACCCCTAGGTTCTTCATGACATTTTTCCCCCTTAAATTCCATATATATGTGTTAGTATATGGTATTTGTCTTCCTCTTTCTGACTTACTTCACTCTGTATGACAGACTCTAGGTCCATCCACCTCATTACAAATAGTTCAACTTTGTTTCTTTTTATGGCTGAGTAATATTCCATTGTATATATGTGCCACATCTTCTTTATGCATTCATCCGATGATGGACACTTAGGTTGTTTCCATCTCCGGGCTATTGTAAATAACAAAATCATTCTTTCTTAAGTCTATAATCAGTTCTTATTTTGAAGAGAAACAAAAATAATGCCCAAGATAAGTTGAGGGGAGAGGGGTAGCATTAAAATGTACTGCTGGGCTTCCCTGGTGGCGCAGTGGTTGAGAGTCCGCCTGCCGATGCAGGGGACACGGGTTCGTGCCCCGGTCCAGGAAGATCCCACATGCCGCGGAGAGGCTGGGCCCGTGAGCCACGGGCGCTGAGCCTGCGCGTCTGGAGCCTGTGCTCCGCAACGGGAGAGGCCACAACAGTGAGAGGCCCGCGTACCGCAAAAAAAAAAAAAAAAAAAAAAAAAAATGTACTGCAAGTTAGCTTCCAATTTAAAAAAAAAAATTGCTTTGTCACAAGTCAGAAGCATTTTATCTTCTTTAAAAAAAAATGATTTGAGGGACTTCCCTGGTGGCGCAATGGTTAAGAATCCGCCTGCCAATGCAGGGGACATGGGTTCGAGCCCTGTTCCTGGAAGATCCCACAGGCTGTGGAGCAACTAAGCCCGTGAGCCACAACTACTGAAGCCCGCGTGCCACAACTACTGAAGCCCATGCGCCTAGAGCCCGTGCTCTGCAACAAGAGAAGCCACCGCAATGAGAAACCCTCACACCGCAAAAAGAATAGCCCACGCACTGCAATGAAGAGTAGCCCCTGCTCGCCGCAACTAGAGAAAGTCCGCGCACAGCAACGAAGACACAGTGCAGCCATAAATAAATTATTTGAAACATTTTGACTAATGTCAAGGTTTCCAGTGAAGAAGAATCTCATAAATGTGCTGGTTTAGATGAAAGATGAAAACAGAATAAGAAGAACCACAGGATGAATAATCTGTATCTCTGATGCATACTGATTTATTGTTTTAAACATGTACCAGCAGCAAGGGAATTCATTTGACCTAGAGGAGACACCAGTTCTCATTTCTAGCAACTCCCTTTAACCTGTTTGAAAGAACTATTTTGTATTACATTGTTAAAATCAAATAAACATTTAAATGCTGTAATCAAGGCTCAAAATAATGATAACTAAAAGATAATTTATGAAGAACCATTGTAAATTAACACCTCTCACATCAAGAATATGTGTGAACAGAATGAATAAGAAAAGGAATCGGAAGGAAAAGGAATCTGTAACTTGTAACTTCCATATGCTGATAAAGGTTTAATTAATTTGAAACACAATCTGCTGAAAAAATTTTAAAGTTTTTGTTTAAAGTTATAGTACTAAGTGTTCTCTGTATTTGGAAAACTGCCACCAGTGGCCTGGACCACATTTAAATTTTAGGAAGCTTAGCGGCTTATGTTCAGTGTTACTTCAAAACAAATACTATTCTAACCCTCTCAAGTTATGGGAGGGTTGATGCTTGCTTCAAGGTGTAAGGAAGAAAAACGGGGGAAGAATGACTGTCAAGTTACTATGCATGTTTGGGCTTCCCTGGTGGCGCAGTGGTTGAGAGTCCGCCTGCCGATACAGGGGACACGGGTTTGTGCCCCGATCCGGGAAGACCCCATATGCCGCAGAGCGGCTAGGCCCGTGAGCCATGGCCACTGAGCCTGCGCGTCCGGAGTCTGTGCTCCACAACGGGAGAGGCCACAACAGTGAGAAGCCCGTGTACTGCCGAAAAAAAAAAAAAAAAAAGCTGCACGTTTGTTGAAAAACTTACTTAGATATGGCAATTTTTAAATTAGTTGTAAGGACTCTAATTATGTCTCTCAGCATTTCCTCATTGAGGGGAAGAGAGTACACATTTGTATTGTGGTATTTTCAGAGCCAGAAATATTTAAATCCCTTTGGGAGTGAACAGTTGATGAAGAAACAAGGTCATGGGTTTTCAGAGCTGCTTCCCTGGGCCCTGGACCAGCAGGTGGAGTGCTTTTCCGGACACAGATTATCATCTTTTCTCACTCTCGTGATCCCCTTGGCAGTTATCTTGTGAGACAAGAATAAATGGTGTGGAGTCAGGTCTGATATCTCCTTTATATGAGTGATTTCCATACAATTTGGCAGAGTAATGAGTATCAGGGGCCAAAGATTACAAAACTGGAAAAACTTTTCATAGGTAAAGGATAAAATCAGCAAAATCATTTCATTTCATCTCTGACAGTTTCTAAAGCATACCTTTTGGAGGTGCGCTTGAAATAAAATTTTACATTTTTTCTCACCCTTGAAAAAAAGGGTTTTGTCTGGTTTTGGTGCTTCTGCCACCCTGATCTGCAATCCGTAGAAAAATCAATGAGCTGCTTTTGCATTTGATACATATGTAGGGAACAAAGCACTTATTACAAGTATTGAAAAGAATGGCTATGGTGAAAATTGTCAGCAGTATAGCCAACATAATTTCCCTAAAACTCAGTTACTGTGGAAAGTGAATTTGTTTACACAAATTCTAAAATTCATGTAAAAGAGCAAAAATTCAAGAATAATAGACTTGTCCTAACAGATACAGAGACTTGCTTTAAATCTATAACAATTTAGAAAGTGTGGTATTTGTGCAAGGAGAAGGAAATAGAGCAATTGAACAAAATTAAGAGCCCAGAGACAGACTCAAGCATATATGGAATCTAGATACAAGATACAGGAGGCATGGCAAATCACATCCCTAATCATTTCAGTTCCTGAACACTGCTCTCCGGTTCTTGCTGCCTGACACCCTTCACTGGCCCTCTCACATCATAGCAATTTACTTCAAAGGAGCAGAATTTCTCTCATGCTTTGAACCTTTCTTCATGAACAGCTCAGTTCCTTTTAAAGGCTCACCTGATTAGGTCAGGCCCTTTTGGGATAAGTTATTTTTCCCTTCCTTCCTTCCTTCCTTCCTTCCTTCCTTCCTTGCCGTAATGTGGTATAATTGACAAATAAAATTGTAATATATTTACAGTGTATAATGTCATAATTTTATATAAATTGTAAAAGAATTCCCAAATGAAGTTAATTAACACACCCATCATCTCAGATATTTATTATTATTTTTTGTGACAATAATTTTAGCAAATTTTAATGATACAATACAGTATTATTAACTGTAGTCACCATGTTATATGTTAGATCTTCAGACCTTATTCATCTTATAAGTAAAGTTTGTACCCTTATACTAACATTTCCCTATTTTCCCCACCCTGCAGTACCTGGCAACCATCATTCTACTCTCTGTTTCTGAGTCTGATGGGGTTTTTTCTTTGTTTGTTTTAGAGTCCATATAAGTGATACCATGTAGTATTTGTTTTTCTCTGTCTGGCTTATTTCTCTGTCTAGCATATTGCCCTCCAGTTTCATTCTTGTCACAAATGACAGGATTTCCTTCTTTTTAAAGGCTGAATAATATTTCATTGAATGTATTTAATACGTTTTCTTTATCCATCCATCCAGTGATGAACAATTAGGTTGTTTCCCTACTTTGGCTATTGTGAATAATGCAGTGAATGTGGGAGTACAGATATCTCTTCAAGATAGTGATTTTGTTTCTTTTGGATATATACCCAGAACTGGGATTGCTGGATCATATGGTAGCTCTATTTTTAGTTCTTGAGGAACCTCCATAGTAGCTGTACCAGTTTACATTCCTACGAACAGGGTACAAGGTTCCCTTTTCTCTACGTCCTTGCCTGTATTTGCTATCTCTCATATTTTTGATAACAGACTTCTAAGAGGTATGAGGTGATATCTCCTTGTGGTTTTGATTAGCATTTCCTTGATGATTAGTGATGTTGAGCTCCTTTTCCTATATGTGTTGGCCATTAGTAGGTCTTCTTTGGAAAAAATGTCTACTCAAGTCCTTTGCCCATTTTTTGAGTGGGTTATTTGGGGGTTTTTGCAATTGAATTTTATGAGTTCCTTGTATATTTTTGACATTAATGCCTTATCAAATATGTGGTTTGCAAATATTTTCTCCCATTTCATGGGTTGCCATTTTATTTTATTGATTGTTTCTCTTTTGTTTCTTGTTTGATTTAGCCCCACTTGCTTATTGTTTCTTTTGTTGCCTTTGTTTTTTGGGGTCGTATCCAAAAAATCATTGCCAAGACCAGTGTCAAGGAGCTTACCCCCTATATTTTCTTCTAGGAGTTTTATGGCTTCACATCTTACGTTCAAATCTTTAATCCATTTTGAGTTGGTTTTTGTGTATGCCGTAAGATGGGGTATACTTTCATTCTTTTGCATGTGGCTACCCAGTTTTCCCAGCACCATCTATTCTCCTATTATTAATATCTTACATTAGTATGGTACATTTATCACAATTCATGAAACATTACTGATTCATTATTATTAAATAAAGTCTACACTTTATTCAGATTTCTTTAGTTTTTTTCCCCTTAGTTAGGGTACCTGAATGTCTCTTTTTCTGGTCCAAGATTCCATCCAAGATACCACATTATATTTAGTCATGTCTCCTTAGGTTTCTCTTGGGGGTGATAGTTTCTCAGACTCTCCTGGTTTTTGATGACTTTTTGAGGGGTCATGGACAGCCAACTGAAAGAACCCCCAAATGACCAAAGCTGGAACAATTTGGGCTACAAAATAAATGAATACTGGATTATAACCCAAAGTATAAAATAAGGATCCATAGTGATGTACATGAATGATTGATTGGTTGAATGAATGAATGAATGAATAAGTTAATTAATTAATAATAAATGAGGCAGAAGAGTCCCAGCTAATTTATATAGCTAAGTCTACCCTCAAGGAGGTGGAGCATAACTCCCCACCTTTCTAAAAATAGATTTATTTATTTATTTGGCTGTGTCAGTTGGGATCTTTGCTGCAGCATGCAGGATCTTTCGTTGTGGCACGCGGGCTTCTCTCTAGCTGTGGCATGCAGGCTCTAGAGTGCATGGAGTCAGTAGTTACAGCACGCAGGCTTAGTGCCCCACGGCATGTGGGATCTTACTTCCCTGACCAGGGATTGAACCTGTGTCCTCTACATTGGAAGGCAGATTCTTAACCACTGGACCACCTGGGAAGTCTCAACTTCCCACATTTTAAGTACAGGTTACACATGGTGACTTCCTTCCAAAACTTACCATACAGAAAATAGGGGGAAAAGAGTAACTTTATAGCGGAGAAATCTGACAAACATAGCCTCAGCCAGGTAATCGAGGTTAACATCAACAATGATAAATTATGTTGGTAGTTTGTGCATCTGATATGATATAATGGTTAAGACAGTTTATTTTTGTGGTCTTCCTCCTCAAACCAATGGCCCAGTCTAATTAAGAGAAAACATCAGGGCTTCCCTGGTGGCGCAGTTGTTGAGAGTCCGCCTGCCAATGCAGGGGACGTGGGTTCGTGCCCTGGTCCGGGAAGATCCCACATGCCGCGGAGCGGCTGGGCCCGTGAGCCATGGCCGCTGAGCCTGCGCGTTCGGAGCCTGTGTTCCGCAACGGGAGAGGCCACAACAGTGAGAGGCCCGCGTACCGCAAAAAAAAAAAAAAGAGAGAAAACATCAGACAAATCCCAAAAGAAGGACATTCTACTATAGACCCTTTCCCAGTTGCCATGAGAACAAAAGGAGAAAAACAGTGTTGGGATATCCATCAGATAAAAGACTAGTTGTAATGATCGGTTATAATTTCACAGCGCTATTTTTTCCCATCGGCACCTAGAAACTCAGAGAAGAAAGTAATTCTAAAACCCAAGGAGGCAATCCTTTTCTCTACTCTTGTTTCACTTTGGTAATTAAAGGCTGAAGAAGGCATGCCATGTTATCTGACATGATGTTGGGTTCTCCTGTTATAAACGTTATCTGGTGGTGGTGGAGACAAGCAATAATAGTTTACAGCTCCTGCTCTAACCATATTGTCCAGTTTAGGGTAAAGTGATGGGAGAGCTGACCATCAGCAAACAAATTAGATCCACACTCCCAAAGGAAGTTTATCATTATAGAAACGATCATTTCCATCTAAGTCTGGAACCCTACAGCTGAGCGTGTGATGCAAAATTACCCTAGTGATATGGCTATATTTGAGTGTGGAAATATCTTAGTAAAACCTCAGAAGTCATTTTTCCTCAATATTTGATCAATATGAATTTGATTACAAAGTATATGCTCTCCCAAGTCTGAATGGTTTCTATTTCTATTTTAATACTGTACATTGTTGGGAGTAAGCCTTTATTGCTCCTCCTTCTGGATTGTTGTCATGTTTGTGGGCCTACTTTATAAGATTCATTTGCAATATTCCTTATGAAAAGAGTGTGAGGCTTGTCGTTATTACTCTCAGAGGGTCCATTCATCAGCATTGCCCCACTCACACATTTCAAGGGCTGCTACTAAAAAGTTATTTTTGAATTCATATGTCATGTATAACGCTGATAGAATTTTATTGTCTAAATATAGTAAACCGTAGACTGAATTTAAAAACTAAATGAAAATCATTTTGTAAACACACTTACAATTTCTAATGTGCGTAGATATGTAGATATATCTTTAAAATTTGTAAATATACTTTGTCTTTAAACAGTCAATACTTCTTCCTCTCTAAATGGATTTATCATTAATCAGAGACGTTAATGATAAAAAGGTTTTAAGCATTTTTCATGTGATTCTTTGGATATTTTTTCTCTTTGAAGTATTTGGATGCCTGATGGAATTAATTTATTTAGAGATTATTGGGCATTTTACACTGCCATCTAGTGATGTGCAAACTCAAATAGGTGGAGGTTTGGGTGAAACTGAGCAATCTGCCGAGCGCATCTGAAAAACCTGACCGTCCACTGCCAGCCCTTTCCAATAGTTTAGAGAAACTCTCATTTTCGTAATGCTTAGTTTTAATATGTTTCTTCATTCTTTATCAGTCACGCTCCAAACTGCAGGTGAATATCGCTTTTACCTTTGAAAAAGATGAAGTTTGAGTTCGATGCACAGTATTCCTCTGATGTGTGTACTTGGGACAGTGACTAACATTTATTGAGTGCTTGCCATTTGCCAGGCACTGTTCTAAGTGCTTTCCAGACACTAACTCATTCAATCCTAAACCGGCCTTAGGAAGCAGTTACCATTTTGTCTCTGTTTAGCCCAAAGTCACATAGTAAATGACCAAACTGCTATTTAAACCCTGTCAGGTTGGCTCCAGAGTCTATACGCCTAACCAGTAGGTTATTCTCTTACTTAGCCTCCACTTTCCCCCAACACACACACACACACACACACACACACACACACACACACACACACACACACACACACACACACACACACACACTGGCTCCCCTCTCGCTCTCCTACATACATGCTCACACATATTGGCCCCTGACTGCCTCAGGTCACCTTACTGTGGAATCCCACCTTGATTTTTGCTTTGTACATGGAGTTACCTTGCTGCCTCTGAAGCTTACAGTCTTGTAGACTTGAATAGATTGCTGTGTTTTAAGGTTTTTCATTCTTCAGTAAAAGTGAGGGGATTATTTCTATCTTGCCCCAATTAGTGTTAGCAATTTGAGTTCTAACCTTAAAAATAAAAACCAAGGCATACCTGATGATATAATCTTAAAAGAAGCTATTTCTACGTAAAGACAGCACAATTTTTTTCTTTTCTTTTTCTCCAAGAGAATACAGAATAAGAATGAGATAGAGCTGATTGCAGCAGGACCATGTAGGATATGACTACTCAATGTTGTTTGTAAAAAAAAAAAAAACATTCAAGTTAGCTGATGATTAGTTTTGACACAAAATGTGGCGGTAAAATTGCATATTTCACAGAAACTCTAGGCAACCCTAGCAATCAATCAGCATTGGCTTCTCCACTAGGTGATTGCCTACAGTTCAGAGAGCTGTGTAAGGAATGTGAGGTGTGTGTGTGGAGCGTGGGGAAGGAATGCAGATGATAGCAACACACCTGTATGTTTTGCGGTGGCGGGATCATTTATGTGTTTGTGGTCAGAGGGGGAGAGAGCCTTGTGCCAAACAGAACAGAACTCTGTCATGGACCCAAATAAATAATTAAGAGATGAACAATGTTTTACAAGTAGAACATATTATCTTGTATTTTAGAGCATAGAGAGTGTTCTAAGAATTAAAGAAATAAAAGGTTTCCTAGAAACTATAGGGTTTGAGCTGAGGCTTGAAGGGTTATTATTGTTCTATATTAGTTGTTTCCAAACTCCATCCCAGCACTTTCACAGCACTCTCACTCCTCCCTTTGCAAACATCTACATAGCAAATGACACAGTGGAATGGAAAAGTATGCATGCCTTTCTAACATAGGAGAATGATGGTTTGCCTGAAATAGTCAACAACCTGATGACTCCGGTATTGATTCCTGGGCATCTGTTAATTATGCAAGTGGTATATTTTGAAATGTCCCATCAAGAAAACTTCAGAAAAAGGTATTCTGTGGGGACTGCAGTCCTGTCCCTAGCAATGGCCTTGCCCTCTTCAGGAGAAATATTCTGTCAAATCATTTTTTCAGGTCATTCAATACGTAACTTCAGTCACAGATCCCTAATCATGACCCTTCTGTTTTTGTCATGTCACTAAGATTTGGGAGCATCACATAGGTACAGCCAGAAAAATCACAAGCAAGATACATACACAGGAACCCGGCTGGGAGTCAGATGGAACGTTTTTGAAATACCTCAGCTTGCTCAGCCCCTCTCCTCTGGGATTCCTGTGCATTTTAATGCAACCATGTCAGGATGCATCAGCCATCATCTGAATACTGGGGATATAAAGATGAATCGGAGATATTTAATTAAGGTCTGCTTAATTAATGGCTTCTTGAACTTAGGCTTTCAGACAATGTCCTTTTGACCATTCCTCAAGGCTTAGAGCTCCCAACCTATCAAACAGCTGGTTAACTTCCATTACATACCAGAAACACCCCCAAACTCCAATACGTGTGTTCACAGCCCCGAGAATGCTTTTCTGCTTCTCCACCAGGGGGGACGTGGTCTTGCACTGCCCTCAGGAGCATCTCCAACCCCTACCTACAGCTCATGGAATCATTCCAGGAGCTCTGTTGGTCCTTTTGAAGCTTTCAGTGGATCCACAGCTCTTGCCAGAAATGGTTCATAGAGAGTTCCCTGATTTGGAAATAAGTCAGATTCATTGATGTCAAAAGACAAGGCATGGGTTCCTGAGTTCTAAGAATTTTCCTATAGCATGTAAGATATTGAGGTGGAAGATGAATTTACTGATAATTCTGGACTACAAATACATATCTTTGAGTTGTTTAGGAAGGTCACTGTATCCCCCAATAGTGACAGCTTCCCTTTATCTCACTTCCTAAAGAGGCTTCAATAGACTCAACTCAGCGAATGTGGAGGAGAAAATCTGGAGTAGTCACCCTGGGATAAAATGGGAGTTAGAGGAATTAAACAGGGCTGATACATAGAAGAAACACTAAGAAATGTTTCTCAGGAAAAGGTGCTGAGAAAGGTCAAGTCTATTTCTAGTCTTAACCCAATGGAGTCCAGCAATAGTGATTAGAAAAGTGTTTTTAAGTTTTCTGGTGAACTTGTAATTTGCCCTTATTTATTATTTTGTTTCCTTCTGTTCCCACTAATCAGAAAGAAAGAACATGTTTTAGAAGATCTGTCTGTTTACTCACTTAGAGGAAGGAGTGGGATGCAAGAAATGGTAAACTGGGTCCCACTCCTCAATATCACAGGACAGAGGTCCAGTTTGAAGAAACTTTCATCAAAACAAGAAGCAACAGGAGCAGATCCTAAGCTCTACCCAGGATGGTGTAGACAGAGCAAGCTCTTGGCTCAGAAGTGATTTCGGGAAAATAAAGACCAGCGGGACCCGTGGGTGATTGTATTCATCATGTCTTTTTATGCTTTTTTTTTTTTTTTTTTTTTTGTGGTATGCTGGCCTCTCACTGCTGTGGCCTCTCCCGTCGCAGAGCACAGGCTCCGGACGCGCAGGCTCAGCGGCCATGACTCACGGGCCCAGCCGCTCCGCGGCATGTGGGATCTTCCCGGACCGGGGCACGAACCCGTGTCCCCTGCATCGGCAGGCGAACTCTCAACCACTGCGCCACCAGGGAAGCCCTTATTCTGTATTTTTGATGCTTTGTCATCTTGGGGCCTTGCTGACTCTGGAGAGGCTGCTCCTCCCAGGATTAGCTATTCCTAGAGATAATAAAGGACTTGCCTGCAAGTGTGCCTTCCAGATGCAAACCAACCAGTCCAGTGCCTGTCTACCTCTTATACTTCAGACCACTATCCCCTTTCCCTATTGACTCTGAGGCCAGGTACCAGACAACTAGGGATAGCTCTATGCTCCCAAACCCAATGAAATTATTCAAATTAGCCAATCCTAAACTTGATTACCCTGTCTTGCCTATTCCTTCCCACAGAAACCACAATAAAGGCTCTTGCCCACGTTTTCCGCTCACTTCTTTTGCCTCCTGAGTAAGCCTGGTGTTTCCTCAAGTGCCCGGCACCCCGACCTCCATGGTGTGCCATGCCCCTGTGAAAACTTAACAGACAGAAAACTCAATTAAGTAGAGTTGGGAGACCAGAAGACGGAGCTCTCATGCCGTGCAGAGATAACAGAGCCCAACGAGAACAAAGACTCCTCTTCTCTCCTGGCAAGGACTCAGCCATTGGAAAGCCATCTTTGTTTACTAGAGTCCTCCCAACTTCCTTTTCCTCCCTGTAAAGAATTCTCCTTTCTTTGCTGTGCGGGGACTTGCACATGGCTTGCCATAGTTGCAGACCCTGAATTGCAATTCTCTGCTGATCCCAAATAAACCCATTTTTTTCTGGAGAAATACCTGGCAGTCTATTTGCTTCAGGTCAACACCCCCATCTCTTGGGATCTGTGAATATAACAAACTATCTTTTCAATGGCAATTGTATCCTGATCTGTTTGCATCACCAAACATAAATAATCATAAAAATCCACACTCTAGGGCTTCCCTGGTGATGCAGTGGTTGAGAGTCCGCCTGCTGATGCAGGGGACACGGGTTCGTGCCCTGGTCTGGGAAGATCCCACATGCCGCGGAGCGGCTGGGCCCGTGAGCCATGGCCGCTGAGCCTGCGCGTCCGGACCCTGTGCTCCGCAACGGGAGAGGCCACAACAGTGAGAGGCCCGCGTACCGCGCAAAAAAAAAAAAAAAAAAAAAAAAAAAAAAATCCACACTCTAAAACAGTGATTTCAAAGCAAATTGTCTTCCCTGTGTCCTCCATCATTATGGAAGATAAGATTCATTCTTCTGGATGAGGCCGCTACTGTTTTCTCCTCTCCCTTTTGGAAGCAGAGGGAGAATGACACAGTTTATTTTGAAACAGTTTTAAGATAGTTTTTGTTTAAGAATATTTGTTTGATTCAATGCAATCAAGATTTTTGTTTTTTTTTTTTTGCGGTACGCGGGCCTCTCACTGCTGTGGCCTCCCCCGTTGCGGAGCACAGGCTCGGGACGCGCAGGCTCAGCGGCCATGGCTCACGGGCCCAGCCGCTCCGCGGCATGTGGGATCTTCCCAGACCGTGGCACGAACCCGTGTCCCCTGCATCAGCAGGCGGACTCTCAACCACTGCGCCACCAGGGAAGCCCTGCAATCAAGATTTTGTTTGCATATTCACACTCGATAATATAATAAGTCATATTTACTCAAACCCTTGACATACTTAGTATTACAGAGGTCAAGCTCTCCTCCATTTCCTGTCCCTTTCCCTTTTTTTGGTCCCCAGGTAGGGCCATTTGAAATCTATGGGCAGATGAGACCTGTTCGCAGATGTGGAGGTGAGCCTAATTTTAATCAGGAGCGACTTTAGTCTCTCTAATTCAACACCTGGAGTATGCAGAAGGGAGTTACCCTTGCCCCTAATCACTCCCCAGCCCTATACCCAACTCTGACAGCTACTTTAGTCCTGAGTCCTTCCCAGTTCTGAAAAGTGGCCTAATAAAAAGGGATTAATCAAATGAAAACAAGTGAGAATAGACAATAATTTAGCTGAGTAATGCCCAACAGCCTAGAGTATATAAGGCAGGAGAAGCTGCTGGGGGGTCATGAGGGCTGTGGGTTAACTGAAAAGCTGATGGAAGTTCATACTTAAGAGGATCCAATAAAAATTTAAAAATAAAAATAAAGACGATCCAAATAGTGAGAGGAACAAGCGCTGAGTTACAGCTTCCTCAGACCTAGGAATCCTGAGAATGCTGAAAAGAAAGAGGAGTGAATCCAGAAAAAGAAAATATAGACAAGAAGTGCTTTTTTGTGTGATAGAGTAGCGTATAAGTTGTCTAAGGGCCTAGAATAAAAGGATTAGAATTCTGCCTTTACAGTTTCTAAAAAATTTTGTTTGCTAAGACCGCTGAAAAACAGTATAGGATGAACACAAAGGGACATGAATCAGCATCAGCAACGTCCCAAGGGTATGTGTTTGATGAATTCTTAGCCTTAGTCTTAGGATGAAAGAGAAAAAAAGTGATTAAACTGAATTGCATATTTGAATTGTGTATACATATATTTGAAATCTCACACTGGAAGACGCGTGTAGAATTCTAAGTTGACCTGAAAAAGTTATATTAAAATTGCCTGCGTGTAAACATAGGATTGAAGGTCAAGGACAGAGAAGTTCAATAAAGGAAACAATTCAGGTAATGTCTAAGGGTTGTTCACCCCGGGGGGGTTGGATTTTGTTAATTTTGGAACCCTTGTTCCTGATGACCTTGATTTCCTTTGTGTAGCATATCTGCTGGATATGTGTAGCATGTCAGCTGCTGGAGAGTGACAGAGGACAGACGGCTGGTTTCAGAAAGAGCCTAAGACAGCTGGTGAGATCACTGAACCTAGGAGGCAGGAAGGGAGGAAAGGAGGAAGTCCCTTGCAGGGCTGAGGTCAAGCCTGCTGCACTAGGCCTTTCACGGGAAAGCCTGCATGGTCCCAGAGCCCTATGCTTTACTCCCTTTTAGAGACTTTTTATGTAAAAATGAAAGCAAGCAAGACTTTAAGCCAAGTCTTGCTATTCAAAAATATATATTACCTTTAACATTTTTGTCTTTTATATTACAGCAAGGTTGTTTGTTGTGAAAAGCAATTTATCAAAGCTATAGGGGCATTAGTTTTATTTTTATTTTATTTATTTATTTTTTTGGCTTCCAAACTTTTTTTTTTAATTGTGACCTGCAATTTACATTACAACCCAGTACACACATGTAAGGGGCATTATTTTTAAAGCCTTGCTTCTCTGTGTTCTTTATAAAGGCTACTATGATCCCGTATTGCATGTGAAAGTGCTCTCTGCACAGTAAGTAATGTCATTGAATGAATAAACTGTACTTTCTATGGAGATAGAAGTTATACTATTCAAAAACAACTTTTAGAAAAAATGTAAGTCTTTAAGATGAATTTTGTATACTGTGATAAGATAAATTATTCTTTTAAAGAGGTTTGACTTTGTTGAATTGGCTTTTAGTGAGGGACTGAACAGTTCTTGCGTCTGTCATCTTTATTGTATTTTATAGATCCAGGCATCTATTTGAATAATTATAAGCATATTAGATATGTGTATATACATAGAGATATACTACTTGAATATTTATTTATTTATACCTACACACATAGGAATTGACTCTAGTGTGGCCTGCTGACATTATAAAATATTTGGCCTTGATGAACATTGCTGTATCTGCGTGTAGCGAGGGTCACACAAAAGCATTCCCAAGAGTCTTCTGCAAAGCACACTCAGAAATTATTTGTCTTCCTCTTTCCATGATGGTACCATGGGTTGGAGTTCTGCTGTGTGTTTTCATCAGTGGTGACCTAGAGACCATAGTCCACTCACTGGGCAATGTCTATCGCCCATGTCCGCAGTCTACTTCACTAACACTCAGGAAGACTTTTAGGAAAACTCATGGTATCTGTTTGAAAAAAATGGAATCTTGTGCACATTTATCACATTAAGGTATGATTTATTTTCTCCAGCATCTATATTGACACGTTATCAGTTATTTTTCATGGGGTAAATTCAGCCAAAGGCACACAATTCAAATCTTTCAGTTCTTTATTATCTGAGTGGAACTTACCAATAAGACATTAATTAGCCATATGTTACCTCAAAAAATGTCTCCTCAATTGTATGGCAACACCTTAATTACAGGAAATCATCAGGACCATTTAATACATGCAAATTGCCCATAGCACAGGGGAATTAGAGGGTAGACTGAACTGTAACACCTTGCTATAGAAGATGGGCCAGCTGCAGAGAGATTTATCATTCTGTCCTATTTCAGTCTTTGCCAAGTGTAGGCCTACCTCACTCCATTACCTATGGACAGATGCAAAAAATCTATTTATTAAATGATCTGACAGCAAACCCGTATTAATATGCTGAGAAAATAAATAATAAAAGCCTATGGTTAAATCGTATGGAAAATGTGACCTGTCGAATGCCTGTGTGCCATGACTAGATCAATATAGACTGAGGCAAAGAGAAAGGAAAAAAAAAAGGATTTCGTACACTGACACTGCTACAGTCTCTCTAAAGACAAGCGTCTGTAAGCTGGAATTTAACAACAAAAAAGTCATAAAATAGCTTTTTAAGAACTATTCTATCTTGCCAACAAAAACTGACAGAAACTTTGGGTTTTAGTACAAGTATAAATTTAATGTAAAGCATAAAAGTTTCAGGAAGGTTCTTAAGAGCTAACATCTGTGGATGGTATACTAGGATCTCTTATTCTCTCTGCCGTGCTGATGAGTGGGCTTCCTCTTTGTATGGAATACGTGATAAAAGCACAGGTCGGACAGCTTAGGTGGTACCAGCCATAAGGTAGGCTCAAGCACAGATGGGCACCTTCAGAAAGACCTTTTTTTCCCCTAAAGTTATAGCGGCTTTTGTAGCATTTTCCTTGGCATAAAAACTCAAGGAAAAACAAAATGCATATTAATATTGGCAGAGTGCAACAATAGGGAGATTCTAATAAGGAAATCAAGAAAGATAACATGGCTTTGATTACTATTACTGATTTCCTTTAACCTACTAGAATAATTAAGTTCCTTGAGTGCAGCACTTATATTTCTTTAACTTTGGGTCTTCCGGAGACCCAAATAGTGTGCTTTACTTAATTGTGTCCAATATATATTTAGCAAATTGTAGTATATTAAAATTTCATGATTCTTGGAATTTAAAGAATTTTACCAGAAAGTCAACACCTTCAGTCAACATACTTATATGTTAAAATTTCTGCTTTAAGTATCAAAAAACATATTTCACAAATGTTGTTATTTTTCCTACTGAAAGAAATTGATATAGATTTGGGATTTTAGGAGTTGGAAGTGTCCCCTGTTTTTTGGGACTTTCAAACTGTTATACGGTCTTGTCAGGTGCTGGAGGAATCTCAGGGCCTGATAGAGAAAGTACCAGAGGTTCCTACTTCTGCTTTAACCAGAGCAGCTGTGCTTTTATCTGTTTTACATAATTTAAAATCTTGTTTGAAAAATATATGAAAACCTAGTTTAAAACATACATCTCTGAGAATTCCTTTTCACATAATTTCAGGTAAGGCCAGTAACAGTTTTTAACTGGCTTATGCCTATAATGAATAAGTAAATGCTATAACTGTTTTTCAAATTGTATGTATTTCTTTTTCTTTTTTAAAAAAATTTATTTATTTTATTTATTTTTGGCTGCGTTGGGTCTTCATTGCTGCACGTGGGCTTTCCCTAGTTGTGGTGAGCAGGGGCTGCTCTTCGTTGTGGTGCCCAGGCTTCTCATTGTGGTGGCTTCTCTTGTTGTGGAGCACAGGGTCTAGGCGCGCGGGCTTCAGTAGTTGTGGCTCGCGGGCTTCAGCAGTTGTGGCTCATGGGCTTTAGGGTGCAGGCTCAGTAGTTGTGGCGCACGGGCTTAGTTGCTCCGAGGCATGTGGGATCTTCCCGGACCAGGGCTCGAACCTGTGTCCCCTGCATTGGCAGGCGGATTCCTAACCACTGCGCCACCAGGGAAGCCCTGCATGTATTTCTTATAACATCTTCCACTCACAAACTTTTATTAAAGTTACCGGTAATCATTGCTGACATTCAACTGTAATACTTCCATGTACATGAACTTGTTGTCAGTGTCCTATTTGATTGGGTGGTGCTCATGCTAAAGCAATTGTAAATAAATTAATATAATCACTGCTGCTATGGAACATATGATAACTAAATTTCATAAATTTTTCCCTACTTGTAGATATGCTGATGAAATGGGCTATAAGAAAAAGTAGGAAGAATACGAAGTAGAGAGAAAAGTTAAAAACTCGACCACAGATTAGAGCTCGCATCAGTTCCTTGAGGGAAATCTTATCTGGTCAAAGTCAAGTTCTCTATTCCTGTAACAGACCATTTTCCCCAACTAGTAGAGACTGATTCATCACAAGGATTGAGCACTTCAGAGATAGCTGCTCTTTAAAAAATATATTGTGGACATAATGTTTACGTCACTGAAAAGGAATATCCATCTCTAAACTCAGTTCTAGAATTCCAGTACATTGTCAGTCTGAAGTATTTGGTCTACATGGGGACAAGGTGGGAATGGGATGGTTGGAATAGCAATTGCTTATGAATACTGAGTAAATACATACAGTTTGTGAGTACATAGGTGATATCAAGGTAATTCTCTGATTGTTCTACTTAATTAATATGGGTGAATAATGATTCTCCAGTTTCAAAGAGACCAGGGAAATTAAGACTAGCGCTTGAATTGGATTAAGTAAACATACTAGGAAAAACTTGCATGGGAGATTATCTTGCAAGAGGTTGTTAGAATAAATTTAATACTATTGTAGAAGTTTATAGGCTTTTCATGTACGTTATCTTATATAATATTTTAAAAAATTCTTTGTAGTAGAAAGGACTATTAATTCTTCTTGACTGATGAAAAACGAGTCCCAAAAGTTAGTTATACTGTCTCAAGTTGTACAGTTAGTACATGGTGAACCAGAGATTAAAATTCAAAACCTCTTATTCTAGTTTTAGTGCTATCTTCATGTCATCGTTATAGTTTCATAACATCCTAGATGCAGAAAAAGATATTATTGATTGATCTCTGTAATTATATTGTTACTTGCTTTCCTTTATAAAGAGGAAAGCAACCTTTAGTATAAAATGGGCTTCTTACTCGTTTTAGGTAGTGGGACTAGTCATGTAAGGTATATAGTTCATAAAGAATTGTGCTCCCTGACCTAATGACCATGTTGGACTCCCTGATCAAGTTACTTTTAGTAATAGCAAGATAATATCTTTGATCTGAGATATGGTAAACATGGACTGACAAACGTAACCATACATAGATAAAATCCTTAAGTAGACTTGGTGTTTTTTTCTCTATTATGAGATGGAAATAGACAGGCATGCTTATTTAAACCTGGGCAGTAACCAGCACTGGGGATCAGGGCAAAACTTCTGTTAACATTGATGGCTCATTTCCCAACTGTCATATAAGTTCCTAACCAGATTTAAATCATCCTTCCTTCTAAACTCAGCAATCTCAGACAATTAAAAACATGTTTGTTGTTGTTATTGTTTTGCTGTTGAAAAACAGTAAGTGCTTTTAATGGACTCCCTACATAAAAAGTTTCATTATTCAAATTAAATCTTTTCTTTAAAAGAGAGGATGAATAGTTATTTTTTCTAAACTGCTATTGTTTTGTTCTTAGAATTCAAGAAAATCAGTTCATTAGGTTTTAATTATTATTAACAAAAGATAAGTTTCTCCCTCAGAATCTTGTGCACTAATTAAAATTGACAATGGTTGGAAAATAACACTAATGCAGGAAAAGTGGTTTTATTTTAGAGAACTGTCAAGGAAATGTGAATGATAAAGTAACAGGAAACAATATTAATAAAAGGATAAGTGTTAGAAACATACAATACTGTGTCAAATTACACCGCATTGGATAAACAAATTCAGTGAATCATTTTCTGACTGACAAAGCACTTAACCAAAGGAAAAGTGTGAAAATTAACAACAAAAAAATATTCCAAAGAGCTACTAAGATTGGAGTGACAGCTGGAGAGACAAAGTGTACTAGGATGTAAAGGAATTGTGTTTGATCAAGTCATGTGTCAAATATGCAGGGGACTGAAAGTCATTCAGACTCTGAAAGATAAAGGTAGAAACGTATTGCCAAAAGGATAATGCTCAAAGTGAAACTGACTGAGGTATTTGGAATATTAAATAAAAATTCCATTCCATTCCATAAAGCTATGGAGTATGCGTTGAAAGTCAGCTTTACTGGAAAGGATGTTGGATAATGTCCAACATTTAGCACGTGCTCAACCTTACATGAAAGTAAAGCAATGGTTTAAAAAGTAAAGCCCAATCTTATATGAAAGTTTGCTATTGAAACTATGTAAATATGAATATAATAAAATGGATAGATATTTATTTCCCAAGATACCCTAGTCTGCCAAAAGTTCTGAAAAGATAAATGGAAGTTTGTACCCAAAGACAGTCATGAACCATTTATTTGAAAACTTATTAAGTAAACAGGCTATTATAATTTAGTATGAAATATCACATGTTCAGTTTAGCATCTTGCAATAAATTATTAGGAGGAAACAATGCATAAAAACACATGACAGTGAGATTTTTCTAAGTATCAAGCTATTTCATTGCACAAAATACTGATATATTTGGTATTCTGGGGGTGCGGGGAAAGCTGATTATAGCTTCATTGGCTGAGCTAAGCTACCCCATTGCTTGAGCAGTTAATAACTATGGACAATTTTAAACATCTTGGGCAGATGAAGAGTATAGCTTGCCTTACGTTAGAGAAAAGATAATACATTATAACTAATGCAGTGATCTCAACCTGATAATAACTCTGAGTTCCAGCAGGGATAAATCTCATCACCATTTTATTTGGCTACATGAATTAACAGAACTAGTAATTAAAGGATTAGTAAATCTTTAGTAAAAACTTGGTAGCATTGAGGAAAAGTTCACTTTAATTGGTCACCCTGACCAGAGAATTGCTTGTCTTGGGCTCAGTTACTTACTCTTTTAAAAGGATAATTTCTCTTGTGAAAATGTAACTGGACTATACACTCTCTCTAATTCACTGTCCAACAGTTGCAACATCTTGGGTTTCATCTTGGACTCCTTCCTATCCTTAATATCTGTTGAAACCATTTTCATTGGTTTTCATCTCCTCTGTCAACACCATATTTCTCCTGAATTATTGGAACATCCCCCTGCACTGATCTTTCTGCCTCCTGCCTTGTCCTTGACCCATGGCATCAAGCTGCAGTGAGGAGGGGGGTGTTATAACACTGTAATGTTTTGCCTAGTACTCTGTGTCACCTGTGCTTTTGAGGAACAGAAATAGTGTTTCCAGCACTATTAAATCCCCAACACCTGGCACTTATCATGCACTGTACAATATTCTTTAAATGAATCAATGAATAGATGGTTGGATAGATGCCTGGGAAAGTCCTCTATCTATGGGAGCAAAATTATAAATGATGATTAGCACAAAGAAATGTTAACTCTAGAACTACGGTTTTGGTGCTTAATGAAGTAGATGCAATTTCAGCGTTAGCCATAAAAATTTAATATGCATTCATAGCACTGCCCTGTGGGTAGATTCATTCCAAATTCCAAATAGCTGAATAATACAACAGGCCTTTACAGCACATGCCAGTCATAAGGTAGAGCTTGTTATATTTAAAATACATAGCATCTATTAAAACTTATAAAGTCTGTGGAAATCATGAAATACAAAAGATTAATAAAAATAGAGTGTTTTCTATACTGAAGTTGGAATGTCATGTCAGGCGAGTAGAAATAAAATGATTAATGTAGGATCTGGGAAAATGGACGGTGAACCCATGCAAATAATTACAGATATAGATTGTACTGTCTCCATTTCCAGTGTGACAAGTGAGATGTACCATCCCGCCATGGAATTCTTTGCAAGTACTGCTTTTAAAATCCTCTAGACTTTTTATTTTGTCCATCTAAATTGGCAGGCCATAAATAAATGTTGACATGACATTACTGTGTCTGTTCCACTTCACTAATTTTTGAACTTTTTTCTTATTTCCCTAGAAAAACAGTACAGGATTGCAAAGGAAAAGGTAGCCAGAAGATTTTTTTTTTAATTCTTGAGAGCTCAGTTACTGACTGGGATGCTTCTCTGAAAAAGATTAATGATATCTGGAATGACTTAAGACTGTCCTTAATTTCTTTATCAATAAAATTCCAGGTGAGATGAGCTAGCCCTAAAACAGTGTGTGTCTTCAATGTGTTTCTTTAGAGTTTACTAAGATTGTCAAAGTCTAGAAGGGAAGATGGTCCTTTACAATCTTCTAATGTCCAGTGAAGTTTCTAATACTCTCAGTCATGTATATTCTCTTGGGAGAAACTCAGTAACAAAGTCCTTCAAGGGACTTGTTGAGTTGAACTGGATAAACCTGTAAAGGATGGATGGCTGTGAGAGTGCTATCTAACCATTACACAAAATTGCCAGCTGATAGGAATCACTGCTAATTATTAACCCCATTTTACAATACCCCATAATCCTTCAATTCTTTCAACAACTGTAACATTTTTCCAGTAAGGTGATTTTAATTTGTTTTAACTGAAAGGCTATATGGTATTCTGACGTTTATGGAAACTAAAGATGTGAAAAGAGGTAAAGCTAGAAGATAGATGAAGAAAAAGATCAAATCAAATAAAGATAAGTAGCTGCAATTCAAAAGAGATGCATATCACTTGTTCATTACAAGAGAACAGTCATAGAAAGGCATCAGCAGTACTTCTTGTAAAGTGAATGTTGTACAGTATAGCATTAAGTTAAGCAGGGCTTGGAAAGGATCAAACATTTGGTTGTGAAACCACAGATGTAGTTTGTAGCAAATAGTTTGAACCAATCTTTGTATCCCAGTCATTAAACCTACTTATAAATACCAATACAAAAAAAGAAACCAAGTTTGATTATTTAATAAATAATTTTCAAGAGCAAATTATACTGAAACAAGCTTAATATTAGGTAGTATCTAGTCTCAAGGGATTTTTTTTAGCCATTTTAGTAAAAAGTGTTAGAAAATAAGATTCAATTTTCATTATTTTAAGACTTTAAAACACTATGTAGACAGAAGTATAAAAAAACAAAATGGTTATTTACACTACACCTATTTTCAAGGAACTATGGAAAATCCCTAATGTAGCTTATTGGATTTCACCAGCTATTATGTGAAATTCCTTTCCCTACAAAATGTAAAAAACCAAGTAGTGAATTCCACAGGGTATTTTCTTGAGTGTAAAGCCATCAGTATTCTAGTGTATTTTGTGTAAGTATACTAATGTCTATTTTATAGAACACACAGCTGCATGGTGAATACAGTGCTAGAGTTTGGGGACTTATCAGGTTATTATTTGCATGAAGTATGTAGCAAAAGTTAAAATAATTTAGCTCCCAAAACATATGGGAAGAATTTATAACCTCCAAATAATCACATAAGCCTAACAACTAAATTCTTTATAGATGATGGAGAAAATGATGTCTCCATGATCCTTTGCACATTACAACATATTACGATTGTTAATTTATTAATTCTACATAGATTTATTGGCCATCTGCTATATGCATAACACTATGCCGTCTCTTTTTGTTTGCCCATTTGGGAGTTTTATTTTCAGTACACTTTCTGAAGAGAGGAAGGATATAATTTAATATTTCCATTTCTTCATCTACCCATTCGACATATATATGCTCCCATTTACCATATCCCTCTAAAGTTACCAAGTTTAACTTGAAAACTTTTAGTTACAAGTTGCTCACGACCTCATTAAATAGCCCCACTCTTTGGAAATATTCTAATTCTAAGGAATCTTTTTCTTCTTTGAATCATTGAATGGAAATATGTCATATATATACATATACATATATATATGTACAGATGGAGAGAGACAGAGAGAGAGAGATTTATTATAAAGAATTGGATCACTTAGTTATGGAGGCTGAGAAATCCCAAGAGCTACAGTCAGCAAGCTGGAGATGTAGGAGAGCCAGCGGTGTCCAGTCCAAGTCTAAAGGCCTGGGAACCAGGAGAGTCAGTGGTATAAGTTCTACTTTGAATCCAAGTCCAAAGGCAGGAGAAAACCAATGTTCCAGTCAGGCAGAGAAAGCAAATTCTCCCTCATTCAGCCTTTTGTTCTAGTCAGGTCTTCAACTGATGGGATGAGGGCCACCCACATTAGAGAGGGTAATCTGCTTTACTCAGCCTACCAATTCAAATGTTAATCTCATTGAAAAACTCTCATAAACACATCCAGAATAGTTTTAACCAAAAACCTCCATCAAGTTGACACAAAATTAACCATCACATTTATGTTGCTTCCTTGAGCAATGTACTCCTCTTAACGTGAAAGACATGACATCCAAATACTTTAGCAACCCTCTTCAGCATTAGTCTAAGTCCTCACCTCCAAATATCTTGCTAAACTCCAAGTATAGTTAAGAAATGACGGCAATAAGTCATATATTGTTTATCTGGTGATTGCTTGGGCTGAGACGGTACCAGCAAAGGTGGTGAAAAATGTTTGGTTCTAAACATTGAATCGCAGACCCGACAGAATTTTTCTTATAGAGTGGCATAAGAAAGAGCGAGGTAGAGAATGATGCACATTTGGCCTGGACAACTAAGAGAATGAAGTTACTACTCCTGCAGCAGGAAAGATTCTGGGAGCTGCAGGTGTGAGGGTGGTGGTAGGAGGAGTCAGGACTCAGTTTTAGAAATATTCATTGTGAGAAGCCTATTCAACACCCAAGTGGAGAGGTTGGTAGGCCACTGAACATAGTTGGTGTTTAGTAGAGACATTAATTCTAGAGGAATAATTTTGAGTCAGTCACACCAAATAGATACTTTTTTTTTTTTTTTTTTTTTTTTTGCGGTACGCGGGCCTCTCACTGTTGTGGCCTCTCCCGTTGCGGAGCACAGGCTCCGGACGCGCAGGCTCAGCGGCCATGGCTCACGGGCCCAGCCGCTCCGCGGCATGTGGGATCTTCCCGGAGCAGGGCACGAACCCGTGTCCCCTGCATCGGCAGGCGGACTCTCAACCACTGCGCCACCAGGGAAGCCCCCAAATAGATACTTTTAAGTCATGAAGCTGATGAAATCACCAAAAGAGTAAAGACAAATAGAAAAGAAACAGAATGTGTGTAAGTACATACATAAACAGAGTTACCTGTGTTCACCAAAAACAAATCATATGCGTTGGAGAACTGTATAATATTGCTCTGCCTTTTAACAAATCCCTCCATACATAGACCTCAGACAAGCTCAACTAACTCTAAGAAACCCAAATTTAACTTAACCTGCTCCTGAATTTTTTTAGAACTAAAAATAATTCCGTTGATACTGTAAAAATAGAGAAGAATTTGTACTGAGGCCTCAAGGCAATGGGGCAGAAGAAATAATGAAATGACCTTAATTTGGGAACAGAAACGTTTTTAAAGAAGCCAAAAATAGTACTGGGATCACAAATTATATACAAGCCCTGAGATTTTAATGACGTTGCCACCTCAGAGTTACCTGTTCTCTGTTGCTTTATATATGTTTAATTTTTATTATGACAAAATAAAACAGGGCATTTGAAGTGAAAGGTCAAGAAAATAAATCTGCTCATATGGACCCAGTCTATTTAGACACTATTGATTTTGTTGTCTGTATCTGCTCCAAACATTTCCTGTAATAATTTTAAAGTTCATCAATCAAATTTATCCTATACATAAAACATGTACAAGGGAAAGCAAATAGAAAATATTATTTTTTTCAGCATTTATAGTCCTGCCTACTTAGCAGTATTTTGTAATCAGTAACATATTTCTCATATGATTGATAGTACTCTATCTGGAAAATGGTCATACTAAGTCTGGTCATACAACTTTGATCACTCTGTATTCATTGCTGAGCTAGCTCTATTCATGAAATAATAGTGTGAGCTATTTCCATGGATGATATTAAAGACTAAAATATTTTACTAATGACCTTAAGCAAATCAGACACAAAAGCAAAGATTTTAAGCAGAAAACTTTCATCAATTCAATTATGTCACATTGAAAATCTTCCAAATGATACCATAAAAGATAAAACTAGGCACTAAAAAACTTGAAACATGTAAAGCAGGCAAATATATATATTTATTTATTTATATTGTTTATATTGGGAAAAAGGATGTGAACTAGAAATTCACATAGGATGACACAAGAATGGTCAAAAAAAGAATGATAGGATGTTCAACTTCATGGATAATCAGGGAAATGCAAATTAAAAGAGTGACATATAATATCTCACCTATCAAATTGGCAGATGTGTTAGTCTGATAACTCCAAATGTAGGCAAATGTATAGGTAAATGGGCATCCTCCAGTTTTCCTGGCTGGAGTGGAAATTCAAAATATAACCTTTCTGAAGAGTAATTTTGCAATAGCTAGTAAGGTTGAAAATACCCATAACTCAAGACTTCCCTGGTGGTCCAGTGGTTAAGACTTTGCTTCTAATGCACGGGGTGTGGGTTCAATCCCTGGTCGGGGAGCTAAGATCCCACATGCCTTGGGTCAAAAAACCAAAAAACATAAAACAGAAGCAATACTGTAACAATCTAGGTATATACCCTTGAGAAATTTTTGCACATGTGTTCAAGGAGACGTAGTCACAAATATTCATTGTAACATTGCTAAAATTTTAAAAACTAAAGCAACCAAAATGTTATCAACAGATAAGTAAATCATGGTATATTTATGTGATGGAATAGATTTGTTATAATACTAAATGAACAGTATAATACTAAATGAAGCATAATACTAAATGAAAGGAAGCTAGTTCCATACTGGCAGGTAAAGACAATACGATTTGGTAATTATATGATAAAATTTATGTAAACTTTTAAAACTCACAAAATATTACATGCTTTCATGGCTGTATATATGTATGTTAAAATGTATACAGAGCATAAGTATAAAGAATAAATAAACTTCACGATGGTGTTTGCCTTAGACAAGAAGGACGAGGAATGGATCTGGCAAAATGTACAGAGACGTATTGTTGGGTTTTCTTTCTTAAAAATGATCTGAAGCAAGTGCTGTAAATTGTTACCATGTATTAATTTCAGTGGTAGTATATGTAAAGTTTATCGTATTTCTCTATATACTTTCCAATTAGGAAATTATAGTTATGTATTTTCTATGAAACATTAACTTAGGAGTCGTTATATTACACTTACATTTATAATTACATTTATTTTTAACAGTATTAGTGTTGGTATCATATAACCATTTTTAAAAGGTTACAGAACTGTCCTTTTACAGATCACATTTTTAAGCCAATACAAATGATTTCCAGCTGAAATACATTTCCTCTAAATTCTACATGTTCCCGGTAACTTTGTTCCACTTCTGATCTACTCATCATCTTTGATGGCTCTACACACTCGTGGCAAGATCCTCATCCTTCCCCAACATTAGCAGCCTCTATATCCCTGTCTGTCTCCCTGACCATAAAGAACAACTCATCATGCCATTTATTCTTGTTTACTTTTGTTACCTTGACAAGCCTAAGAGAGAAGGCTGAGAGTCCGTGACTTGTCTCTTAACACCCAGAAATTCATGCCCATACAGCTCGGTATAGCCCTTATTCTGGACCTGTCGTTCACCCCGCCCCAACCCTTGAAATCCATTCTGGCGGCGAACCTCTGGAACTCAGTCAGTCATCAGCAAATTTCTTTATAACTTCTAACAATTGTTTGCAAGGTCCCTTTCATCTTTTTTCCTGAATTGAAATCTGGCCCTCCCCTAACGATATGCATTCCTCTGGAGCCTTTTCAAATGGTGGCTGTCTCTCTCACACATTCTGCAGGGCTTTCTTGCTTTTCATTTCCACCTCTAGACAGCTACTCCATCTTCTGGAAATCCCAGCATATTTGAAGTTCATGCTTCCTACTCTATTATCCTTACCCTCCTCACTGCAGCTGTTTAGATGCCAGGGGACAATTCACCTTCATTCCTTGGAGATTTCAGCTCTTGGACTGCTACGGTTCCAGAACAAAGCAGAGTAAATGTCTGGTTTAAGGCACCTGGTCTCTGGTATTTTGTTATAGCAGCCTCAGTTGACTAACACAGTGGTTATGAATAACTAGTGGGGAAAGTGTTGCTGTCAAACCATAGTACAACTTGTCTCTTTTAGAGGAAAGAACGTCAGGCAGGAAGACATGATTTGAGCATTGCCCTTATATCCTATTAACTCAAAGACTGAGTAGTTCTGGAATTGATGAGTATAAATATGCTTGTTCATTGTACACTTTACACATTCTGTTTTATTATGAGGCTGAATAAGTGTTTGTCTTAACCTCAGGCACTAGCTGGCATGGGCCTATAGGTATAATATTACTACAGAAAGAATAGACACAGAGACAACAGTACTGGCCTTGCAGTTGCACTGCTCTGAAATGTGCATGATACCATCTATTGAAGTTATTGAAAACTTCTTGTCCCCAGGTGTCACTGATCTTGTATTTTCTGGTAACTTTCTCCTCAACTAATGGCTGATTTCCACTGAGTTTGTACTTTATAAATATCTGATGAATGAATGAACAAATGAACAGATTACATAGAAAGGAAAAATTTACTTTCTTTAACTGATTTTTAAAACATAATACAATCTTTTAAACATTATATAATTTCTCTTTCCACACTGTAAACCATAAAATTAAAATCCCATCTATCTCATAAATTTAAGCATTTCCTATCCCAGTAATTTTTAATGTCATCATTATAAAAACTTCCACTGGGATTTTGATGGCTTATAATTTCCAATAAAATGAGACAGAAGGAAAGTCTTCTTTGTAAAATAATTACTTCTTCATTCAACCTTTTAATGAAGCAGGAATATTAAGCCCATGCTAGAGGAAGAAACTGAGGCGTCAAGAGGTGACTTGCCCCAAATATCATGGATAGTAAACAAGAGTCTTCAAACTCAGGATCATCTGACTTACTTCATTTTCCTTTCACAACAAACTACCTCCCAGAACTTGTATCTCTTCCCTTCTCCGACATAGATACAAATATAGGTTCATGTGGTGTCTCTTCGAGAATTTTCCTCGGATAGGGAGGAGGGGAAAGTCATGCTCAAGTTTATTTTCTCCTGGAAACATCTCTGATTGACTCCACATGATCCGGTTTAGTTTCTGTTTAAAATCATTCTGAGCTGAACTTGTACTCTATTACATAAACTTGTCACTTACCAATGTTTTGCTTTGTTCTATGTTTGTTGATAATTTTGAGCCCTCAGATTTTAGCTCTCAAAATATAATAAAATATATTGTTTATTTCTGATTAAAAGAAAACATGTTCATTGAAAAGAATTTGAAATACAGAGAAAGACACAATCATGAAAACAAAAATCGTACATTATCCAACTACCTAGAAATAAACTATTAGCATTTTGGAGTTTTCAATTCTTTTTATTCTATAAATATATTTATAGATTAATATACATTTTGTCAAAAATTGTACTATAACGTACTTTTCATTTTATATCTGTCTGCATTTGATTATGTCATCATGTTATTAAATTCATGTCACCATTTTGGTTAATTATCAATATTCATGAAGAAGATAAATCTGGTGTGTGTGTGCGTATGTGTGCAGCAGTGTGCTAGAAATGGCTTGCACCAGCTTGTGAGGACCACTTATATGTATGTTTTCCCAACTTTGCGCTCAGTGAAGTCATGTGGTAGTTTGAAAGCAACCATGGCAGGAATAGCTACCACCTTGCAGAGAGGAAATTGCTATAAGTTGCACCTTTTTTTCTCTTAATTGGCAGAGAGCTAGCTTACCAGAACTCTACTGGGTTTGGGTGTACAAGGTATGCTAACCTCATAACATAAAAGGAAATTAGCATATTTTGGTGTTCTGGAAACTTTTATATGGCACATGTATTATCTGTTTCCTAATGTAGATAAACTGGACTTCTCACAGATTGCTGGTGAGAAAGTAAAGTGGTACAGCCACTCTGGAAAACAGTATAGCACTTATGAAAGTAAAAATACTTACCATATGATTCAGCAATCACACCCTTGGGCATTTTTCCCAGAGAAATGAAAACTTACATATCTGCATGGAAACCTGTACATGAACGTTAGTAGCAGCTTTATTCATAATAGTCCCAAACTGGCAGCAGCTCAAGTGTCCTTCAGCAGTGAATGGTTAAACACCGTGTGATGCATCCATAGTGTGGCATATCACTCAACAATAAAAAAAAGAATGGGCTATTGTTGAACGTAAGCACTTGGATGGAGTTCAAGAGAATTATCCTGAGTGAAAAGAGCCAATCTGAAAAGTTTACGCAATATTTGATTCTATTTATATGACATTCTTGAAATACTACTGTTGTAGACATGAACAGACTAGTGGTTCAAAATAAAGAGGTTTTTTTTAAAGCAACCTTTTACATTTACAGACTTTTTTATGCATTTTCTTACTAACTATATTAGTTTGCTCAGACTGCCATAACAAAATACCACATACTGGTGGGCTTAAACAACAATTTATTTTCTCACAGCTCTGGAGGCTGGAAATCCAAGATCAAGCTGTTAGCAGGTTTGTTTTCTTCTGAGATCTCTCTCCTTGGTTTGCAGATGGTACGTTCTGTGTCCTCACATGGTCTTTCTTTGTGCATAAGCACCCCTGGGGTCTCTCTGAGTCCACATTTCCTTTTCTTATAAAGGACTCCAGTCAGATTGAATTAGTGCCCACACTTAGGGCCTCATTTTAACTTAATCACCCCTGAAAGGTGACTCCCAAACAGTCACATTCTGAGGTACTGGAGGTTAGAGTTTCAACATGTGAATTTTGAGAGTACACAGTCCAGTCCATAATACTAATGAAACCATAGAATGAGCTGTTTCATTTCTTTTTTTTCCATTTGCTGCTGATAAGAAAATCCTTAAATTGCCTCTTTCAGAAACAGTTCAGATTTGTGCTACTCTTATTTCCTCAGAAAGACCAACAACTCAAGATTACAGATGAAAGTCTGGCCACCACTGGGGAGGTGTGTCCTTCTCTTGAGACAACCACCCTCTTGTCAGAGAAGCTGCTATAACCCAAGAAGTTATGGTTGTCTAGATACTTTCACCGGACTGCCAGGGAAGCCCCCCACCCCGGTGTCTGACACTCATCCTCTCTTATCATTGTTGCAGGTTCCAGTGTGAAACCACTGATTCTTTGAGAGGTCATTTTCTTTTCCTTGTTCAACAGTATGCTTTTCCTTACACCTCATGTTGACAGAGGAATATTTTTCATAAACAAAACTGTGGGCTTGCCTGTACTCTGCATCTCTTTTCATTACGTCTTGATCACATTCTCTTCTCAGGAATTGATGTGCACAGTTCCCAGTTCAGCTCTCCATCCTTCACTTGAAATGCATCATTCTTTTGTCTTAAGCATTTTTTGTTAGAACTACACCTCCTAGGGTGACATGGGCACCATAAGGCCCTCCTAACCTAACCTCACAATTCCTACCCGCTCATTCTCTATGAATTACTCTCTCTGTATGTACATTAAAAAAGAATGGTTAAGGAAAAGACAAATGTTTATTCTGATCCCCTTACAAATCTGCACTTACAATTTTATTATTACCTCTTAACATTCTACATTATACAATTGTCTCCTAAAATTGTATACTTATAAGAATATCTCTAGTGAAAAGATACTTTTCGAAATATCAGGTCATTTATTATGCAGTTTCCTTATAAATTCATATCCCTCCATCAGCAAACAATTTTGAGTATTTACCATATGTCTGTCATTTTCTAGGTACCAACAGGTGCTGACTATATGAATAGAAATATCTTTTAATATCCTTTGTCCACAATGTAGCTGGCATACCTTGTATTCGATGACATGATTTATAGTTAAAAAGGAAAATTGTTGGGACTTCCCTGGTGGCGCAGTGGTTAAGAATCTCCCTGCCAATGCAGGGGACACGGGTTCGAGCCCTGGTCCGGGAAGATCCTACATGCCGCGGAGCCACTAAGCCTGTGTTCCACAACTACTGAGCCTGCACTCTAGAGCCCACGAGCCACAACTACTGAGCCCACGTGCCACAACTACTGAAGCCTGCGCGCCTAGAGCCCGTGCTCTGCAGCAAGAGAAGCCACCACAATGAGAAGCCTGTACACTGCAACGAAGAGTAGCCCCTGTTCGCCACAACTAGAGAAAGCCCATGCACAGCAACAAAAGACCCAACACAGCCAAAAATAAATAAATAAATAAAATAAATTTATTTTTAAAAAACCTATTGGTGTTTTTCTCTTGATATTTACTATTGATTGGTATGATCATCTCAATCTGAAATTAGACGTGTCTTTCCTACATATAAAGAAATTATATGAGGATTATTAGCATTATATTAGGAATACATATATATAGAAATGGTCTGTGTTCTAGAACATATAGTTCCACTTTTGCTCCAATTTGTGATTCTCTGAAATCCTGCATTCCTTGTGGTTTGTAACTATAACAATAAATTTAAGTCCAATCCAAACAATATATTCCCAGGAGACAAATGTCTTAACACTGTCATCAAATGTCAGCTTGAACCCAGGGCAATAGTAGAGGCTGTGACTGGAGATTAATTAAGCTATTTGTGGTCAGTGTTCCATTGTTCTTTGTTTAAGAAACAGTGACATACTGAGACACAGCAGACTTTCCTCCTCTCTCTTTCTCCCATTCTCTCTCTGCTTCTTTGAACTATAGGATGACCATTTTTCTTTCTTTCATCTTTGCTTACCTTATTACAAGCTGAGAATTAACTTGTGATTCTTCCAGTGTTTTTCTTCTATTTGTCAATCTATTTATCAGTGTACATTTAAAACCATAAAGATTCTAGAATGAGATGAGAATCACGTCAAAACCATTTGGCATTTAACTAGTTTATCAAATACATATCAAACACTTTTTAATTGCAAAAGACGTGTAAATTAGGCCAAACTGTCTGACTCTGGGAAAAGGAAGTGGGAAGAAACCCACATTTTAAAAAATAAGTGAAGCAGGGCTTCCCTGGTGGCGCAGTGGTTGAGAGTCCGCCTGCCGATGCAGGGGACACGGGTACGTGCCCGAGTCCGGGAAGATCCCACATGCCGCGGAGCGGCTGGGCCTGTGAGCCATGGCTGCTGAGCCTGCACGTCCAGAGCCTGTGCTCCGCAATGGAAGAGGCCACAACAGTGAGAGGCCCGCGTACCACAAAAAAATAAAAATAAAAATAAAAAATAAGTGAAGCAATAAGGGATCTGTGTTTTAAAATATTCCAAGCAGTATTTTTTCATGAAAGAAAATAACACTTAGAAATTTTTTAAAAATTATGAAGTTGCCAATAAATACTTTCAGAAAGGATAATTTAAAGGACAATTAAAATTCTTCACAAAAATGCATTGTTTTGAAGGATCTTTTTCTTAAGATCATGACTTAATGAAAACCAATATACAGTCGTCTCTTCATATCGGTGGATGCAGAAACCGCAGATAGTGATAGCCATCTCATATTAGGGACTTGAGTATCCTTGGGTTTTGATATCTGTGGGGATCCTGGAACCAACCCCCCTCAGATACTGAAGGAGGACCATATGGTCCTGTGGGCAAAGTGTGCCCCTAATAATTTCCTATTTGGCACTCCCCTTTTGGAATGTATTTTTGCTCAAATTCTTAAAACTTTTATTATGCCTCAGTTCATCTTTTAACAGATTTATGTACTGGTATTAACAGGCCCATTTATACATTATTAACACCTTCATGTTTCGGCTTTCCTACTTCAGTGAATCTGTAATATTTGCTTGGTGGTAAAGAGCTGGTTCTTGTTCAATAATGAAAAGATATGAAGGAAAAACAGACAAATATTTCTCTTTTTTTGCAGTTGATGCTATTAGGTTGAATTTAAATTAGGTAACATCCTGAGAACCTTCAAACTCAAGTTTTTTAGAATTGAATGATGTAAAAATTATCTTCTGTTTGAATGGAAATGTTTTTGAATATGCTTAGTGCTAGTGAATATAAAATATTTTTACTACAATCAGCCCTCCACATCTGTGCGTTCTGCATTTCCATCCTGGTTGGTTTACTCCATAGATACAGAATCTGCAGACACAGAGAGTGGACGGTACTACCCCCTTTTATATCAGGGACTTGAGCATCTGCAGACTTTGGTATCCTCAGGGGTCCTGAAACCAATCCCCAGCAGATACCAAGGGATGGTGGTACTTTAAAGTTGAAAGGTTGAAAGTCACACAAACAAGCAATTTTGGAAGTATATATGAACTATAGAAATACGAAAAGAAGAATTTTGCATTTTTAATTTCTAAGTGTTATCTTGCCATGGGATAGCCTTCAGTCTGGGTTTTCATTTGTGTTTTACTTTTGTGCACTTATATCTGAAAGAAGTTTTGTGCTAAGGTTTTACTTAGAAGATAATTCCGATGAAACAGTTTATTTAATGAATGATCTTGTAACCTATGAAGAATAAGTGTGAGCAGGACTTTAATTTTCAGGATGGTGGTATTGTTTTTATCTCCTCTCTCTCTCTCCTTTCAGTGTACATAGGCACGTACAGAATAAAATGGACTATAACCAAAATTCTCAGCTACTAGACCATTTTTGATAATTTCTCCTTATATATAGCATACCCTTTAACATTTTAATTACTAAATGCCTGTCTTATAAATCCATTAACTTTTCCTTATATGTAACTAATAGTAAACAAAAGTAAAATTTCTCAAAGGAATTATTCTCCTATTCTTTTGGAACTACCTATGCACAGAGGCATAACCATAGGCATAATACTGATCACAAGGTACAACGTGATTTTTTAAAAAAACTAATCGCTCATAGTTTTATAAATTTCTTCTTCCATAAAAAGTTTAGTTCAGAAAAAAATACTATATTTTTATGTATATAGCTATTTTATTTACCAATATCACACACATGCACCATATACGGTTTAATGCCCTGTTTTCTGATAGTTTTAAGACAATCAGTTAACTGACTTTTAAATGAATTCGGAAGCCCTTTTTGATAGTGTTAGAATTCAATAATGCTAACATTATTTTTTTGAACTGGATTTAAATCTCTTTAAATGGAATGACAAACCCCAATAGCTTGATGAAAATAAACTTGGATGCAAGTTTTAGCCTTCTGGTGGACATCTGCCAAAAAAGCTTTCACTAGATAACAATCACTGTAATTATAATAGCAACTGAGAATGGTTTAAACATGACCCCACACACATCCTTTTAGAAATCATGCTCTTAACCAATAACACGGTCAATGACAGGGTTATGGGTATGAGTATGGGAAGCCAGGATGACAAGGATGGGGAAAGCAGGTGGTCCATACAAAGAGAAGACCACCAAACCTGCTGGGATAATTTAGATAATTAATTTTGTCCTTGAATTGAAAAGGTTGTTTTAAATTTGACATTTTGCCATATTTTTTATTTTGCTTATAATTTTAGAAAGCTCTTCTATGAGTTGTTGATTTGAAGTGGGAGCATTAATAGTATTTTGATAAAGTAGCCCCTTCCTTTGTATTCCTTTGATTTACACTATTCCACACTAGCAATCATCTGAAATATTTTAAAAGAAAGTTTACAATTTAAGAAGCAGATGCCTTATTAACCCAATGTATAGGTATAATTATTTTTTGTACTAAATTTAACTCATATTCACTATATGTGCGTACACATATATATAGTATGTGTATAGATGCGTGTACCATACAAATGTATATACACATATAGATATGTATATCTATACATATATGTATTATAGCCAAACATTTACTTGAGAATGTAAGTAAATACAGAGAGTGAATAATTGGACATGAAACATGTAAATTAGCAGAAACACATATTTTGGCTATGCAAAGCCCATAATCAGAATTTCAGTAACTGTTTAAGTGTTTGTTATTTGTCTAAGGCTCCAAAATTGAATCATTGATGTTTCTGGAAATAAACACAGCTTTACTGTGGTCTAGAATAGTGCCCTCAATTGTGCTTCAGTAATCAGATAATCTCTGCTATTTGTCAAAAAATCCCTAGAGGAATAGATATATTCCAAATGCTGCTGTGAAATAGGAAACTAGGGTGTAAAAGTCAAAAATGGGATCAATGCCTTCAGTTAAGCAGTCACATTACTAAAAATGTCTCGTTGATATGGTCAAGACTGCTTTTTTTTTCGAATTTTATTTAACTTACTTTTTTATACAACAGGTTTTTATCAGTTATCCATTTTACACATATTAGTGTATATATGTCAATCCCAATCTCCCAATTCATCACACCACCACCCCTGCCCATGCCACTTTCCCCCTTGGTGTCCATACATTTGTGCTCTACATCTGTGTCTCTATTTCTGCCCCGCAAACCGGTTCATCTGTACCATTTTTCTAGATTCCACTTATATGCGTTAATATACGATATTTTTCTCTTTCTGACTTACTTCACTCTGTATGACAGTCTCTAGATCCATCCACGTATCTACAAATGACCTAATTTCGTTCCTTTTTATGGCTGACAAATATTCCATTGTATATATGTACCACATCTTCTTTATTCATTCGTCTGTTGGGCATTTAGGTTGCTTCCATGACCTGGCTATTGTAAATAGTGCTGCAATGAACACTGGGGTGCATGTGTCTTTTTGAATTATGGTTTTCTCTGGTGTGAGGTGATACCTCATTGTAGTTTTGATTTGCATTTCTCTAATAATTAGTGATGTTGAGCAGCTTTTCATGTGCTTCTTGGCCATCTGTATGTCTTCTTTGGAGAAATGTCTATTTAGGTCTTCTGCCCATTTTTTGATTGGGTTGTTTGTTTTTTTAATATTGAGCTGCAGGAGCTGTTTATATATTTTGGAGATTAATCCTTTGTCCGTTGATTCATTTGCAAATATTTTCTCCCATTCTGAGGGTTGTCTTTTTGTCTTGTTTGTAGTTTCCTTTACTTTGCAAAAGATTTTAAGTTTCATTAGGTCCCATTTGTTTATTTTTGTTTTTATTTCCATTTCTCTAGGAGGTGGGTCAAAAAGAATCTTGCTGTGATTTATGACATATAGTGTTCTGCCTATGTTTTCCTCTAAGAGTTGTATAGTGTCTGGCCTTACATTTAGGTCTTTAATTCATTTTGAGTTTATTTTTGTGTTTGGTGTTGGAGAGTGTTCTAATTTCATTCTTTTACATGTAGCTGTCCAGTTTTCCCAGCACCACTTATTGAAGAGACTATCTTTTCTCCATTGTATATCCTTGCCTCCTTTGTCATAGGTTAGTTGACCATAGGTGTGTGGGTTTATCTCTGGGCTTTCTATCCTGTTCCATTTATCTATATTTCTGTTTTTGTGCCATTACCATATTGTCTTGATTACTGTAGCTTTGTAGTATAGTCTGAAGTCAGGGAGTCTGATTCTTCCAGCTCCTTTTTTTTTTCCCTCAAGATTGCTTTGGATATTCGAGGTCTTTTGTGTCTCCATACAGATTTTAAGATTTTTTTTGTTCTAGTTCTGTAAAAATGTCATTGATAATTTGATAGGGATTGCAGTGAATCTGTAGATTGCTTTGGGTAGTATAGTCATTTTCACCATATTGACTCTTCCAATCCAAGAACATGGTATTTCTCTCCATATGTTAGTATCATCTTTAATTTCTTTCATCAGTGTCTTATAGTTTTCTGCATACATATCTTTGTGCTCTACATCTTTCGTCTCCCTAGATAGGTTTATTCCTAGGTATTTTATTCTTTTTGTTGCACTAGTAAATGGGAGTGTTTCCTTAATTTTTCTTTCAGATTTTTCGTCATTAGTGTATAGGAATGCCAGAGATTTCTGTGCACTAATTATGTATCCTGCAACTTTACCAAATTCATTGATTACCTCTAGTAGTTTTCTGGTGGCATCTTTAGGATTCTCTATGTATAGTATCATGTTATCTGCAAACAGTGACAGCTTTACTTCTTCTTTTCCAATTTGTATTACTTTTATTTCCTTTTCTTCTCTGATTGCTGTGGCTAGGACTTCCAAAACTATGTTGAATAATAGTGGCGAGAGTGGACATCCTTGTCTTGTTCTTAATCTTAGAGGAAATGCTTTCAGTTTTTCACCATTGAGAATGCTGGTTGCTGTGGGTTTGTCCTATATGGCCTTTATTATGTTGAGTTAACTTCCCTCTATACCCATTTTCTGGAGAGTTTTTATCACAAATGGTGTTGAATTTTGTCAAAAGCTTTTTCTGCACCTATTTAGATGATAATATGGTTTTTATTCTTCAATTTGTTAATATGGTGTATCACATTGATTGATTTGCATATATTGAAGAATCCTTGCATCCCTGGGATAAATCCCACTTGATCATGGTGTATGATCCTTTTAATGAGTTGTTGGATTCTGTTTGCTAGTATTTTGTTGAGGATTTTTGCATCTATATTCATCAGTGATATCGGTTTGTAATTTTCTTTTTTTGTAGTATCTGTCTGGTTTTGGTATCAGGGTAATGGTGGTCTCATAGAATGAGTTTGGGAGTGTTCCTTCCTCCACAATTTTTTGGAAGAGTTTGAGAAGGATGGGTGTTAGCTCTTCCCTAAATGTTTGATAGAATTCACCTGTGAAGGCATCTGGTCCTGTGCTTTTGTTTGTTGGAAGATTTTTAATCACAGTTTCAATTTCATTACTTGTGATTCGTCTCTTCATATTTCTATTTCTTCCTGGTTCAGTCTTGGAAGGTTATACCTTTCTAAGAATTTGTCCATTTCTTCCAGGTTGTCCATTTTATTGGCACAGAGTTGCTAGTAGTAGTCTCTTAGGATGCTTTGCATTTCTGTGGTGTTTTTTGTAACTTCTCCTTTTTCAATTCTAATTTTATTGATTTGAGTCCTCTCCCTCTTTTTCTTGATGAGTCTGGCTAATGGTTTATCAATTTTGTTTATCTTCTCAAAGAACCAGCTTTTAGTTTTATTGATCTTTGCTATCGTTTTCTTTGTTTCTATTTCATTTATTTTTTCTCTGATCTTTATGATTTCTTTCCTTCTACTAACTTTGGATTTTGTTTGTGCTTGTTTCTCTAGTTCCTTTAGGTGTAAGGTTAGATTGTTTATTTGAGATTTTTCTGTTTCTTGAGGTAGGCTTGTATTGCTATAAACGTCCCTCTTAGAACTGCTTTTACTGCATCCCATAGGTTTTGGATGGTTGTGTTTTTGTTGTAATTTGTCTCTAGGGATTTTTTTGATTTCCTCTTTGATTTCTTCAGTGATCTCTTGGTTTAGTAACACTTTGATTAGCCTCCATGTGTTTGTGTTTTTTATGTTTTATTCCCTGTAATTAATTTCTAATCTCATAGTGTTGTGGTCAGAAAAGATGCTTGATATGATTTCAATTTCTTAAATTTACTGAGGCTTGATTTGTGACCCAAAATGTGATCTACCCTGGAGAATGTTCTGTGTGCACTTGAGAAGAAAGTGTAATCTGCTGTTTTGGGATGGAATGTCCTATAAATATCAATTAAACCTATCTGGTCTATTGTGTCATTTAAAGCTTGTGTTTCCTTATTAATTTTCTGTTTGGATGATCTGTCCATTGGTGTAAGTGAGGTGTTAAAGAACCCACTATTATTGTGTTACTGTCAATTTCCTCTTTTAGAACTGTTAACAGTTGCCTTATGTATTGAGGTCCTCCTATGTTGGGTGCATATATAATTGTTATATCTTCTTCTTGGATTGATCCCTTGATCACTATGTAGTGTCCTGCCTTGTCTCTTGTGACATTCTTTATTTTAAAGTCTATTTTATCTGATATGAGTATTGCTACTCCAGCTTTCTTTTGATTTCCATTTGCATGGAATATATTTTTCCATCCCCTCACTTTCAGTCTGTATGTGTCCCTAGGTCTGAAGTGGGTCTCTTGTAGACAGCATATATATGGGTCTTGTTTTCATATCCATTCAGCAAGCCTGTGTCTTTTGGTGGGAGCGTTTAATCCATTCATGTTTAAGGTAATTATCGATATGCATGTTCCTATTACCATTTTCTTAATTGTTATGGGTTTGTTTTTGTAGGTCCTTTTCTTCTCTGTATTTCCCACTTAGAAAAGTTCATTTAGCATTTGTTGTAGAGCTGGTTTGGTGGTGCTGAATTCTCCTAGCTTTTGCTTGTCTGTAAAGCTTTTGATTTCTCCGTCGAATCTGAATGATATCCTTGCTGGGTAGAGTAATCTTGGTTGTAGTTTCTTCCCTTTCATCACTTTAAATATATCATGCCCCTCCCTTCTGGCTTGTAGAGTTTCTGCTGAGAAATCAGCTGTTAACCTTATGGGAGTTCCCTTGTATATTATTTGTCATTTTTCCCTTGTTGCTTTCAATAATTTTTCTTTGTGTTTAATTTTTGTCAGTTTGATCACCATGTGTCTCAGCATGTTTCTCCTTATGTTTATCCTGCCTGGGACTCTCTGTGCTTCCTGGACTTGGGTGGCTATTTCCTTTCCCATGTTAGGGAAGTTTTTAACTATAATCTCTTCAAATGTTTTCTTGGGTCCTTTCTGTCTCTCTTCTCCTTCTGGAACCCCTATAATGCGAATATTGTTGCATTTAATGTTTCCCCAGAGGTCTCTTAGGCTGTCTTCATTTTTTTTCATTCTTTTTTCTTTATTCTGTTCCACAGAAGTGAATTCCACCATTCTATCTTCCAGGTCACTTATCTGTTCTTCTGCCTAAGTTTTTCTGCTATTGATTCATTCTAGTGTATTTTTCATTTCAGTTATTGTATTGTTCATCTCTGTGTGTTTGTTCTTTAATTCTTCTAGATGTCTCTTCTTTAATTCTTCTAGGTGTTTCTTCTTTAATTCTTCTAGGTCCTTTTTAAACATTTCTTGCATCTTCTCCATCTTTGCCTCTATTCTTTTTCTGAGGTCCTGGATCATCTTCACTATCATTACTCTGAATTCTTTTTCTGGAAGGTTGCTTATCTCCACTTCATTTAGTTGTTTTTCTGGGGTTTTATCTTGTTCCTTCATCTGGTACATAGCCCTCTGCCTTTCATCTTGTCTATCTTTTTGTGAATGTGGTTTTTGTTCCACAGGCTGCAGGATTGTAGTTCTTCTTGCTTCTGCTGTCTACCCTCTGATGGATGAGTCTATCTAAGAGGCTTGTGCAAGTTTCCTGATGGGAGGGACTGGTGGTGGGTAGAGCTGGCTGTTGCTCTGGTGGGCAGAGCTCAGTAAAACTTTAATCCGCTTGTCTGCAGATGGATGGGGCTGGGTTCCCTCCCTGTTGGTTGTTTGCCCTGAGGTGACCCAACACTAGAGGCTACCTGGCTCTTTGGTGGTGCTAATGGTGGACTCTGGGAGGGCTCATGCCAAGGAGTACTTCTCAGAACTTTTGCTGCCAGTGGCCTTGTCCTCATGGTGAGCCACAGCCACCCCCTGCCTCTGCAGGAGACCCTCCAACACTAGCAGGTAGGTGTGGTTTGGTCTCCTATGGGGTCACTGCTCCTTCCCCTGAGTCCTGATGCACACACTACTTTGTGTGTGCCCCCCAAGAGTGGAGTCTCTGTTTCTCCCAGTCCTGTCAAAGTCCTGCAATCAAATCTCGCTAGCCTTCAAAGTCTGATTCTCTGGGAATTCCTTCTCCTGTTGCCGGACCCCCAGGTTGGGAAGCCTGATATGGGGCTCAGAACCTTCACTCCAGTGGGTGGACTTCTGCAGTATAAGTGTTCTCCAGTTTGTGAGTCACCCACCCAGCAGTTACGGGATTTGATTTTATTGTGATTGCGCCCATCCTACCGTCTCATTGTGGGTGCTCCTTTGTCTTTGGACGTGGGGTATCTTTTCTGGTGAGTTCCAGTATCTTCCCATCAATGATTGTTTAGCAGTTAGTTGTGATTCCGGTGCTCTCACAAGAGGGAGTGAGTGCATGTCCTTCTACTCCGCCATCTTGAACCAGTCTCCAAGACTCTGATTTATTGATGCCTGGCTAAAATAAATGAAAAATATCAATGTAAAGGAGAAATCAACCTTTTTAAAAGAAGATATAATTGAATTCCACCAACTTTTTAGATTTTTAGTAATTAAAGCATTGTTTCATTCCGCAACTTGTCACCTCATTAACTGTTTTCTACATTTATGTCTTTTCACGTTCCATGAGCTTGCTTCAAATACAATCCTATCTTTTCTAACATTGTATACTTACCAGTCTAGTTTTAGAATCTCCTACACAAAAATGTGTCTCCAATTAATTATACTTCATTCTGATTACTCACTTCATTTAGCACTTACATTCCATAATATTTTACATATACTAATATTTTTTACTTGCTCTTAAAATTACGGAATCTTTTAGATTATCAAAGAATTGTTCTATTATTTTACATAATTTAAAACTCATATACTTAAAATGATTTAGTATTATAAACCAAAGGTGCCACATTTACCAGAAAAATAATTTTTCTTTCCCTTACAAATGTTAGAACAAATTCCATTATAACTGTTACAAAATTTTGATGATGTTCAGCTTTTTGAGAATTTAAGGGTAATCATTTTTAATGCAGAAGTCGTTTCCAACTTCAAAACAAAGAACCAATTCTGAAAATTGAGTTTAAACATAATAAAAGTCAGAGAACAAACAGTTCAGATGGTTAATTTTTTTCTTGGAACATTTCAAACTGCTTTGCATTAGTATTGATATGTTTGCATGCACTGGCAGGTAGAGGTAAAGTTAGAGCTTACCATAGTCTTTCCTGGGTGTAATAAACTTCTCAGGCTAATCTTAGTTTAACAAAGTTTCTCAACAAAGGCAGTACTGCCCCCCAAGCGGGTATTTTGGAAATTTGTGGGTATTATTTTGTTGTTACCATGATTGGGGTGGTATCACTTACAATTAATGGAATGGTGCTAAAATTGCTAGGTATCCTGCAATGAATGGTAGAGTCCAAAAAAACAGTTCTTTATCACACACCAACTCACAGACCTGGAATATCCTACTGAACTTTAATGTAGATGAAAAATCTGCTCTTGATTGTGTCCACCTAGAACTTATCTCCACTTTGCATAGAAATATAAAGATTTTCTACAAAAATTTTAATTAACGGTAAATTTTCTAGGAATGGGAAATACCATTTAACTTGAAGGAAGATTGTATCCTGTTTTGTTGGGACGTTTACCAGCCATTGTTCAATATTTTAGAAAAATCACATCCCCAACCACGCTACTACTCTACTTATGAGTTGCAATAAAACACATCTGTGTCCGTCTGCCTTTTCAGCCATCACATTCTGATGATTCCATCCATCACTGTAAGCTTCTAACCCTCTAGTGTTGCCATGCCTGAACACCAACAGCACACGTATATTATATTACAAATAATCACCCTTATATATTTTTCTATATATTACCCCAGTATGATTGTTTTTAATTATGTGTGCACATAGGTTATATTGCCTATAAACTTCATTTCAGGAGAGTAAAGCAAGCACTACAAAATGTTTGTTATAGAAGAAGGACATTGGATCTGATAAGGTTGAAAATCACTACACAGGATGGGGGTGGCAGGGTCGAGCTTCCCTTGGAGCGTATAAGGTCAGTGTTTTGTCTGCTCAGGTATTCCTTTTCTAATAATGGGATAATCTGGGAAGTCTGGGTTTCATGTGGTGGCTAAAGTGAATAGGAAAATAAGACATGATATAGTTAATCCTATATGGTGGTATAGGTGGTATGGTGGTGGTATCGATGGCGGACATGGATATAAGTATAAATTAGAGACTTCTGGGGTTGGTCTTTTAGTGAGTTTGCAATGGTGAGCCTGGTAGTATTGAGAGAAGACAGGGTGTATTGACAGAAATACAACACGTTCTCTGGGTTTCCTATGCAGACCTCTTGAGGGCAGTAAGGAATAGACTGAAAGGGCCATAAAACTGATATCTGATGTCTCTTCTGTCATTTTGTTGATGCTTTACATTTTCTATGATTTCTTATTACTGTCTGTTTATTGCTGTCTGTGTATTATCCATCTAGCTGGCTGAATAATTATGCTATTATCTTTACCAGCAATAGTCTCAATGCAAAATCTTTTTCGAGTTACTTTATCCACATTTTAAGATCTGCATTTTGGTGTTACATGACTGGAAAAAGCCTTTAGAAACCTTTTGAAAGACCATGAGGTAGTGTACTTTCACAGCTCTCATATCAAAGATTATCTGTTTCTTTTACTTATGAAAGACAACTTGGGCACAAATAAATTAAGATATAAACCTTGAAGATCTATATAGATGCATCTCCATTGACTTAAGAAATGTATTTTGGGAAAAGAAAAGAGTATGGGTGTTGTCTCAGTTAGTGATTGATTCTAAATTTCTTTTACCTTAAACATTTTTTAATTCTTTTTTTAAAATTAATTAATTTTATTTATTTTTAAATTTTTGGCTGCATTGGGTCTTCACTGCTGCACACAGGCTTTCTCTAGTTGCAGCAAGCGGGGGCTACTCTTCGTTGCAGTGCACGGGCTTATCACTGCAGTGGCTTCTCTTGTTGCAGAGCATGGGCTCTAGGCATGTGGGCTTCAATAGTTGCAGCTCTTGGGCTCAGTAGTTGTGGCACGCAGGCTCTAGAGCGTAGGCTCAGTAGTTGTGGTGCACAGGCTCAGTTGCTCCATGGCATGTGGGATCGTCCTGCACCAGGGATCAAACCTGTGTGCCCTGCATTGGCAGGTGGATTCTTAGCCACTGCACCATCAGGGAAGTCCCTACCTTAAACAGTTTTGATCAGATGTGCCAGGATGCTTTTTGGTGAAATTGTCTAGGATGTGTTTGGCCTTTTTGATATTCAACTTTTTTAACTTCAGAAAAATGTGTTTGAGCTACATTTTCCTATTCCTTTCCTATTGCTCAAAATGTCTTCTTTACACATACCAATAATGCTTAAGTTGCACTTTCATTTTCTGTTTTTCTCATCTATTATGTTTTCTCTCATTAATTTTATCTTTTCCCTCTGCATTCTAGGAGAGCCCTTTAGATCTTATTCTTTTACTGTACTTTGTCAATTCTAACCTATAGGCCTCTGATATAGGCTTTAAAATTCTGCTATTATGGGTTTATTTATCTTGTCATTCTTCTTTATAACTCATTTTCTTATCCATTTAGCTTTCCCTTCCCTTTGTTTAATAAAAAGTTCCTTGGTTCTTAACTGATGAGAATCAACACATTTTCTAAATGTTATTTTGAATTTTGGAATAATTATTTCCTGGGAATTGCTGTTTCTCTAATGTTTGATTTTGTTTTCACTTCCTTGTTTGGGGGCATTTTCCTTTGCCCTTTTTATTTCTCTATTGTGTCTTTTAATTTTCCTCACCTCCACTGGATTCAATGTAGTGCTGTTTGGATTCCTGTCTTAGGTAAACAAATACATAGATGTAAGCAGTTTCAATTTCCAGTGTCTACAAAGCTCTCATTTACTACTTGAGACCATTTGCTATACAGGTGTCCCAGTGCCATGATACCATGACAGCACAATACATGAAAATCTCACCCTCAGTATGTACCACTTACAGAGCAGCCTCTTGGGCGGCAGTGTGCCACTTCAATTACCACATGCTTCCGGCCCAGCTGTTTTCTGGAAAGAGAAAGAGTGATGTACGAATGATGACCAGCCCTCTAACTGCCCACAGAAACCTCCATCGGGCAATAGAAGAAAGGCTGCCAAGTTTCCTGTTTAGAACAGTCCCTTTTCTTATTTAAGAGCCAAACAGTGGCAAAGGGATGTTGAAGAGTGCATTTACATGGCCAGGTTTTCTCTGTTCTGGATACAAAGTATGGATGGAAGAGTGCGTGGATTTTCATTCCTATTCAATCAAGTTGTAACTAGTTAAAAAAAAAAATCCTACCAAGTTCTGACAATAACTTCAATGTCATTCTTAATTTTCAGTGTAGTGAATTTGCATTTTCTGTGTTTTTGTAGGAAAGATGTACTTTTGGAGGCAAAGAGAAGAGGATATTGTAGTATAACATGCCAGAGATCATGAGGGCCTGGGTGTGGGCCATAGCTGCACACATTTCATCACTGAAGATAGGAGGTAAAATTTGGATTTTCACATGCAAACTTCAAGGCCTGTGAGACAGCAGGAACAGATATTTATTAGGCAGTTTGATCTTTAGGACTGCACCAGAACCAGAAGAGATGCTGACATTGGAGTTATAGAGTTAGAAGTCTTATTATATATATGACAGTTGAAACTATGGCACTAAGGACAGAAGCCTGGGATATACAAATCCTTAACTCATCAAGAAGCATTTGGGAAAAGAAGCAAGAATAAGTAGAAAAGGGAACTTTGAAAAGAACGTATTTTCAACAAAGTCAAAAGCTGAAGAGAGGTTAAACTGGATGAGCCCAAGAGGTTTGACCTTTTAAATTTTCAGTAATGGTTTAGAGATGAGTGTAAGAAGAGTCATCGACGTGGAATCCTGTAATGCAGTGAATTGATGAGAGGATGAAAAGTGAGGTTATGACTGTTAAATGGACTTGCAGGAAATCTGTCTTTGAAGGAGGGGGCTAATGAGATAGAAGTGTACAGAGAAGGGATGGTCGAGAGGCTTTTTTAGATACAGAAAAAACAGCACAGAAAGGCTCAATTTACACTTGAACTCATTCAGAAAGTTGAACAGCGGAAGGACTAAATGTATTGTTCTTGAAGTCTATTGTTCCTGGCAGAGGAAAGGAAGCCTTAGGAAGAATTGTTTTGTTGTATGGAGTCTGCAATGTTTCTGTTACTTAGCAACTTACGTTAAGAAATGCATCACAGTAGAATGATATACTTGGCAACAGAAGCTAGACTGCCTACGTGTGAATCCTGGCTCTGCCTCATATCAGCTGTGTGACCTTGGGGAAGTTACTTAACCTATCTTAACCTCTTCATGCTGCAATTCCTCATCTGTAGAATGAGGAAAATAATTGTATCTAACTCATAGGTTTGTTAGGTAGATTAAACAAATTAATACTAGAACTGTGGAACAAAGTAAAAGTTACACACATGTGCATATTAAATACACAAGTATCAATCACAACTATTACTTGACCTATAGGGTTGGCTTAATGTTAGCTGGCTTTAATTAATGGAGTTTAAGATCTTCTCACAGATGATTATTTACTTGGATGATCTATAACCCAAGGGTATAGCCATTGGGGGTACTTGGACCAGAAAGAGAGCTATTACCAGAGACAAATTTTTTATCTGGAAGATTTACCTGTATGAGAGAACAAACATCTGCTCTTCTTATCTTCCTATAAATTGCCCTCCTCCCCTTTGAAGCTCCAGACCCCTATCCCAGTCCTCAGCTCAGGATGGCATAGAAGTCGCAATTGCCCTACTTGCTCTTGAGTTTCATATCCTTGCGGATCCTGCACGTAGAAAATTAAATTTGTTTTTCTCCCGCTAATCTGTTTTACATTATTTAATTATTAGACCAGCCAAAGAACCTAGAAGGGAAGAAGGAAAAACTTTCTACCCTTAGAGGGTGTCATTGCTTTGAGGCCCTATCAGTGGACAAAATTAGGAAAAACAAATGCACACACATCTATTTTTTTCTGTATTTACTTGCATATATTGAAAATCATATATTTCCCCAACACCTTCAATACCAGTACACTACAACACACCTATTCTACTTTCCATCTTTCCATATTTATAACTTCTTCTCTGGCAGTGAGAAACCGAGCTCCCACTGTTCTGAATATATTTACCCATGTAATCGATATTCCCTAGGTAACCAATCTCTCGACCCCACGAGGCCACTGTCCCAAATGACTACTTTTCCCACTTGGGCTTCAACCTCTGGCTGCCTTCCTTTGCTCAGGGTCTAAACTCTGACAGGAGGACCACCCACTGCTCTGCCTGGAAACCATTGCCTCATCCTCTGGCTTTTAAACTAAATTATTCAGAAAGGAAAAAGGAAGAAGGGGGGGAAATGAAAGAAAGAGAGCAGACAAGCAAGCAGGAAAAGCACAGTCAATATATTTTCAATATGGCCTCAAGTTCAAAAATTTAAATGTCAAGGTTGTATTTAAGAAATTATGTTACTAAGACTAAAACAAAATCACTCTTACTAGATTAAACAGTCAAAATGCTGGCGCACACAAAATCTCAAAAGGGCATTACTTAATAATATGCATTTGGTCTTAGATACAGAATCTACTACTATGTAATTCATAATGATAAATATTTGCAGTGACACTTTACACTTGTTATGTTTGGCATTTTTCTGAAGTGAGAGAATCAAATATCTGGATAATCAACCACCGTGAAGTCAGTTAAAACACATAGTTATATTAAGTGAACAAGAATATTTGCAAGAAAAACTATTTCTAACATTCTCTTAGTTTCCTATTTTTAAATCATCCTGGGACCGTGCCAGAAATTTCTTTGATTGACCTTACCTAGCTCTGAACTCACTGTAAATAAATTATTGAGCTATTCCATCTTTGTAAAGTACCAAAGAGCTCTTGGGTGAGATGCATTTTTAAAATTTCAAAAAAAAAAAGATCAATTTCTTTTCACGACAGATTACTAATAGCTTCCACGCATCCTTTTAGGTGCGTACATCTCTAGGATCACAGGAAGTGAGAGGAAAATTGACAGAATGGTGCCAGGTCAATGGGTATTTTTATGCCCAACTTGAATTAGCAGTTTCAAAAACTGCATTTCCTTCTATACTATGCATGCTACACATATATAGTAGCAACACACAGCTTCCCAGGAGACAACTCCACAGATTTTTAGGAAATCAACCTAGAAAGTGCATCCTAAAGTTAACAAGACTGATCTCAACTGATCTTCTTTTTTATTTATTTACTTAAGCTTTTTATTCCTTAGTATTCTAAAGCCAAGAATTCTTTGCTTATGGCATTATTATTGGCCAACCTTATAGTAGCAAGTTTCTGAGCTCAGGAACTTAATACTGTTGAAATAAATGCATTATTAACCTATAGGTACCAATCAAGTGCCTCATCAGACTTAAATACAATTTTAGCCTATTGTATCTTAAAACGTTTTAAAACAATATTTGAAGAAGACTGTCAATATTTTTTAATATTATGTGATCACAGCACTAACCTTACCTTAAAATATGTGAAAACTTAAATGCATGTATTCTAAACTCTGACCACCAGACTTGCTTATCTGCTTCCAGCTCTTCCACAACTTCACTCAGGAAACTTTGATTTTTGACGACACAGACCTCAAATCTCTTGATCCTTCCCCTAGTCAATATAATTCTGGCCTTCCATCCTTCCCTACCATCTAGACTCCATGACTGATGTGTCAAATAAGACTCCGTTTCCTTTACCCTCTTAGCCTACCTACCCCCAACATGAGGGAGAAAAATCCCCATTCCCTTTCCCTAGTTGGCTTAAGTGCTACAGGAGAAGTCTTCAGATTGGTACAAATACCAGTGCATGTTTTCCAACTTTGTTTGGTCTTTCAACATCTGTCTTTCTTTCTTTTACATTATTTCTATTATACCATCTCCTGTTCTCCTAAAATATTCCAAATCATTGAGGCTGCCCTTATCAACACTAGGAAATTATTTCACCTAGCAAACAGGAACTAGTAGAAAATGCCCTCAGCTTCAAATGGACGTTGATCATACATATCCTGTGTTCTTTTTTTGCTTTCACTCTCAGGAGATCAGTGGAGGGCCCTCCATTCACAACTCCTTCCCTGACTGGTTCTTGTTCCCTCCTGTACTATGCTCTGGTTTCCACCCGCAACATTACTACCTGTTGGCTTTTCCCCTCAGACTATAGAAATATTTAAATCTCTTTTCTCATAAAAACAGACAAGCAAACAAAACTAACATAAACTTCTGTGATTAAATCACCCTGCCTAAACATTGCCTTCTTGTTTCTTTTCTTTTCTTTTTTTTTTCTCCTCCTGAGCTTCTTAAAAGAAAACTCTATGCCTTCTTTTCACTCCATTTCCATCTGATGGCCTCCCTTCATTTACTCCACCAAAGCTACCTGGCAAAAATGTCATCAGTGTCCTGCTAATTTCCTAATCCAGTGGAAAAGTCTCAGCTTTCATCTTTCTAGACCTCTTCGAGGATGGCAAGGCTTTGTGCTACTGTCTCCCATGTTTTTAACTCTTTTTGTCATCTAGCATTACACTATTCTCTCCTGTAGCTTCTCTTCCTACCCTTCTGACTATTAATTTTCAAATTCCTTAACTAGGGTCTCTAGTTAAGGAATTTGAAAATTAACACCCCTTCTATGCTGCTGTGTCCATTTACCTTAAATAAGTGGCTTTAATTTGTGTTCAGCAGATTACTAGAGGTTAAATGCACAAGAGATGCATCAGGGTGGTATTTACATATGGTGTTTACATGTAAGATTACTTTTAAAGAACACATTAAGCTTTTCATTATATATTATGCATTTTTCTGAATGTGTTACCATGCAATCTAAAACAGCAGAGAGAGCATAACATACAAAATCCAGCATAGTAATCACCTCAGATGGCAAGACAGAGTAATATCATAGAAGAAAAATATTGATAGATGCAAATTTAGCAAAGAAACAACATTTTAGAAAAATATGTAATTACTTAGGAAGAGTTAAAAATACATTTTAGGTAAAAAAGAAGATCAAAAAGCAGTGTGCACAGGTGAATTCCATTTTCATAACTGTATACATAATTATTCATTAAAATGTTAAAAGTTATTTTCTCTAATGTAAAGGAATACTGGCATCATATTTTCTAATTTTTGTTCACATGTTTTAAAAATAGTTTTGTAAGAAATATTACTTGATAATAAGGACAAAATTTTTTTTTCTTAAATCCCACAAAATGTATCATGATCAGAAAGGTCATTAATCTTGATGTAAAAGTAGATATGTTGAAAAGCATATGAGTTACTTTTTTAAGATTACCTCCCCAAATTCTCTTAAATGAGCCATGAAGATATTATATAAAATAGTACACCCTACTGAGAAATTCTCCAGGTTAAAAACAAAATCAACAAACTATTATTCATCAATGTGGCAAAGAAAAAGTGTTCTGATTTTTACATCAGAAATAAAATGGGATAAAGAAAGCAGTTATAAAGTTATCTAAACAGAATACTTCCACCTTGCCATTCATGCTCCTTCTAAAGCAAAAATGAATCAGTTATTTTTCTTTGCTCTAAATTTCATATCAAACAAAGGGAGGGCTACTGGATAGTAAGATTGGGAAAGTTCAATCAAATCTCTGTATGTTCTCTAGGAAAACTGCTTCATTACCTTCTTTATTTTCCTCCTTTCTATGTCAAACATAATCAGACAAACCAATGTCAATTTCTCATTTTTCATTTGTAGCCATGTAGTATAAAAAAAGTGATATATTTGGAGTTGTTCTGCAACAGTGAAGTCTTGGGCAAAGAAAATATTTTACTGAGCCTGTTTCCTCATCTATAATATGACTATAATGATTGCTACCTCATAGGATTGCTTAAAGGCTAAAATAAAATATAGTGGGAGAAAAAGAAAGCCATTTTTAAATGATTAAAAATGCTGGAATTTTTTTGCTCTAATTATTCAAGTCCTGACAGTCCTGGATTCAATAAAATAATTACTTCTGAATCAAAAAATGAATTATATGTTATTGAGAGCTCTGAACAGAATCATCTGTAGCCCACATCCCACCAGCTTTTTCTCCGGCCTTTAGGGGAAACGGGAAAGTTGATGGCAACCAGAGAAAGTTAGCAAACAGAAAAATAAACTTAGATGAAACATAGAGGCAGACTTTGAACTCTTTGCATCTGCTCTGATCTGGTGGAATCAGGAAGAGCTTTGTATAAAAACTGTAGCTGGGCTTCCCTGGTGGCGCAGTGGTTGAGAGTCTGTCTGCCGATGCAGGGGACACAGGTTCGTGCCCCAGTCCGGGAAGATCCCACATGCCGCGGAGCGGCTGGGCCCGTGAGCCATGGCCGCTGAGCCTGCGCGTCCGGAGCCTGTGCTCCGCAACGGGAGAGGCCACAACAGTGAGAGGCCCGCGTACCGCAAAAAAACAAAAAACAAACAAACAAAAAACTGTAGTTGTGTCAATCCTGTTTACAGGTAAAGAAACTATGGCCTAAGGAGACAAAGTGACCAGGCTAAAGTTACATTCTTGGCAAGTGATTGATTTTCTGTCCCCTAAACTCAGAACCTGAGAGGTCAAAGACCAACGCTCATTAGCAGAATAGAAAAAGAAAAATAGGTGGAAATGTCAGATGGCACAGCTATGTAACTACTGAGTCAGAATTTCTTATCTATATGCAGGAATAGTAATCATATCTTAAGGAGTTATTGATAATTAAGTAAAAGGACTTGGGGCCTGGTTTACAGAAGTTGCTCGATGAATATTCCCTACTTTAATTACACAGGCAATTGGTGCTAGGGCTATAAATATAATGTCTAATTCATCCTGGCAAAAACAAGCTTTATCTAGATGGACTCAAGAAGGAATAATAATATCCTGATTTTTGCTCACTGAGCATCAAAACCTTCAAATAACAATCAGAAAAGATCTATTCAAATGTGGCATCCTTATAACCCTTCTGGGTTCTTTATCTCAGAATCTGATGAAAAGGAATAAATGATTTATGGAAACAAGTGAATTTACAATCCGGAATTTTTAAAAAAATCTGTTAACAGACCCAAACAAAAACAAGATATGCTGTTCTGAGCATTTTGGTGTTAACTTTAGCTGTTTTTCCCTAAGGAGCAGGTAATAGTTTTAGTCAATGTATTTCACTAATGCATTTTACAAATATTTATTGAAAACTGCTTTGTGCCAGATAGTGTTCAAAGCTCTTAGGACCCACCAGTAGATAAACAGGTAAGGATCTCTGCCCTTGTGGAGCTTGAGTACTCCACATTAGAGCAGTATATTAGAATATGGGAAGTGCTATGGGAAAAAGAAAATACAGAGCAAGGTAGGAGGATTGAGAGGGCCAGAAATGGGGTCCAGATTCCAACTGCCACTAGAATGGTCGTAAGGTGAGCGAAGGCTTGAAGGAGATGAAGGAGATAGCTTTGCAGATTAGCTGAGGAGCGTAAAAGCCCTAAAGTAGGAGCATGACTGTTATACATAAAACATACGACATACGTGGGCCAATGCGTAAAAAGAGAGAGAGAGAGAGCGACAGAGATAAGGGCAGAGGAGGAAAGTGATTCTAGAGCGTGAAGAGCCTTGTAGGCCAAAGAAGAACTTCAGCTTTTACCCATGAGTGAAATGGGCAGAGGAGTGACATGATTTGGGGTGTTTTGAGACTCACCCTGATTGCTGTGTTGAAAATAGGCTATGGAGGGTATGGGGCCAAATCCAGAAGCAGAAAAGCCAGTTCTTAGATCAGGGGAGTAGCAGTAAAAATAGTGAAAATTGGTTGAATTCTGGATATAATCTGAAGGAACCACCAAAAAAAATTGCACAGATTGAGTACGGAGTATGAAAGAAAGGGAGACATCAAGGAGGACCACAGTGCTGCCGGCCTGAGAAAGTAGAAAGATGAATTTGCCATCAGCTGGGATGAGGAAGGTTGAAAGTGGAGTGGGCTTGAAAGAAAGGTCAAAAACTGGGATTTGGATGTGTTGAGTTTTAGATGTTTATTTGAAATGTAAGTAGAGCTATTGAACAGACCATTGTGTATTAAAGTTGACTTGGTGGGAGATTGGGATTGACATATACACACTAATATGTATAAAATAGATAACTAATAAGAACCTGCTGTATAAAATAAATAAATAAATAAATAGAATTTTTTTTTAAAAGAAAGAAAAAGAAAGTTGATTTTGGAAATATGTCTGGGCTCAGGAGATACATTTTGAAGGTGGTGTGATTGAAGAGATATTTGGAAGCATAAGACTGAATTAAATAATAAATAGAATAAGTGTAGATTGAATGAAGAGAACCGTAGACAGAACTCTGAAACACTTCCACATAGTCAGGAAGAAAGGGAGGAACCAGTGAGATAGCAGGAAATGTAATGTCCTGTAAGCCTATAAAGAGAGCAAGCATTTGCCCCAGTTTGCCCAGAACACTGCTAGCTTGTGACTGTTGTCTCAGTCTAATTACTAATAGTGTCAACATATTATTCTCAAATGTATCTCAGTTTAGATGATAAATTACAGTATTCAGTTATGGCAAATGCTACTGATAGGTCAAATAACAAGAGCAATGAACACTGACAATTGGATTTAGAAACATGCAGGTTATTCTTGATAATGCTACTTTCAGTAGAGTATGAACCTATGATCTAAATGTTTGTGTTCCCCCAAAATTCATACATTGGAATCCTAATCCCCAAGGTGATAGTATTAGGAGATGTGCCTTTGGGTGGTGATTAGGTCACAACAGCAGAGCCTTCATGAATGGGATTAGTGACCTCATAAGAAAGAACTCCCTAACCTTCTACCAAGTGAGAACACAGCAAGAAGTCGGCAGTCTACAACCTGCAAGAGGGCCTTTGCCAGAACCTGACCATGCTGGCAACCTGATCTTGAACTTCAAGTTTCCAGAACTTTAAGAAATAAATATCTGCCACCCAGTCTGTTGATGTTATGTTATAGCAGCATGAACAGACAAGGACACATGGGGGCAAAAATCTAGAGTTTGTTTAAGAGAAATGAAGATTAGATCATTCATACCACTTCCCCCAAAGAGGAAAATTACAAAAGCAGGATAAAGAAAAACAAAATCTGTGTGAGAGCATAGGAGAATCAAACATGGTGATAAAGAATTATGGGCCAAGGTCTAGGACACTATGAAATGTGATCTGACATTTAATGTTATTTTTCCCCAAGAAGTGATTGCTGGTGGCAGAAGAGGAGGTTGAGTAGCTGAAAAGCTGAGCAGTGCTTATGACTACCTTATGTGTTAGAGAAACAAATATTGGAACCAAGACCCCACTAAGGGATCTCCATCTTTGAGTTAAAAACCAAAGGATTATCCCTTATGGGTAATAAGCTTTGATTTAACTCAGTACCTAAGATTGGCTTGAGATGTTTCCTGGGTGTTGGTGCTCACAACCATCTACCAGAGAAAAACAAATTCTCATTGAAGGAAGATAAAGTTATACTGGCTTAAATTATTTCTATAATTTTCCATATACAACATACAAAACTTATTTAAATATATAACCAGACTGACATATCAGCATGGAAAAAATGGAAGCCAGAATGTTAAAAGAAAGTAACCACCGGGACTTCCCTGGTGGTCCAGTGGTTAAGACTACGCGCTTCCAATGCAGGGGTTGCAGACTCGATCCCTGGTTGGGGAACTAAGATCCCACATGCCCTGTGGTCTGGCCAAAAAAAAAAAAGAAAGTAACCACCAACCTAGAATTGTGTAACCAAAGAAAGATCTTCAAGAAAAAAGGTAAAATAAAGATATTTTCAGGAAAACAAAAACTGGAAGAAGTGGTCATCAGCAGACTTACAGTAAGTGAAATATGAAAGAGTATTTTTCAGGTAAAAAGAAAATGATCCCAAATCTAGCTCTGGAGTTATAGGAAGAAATAAAGAGCAATGAAAAATGCTGAATATGTGGACAAGGCTAAATGGATATTGGGTGGGAGAAATAACATTAATAATGCTTATGTGGTTAAAAAAATACACAGGGAAAACAGAAAATGAGTCAGGAGGGTGATAAATCTTAAAGGGTTCTAGATCCTTGTATTTTCCATGAAGAAGGTAAAAATACTAAGTAATATTCAAGTTTGTAAGTCAAGGATTTGCACTTTAATCTCTGGAACCAGTAGTGAAAGTAAAGTTAAAGAATGTATACCTAACAAGGTAACAGGCAGCAAGGGAATACAGATAATAAATAATACAAATCAACTGAAAAGAAGCCAAAGAAGGGGGAAAATCCCTGGAAGCATTGAAGTAATCTATGACAAATCCTATATGGAATTAGTTTTGGGTAGAGCAGAACTAATGGTTCAGAGACATATAAGACCAAAAAGTCTCTGGTAGGGCATCAAAAGTATTTTGTACAAGGGTCTGATGTCTAAGTACAAATCAGCTCAATTCCTAATTAAACTGAAGTACCCTATCTCTACCTTAACTTTATCCAGAGGCAAAGATATGTCTTCACTTAAAGAAAAAAAAAACTTTATCCAGAACCTCATATTTCACTACCTTTATTTACACAAGAACAATATAAACATTTTTAAAAACAAAAAAGAAAGGAAAATTGGGGGAATGGCAATGACTTTTAAGATGAGACACCAAAGCCATGAACCATGAAATAAATAATTGATAAGCTGGGCTTCATTAAAATTAAAAATTTCTGCTCTGCAAAAGTCAATGCCAAGAGAATGAGAAAACAAGCCATAAAGTGGAGAAAATATTTGCAAAAGACGTATCTGATAAAGGACTATTATCCAAAATACACGAAGAACAGTTAAAACTCAATAATAAAACAAACAACCTGATTTAAAACGAGCCAAAGACCTTAAGAGACACCTCACCAAAGATGATAAACAGACAAAAAATAAGCATAAGATGCTCCATGTCATATATCATCAGGGAAATGCAAATTAAAATATAATGAGGTACAACACACCTATTAGGATGGCCAAAATCTAGAACACTGACAATGTCAAATGCTGGTGAGGATGTGGAGCAACAAGAACTCTCAAAAAACAAACAAAAAAAAAACAAACAAAAACTCCCTCTCAATCATTGGTGGTAGGAATGCAAAACAAGGTAGTCACTTCAGAAGACACTGTGGCAATTTCTTACAAAACATGCTCTTACCATATGATCCAGCAGTCATGCTCCTTGGTTGTGTTTGGGTTTCAAACTGAAAGGAGTTGAAAACTTACATTCACACAAAAATCTGTACTTAGATGTTTATAGCAGCTTTATTCACAATTGTCAAAATGTGGAAGCAACCAAGATGTCCTTCAGTGAGTGAATGGATAAATAAACTGTGGTACATCCAGATAATGGAATATTATTTAGTGCTAAAAAGAAATGAGCTATCAAGCCATGAAAAGACATGGTGAAAGATATATATATGAAATTATAGTTATGGAGAGAGAAAAGAAAGAGTGAAAAAGAGAAGGATTAAAACAATATTAGAAAAATAATGATGAGTAATTTAAATAATTTTCTCAAAATTAAGAAATTGTGCCACAGATTCAAGAAGCGTGGTAAACCCAAAAGGAAAATTGCACAAGGGAAGAGGAGGTGGAAGCAAACCGAGGCATCATCAGAGTAAAACTATTAAAGACCATAAACAAGGAGAGTATCTTGAAGTGTCCGGGGAGGATGGGGAAGATATATTACCTCCAGAGGAGACACAAAAAGTCTGACAGTTGATTTTTAATAAAAGCAAGGGGAAATAGAAGACTGGAACTAAATGCTCAAAGTGCTGAATGAACATGACTACTAACCTAGATTTCTATACCCAGAGATAATATTTTTATAAGTGAAAATGAAGTAAAAACATATTAAAAAACAAAAACTAGGTGAATGTTTTACCAACACAATTGCACTAACTGAAGAAAAAAGAATCTGATACATGAAAGGAAAATGCATTCAAAAGGAAGGACAGGGTACATAAAGGAATTAAGGGTAAAGGAGAGTGTAAAAATGTGAGCAAATCTGAAAGAATGGGACTTTATGAAGCAACAATAATAATAATGTCATATAAGGCTAAAATATATCAATATTTAGAAATTAAATATATGGCAATGATATTACAAAAAGTGGGAGAGGTTCCAAAGTCCTCCCATTGTTGGAAAAGGATAAAAAGTACTAATATATGTTAGACTTCGAATCAAGGAAGCATGTTATTAGGGGTGGCCAATAAACAAATAGTAAAATAATATGTAATCAAAAACTAATAGAGGAGAAAAGTAAAATAAAACAAAAAGTCTGAAAGAAAAAAAAGAGACAAATATATGAAACAATAGAAAACAAAATGGCAAATTTAGACCCAAATAAATTAGTAATTATTTTAAATCTACACATTCTAAATGTAAACAAACGAATCCGTAGAAGACTGTATTAGTCTGCTTGGGTGCTGTAGCAAAGTACCACAGACTGGATGGTTTAAACAACAGAAATTTATTCCTCACAGTTCTGGAGTCTAGGTGTCTAAGATCAAGGTGTTGGCAAGGTTGGTATCTTCTGAGATCTTTCTCCTTGGCTTGTAGATAGTCACCTCTTCCCTGTGTCTTCATATGGTCTTCTCTCTATACTTATCTTTGTCCAAATTTTCTCTTCTTACAAGGATACCAGACATATTGGATTAGGGCCCACCCCAATGACCTCATTTTAACTTAATTACCTCTTTTAAAGACTCTATCCCCAAATAGTCACATTCTGAGGTACTGGGGTAACATATAAATTTGAGGGTGAGGACGGGACGCAATTCAGCCCATAATGAAAGCAAAGATAAAACAATGACTAAATGCTCCTTTCAAGAGCAGCACCTTAAAATAAGGACATAGAAAGATCAAAAATGATATACCATGCAAATGCTAACCACAAAAGAAAAAGAAAAAATGATGTCTTAGCTATACTAACATCATACAAAGACTTCAAAGCAAGAAGCATTACTACAAACAAATTTAAATGTTTCATAATGATGAAGTCATCAGTCCACCAGAAAATTAAAACATAGTTCCAACTGTATTAAAATTTGAAAGCATTAACAGGAGAAATAGACAAAAAGGAAAATGAAAACACACTTGTCTCACTAAGAGAATAAGCAGACCAAAAAAGTCAGTAAGAATATAGATTTATACTGTAATCAAAATTTTGACCTAATTGACTATATTGAATCTTATGCCCAAAGACTACACACTACAAAATCTTAAAAATGGTACAGATGAACCGGTTTGCAAGGCAGAAATAGAGACACAGATGTAGAGAACAAACGTATGGACACCAAGGGAGGAAGCGGGTGGTGGGATGAATTGGGAGATTGGAACTGACACTAACACTAATACGTATAAAATAGATAACTAATGAGAACCTGCTGTATAGCACAGGGAACTCCACTTCACTATACAGTAGAAACTAACACAACACTGTAAAACAACTATATTCCAATAAAAATAAATAAATAAAAGAAACTATAGAAGAAAACTGACCACTTGCTAAGAAAAGAGCAAGTATCAATAAATTTCCAAGAATGAAATCAAATTTTCTGACCATGATGGAATTAAGCTCAAAACCAATACAACATATCTAGAAAGTAGCCAATAGTTTAGAATTTAAAATACACATCCAAATACCCACAAATGAAAAAATAAATCACAGATGGAAATACGGAAATTTTAAAGTTGAATCAAAAGAATTTTTTTTCTGTTCTGGTTTCTTTTCCTAGACTTGTCACATATCCACTGATTACTGTGTCCTCTTTGCCCGCATTAGGATCTTCATTTCTTTGATTGTATGTTCTTGTTACTGAGTTTCAGATTTTGCTTTCATAAATACAGCTACTTAATAAACATTTATTATGTAGATGTGTCAAGTGGTGTGCTAGAAGCTGGAGGAGCTATTGCAAATAAGACATAACCTATGCCTCAAGATGCTCCAATTCTAGTTGAAGTAAAAGCATATGAAAGATGGAGTAAAAGAATATGAAAGAAGAAAGAAAGGTTTATGTAATAAGCTGCTAGATGATATGGGAAATGAGCTCTAGGAAGACAGGGAAGGATTCAGGAGGTGATGCCTGACATGAGTCCTAAAGAACAAATTAGAACAGTAGAAGGATGGAGAACAGAACTTCTAGACAAATGAAATCATGTGTTTAAAGTCCAGGGGGTAAGGGCAGATCTAAGGTCTGGAGACGCATGTCTTATATGTAAAGTTTACTTTAAACATCTTACAAAAGCTTTCCTCCTCTCTTATATGCTTATTAAATGTTGAATTTTGATTTATTTTTGAGCTGTAGCTGGGAAGACCTCTGGTCCTTATAACTAGCTGGTTCGCTCCCTCAAGCCTGTGTTCTCTATGACATCTGTGTTTTTTGTGTGTGTGTGTGTGTGCATATGGTGAAGAAGGAAACAGATTTACATTTTCCTTTTATTGCAGAAAAAAGTCATTTTCCTTTTTGTGTCTAAACTGAAAATATTACATAATGGCATCTCCTATTTAAGTACAGTAAAAATACCCTTTCTTCATCCTCAATCCCCCCACTTTCAAGCTACTCAAGTTCAACTACTTAATGCTGAGTGTCACCTGAAGTGCACAAGAAGAATCCGGCTGTCTTATCTTCCTCTCTAGAGAAATGTCTTTATGAATTCACAGCTCTCTATATTCACTAATTCACTTTTACGTGGCAAACAGGAGACCACAAATATGAAGAAGACAGTCCTTTATATCCAAGAACTACATCCCTGAGCCTTGCAATCTTCACATTGTCTTCTTTACTTCCAGGAGTAAACTGTGTTTAGAAAGTGCCCAGGCAATTTAGCTAATGCACAGAATTAGTGGTATTAGCATATTTGCAAGGTCCAGAAAGACTGCCAAGTTTTATAAAAACTAATAAAGAAGCAAAACCCATCATTTCTTGATGACTTTTACTGCCTTTGTTAAAAAGTCTAGAGTCTGAAAATGGAATTCTGTCAATGCTCTTATTAGAATAAGAATGTCTCTACCCATGTTGACAAGTGGGCAAAACACATTTATGTTCCATTTGTTACAAGCCTTTCCTGTAATTTAATTGATCTTTCAAATTTTGCCACATTAGCCTTGGGCTGCTAGTCAGAAAAATTACCCTGAGATTTAACGTTGCCCTGCTAAACGTAAGACCTTCCAGGTGACCTAATGATATAATAGAGATTGACAGTACTCTGGCCCACATGTAAAATAGTATGAATGAAAGGAAAATCTGCCTGGTTTCCTCTTACCATGTCTTACTGAGAATCCAGGGTCAGCCAGACATTTCATTACAGGGAACTTATTTGTCATTGCTTGTCATCCTGTGATGGAGTAATTCAGTCTGTAATCAAATAAGCCTGGAAGTCATTTTTATTTATGTATAAAATGGTAAAATATGGCTGTCCTAGGGGATAGGAGAAAGAAAAATCACAAACTTTAGCTGGTGGTCTTTAAGAAATCTATTCTTGCGTGTACCCAATCTTTTATCTTCTTCTTATGTTTAGATAACTTTCAGTGTCTGGACTACCAGCAGATAATTCTTCTGCCTTCTTTCTAATCAACTGCCTCTCTCTTCAAATCAGCCCTGTTGGGTGAGTCTTTTTCTTTATTTCCCTCTTTAAGTGCCTCTAAGAAAATAAATGCAAAGCCAAAAATGAACACAACTTCTCAGAACTGTCCTTTGCTTTTTTAATCAGTTTTATCACTGAACTTTAGCTAAACTCTCAAAGAGAAATGAAATCTTCAACTTGATAGTTAAAAATGCCGACATTTTTATTATTAAACTTCCTTTTGGAGAGCACTAGTAGCCTAAGACTACTTGAAAGAGGAAAAAAAAAATGACGTTTTGGCCAAAGGTCATGCCATCAAAACAAACAAAGCAAGTCAAAAGTCAATAAAATGAGCCCAAGAACAATATTTCCTTGTCGAAAGAACAGTCTCTTCATTTCCTATAGTCTGTAAATGCAAAAAAGTAAACATTTAACAATATTTACCAAGAAACAAAATAGGAAAATATTCCAGAAAAGCCCCAAGGTTTTCCCATACGATAGTTTCTATAACATTTTCAAACACTGACTTTTTCCCCAACATAAGTAATATGCTTTTTTAAAAAAAAAAAAAAATCTATTTATTTGGCTGTGCTGGGTCTTAGTTGTGGCACGTGGGATCTTTAGTTGTGGCATGCGAACTCTTAGTTGTGGCATGTGGGATTTAGTTCCCTGACCAGGGATCGAACCCAGGCCCCCTGCCTTGGGAGCGTGGAGCCTTAGCCACTGGACCACCAGGGAAGTCCCAAGTAATATGCTTTTGAATGCTAATTCAATAAGATTTATTTTATTCTGTTACTAAGAATGCTTACGATCAGAAAATAGAATAATGCAGTGGTTCATCTGACTCTGCATAAACATTTACTTCTGTTCTTAGAAAAAAGAAATGCCTTTCCTTGGATTACAGGAATAAGTATGAAAGGAAATTAAAGAAAAGATCAGCAACAGGGTGCTGCATAGGCAACATGCTAGTAAATTCTGGCATCTTCTAGAATCCAATCACTTTCCTTTATACATAGCATATGTTCAAGTCAGACACCAGATAGAAACTTTGGAAGCTCAGAGATGTTTCCAAAAAAGAAATGATGCACAGAAAATCTGAGGTCTACAGCGGTGCAATCAGCCTGATTTCTGAAAGGTTGGCAAACTCTTCACAGGCTTCCTTTTATCATGGCTGCATGCTAAAAATGTGGACGATCGATACGCTAAATAGGAAAACCTGGTCTGTCCGTTGCCTGAGTTTGTCTGCCAGAACCTTGAAATTAGGTCATGGCCGCCAGGGAAAATTCCTTCTCCAATGGCAGGCTGTGTGAACGTGTTACCAGACTCAGACAAGAGAAAACACCTCCTGAAAATACTCTAAGTGGTGGGAATGACACACACTATTCAAATTACATCAGCTTGTGATTCCAAGATCTTTCAATATGGAACCAAGAAATGTAGCTCTGAACTTCACACCTCGCTTTCCATCCTGCCCTTGGAAGAAAGCAAAATGGAACATATCTCCTCAGTTTTTCCAGCTGTTTCATCAACCTACTACTTAAATATTCAACATTCCAAGTATAGGATTTCTTTTAATGAGTGCCATTCCTGATACTTTTAAAGTATATTAATTTTAGAATTCTATTTTTATGCAAGGATTACATTCCTGAAAGATAAACACATGCATACATACATATATATTTTTTTTAAGGAACTGCTGGTATAGCCACAAACATTTACAATGGCTGTATTTTACCATCTTCAAAATAATAGATTATATTTTTAGGTAGTAAAACTGAAATACTGTTAAAATGTTTTGCTAAAATTTCATAGACTTTAATGATTAAATTAAGCCTTTGTTCCTAAGTTAGTAATAATGGGAAACTTGAGGCTGATAAATATCTCCATTTTAAAAAAGGTAATCCATGTGTAGTAGTGGAAAGACCATCAGTAAAAAATTCAGGAATAAGAATTTAAGTTCTTTTATTATTAGTTTTTTAACTTTTACTTAAAAATAATAATTAATAATAATAATAGTAATAATAAAGTTACTTAATAACTTTTAAAATTTAGGTCTCAGTTTACTTATCTGTAAAATGATTAGTAATGTACAGATTAATAAGCCTACTTCTGTCTGTAAGACAGCATGATTATTTTATTTGAATTAAAACACCAATGGAAAAAAATCTGAAATACTCCTAATGTTTGGATGCACTATTAATTTTTTAACAGTTAAATAATAATCATTTATATTATGTACAAGAAGGTGTAACAACAACAGCAATGACAGTTAAATATGGTCTTGCAAAATATGGAAAGTGGTCAGATCACGTTGGAATTAAGATTTCAATACCTTTTCTTTGGCCACGATAATTTATTGCACCTGTTTTCCTATGCACAGCAGTGGAGCCATATATGGGGGGAGAAAGGTCCCTTTGGTTCAGTTAAGGGTCTTTGCAGCCATCAAAGATGAGAAACTATGTCGGTATTTACAGTAATTAAGACGTCAAATTGTAAATCTAAACATCATAATGAATATGTCACAGCATAAAATTCTGATTGAGGCTCTTGGGTGACCATAGTTTCATAATTTGACATATTTTAGTTTGAGAAGCCCAAGATTTGCAGGACTACAAGGACAACCTAAACCTAATTATTCCAAATGCCAACCTACTGTGCAATTTTGTTGGAGTAACAACGCAGCAGCTCTCAATACTCCAAAGAATCCATACATAGTCTGAAAAAGAACACTTTATAGTTTTTACTTATTGAACACCAGTGACTCAGAGAAGAGCGAGTGACCTGATCACATAGGAAATGACTGATCTACAGATTGAGGTCTGAAATCTGGGACCATCTTTCAGCCTGGAGAGAATTCCCAAACTTCCCTAAATGGATTTTTCATTTTATTATTCTTTGGATTTTTCCTCCAAGGAAATTGCTAAATGTCAACCATGATTGACATGGTTCTTTGATATTCTTCCAAACCCTCTTCATAAAATTAGAAGACAAAGAGTGGAAGCCTCTCATATTTCCACTGGGAGGTCTAAAGTTAGAGCTGTTATCTAGATTTCTAATATTTCCATATTATGTTCATTAGAAAACAACTACCATGACTCTCTCAGCCTCCTCTACTGTATGCAGTTTCTAATGAGGCCGTTTCCAAACTTCTCTTCATCCTGTTTTTCTTCCCTAAGCACACTTGCCCAAACTCTCATTCTAGATAAGCAGTTTCATATTGTTATGATTACAAAGGTTTAAAATACTTTGATGTACATTATCCCATTCCATTCTATTTCCTTCAAGATTCCTAATTTTTAAATTGTAACAGAAAAAGTTGTTGTATCTTTCACTCTAAAAATTCAAAAGCATTTTGCCATAAATTACCTTCTACCCACTACACAGGCAGATTGCTATGACCTCTCTCTACACTGTTCCACCAAAATTCTTGAAAGAACAAGGTATATGCACCATAGACTCACGCACACTTTCCTTACGATCATTGGTTCCTTACCCCTCTTTTGGTTCTCTTCAAACTCCACACCATTCTGTTGAATACTGTTCACTCCAGCCAAAAATAACCTCTTTAGAACCACATCCAAAAATATTTTTAGCAGTGCTCATTCTGCACCACTTCTCAGGAGCAATGAATAGTGTTGATTACTCTTACCCACCTCTTACCCTTAGCTTTTCAAACTATTCCCTTAACTGCCATATAACTATGCTTTCATTGTTTTGCATTTATGGTTTAGATCATTCATTCATTTTTACATTCAAGTTATGCCAGAAATTGTGTAAGCCCCTGCCCAAAAGGAATTCACAATCATGTGGTAAAAATACAATTCTCCCTCCATTTGCGACTCCTTAAAGTGTTGTGTGAAGTCTTCTTGATCTCCTTTTTATTTTTAATTGCAATATTTGCTTTTTTTAAAACATCTTTATTGGAGTATAATTGCTGTACAATGGTGTGTTAGTTTCTGCTTTATAACAAATCAGCTATACATATACATATACCCCCATATCTCCTCTCTCTTGCGTCTCCCTCCCACCCTCCCTACCCCATCCCTCTAAGTGGTTGGTCACAAAGCACCCAGCTGATCTCCCTGTGCTATGCGGCTGCTTCCCACTAGCTATCTGTTTTCCATTTGGTAGTGTATATATGTCCATGCCACTCTCTCACTTCGTCCCAGCTTACCCTTCCCCCTCCCCGTGTCCTCAAGTCCATTCTCTACATCTGCACCTTTATTCCTGTCCTGCCCCTACGTTCTTCAGAACCATTTTTTTTCCGATTCCATACATATGTGTTAGCATATGGTATTTGTTTTTCTCTTTCTGACTTACTTCACTCTGTATAACAGACTCTAGGTCCATCCCCCTCACTACAAATAACTCCAATTTCATTTCTTTTTATGGCTGAGTAATATTCCATTGTATATATGTGCCACAACTTCTTTATCCATTCATCTGTCGATGGACACTTAGGTTGTTTCCATGTCCTGGCTATTGTAAATAGAGCTGCAATGAACATTGTGGTACATGACTCCTTTTGAATTATGGTTTTCTCAGGGTATATGCCCAGTAGTGGGATTGCTGGGTCATATGGTAGTTCTATTTTTAGTTTTTTAAGGACCCTCCATACCATTCTTCATAGTGGCTGTATCAATTTACATTCCCACCAACAGTGCAAGAGGGTTCTCTTTTCTCCACACCCTCTCCAACATTTATTGTTTGTAGATTTTTTTTTAAATAAATTTATTATTTATTTATTTATGGTTGCACTGGGTCTCCATTGCTGCACACAGGCTTTCTCTAGTTGCGGCCAGCGGGGGCTACTCTTCGTTGTGGAGCGCCGGCTTCTCACTGAGGTGTCTTCTCTTGTTCTGGAGCACGGGCTCTAGGCACGGGCTTCAGTAGTTGTGGCTCACAGGCTCTAGAGCACGGGCTCAGTAGTTGTGGCACCCGGGCGTAGTTGCTCCACGGCATGTGGGATCTTCCCAGACCAGGGCTCGAACCCGTGTCCCCTGCATTGGCAGGTGGATTCTTAACCACTGTACCACCAGGGAAGCCCTGTAGATTTTTTGATGATGGCCATTCTGACTGGTGTGAGGTGATACCTAATTGCGGTTTTGATTTGCATTTCTCTAATGATTAGTGATGTTGAGCATCCTTTCATGTGTTTGTTGGCAATCTGTATATCTTCTTTGGAGAAATGTCTATTTAGGTCTTCTGCCCATTTTTGGATTGGGTTGTTTGTTTTTCTGATATTGAGCTGCATGAGCTGTTTGTAAATTTTGGAGATTAATCCTTTGTCAGTTGCTTCGTTTGCAAATATCTTCTCCCATTCTGAGGGTTGTCTTTTCATCTTGTTTATGGTTTCCTTTGCTGTGCAAAAGCTTTTAAGTTCCATTAGGTCCCATTTGTTTATTTTTGTTTTTATTTCCATTTCTCCAGGAGGTGGGTCAAAAAGGATCTTGCTGTGATTTACGATTGACCTCCTTTGATTCTCTGCAGTGTCTCTATTAGTAAGCTGAGTTACTATAATGGCTTTAACATGCTTTTTAACAGAGCTCTTTTCCCACAGGAATAATTACCACCTGGGTATCTTCACCAGCTTTCTTACTTGGACCTAAAATGTATCAGATCTGCACATCTTCTTCAGTTTCCTATTCACGCCCTGGAGTGAGTGGCACTAAGATGTAACACAAGGAGAAAGGGACTATTAAGCAAAGATGCATCATTTCTTTGCTCAGCAGACCAACAACAGAGACATTCCTAAAACGTGGAACTCGTTTCCCTTGCATCTTCCTGGGAAGCAGCATGTTTATTCTCCTGCTCAAAGTAACAGTCATTTTGAATATTGAGCATCATTTCACACGTACTAATGGCAAACCTAACCCATTTGATCCAGTCTATTCTTAGCCATTAGGTTGAACTGGAGTCATATGTGACATCAATAAACATCAGAGTAAATGGAAATTGATGTCAAAAGGACATCTAATCAGTAATAAGTCGTATGACCATGAAATTTAGTACTAAGCTATTATTAGCCAGTTAGCTATGTTCAAGTCTATAAAATCGGGATGAAGGAAATCACTAGCTATATAATACTCCCTTCTTATAGACAAGTGTCTTTGGTGGAACAAAAGGAACGTTGAATTGTTAGCAAAGAATCCAATTTTGATTGCTTACTGAGTTACTTTGGAAATAAAAAGGAGAACACAGCTTATTAAGCTTCTACTTTCTCATGTTACCAAATAATTTTTTTTTTTTTTGCTGTACGCGGGCCTCTCACTGTTGTGGCCTCTCCCGTTGCGGAGCAAAGGCTCCGGATGCGCAGGCTCAGCGGCCATGGCTCACGGGCCCAGCCGCTCCGCGGCATGTGGGATCTTCCCAGACCGGGGCACGAACCCGTGTCCCCTGCATCGGCAGGCGGACTCTCAACCACTGCGCCACCAGGGAAGCCCAAGAAGTATATTATTAAGTGAAAAGATTACAAAGCAGTTTTAGAAAATTACACCATTTTTGTTAATAAAAGAAGAATTAAATGTCAAAATATCTACAAAATGTTAAAAATTATTATTTTCAAGGGATAAAATTAAGGCGAATTTTATATTCTTTTTAAATCTTAATTGTATACATTTTCTATAATTAACATTTATTATTTCAGAACTAGAATAAAGTGCTTCAGCTTGGTTCATTTATTTTTTTTTAGGATCTATCTATTACTTATTTGAATATGTGACATATCCTCTCCCCAAACTGGCACACGACTACTACTAGCTTGTAGTTGTATAAGGCTTTACAATTTCCCAAGATTTCTGATATATCTTTAGCTTACTTGCCCTTCAACAAAACTCCAGAACATAAGCAGGACAGGTCTTGTTCCCATTCTGCAAAGGAGTCTGTGATCACACTTTCATACCAATGTTTGATAATCTCTTCTTTTTCTACTACTATATTCTCCAAGGTCCTTATCACTAAAAAGTCATTACTCATCACACCTAAATTAAGGAAGGCAGATATCTACGTTGTTTCATCTACTCCTTGAGGAGTAGATGAAGGTGTCAGGAATATGAGTCCAGATTTTATCCTATGATCCACCTTAACCACTTAACAAGAACTAGAGAGTTGAAATTTCCATGATAATTAACTTTTTCACTTATTCAATAAATACTTACTGAGCAATTATAGTGTATTAGGCACTACAGTTATAAGGGTGAGACATTTTCCCTGGCTTCATGGAATCTGCAGTTTAGAGGAAGATAAACAAACGAGGAAATATATGATAAACTTTTTTAAAAGTTAAAGTGGAAAAGAAAACATGCAATGAAAGAGAATAATAAGAAGGACTTCACTTAGATTGGAATGGTGAGTAAAGGACTTTCTGAAGCGTGAGTAAGACTTATCCAGGCAAAGAGTGGGAGGAAGGGTGTTTCAGTCAGAGGGAATAGAATGTGCAAATACCCTGAGACAAGAAAGAGCTTGGACCATCTGAGGAACTGTGAGAAGGGGCTGCTGGGGCAGAGGTAATAAGAGCAAGAGTGGCACAAGATGAAGTAGGGGAGACAAAATACTGCTCTTCCCTTTCCATTAAATGATCTTTTATTACATTCACAGGAATCAGCCCATGATTTCTCAGCCTTCACTATGATGAATCAGTCTTTATCATAAGCCCTTTCTATCAATTCCCTATACGAACTGTAAGACATGAGTTACCTTCTTACATAAAAAAAGCCATCTTCACCTTGTTTATTATCCTCATTTTGTGCATTGCACAGAGAAAATTGAGTGTTATTGTGTGATGGAGGAGAGTACTTCTTAATTAGCAAATTATTGAATTATTATTACTTATCTTTAATTTTTACAAGTTCCTAGAACCTTATATCTATGATTCTATATATATATATATATATATAATTTAAAAAATTTGAACAGGAATGAGTACATTTCAAAGACCACAGTTACGCTGTGAAGATTTATTCCCTAAGGGCAGAAAGTACATGTAGTGTTAACACATCCATTTATTCTTTAGGAATCAATTTTAGTTAAGCCTCCTGAGGCTTGATAAGCCCATTTTAGGTACACTTTTGGAATGTTCTAATGCACTGTGTTAAATGGCCTCAACATACGAAAGACTCTCCACAATCTTTCAAAAATATCATTTTGACCACTTGGTTAAAGTTAGTTAAATTAATTCTAAAATTACTGAAACCTAGATTTCCTTATTGATGAAATTAACACATATCTATTTAAAGTTTTTTTTCTATTGGACACTGCCCATATCACATAAATGTTTTTAAGGGAATATTGTGGGTGTGGCCACATCAGTCTTCTCTATAATATCTCATTTAGCGGCCTCTCTTGATGATCTGTTTTTAGAAATGATCTCATTCCAGTTACTTTATATACACCTTGTCTGGGGCAATTAAGCTATTTTTGAAGTCAGTCCAAGGATGTTCACACAGGGCTGAGTCTTAGGGAAATCTCCAGGGCCAAGAGCTTGTGCAGAACTGGCTAAGCCTTCTGGAAGGCCATTGCACTCTGGGAAGAAGGTTTCATACTATTTCTTAAAATTCTGATTAGGACCATTTCTGTGACTGTGCAAACTTACTTGTACACATTAGAAAGGTAGAACTATGTATCATAAAGGTGAACTTTTAATAAGCCTATACTTCTTAACACCCTACTTTTCCAATCTTAATTTAGGGAAGCCAAGCACTTCCAGAGACTTTGCTCATAGTAATCATGCCTTAAATTAGAACTCTCGATACAGTTTGTTTAACATCACTTTGCTATGTGAGTTTGGTATTTTAACTAACAAGACATTTTCTCATGAATCCTAGTGTGTTAGCTATGTACACAAAACCCTCAGATCATTAGCCTAGTTGGTTCAGTTAATTAGAGAACACATTTCTAATGCAAATAAGGTCATTAAATCCCCCAGAAGCCAGTTACCTTTGTCCTAAAGGCACAGTCTATACTGAAATAATAGTGAGTTTTCTTACCATGTGTACCTTTAGCCTCAAGGTAAACCAGATGAGAAAATGAAGATGACAGAGCTCAAACCTATATGCACTAGAGTAAAAAAGCAATTCAGTCCTTTCTTCTAATAATGTATGGGAATACTATATTCATGTAGGAAAAAAAATAGGCAATTTTTGGTGTCACAGCCTCTTATAATTGGATAAATTAATCATCAATTGCTTCTGCTCCTATACATCTATAAAAGCATATCTGTGGGGAAGGACACTACATTAGGGAAATGAGAAAGACACTACATTAGGGAAAGGGATATTCTGAGGTTGGAATAGAGGGAATTTAGAAATCATCTCTCCTCATTTTACAAAAGAAGACTGAGGGCTGGAAAGAAGGAGTGAGTGACTTATTTACTGTCACTAGGACTGCAAGGAAAAAACCCTGAGTATCAGAGATTAATTTTATATGTCAACTTGGTTGAGCCACCTTACCCGGATATGTGGTCAAACATTCTTTTGAATGTTCCTGTAAGGGTGTATTTAGATGAGATCAGCATTTAAACTAGTGAACCTTGAGTAAAACATAAAATAGATTGCCCTCCATAGTGTGAATGGACCTCATCCAGTCAGTTGAAGGCTTGAGTAGAACAAAATAACTGAACTCCCCAAGGAAGAGCGAATGCTGCAAGAGTTGTGCCTTTGGACTTGAACTGCAACATCAGCCCGTCCCTGGGTCTACAGCCTGCTGGTGCATCTTGCAGATTTTCGACTTGTCATTCTCTATAATCATGAGCTAATTCCTTAAAATGAATCAATCTTTCTCTCTCTCTCTCTTTCCCTCTCTCTTAGATATACCTATATCTGTATATCGATATCTATAGATAGATATCTTCTATTGGTTCTGCTTTTCTGGAGAACCCTGAGTAATAGGATGTCATAAATTACTTGTACCTACAAGTGAAAACATCAAGTGTTTTCCTTTCTAAACATTTTTTTCCTTTTTAATTCTTTGGGTGGGATTTTCAAAAGCCACAAGAATAAGCCCTATACAAAGAGATGGAATTCCCCTTTAAATTAGTATATTAACTCGTGAATTAACTCGTTCATCTTCTCTTACTATGAAGTGTTCAACTCGGTCTAAACAAACTGAATAATTGTAGAGCTGTTAATTTTCTAAGAACAGTAACAACGCCAAATTACCTTTTTATTACAAAGAGGATCAGTATTTTTAGCTACTATTGGTACCCAAATCACCTATATCTATATGGCTATTCATCCCTCCTGCCTGTTCTTATGCTATTTTCATTCAACTTCTCTTACTTTGAAGCACATCTCAAGCCTCACCTTAACCATGACATTTTCCTATTAGCTACAGCTGAACTCTCCCTTCTTACACTTCTTTTCCACATTAGCACTTTATCCCCCCCATTGTTTTCCATCTGAACCACTCAATATAGTGTTTAACCTTATAGGTTTATTCTTTAAGATGAAAGAGAGGCATTAAGGCTTAGAGAGTATGCCTGAATGACTTAATCCTCTAGGAATTAATCATACAAGTGGTGTCACTGTTGGACTATGAGAACAGTAGGAAGCATGATTATAGAAACTCAAACCTAGATTTCTCTCCTAGCAAACTCAGATAATTATAGTGTAAGGTATGAGGAATCCCGAGATTGATGGGGGTACTGGTATGTCCCCTATCCCAACAACTGGAGCATAGTACCTTAGCATGTGAGGGCACACAAAGTTAAAATCATTTCCCAGGCCCACCCTTAAACAGGGTCTTAAATCTTGTACAAAGAGGGAAGGACAAAAAAGCTGAAACATTAAAAGGCCTTGCCTTCTGAAGTAGTAGGGTGAGTATGACAGTTTGGTGTCAGTTGCCCAAAGGTGGGTAAAAGTGGAGAAGAGTTTTTAAGGGACTTCATTAAGTCCTTGCCATGGCAGGCTGACGGGGCAATTCTTCTTACTGCTGGGCAAACAATTTGCATCATGGAATAGATATGAGGCGAGGCAACGGTCTCTTGAGGATTCAGCAGAAAACCAATGAGAGCCTTTGACAAGATGTGGGTGGTAGGAGGCCACTGGGTGAGGTGTAAGAAAGGAGAAGCAATAACGTGGTCTCCAGCTAGAGGGAGCATGGAGCTTCATCTATTAAGGTAGCAGCAGCATTACTGCAGAATCAGTAGCAGCCAGTAGGGATCTGGGGTGATTGACGGAATTTTAAGAACCCAAATTGAGGAAAACATGCTGTGAACTCAGACAAAAGTAGGAGTGGGAGAGTGTCGGTAAATGTTAAGGACTGGTCCCATACAACATGCAAAGAGCCCCTGGGGAGGTGAGGCAGTCCAAGGAGTCCAGGGCTATGGATTTTCCTCATCTCTAGCCGTTTTGTTCTTGAAAAGAGTCTTTCTTTGAGAGACAGAACTCTTTTAAAGCCTAGCACTACTTTCCAGCTTTGCGATTCCAGATGTTTCTAGGGCAGTATTAGATAAGCAGCAAAACCTTCATTTACCCACGGCTTTCTTTTCTTAATTTTAGGAAAAAACAGCTTTCTGTCTTTGCTGCTCTCTGTCTCTCCTTGAGAAAATGAGGCACGATTACTGAAGTGCTTCTGAAAGAACTTGATTGTCTTGCATTTGGAAATCCTTTGGGTGGAATTCAGTAAGAGGTATGCAGGAGAAAGCTCACTTCAAAATGTGGCTTGTTTGTATTGATTCTCACTTGGTATGAGTTATGCTATTACCCACAGCTGTTCGTTCCACATTATCTAAATGCCACATCAACATGGAATGCATAGCAACTTGTGTAGCAACTTGCTTTCTGGTTTTGCTCTTTAAGGATAATTTGTTCTGAAGTGACAAGTACCTGTGACAGAAGTTCTGGCTCTTCATCAGCCTGTGATCGTGGGTCTCAATATTGTGGCAGGAGTAAAGGCATCATGCAGCTCCACCTCAAACAGAGAAACGTGATTCTTCTGCAACACACCAAGATGTTAAGTTTTGTCTGGAGACATCTCAAATCTCCAATTAACTCCCTGTTTCTCCTCCCCAAAACACACACTTGAGGTTATGAAATATTCCATAAAACTTAGATATAGAGAATGCAACACTTGAAAAATAAATGCTAAGGCTCATTAAGTTTCTGGAGGAAAAGTAAGATTAAGAAAAGTTCCCAAAAAATTGTACAGAGCATAAAACACTTGATTTAGTATAACTAGCAAAATATTTCTCAAGTTTAAGACCTTAAATTATATTGAGTATAAATGTATAGATCTTTTTATACTCATTGAGACTGTGTCCTCCAGCCCACAGCCAGGGAAGAAGTAAACTTCTCAGTCAAAGAGCCTGCAGTGAACTGAATTCTGTCAAAAACCACTGGGAGAATTTGTAAGCAGATCCTGCACCAGCAGAACCTTGAGATGACTGTGGTCCTAGCCTATACCTTGGAGCTTTGTAAGAGACCTTGACCTTGAGCTGAAGGACCCAACTAAATTATGCTTAGATTCCTGACCCACAGAAACTGTAAGATAATAAGTGTTGTTTTAAGCCTCTAAGTCTTGGGGTAACTTGTTACACAGCAACAGGTAATTTATACACACTCCATAAAATGTTCCTAGTGGATATTAATCTCCTTCATTGCTGAATGATGCCATCATTTTGGAACTTCATCACAAATTATTTTGCATTGTATACTTAGTGTTAATTGGCCACTTTCAAATGGTGTTCTGCAGAGCCCTAAAGGGTGTTTGTATATAAGGGTGTGTAAAAAAAATATCTATCTATCTATATCTATCTATCTATCTATATACTCAATCAGGTAAAATAAAACTAGATAGTCTATAAATCAGGCAACAATATTACCACTTTACAGCTTGGGAATGTGATTAGCATGACAATAAATTTAGGGAACAAAATTGATTCTATGCCTGAATGACTGTTTAAGCCATAAAATAATAGAATCTCAGAATTGGAAAAGATCATAAAGGTTATCATTACTTAAAATACACACCTGATGCCTTAACCTCCCTATAAGCTCTTTATCACATTGCTAGTCTGTTCTTTTTTTTTTTTTTTTTTTTTGCGGTACGCGGGCCTCTCACTGTTGTGGCCTCTCCCGTTACGGAGCACAGGCTCCAGACGCGCAGGCCCAGCGGCCATGGCTTACGGGCCAGTCGATCCGCGGCATGTGGGATCTTCCCGGACCAGGGCACGAACCCGCGTCCCCTGCATCGGCAGGCGGACTCTCAACCCCCGCGCCACCAGGGAAGCCCCTGCTAGTCTGTTCTTGAAAAAGTGTGATACCAAACTGGAGGCTTAAAAAATAAGTGCACAACTTGGACTGAGGATATCATCCCTGGAAATCCACAATTTTAGTACATACATCCTCAATAAGAATTAGATAAGCTTAATGTAATTGGTAAAACCACTGCCTTTGGAAGTAAAACATTCTATAACTTTAAGAAGGTGCACCACATTTAGTACATTCATTCATTCATTTATACTTTCATTAGTTCTTCTCCACTGCTTACACAGCTTTTCAAAAATGTTGTCTACATTCACCTACTCTTCTTCACTTTCTCACCCTTCCATACACTACTCAATACTCTGCACTCTGTCTGCCAGTTATACCACTCCACTGAAATTGCTCTTGCTAAGGTTAACTATGTTTTATATGACAGTATTTCTTCCTGAGACTCTCTAATGTATGTTCAACAGTCAGAATGCCAAATCATCAAGATGCTGTACTTCATTGGATATTGAAGGAAAGAGGAAATGAAGGCCAAAGATGATTCCCAAATCAGTTTTAATAACCAGGTTACTGCATCTTCAACCTGCATCCCAAGGAAATTTCTAGAATGCTTACTCAGATTTTTCCCTCTCCTTCGTATCTCTTAGATCTTGTTGTGATCATTTCAGTACTCTTTAGAAAGAGAACCAAAAAAGGGAGAATGTCACTGAGGAGAGAGGAAAACAGAAGCATGAGGAAAGAGTGAGAGTGGAAATAAAAGAAGGAGTTTTTGATTGGGAGTTGAAAGTGAGGAATGACAAGAGAAAGGTCTGCGCACAGCTGCGGTATTTAAGAGACCATATTTAGCAGTTGGAACAATGAAAGGGATGTTAAGAGATGTGTGTTATCAATTGGACCTTCTATAATGTTCTGAAAGAAGCACCAAAGAAGATCAAAAGATAAGAATTATAAATTTCTTTCATCAGGTACACTATATATTCTTTCATATCACCTAAGCTGAAACTTGTAGGATCCCAAGACTGATTCAAGTAACATATTATCAGTATCCTTACAACAGAGTAAGTGTTACTCTTTCCTTAGTCCTGTGCTTTGAGATGTCCCTACTCTTGCTTCTTCTGGCCACATCCAACCTCATAGGGCAAGAAGGCTGTAGGGCTAAGATAATGGGCCACACAAAGCCACAGTTCCCAAGCTCCAAGTACACTGAACCCTGTAACACCTGTCCACAAATATCTTTACTACATTATATATGAATGCTGTTACTGGAACATTACACACTTTGTGAAGGATGGAATATAAATGATAAAAAACAAAAACGAAGGAGAGAATCTAGATAGCTAGCCCAATCTAGGAAATGCTATGCATTACATTAGTCTTGGATAGTCACAGCGCACATTAGCATATAAAAGACTCTCAGAAGTACTGAAACAAAGAAATGTGTTTAACTTTGTTTATCCATAGTTCTCAAAGTTATTTACCATTAGGGCCCTTTTTCATGTACCAGCCAAAGTACAGTTCTGAAAAACTGAGACTATTAAAAGATTTTTAAAGGTGAGTGACAACTCTCTAATTCATAAAATATTCATAAAGTGGAATAGCTCATAAAAATGGAATGGATAATTATGCCTAATGTTAATTCTGTGGGAAACAGCTGTACCCTTTGGGACAATTAAAAAATATATAACTTTAGATCTGTGTATGAGAAAAGCAAAGAATGAATCTACTTGGGACATTTATTTGGAAATCTTTAATAGTGTTAAGATTTCAGTGTTTGGTGATTAATTTAATTTTCATATATGATCCAGAATTATTCAGTGACTGAAGAGTGAGGTGGGTATTTAAATAGGATCATTTTACATTTAAAAATGCAATGTGACTTAGGAAGTAATTAGGTGAATTTTATACATCACAAATTTAATCTTGAACTTGCTTCCAAGGCGAGATTTTTTCTAAAAGCCTTTGCAAAATATCAGCGTCATTAGTATTAGCATATTTTCTCAAAGTATCAATTTTTAAAAGCAATATGTACCTTGCTCATTTGAAAATCAACCCAAGAGACTTCCCTGGTGGTGCAGTGGTTAAGACTCTGTGCTCCTAATGCATGGGGCCCGGGTTCAATCCTTGGTCAGGGAACTAGATCCCACATGCATGCCACAACTAAGGAGCCCACATGCTGCAACTAAGGAGACAGCGAGCTGCAACAAAGGAGCATGCCTGCCACAACTAAGACCCAGTGCAACCTAAATAAATAAATATTAAAAAGAAAGAAAGAAAATTAACCCAGGAGATTTCTAAATCAAAAGAAGAGAATAAAAAAAAAAGAAGAAGAGAATAAACGTAGACTAACCTATTCTTCTCAACCTATACCCAGGGAAAACTCACAGAATATAAGAAAATGAAGAAAAAATACTACAGATAAGCTTCACATGTCATTTGCTACTACCCCCAAAACTCATGCAAAAAAGCATATCTAGCTAAGAAGGTAAACCCAAAATCTGAAAACCAACATGTGCAACTTAGACTTTAAGAAAGTTCAAAATATGAACCCCTAGCTATCCATTACGTACAATGCTGGGATGGAGAGCCATGAACCAGCATAAGTGTAGCAAGAAATGTCACTGAAGAGTCCAGTGTGATAGCACAGAACATCATGGAAGGTGAGACTGAAGCAAAACTCATGTCCACATGTTATTCCTATTTTCTATAACCCAGTCCCCAGATGAAGGGCCTGCTGAGTAAGAAGCACAGTGAAGAAGTGACAGGAGATATGGTGACTATAAAGAGGTTTGGTGTAAGCTACAACTCTTGAATGCCAAAAACTGCAGAAAAATTATCTACCCCACAAAAGGAATAACTGTTCTCATGTGTGTGTTCTGAGAAGAAGCTATGCAAGGTCCCAGATGACTCTTCTCTTTCCCACCCACAAACCACGCACTTTAGCAGCCAGCAGGCACTAGAAATGAGAAATATTTTTATTATAATAAAAATAAGTCTAACTCTACTTCAAAGCTGGTATCATGCTTAATGGTCAAACACTTGAAACAAACCTACTAAAAAACAGAAAACTGAAACCATGACCATTATCTCCACTGTTATTTAGTGTTTTCTTGGAAGTAATAGCACAATTAGATAAGATAAAGGATTTAGAGATATAGAAATTGAAAAGAAGAAAGTAAAATTGTCCTCCTGGAAAACTCAAAGGAGTCAACTGAAAAGCTATTAGGAATGAGAGAATTCAGTGGGGTGGCTAGGTTAAAAATTAATATGCAAAAATCAATACCTTTCATATGTGGAAACAACAAAAAATTAGAAATATATTAGAAGAAAAGATGCCATTACAATAGCATCAAAAAAGATGAATTACCTAGGACTAAACATAATAAAAATGTATAAGACCAATATGAATAAAACTTTAAAATGCTACAGAAGAACACAAAAAGAAGATCTGAACAAATGGAAAGACACATCATGTTATTGGAAAACACTCAAGATCACAAAGATGCCAGTTTCTCTAAAGTAAACCAAAAGTGTAGTATAATCCCACTAATAATATGAATAAGATTTTTAAACTGTGTATAAGTTAATCCTAATGTTAATGTGAGCAATAAAACTAGAAAGAGGATCCAAGAAAACTCTGAGACTACAGAATGCTGTGGGGGACTAGTCTCATCAGAAATCAAAGCATGGGGCTTCCCTCGAGGCGCAGTGGTTGAGAGTCTGCCTGCCGATGCAGGGAACACGGGTTCGTGCCCCGGTCCGGGAAGATCCCACATGCCGTGGAGCAGCTGGGCCCGTGAGCCATGGCCGCTGAGCCTGCGCGTCCGGAGCCTGTGCTCCGCAACAGGAGAGGCCACGACAGTGAGAGACCCGCATACCACAAAAAAAAAAAATAAAAGAAATCAAAGCATGATAAATTTACCCAAAACAATGTGATACTGACACACAAATATACAGAGAGAAATGAAGTTGAAAAAATAGCTATGAGAATGAAAAGACAAAACACAGACTGGGAGAAAATATTTGCAAAGCATATATCTGATAAAGGACTAGTATACAGAACATATAAAGCAGGACTCAGAAACAACCAACCCAACAACAACAAAAAAAAGAGTTGGGCGATTTGAATAGACATTTCATCAAATAAGATAGATAGATGGCAAATAAGTACATAAAAAGATGCACAACATTATTAGTCATTAGGAAAATGCAAATAAAACCACAATGAGATAGTGCTACACCTCTACAAGCATGGCTAAAATTAAAGTCTGACCATTTCAAGTTGTAACAAGGATGTGAAGAAACTAGAGGTTCATACACTGCTGGTAGAAACGTTAACTAGTATAACCACTTTAGAAAACAGTTTGGCAAATTTTTTAAAATTTAAAGCTACACCTCCCATATGATTTGTCCATTCAACTCCTAGATATTTAACCAAGAGAAAGGAAAGCGTATGTCCATACAAGCACATGCATATAAATGTTCATGACAACTTTATTGGAGACAGCACAAAATTCCACCAACAGGTGAATGAATAAACAAAGTGTGATGTGGCCTAACAATGGAACACAACTCAGAAATAAAAAGAAATGAACTTTCAACAAAATACCTGACCAGTATTCTTACACACTATAAAGGTCATAATTTTTTTATAGCTAAGAATTGTAAGGTTATCAGAGGATACTAAGGAGACATTAAGACTAAATGCAATGTGGTTATCTGATGGATTCTGGCACACACACAAAAATGGTCAATTCCAAATTAAGTTCATAGTTTAGTCATTAGTGGTATAAGAATGTTAATGTCTTAGTTTTGACTAACGTACCACAGTTATATAAGATGTTAACATCCAGGGAAACTTTTTGAATAAAGGGTGTACAGGGGCTGTGCTTTCTTTGCAACTTCTCTATGAATCTAAAATTATTACAAAATATTGTAAAAATGTTTTGTTAAAGGAATGAACTATAGACACACATTACATCGTGGATAAATATCAAAATTATTATGCAGAGTAAAAGTATTGTATAACTGCACTTATATAATATTCAAGGAGTTGCAAATTACTGTACAGTGACAAAAAGGAGATCAATGGCTGCCTGGGGGTGGGGGAGGGGAGCAGGAAGTGGCAGAAGGGAGGAATTGCAGAAGAATAAGAAGAAACTTATAAGAAGATGGATATATTCATTATCTTGATTGTGATGATGGTTTTATGAGTGTGTATGCTGAGTCTTAACAAATCTCACATTTTAAATATGTGCATTTTATTATGTCAATTATACTTTCATAAAGCTGTTGTAAAAGTCATTTATTTAAATATTTGTTTTAGTTTAAAGGAAATTGTAGACAACATAATGAGACTTAAACAGTCAGAGCTAAGGAAACAAATTTAAAATAGTAAGTGTTATAGGAAAGAAACCCATGTTAGAAACAACAAAAGTAAATGAATAAAACTAAAAATTGCTGGGCTGGAAATAAAAGCCATCTTAATACACTGAATAGAACATTTACATAGAAAAAAATAGAAGCTTCTGTGTGTGATTCCTTTTTTTCAGCTTTATTGGAGTGTAATTGACAAGTAGGAATTGTACATATAGAAGACGTACAACTTGGTGTTTTGATATATGTATACACTGTGAAATGATCACCACAATCAAACTAATTAACATATCCATGAACTCATACAGCTACCATTTTCTTTCTTTTTTTATGGTGAAAACATTTAAGATCTACCCTCTTAGCAAGTTTCAAGTACACAACACAGTATTGTTGACTATAATCATCATGCTGTATATTAGGTCTCCAGAACTTATTTGTCCTGATAACTGAAAATTTGTACCCTTTCACCAACACCTCCCCACTTCCCCCTCCCCTCATCTGTTACTCAGTTTACTGGTTCTTGCAAGCCGAAACTAAATTCCACTACTTCTGCATTGACAAAGCTCATACCAAGAGATTAACATCAGATTAAAAGCCATATTAAAGGCCTTTAATGCAAGAGATTGCCGCCGCATCAGGGAAAAAAAGAAAACAAAAACCAGGGACAAGGATACTTGTGGAAGAACGCTCATCAGAAGACTACGTTCAGGGAAGGAATTGAGATGATACTTCAACTAAATATTTCACAGGGAGGTGTGGAGCAATTTATCAAATGTCAAATACCAAGATATACTTTTTAACTCTTGTGCACCTAGGAAACTAACTTTGGTGATATCAACTTGTTTCATCACCACTTTATGTGAAATTGATTTTCAAGATCTTAATTTCAGTCTTCAAATCTTAATCGGGCACAACGTTCAGGAGAACTGTTGTGCAGAACATCAAAGGCCCTTAGAATAATTTATGGTTCCAATCTTTCCAAAACGGTTTTCCCTACCAACAGAAAATATACTGAAGACAGAAAAATGCACTGAGCATAAACACACTCTTAGAAAGGCTGGGATTTTTCTAGGAGATCAGTGGAACCTCAATTATTGAAATGGTAGAATACTTTTCTACCATACTTCAAGAACACTTTAAGAAATCACAGTGGAGCCAGCATGGACTTTCCTCCCAAAATTTGGTTTAATGACATCACTTATGCCCCAGGAGGGCATGAAAAGGTTTCTGATTCACATCATGAAGCTGTGTTGGGATACCAGTGCAATAACCAAAGGAAACATAAAAAGATTTGGGAGACAGCAGGGAGGGAGGGGCAACTGTCTTGGAGTTTTATGGTTGGAGGGGAGACTGGGCTAGGGGTTTGGGAGGTTTGAATTTCCTTTCGGTGTCAAAGGAGGGACCACCAGGCTTTCTTATCAACTTGCCCAGTTGTGGGGGCAGAAGGGGAATGGGGAGTGGTGGGGCTTAAAAGCCATCAGCAGTCCAACATCCAAAACGGAGCCAGATTCTTTATTGCACATACAAAAAAAATAGACAAAAGCAGCAACATGATGCCTTTTTCCAGCTGCCTAAGAGGTCTCATTCGCTGGACAGATCACAAATATGTCAGACCAAGTTATTCTGTTCCTTTCCCTTAGACGGGCTTCTCCTTCTCTATTCACAGTGTGATTTAATGGTCTGCCCATTGCCTAAACCAGTAACCGGAGAGAAGGCTCACTCCTGACGTTTGTGGGGCCCAGGATAAAATTACAAAAGGAAGCTCCAGGCCTGAGGCTCACTCCTCACTCTTCCCACTCCCTTCCCCCTAATTATAACGGGACTTGTGCACACGTGCCTCAATGCCTCACCCCTCACGTTCTGTCTCTGTTCACCCACCCTCACAACAGCAGACCCTTGTCCATGTCTCAGACCTGAGGATATACAGGGGTCTGCTACGCCCTTGTGAGAATGGATCCTGGCAAGAGCCTGCTCAGGCAGTAGCACTGGAGTAGTTTGGGCAAGGAATCTGTGGTCCCAGGTACTCGGCATAGTGTAGAAGGGTGAGCTCCATATGAATATGCCTTTAGCTCTGCAGATTCCACCTCGGGGGTTGGGACGACAGATGAGGGTCAGAGCAGGGCTTTCTAAAGCTCAAGGTTAGAGCAGGAATCCCCACTGTTTGGGTCTAAGGGGGGTACCCTCTTAGGGCATCTTTGGCTCTACGTTTTCTAACTCTCACCATATCAGACTGAATACTCTGCCCTCTAAAACCTACCGCAAAAAACATTTCCCGGGTTTGGCGCATCGTCTCCATGTGCCCTTGTGCAACTTCACTTCAGGATCCCTTTATCTCTCGTTATTAATAGATCGACATCCTTCTAATTGGTCTCCAATGCAGTGGCCTTCCTGAAATGTAAATCTGATTACGTTTCCCTGCTTAGCACCTGCAGTGAGGCATTGTCATCTATAGGATAAAGTCCACACAATGTTGTTTTGTGGTATGGCTTTCACCAACCTACACCCTTGCTTCTCAAATCTACCTGCTGACTTGAACAATACTGAACAACCCACAGTTACCCTAACATATTCTATTGATTTCTGCCTTTTTGCTTTATCTCTCATGTGGATACCCATGCCTAAAACTGCTCCAATACTTCCCCTACACCTGCTTCCATCAGCCAAAAGGCCACTGTTCCTCCTAAACACATGGTATGGCCCCCCTTCCCTGACAAGCCTTCCCTGCTTCCCAGAGTCAGCAACTGCTTCTTCACTGCTACTTCAGGAGGCAACATATGATGGTGTTTGAAGTCAGTCAGGACTTGACTTCAATCAGATTTTCACCATTGTGTAATTTGGGGTAAGAAAATGAAATTTTCTTACCATCTCTTAAATAGGAAAAATGTATCTACTTCTTAGGATTTCTGTGACCATTAAATGATATGGTATATTAAAGCACCTAGCACAGAGCATGGCACATAGTGGGTCCCCAGGAAATAGTAACTATTGTATTAATTGATTGAATAATTTCAATAAACTGAGTCTGATTGCAAGTACTGTACACACATACACACACACACACACACACACACACACACACACACACACACGGGTCTCTATTGATGCATTCTATCTTAATCCTTTATTTTCTGCAATTCATAGTACCTGCACAGTGAGTTCTCTTCATATAAGTGTTCATTAAGTATTTGTGGCATGAAATGCTCTCCTGTAACTGGAAAGATGATTCAAATGATTGGCATGTGGTCCACAATCCCTTTCTTACATTGTTTTCACTTTGCTCTTTGTTCATTCACATTGCTGCCTTCAAGGCCTTTTTCTATATAAGGTCTTGTCTCTTCAGCACTGATGTGTTTGGATAAAGATGAAAGCATAAATGTAGATTTTTATTATATATGCTTTAAAGCACTCTCTTCAGAATTTCTCATGGATAACTTTCTAAAGAATGTGATGATTTTTTAGACCCAGGCTGAAAGCCACCCCTTTTTCTCAAAGGATTGACTTAGTCTTAAAATTTTTTTAAAGAACCATTTTTTATACAAATTACTTTAGAGTGAGCGAGACTAGTTTCCAAGAACCTAAAAGCGATATTTAAGTCCTGAAAGAGAACCACAATCCATCAATTGCCCCCCAAAATCAGTACTTACTGTGTGCAAAAACAAGTACTTATTTTTCCCTGTTAGGAAATAGGTCTCAGAACTCAATATACATGAAATGATCAGAGAACGACTAAGTAATAGTCTGTGAGTTTTGTCTTTACTTGCAAACCAGTTTTAAAGGAGGAAGAAATCGAGATGAACTTGAGTAGTTGGGGAAGTTGCATCAAAGACAACAAACTGACGTGATATTTGAACTGGCCTCAAACACAGTCATGATGTTTGTATAGCAGAAGGGGAAAAGAGGCTATTTCCAGACTGTCGGCAGTGTGAATCAGTACACTGAGAGAAAGCTGAGGAAGGGAGTAGGGTGGTTTGACTTGGATAGGTGAGCATTCATGAGTGTGAGCATGGTGGCCTGGGGCTGGGAGTAAATTGAGTTGATAGATAGGGTGGAAACAAGAAGAGACAAGCTTGAAAATCAGACAAAGGAATATGAGGCCATGGATTAAGTAACAGAGTTACTAAATGCTTAAGCACAGCAGGCTGAAGAGATGCCTTCAAAAGATCCCCCTCACCCTTGTCCAATGGATTGAAGGTAGGGGAGACTTAATTCAGGCTGTTGGAAGCATGGGCTAAATCTGAAAGACACTTCCAAGGACTGCAGAGGAGAGGGAAGTAGCAAAGAGGAGTTCGAGTCTTCAAGCCTGTGAAAAAGATGTTTCTGTTGACAAAGTGAATAATCATTAAGATGAAGCGTCAGAGTTGGGTTTTTTGGTTGCTGTTGATGTTGTCTGTTTTGGAAAGGGGAATGTAAAAATTCCATTTTAGACAAATGAACATTGGAATAATTACAGAATCATGAGTAGAGAAGCCCAGAAGACAGTAGTAAGAACTACAGTTGAGGGTTGACATACTATGTCATATCTGGAGATTCACATTTAGGAACTTTGAGTGGATGGGTGAGAAGCTATAACTAACTCCATATAAGTGAATGAGAGATAAGACAGCTGCTGTTTATTTTGAAATAAAACAGTTAAAACATCAACTTCTGTAAACTAACCCCGTGGTTGGTTCCTGTCCTCAAACTACCATTAGTAGGTATTCCTGTGCAAAGAAATATACTTTCAAAGTGACAAGTGTTTAAAGCAGACACATGAGTGTCCAGGGTTGGATGGGAATGCATTTCCTAATTTTTTCTCTCTTTAGAAATATAACCCACACAACTCATGGAAATGCAGTTAGTAAGAAAACATTTAAGAAGATCCCACTGTACAATGGAGTTAAAATCAAGTTTAATGACTCTAGAAAAGGGCTTGACTTAGCAACACCCAAGCAAAATCTAATCCATCTCTAATTCTTCACCTTAAATGTATCCTACCACTTTACCAGCCTAAAGCATTCTTAAAATAAAGGCTCATTTCCAAATGCTTTTTCGTATCTCAAAAGCTGAAGGCAAAAATCAGAAAATCCTGAAAAAGTGCCTTTGATGCCGTTAATGAAATGCAAAACAGATGCATTTGTGTATTACTAACTACCACGAGTCTTCAAAGAATATGACTTTCGTTCTTTTAATCAAACAGGCTTAAAGCATGCCTTTTGGATTCATTCTAATGTCTATGGACTTTAATGTTTGAGACAGAAAAAAGTCTCTGTGGCATAAAGGCAGTTTATCCTTTTAAACTTTTTACTAATTGAGAAGAGCGTAGTTTTGAAAAGGTGGTTCGTTATTCAGGTTGGGCCAATTTTTTAGAATAAGAATAAATGCCAACCATTTATTTTATTAAGTGTAAGCCCTCCAACTTCAGATCCCATCGTCATTCTACAATATCCCATCTGTCTCTGAATATCTGCTTCATTCCTCTCTCCCAATTTTCACCCTTCAACGCTTAGCAAGAACCTTTTCATGAAGCTTTTCCTAAATACCTATGTACTTGCGTGGCCATTAGCTCTCCTTTCTTTAAACTTGTAAAACTTACCATTTAATTTTATTGTATAATCATTTAATATGTCATATATGTGTATACACACTATATATACACACATATGCACTTATGTGTATGTACATACACACATATACATAGAGGAGATATATATACATGTAGTATGTGTACATATATATACATCATACGTATCATACATAGTAAGTAGTATATATAGTATGTATATAGTGTGTATATATGACTTTTATATGTATGACATATATACTCATATATATGATACTTATAGTGTCTTTTATATATATGTACATGACATTATATATACAATATATATACCACATATACAGTGTCACATACATACATTTATATAGAGAGAAAGTTACCATTTGTTAAGGGGTTACTATGTGCCAGGCACTAACACATACATAATGTTATTCAATCATCTCCATAATCCTATAAAGTGATTATTATTATTTCTATTTACATTAGAGGCAACAGGGATTTAAAGAAGCTAAGGAAGTTATATTCAATTTCACAACTGGTACTGAGTAGTGAAGTTGAAATTAGAAATTCAGACATAGGGACTTCCCTGGTGGCACAGTGGTTGAGAATCCTCCTGCCAATGTAGGGGACACGGGTTCGAGCCCTCGTCGGGGAAGATCCCACATGCCGCAGAGCAACTAAGCCCATGCGCCACAGCTACTGAGCCTGTGCTCTAGAGCCCACAAGCCACAACTACTGAGCCCACGTGCTGCAACTACTGAAGCCTGTGTGCCTAGAACCCGTGCTGTGCAGCAAGAGAAGCCACCACAATGAGAAGCCGGCGCACCACAATGAAGAATAGCCCCCACTCGCCGCAATTAGAGAAAGCCTGTGCGTGCTGCAAGGAAGACCCGATGCAGCCAAAAATAAATAAATTAAAAAAAAAAAAAAAGAAATTCAGACATAGGATATGTCGTTCAGGCAAGCAGCATAAAATCACCTATTGGGTCACCCCTTGGACATTTACCTACACCACCAGAATGGAACCAAAAGAATGCAAGATAAAGGATGTTTCATAAGATACAGCAGAAGAGGAACTATCTGGGAATTGTGTGTGCTCTGGACAGCCGATGGGTGGCAGCTCACAGAGGTCCACTATTTTTCCCTGCAGTGAAAGCACCTCGTTCTCAGCCCCAGCAGCCAGACTACGGGGCTTTTCCTAATTACCACCAGCTCCTGCCCTTAACATGTCAAAAGACACCCAGTGTATAGAAGTCAAGAATTAACAAATTTTTGGCTTTGTGGGACCAATTAAATACAGTGTTGTCAATTTTTTTTTCCAAATAAAGATGACAGAAGGAAAAAAACCTACCATACAGTAGCATGATTATTTCCTAAAACTAGATATTTTAATAAGAAAAAGAGAAAGGAATTCATCTCAGAAAAAAAGGACTATATTTTAAACTGAGAGAATTTAAAATATTTTTAAATTATTTATTTCTATTTTACTATATCTTCATTTATCCCTGGACTGATTAAAAAAAACCTCTGATGTGAATTGACACCACTCTTTAGTTTTAGGGAAGCACCACTCTAACCATGTGGATTCAGATAGTAGCAAGCTCAGAATAATGCTCTCTCACATTATCTGTTAATTTTATGTGTTAACCTCTTACAGAGGAGTGCTTGGAAATATAGTCTTAACTCACAATAGAATCTCTCCTTTGGTAGCTGTTTCAGGCAGTCCATCAGGCGTCACATTTTATTTTATTAATTCAATCAACAAATGCATGTTCCCATTATTGTGCTTTAGACCAAGGCTTTTTTAGTACACACGTGCACTTCTGCTTATAGAGTAGGCCTGTCCTGCCAAAAGAACCCCTGGGAGCCACTTAAGGCTATCACCTAGCTCAGTTTATGTTGCCAAAAACACACTCAAAAGTTAAAAGCATAACTAAAAAATTCTCACTAGATGGTCTCCATTTTTTATTTTTTAGGTATAAAACAATGGACCAGAACAATCTCCAAAAAGTCTGTTGCAATTCTAAAATAACACTGTTCTGTAAACACATAAGCATCAGAACTTAGGATTTAAGTACATAGTTGGATTTGTCTCAGTAGACACAGAAGTATAGCAGCTCCGTTTAAGAAGAATACCCTCATTCATTAAATTTCCAACACCAGAATATGTGACAAGGATCCCAGGGGAAAAAATTAAGGCAGAAAATTTAAAACCGTAAGAAATTTTGAAGATTGAAGACAATGTAAATCCTACAGTGATATCGTGGGTGGGGAGTGCTCCGGAAATTGCCTCCACACATTGCATTTTTCCCTCAATTTAGGGAAGTCCTATTTTTCTGTTCGCCTGCCTGTTTTTGTTCAAGGTCCTTTTGCCTTTAATTGCATTTGCTATTGGTGGAAAAGCTTTAAGCCTTTTACAGTAAAAGGGCACACATAAATAACCATGTATTCATAACGAAGCATAAATACTCCTCATAAACAGAATAAAAAGGCTCATTCCTCATTTGGAAGACAGGGCATTGTCTTTTCAACAAGCTTTACTGTCAAGCCCGGGAGACACCATTAGAGCGCTTTTTCTCTTCTTCCCAATAAAACCACTGAGGCTGCAGCGGCAAATGTTAGTGTCTCGAAATTGTAGTGCATTAGAGAAATAGAAAGCGTCCCTCGCCACCCCACGCCCCCGCCCCAACATGTGCTTTCACCTTTTCTATGGCTTACAATTAAGCAAGGGGATAAAAGCAGCTTCAAGACAAATTCCTTTTTCGTCTTCAGCTCTATTGTGGATATCACGGGAAAATGAAAGCATTTCTTCCATTTTACTGTAGACCAAAGTCTGATGAACTGGAAATAGAGGGAGAATGTACATGACAGACCTTATCTGTAGCGTGGGGCTTTCGTGTCAGACACAAGTTACATTTTTCACTTAACTACATGTAGGGCAATAATTATGCTCTACTTCTGCTTTGCTGCCTGGAGAGAAATGAGAGGAAAAAAAATGTTTCTGAATACAGAAAGCGTGAAAAACAAGTGGAGAATCATTTGAAATACAACAGATTCTTAAGAAAAGAAAAAAGTTCTTGAATGTCAATGCAGAACTAAACGTGGAAAATAGCACATGTCTGATATCTGTTCATTCATTTATAGAAAAACCCACAGAGGTGCTGTTTATATTAAATGTCAAAATCCAGGTTAGCAAAGATGCTTTATATGGCCCTTAAGCCAAGGGGCTTACCCAAATAGGCAAGAACCTGATCAGATGTTTTTTCTTTAAAGTGTTGAACTTCAAAAAGATGGTTCCTCTAGCACATAGAATATGCCATTTCTAATGAATCAAGGACACAGTATCTGTTAAGGTTCTGTTGTCTCAAATTATTGCTGTAGGTCTTCTATTCTTGTGCCGTGGGCCCTGTAGCAGGCACCTAAGTGAAAAGTTCAGAGGGATAGGTTGAAGTGTATTAAAAATTATATGCATGCAAAAAATGACTGTCACAGTACTATGAGTTTCTGGGGAGTTCCCTGCCATTTTTTAAGAGGGTCCCAAGAGTTACTACCTGAATTGTTAATACGCAGACAAAAAAGAAATCCAAGCTCATAAAACAGTCACATTCAGCATGAATGTCAGTACTAAGAGCTAGAATATTTCTTGATTTCTCTCTCTGATGTCTAGCTGTCTAATCATGGATTAGGAATTTAAAACATCATCACCAAAATTAAAAAGTTAAGTCATGCTGATGTATAATCAAATCTGTAGGTGTTCTATTTAGAATCTAGTGATTTAGGTGCATAGGATGAGGATAAAACATATCTTGCAACTTATATATTGATCTTATGACTACTAGTTTAGAAGATGGTATCTCCCTGCATAATAAGATTGCTAGAGATTGTGATTTAAGAAGTGGCCACCATTCTGACAGGCAATGCGGCTTGTAGTGCACTTCTAAAAAACAATATAATTATATCCATGTTGCCAAAGCTGTGATGCACTGGGAAAGCTTGTCATTTTCCTTACATACAGTAGTCTGAGCCTTTCTTCTTATTTATAATCACGTTGGTTTGCACAAATGCATCCAAAGCCCAACAGTCCTTGTTGCCTTACATTGCTTTTTTTTTTTTTCAGTGTTGACCCTTATTTATTACTGCACTAGAGATACTAGCTAATGCAATTAGACAGAGGAGAAAAAAGGAGAGTAATGCCATTTGAAATGTGGAGGTAAATGTGTCATTTTTGGCAAATGGTGATTTTTTTTAACACCTTTATTGGAGTATAATTGCTTTAAAATGTTGTTAGTTTCTGCTATATAACAAAGTGAATCAGCTATATGTATACATATATCCCCATATCCCCTCCCGCTTGCGTCTCTTCCTCCCACCCTCCCTATCCCACTCCTCTAGGTGGTCACAAAGCACCGAGCTGATCTTCCTGTGTGATGCAGCTGCTTCCCACTAGCTATCTATTTTACATTTGGTAGTGTATGTATGTCAGTACTACTCTCACTTTGTCCCAGCTTACCCTTCCCCCTCCCTGTGTCCTCAAGTCCATTCTCTACATCTGTGTCTTTATTCTTGTTCTGCCCCTAGGTTCATGAGAACCATTTTTTTTTTAGATTCCATATATATGTGTTAGCATATGGTATTTGTTTTTCTCTTTCTGACTTACTTCACTTTGTGTGACAGACTCTAGGTCCATCCACCTCACTACAAATAACTCAATGTCGTTTCTTTTTATGGCTGAGTAATATTCCATTGTATACATGTGCTGCATCTTTCTTTTTTCCTAATTACCTTTTTATTTTTTATTTTTTTAACATCTTTATTGGAGTGTAATTACATTGTTGTGTTAGTTTCTGCTGTATAACAAAATGAATCAGCTATATGCAGACATAGAGAATAGACTTAAGGACACGGGGAGGGGGAAGGGTTAGCTGGGACAAAGTGAGAGAGTGGCGTAGGCATACATACACTACCAAATGTAAAATAGCTAGTGGGAGGCAGCTGCATCGCACAGGGAGATCAGCTCGGTGCTTTGTGACCACCTAGCGGGGTGGGATAGGGAGGGTGGGAGGGAGATCCAAGAGGGAGGGGATATGGGGATATAAGTATACTTACATTGCCTTTTTTTTTTTTGCGGTACGCGGGCCTCTCACTGTTGTGGCCTCTCCCGTTGCGGAGCACAGGCTCCGGACGCGCAGGCTCAGCAGCCATGGCTCACGGGCCCAGCCGCTCCGCAGCATGTGGGATCTTCCTGGACCAGGGCACAAACCCGTGTCCCCTGCATCGGCAGGCGGACTCTCAACCACTGCGCCACCAGGGAAGCCCCTTACATTGCTTTTTGAACAAAATCATTGTGAAGCAATTAATGATGCTTTCCCCCCCTTTTATCCACTTTCAGAACAAACTAAGATCAGTGCAAATTTCTTCCTGCTTTATGTGCCTCAGTCCCCACCATATCCTCAGTACATTTAAATCATTCCTCCTGAAATATATCTCTGGTGTCTATATCACAAGTGAAATGAGATTATTAACTTACAGGTAAATGCATATCATCTCAAATTTCTAACTATGGCTACTTTTTGAAATATGAGAAAAATGTCTAGAAGAATTTAATATGGTTTTGTCCTGCTGAATTTGCACAGTTTGTACAGTTCTTAGTCCTTTCAATTGACACCAGAATAACTAGCAGCTTCATAACTTATAATGCATCATTTATGATTTGTGCATGCCAATGGAATCGGCTAGAATATTAAAATCACCTGGAAAGATTTTAAAAGAGTAATATCAGGACTCCACTCCAGACCAAATAAATCAGAATCTTTGGAGGGGGGAGTATCCCAAGGTATTGGTATTTTTAGAAAGCATACCTGGTGATATAAATGTGCAGTGGAGAGCCACTGTTCTCGGATATGTAAGATTATTGGTGAAGCAATGATGCTTACTTTCAAGGAGAGAAGTAACTGCATATTGTTGTTACTCTTATCATTTGGCTAGAAAGTCATACTTAGTACATTAGAAGAAAGCTTCCTCAATGTGAGGGCAGGGATCATTATGTTATACATTCTTCCAATATATCTATAAGTTACTATGTTTTTCCCTAAATAAAACCAAGAAGGCAAACATCTAAGGGTAGAGGTGCAAGATGCAGCTTTATCTTGTCAGGTCGTGAGCCTCCCCGTTCCAGTCTTAAGCAGGGCACTTTTCACTAGACCACATTGGCTAATGGGCATCCCAAATAGACACTGTGGGAGGCGAAATAATAACCCCCAAAAGATGTCCATGTGCTAATCCCCAAAACCTGTGGATATGTTTCTTTAGATGACAAAAGGGAGTTTGCAGATGGGATTAAGGATTTTGAAATGGGAAGATTATCTTGGATTATCTAGGTGGCTCCAAGATAGTCACAAAGGTCCTTATATGTGGCAGAAGGAGTTCAGAATCAGAGAGATTTGACGATGCTACACTGCTGACTTTGAAGATGGAAGAAGGGGCCACAAGCCAAGGAAGGCAGGCAGCCTCTAAGAATCTGGAAGAGGCAAGGAAAAAGATTCTTTCCTTGAGCTTCTATAAGAAACGCAGCCCTGCCAACACTTGATTTTAGGACTTCTAACCTCCAGAACTATAAGGTAACAAATCTGTGTTGTTTTAAGCCACTAAATTTGTGGTAACTTGTTATAACAGCAATAGGAACTTAATACAGACATGTTGAATTACCTCTAACTCTGCCCACCCTGAAGATTCCCTTCCACTTTTCTTTAGGTGTAGCACTCAGTCATTTATTTATTCAGAAAGCTGAATTAGACATTGAGTACACAGATGTAAAAACATGGTTCTTGCTCTCAAGGAGTTCAGAGTTAGTGGCGTATAGAAACCATCATCAAACGACTTAGCGAAGAACATGAAAGAGGGTTGCAGAGTGCTAGAGAGAGTCTTGTCCAGACTAATGAGGTCGTAAAAGTTTGCTGGGGGAGGTGATACTTGACCTGTTTCTTGAAGGATGAGCAGTGGAAATATTAGGGGGAGGTGAATGAGGTGGGAAAGTTGGAATATTATAGGTAAAAAGCATAGATAAAAAGTATAAGCAAAGAATTAATTATGTATAGGCAGAAAGGCTGAGTAATTAGTATATAGGGCTGTAGTATAAAGAGTAAAACTGAATGCTTCGTATGGCTAGAGCTCCAGTACAAATTAGGCAGTGCTGAAATACGAAACATTCAAGCTACACGTATCTCCTCAGCTATCATTTAGCAACACCTCACAGGCGTGTAGCACACGCATTTTGCTTAAAGAGTGATTCATCCCAAAATAAAAAAGCTATTCCTGGAACACCCTAATTTGCTGATCCTCATGCAAATTAGGCTTCCTATAGACTGAATATCCTCACTTTCCAGACATGTTCAGGTAGAGCTGGCTCCAAATTCAACCCAAGCTGAGAAAGCTGAAAATTCTGTTCCAAATACTCAGGCTGGTCTCATCTGTCATTCCATGATGATATAAGGAGCAAATGCATTTTATATTAATATCATTTGGGCCAGAGTGGAAGACTCCCCTACTCCCGCTCCATCCATGCCAGAGAAACAGTAATGGGAGTAAGACTGGGGACAGAATTCTGAAATAATAACCAATTCAGCATTTCAAATAGGAAGAGAAAGATTTAGAATGCATGTATTTGTGTGTATGTGTGTGTGTGTGTGTGTGTGTAATTTTGCTCCCGCCTCTTCTAAGCAGGTAAAACCGTATCAGGAAAGGGTCTCCCATATTGTCTCTCTTTCCTCCAGTTTACCTGTCCCCTTCCTCTAGACTCAGGTAGGACTCTACCATCAAACATGCTGCTGGAATAAAAGTTAAAAATGGTCCACACACAGTCTCAGTCTGAAACCCTGAAGGTGGTTATTTTTATAACTAACCATTATCGGCATCTTCCACCGTACTTTCCTTCATTACTATTACTTGTGCTTTTTCTACATGTCTCTCCTGAGGGATTATAAACAATTGAAAAGGAAAATATGGGTCTTAACACATTCACCCAGTCACATTCAGTGATTTTAAGTCCCCATTAAAGATCTGTTCGTGAAACAAACCTCAGTTCCTCAGAGGTTGAGGTTTAGATGGTTCTTAATTCATAAGGCATTAGGCAACAGGGAATTTCAAGCTCCCTTGAGCAAATGAAGATTTGAGTCAATCGTGGGTTTTGTGCTTTACTTCTTTTAGAAAGTTGTCTATGAAGCATTTAGACTTTTGAGAGAAAGTACATTTGGTATCTGAGTCCTTTGTAGCAAAGACTTTCATCACAGCTTCATTCTGGAAAAATTTTTGAAACATAGGTTTGCTCATCCTGCATGAATTCAGTTTTCCTGATACTATTCAACCTTTCATTGGATGAAGTAGCAAAGAGTGTGTAGCCATGTTCAATCTACTTATTTTTACATATGTTTTAAACACATCATTTTACATAATGAATGCTTTATTATATCCATAATTTTAAATCCCTGGAATGTTAAAATGCAGTCATTATTCAGGGAAAATTGGAAGAAATAGCAATCTGTTTATACATGGGAGATATTTCCTACGCCAAAATTATTCAAGGACGACTGAATAGTTGTCCCCAACACTGTTAACTTGTTAACATTTATTTCTACAGATGTCTCTGATCTGCATAGACAAAGAGTATAGTTTATCTACGTTTTCCAAATGGGTTCATTTCATTTCTCATAATTATAAGAACATTAGCTTACCAGACCTGTAATATTATATATGCTGTTCTCTCCTTGAAAAATTGAAAAGCTGAAGCTTCTCCAATTACTGGTCTGCCTTGGGACCTGGCAAATTACAGTTACCGTATTTCTTCTATTAAAGTATGTTATATTTTCAACAAGTCATGGAAAATCTGCAACATAAAAAGCTAGTTGACACATTTTTTTTTCTTTTCTCCGGCATTTGACTCTGTGAACAGAAATGAGCTGTGGAGTATAAATTATATATATATATATATATATACCAAATGCCTAGAAGGAAACAGACAAAAATATAAGTGGTTTTCTATGGTTGATATGAATAAAATAAAAATATTTTTACTCATATTTTTATCTACCAAGAATATAAATTATTTCAATAATAAAATTTAAAAAGAAGGGTTATAGAAAATTTTTCAGAAAAAAAATTTCTGGATGATTCCCTCCCAGCTGCTATCTTCATTTTTAACTATTTGCTCCAAGGCTAATAAGTCTAAAATAAATAACATTTAGTAACTGCAGTTGAAATTTATACATCATAACCTGTTTATCTTGGAAATTAGAGGATAAATTACATAGTTAGGCATGAAATATTCTATGGACATTTTACTAAACAGAAAATTGTAGTAAATATACCCATTAAGTTATATGCATTTTTAAATATTCCAGGCTAAAATAATTATAGCCAGATTGTAGCATAAAAACTTCAGACCATGAGCACTCCTTCGAAAATACGTTATTAGAATACATCCAAAATGATCTCTTGAGGAGTATCTTGCTGTTGTAGATAAATAACTCTCAGCTTGTGCCCAAGCAGAAGGGCTTCAGCTTTCTAGTAAAGCTTACACCATGGAGAACAAAAGTTTGTAGCTTTTGTTTGCAAAAGTTTGTAGCTTTCCCTTAACTGGCAACACTGAGTCAGCTGTACTCAGGATATTTGTTAATTTAGAGGGTATGATCTTAGAGCTTCTCTGGCCCAGGTCTTATCAGAAATACTGTTAAGAGAAATAGGATTCATGAGCCTGACTCATCCACAGACCAATGTCCATCCTTGAGAGATCATAGTGCCAGAGACTACCCCCCACCCCATCTTCTGCCCTGTCCTCCCAAACAGCAAAATGCTTTCACTGAACACTGTTTTGAATGATGCCACATTATGGGACCTGATAAGAAAAGCTCTATGCAGGTCATTATTTCATTTATTCTAAGGTGTTACTGAGGTGGTCATTTAATATGGTACACAGTTTATCCCTCAGGAAGAAATTTATCTCTGTTCTTAATGCTGTTGTGCTTTTCCAGAATATCTGGCTTATTAATGTTCTGGTCGTTGTGCCTTACGTGATTTTTGTGTTTTTCCCCAATTCATGGGTACTAGAAAATGAAAATCAAATTTCTGCAAAAATTATCATTTTTGGTTTTTAATCACGTTTTCAGTGTTTAGGTGGTAAGATGAACAATACTTATTGATGGATGACTAGAAATTAGCCATATTTAACTTGAATTTCATGTCATTTTAAGGTATTTTTCATTTGGGAAGACAACAGAGCTAGAAGGAAGGAGCACAAGAAAATTCTGGAGGCTTTGATTTCTCAAAGTAGTTCCTAGGTTCTTAGCTTGCTGAGGACTTTGTTTTAATGAATAATGCAACATGAGTTAATCAAGCATTTATCAGTGATTATATCAAAAGTAATCAAAAAGTCGAAAATCGTCTGTTCTTTTAAGATTAAAGATCCTGTGGCCTCACTTCCACCATTCATTTGCCACCAAGAGAAATTTCATACAAAATGAAATCAGTTTAGTCAGTTTTCCTACCAGGGAGAGATTAAACCACAGGATCTCTCTTTGGGAATTTTAATTCCAAAGAAAACCGTGTGTGGAATGTTTTAATGGACTTTACTTAATCACATCAGGAAGGGTGTACTTTTAGCCTCTGAAGGCACAGTGAGAAAAGTCCCTGTACACATTTCATCATCTGAAAGTATATATTTAGCATATCTCATGCACAAGGACCTGGGTCACAGTAAGTTCCATAAAATAAGATATAAATATCAATAACATCCTGCTTATTCCGTCTTGCTTTGGTCTTGATCAGGGACCATGTATTGAGAGTATGAGTATTTTTTATTCCAACATACTGCCAGAAAAGATACTCAGCTGAACACAACTGGAAAAAATATTATTTTTATTTACTAACTGAGCAATCTTTTTCTCATTTCCAGAAGCTGAGTAATAGTTACCTTAGGGAATGAGACAAATTAAAAGGAAGAAGTTTATAGGAAGCCTCATTGCTACCTGGGACAAATACGATTCTCTGGGCTCCCCAAAGAATATCTCCTACAGAAAAAATGACATTTTCAGGATAAAAGCTGACATTTCCAAGGTCTTGTCCTATGTTTGTTTCTTATCCACCCGGGATTCTCAGTACACAGACTGGTCTTAACCGAAAGAAAGGAACACCACTGACACCCTCTTCTTCACTTACCACCAGATGTGCTAAGAAAATGAGCAGAGGTGATTTAATTATGCTTCCTCTGTTGCACAGATACCTTCTCATTCTTTCTGCAACCCAAGTGCCTAGGAGAAATAAAGAGTCCCAATATCTTGTTCCTTTCTTGGTGATTATTTTTCTTCCTTAGAAATTTTTTTTCATTCCAGACTATCAAATTCCTACTTGACTTAGTCTAATGAATAGACTATATTGCACAATTTGGTGAATAGAAGTGTGATGTATGAAGTAGTAAAAGTGGACATGGGATTGTTCATTCCCTGACAATTCTGACTACACCAACCGTCAATTAGTGTCTCAGGTGAAATAATTTTCATTTTTATCACCAATAAAAAACATTATCAGGGATCTGGAGACACTATTTGAGTGGAGAAAAAATTCCAAAAACTAAAAAAAATTAAAAGTTAATGTCCCTAATTGAAAATGAGAATGTTACCTGTAAAGGTTAATCCCCTTTTCTGCTTACAAACTGTTTATTTTTAGGTGGTTTATTAATCACTCAAGGTTGAAAATTATCAAGTCTTGCAACAAACGAATTTTGTTGCTTAAATACAAGAGAGAATAAAAGACACCACAAATTTCCCCCTGGAAAGGCAATGGAACACTAGTCTTATAGCAATTAAACACCTCACACAAGATGGTATTCAGCAAAAATGAATGGATCACTGAGAATAAATGAGTGAAATTCCACATACTACTGTATAGCACAGGGAACTCTGTTCAGTGTTATGTGGCAGCCTGGATGGGAGGGGAGTCTGGGGGAGAATGGATACATGCATATGTATGGCCAAGTCTCTGCCGTGCACCTGAAACTATCACAACGTTGTTAATCTACAAAAGAAAGAAATTCCACATACTGACTCAAATGTACTCATGTATTTAAATTCTGCTTAATGACCACAACCCAGAAACAAAAATTATAGATACATCTAGAACTTTTTACCCAGAGCTTTAAATTTCATCTGTGTTTATCTCTGACCTTGGGGCTGTTATGATCTGTAACCACAGTGGCCTCCAAGAGTGTAAAAACCAGTTTGTGATCACTCCAGTATCTATCCCCACACCTTCACTTCACATTGGAAATTCAGATATTGCAGCCCGTATCCCTAGGATATCATCAAGAGAAATTTACATAGAATAAGTTGGATAGATTAGAAGCATATGACAAATTTCTACAAAGATAACATTCTTTGTTGTTCTTCTGCCGACCTGACAAAGATAGAAGTAGCCACAACTGAAGATCCTAAAATACCTCAACACAAGTCGCCAACTAACTGCCTTAGAAATTAATTCCTAAGTAGTGCATAGTAAGGTGAATTTGAAGTTTCTTTGACATTTAGGATACCAAATACACAGGAAAGTTCTTAAAACAGCCCCGTCAGTAATGAAAGAGGATTCAGATGATCAAATATATGTTTATAAGCTATATCTTATAACAAAAGTATGAGGTTAAGGGTATATGAGATTTTAAAAGAAGTCATAGTTGCATAATAAAAATATTGATTTAAAAATAGGAAAAATGAAAATGTTTTCCCCACAAAATAAGAGTAAGTGAAGATATTCATATTTGTGTATTTAATTTTGGGGTTTATATTTGCATAATTTACTTAATGAACCCAAATCCAGAAACTTGGATGATGGCTACAGAGTAAATTTTATCTCACACTCACTAGCAGAGTAACATGTTCCCTGCATTCTCAGCCACTTTTATAAAATGCTCGTGACTCACTGAAGTCAGCATTGCTCTGTGGTCAGGAAACTGAAACAGGCTTCCGTTCAGTACAATTCCCAATTCTTGGGGTTCAAGAAGATGGCTATTTGCCACTTGAATTTCATTCCAAGGCTCAAAAGAAAATCTTCTCCATAAAACACCCCCAAAGTAATCAGATGCAAACATTAGTTTTATTTACGGTTGGGGTTTTCATTTTTAATCTACCTTTGTGTATCAGGAAGGAGAATAAATGCTTACTGCCTAAGGACATTTATTAGTGGTATATTGGGATATGAGTAGACCTGAAATCTGTGCCTGATACATGTCCATACTGCATACGAAAAGCAATCGGAGAGGAAGAACCGCCTTTCTAAGGAAGCAACATGTGGTTGGAGGGATGTGACAAATCCAGAGCATGGCATTCAGTGAAAACAAAGGGGATGGTACAGGGTGGGTGACACGATTAAAAGTGAGAGAATAGGTGACTCTCAAGATTTTCTAGAGAGCAGACCAAGCCAAAAAATTTTAATAGAAGTTACTGAGGACTTTGTTTTTGGACCCATTTGAATATCTGAGACAGACACAGACACAAGTACAAACTGGAGTTCCTGTTTGGATTATGTTTCTACAAATGAGACATCTTTCCAGGAATATGTGACATGGTCCATGGATTTTTAGACATTTTATATATAGACACAGATATATTATTGATACAGTGACAACTATCAAATCTATATTCCCAACCTTGATATCTCCTCTAAGCTTCAGACCATAGTCCCGTCCACCAATGCAAAACCTTCACCGGTCATCTCAGAACCCAACATGTCCAAACCTGAACTTATTAAATCCCCCTAAAATCTCTTCCTCCTCCTCCATTTCTTTTTCTTCTTCATTTCCTGCATCCCAAGGCTAGTGAATACACCACTGGCCACCCATTTTCCTAAGGAAGACACTGAGTTTTTCTCTGAACCCCCCCCCACCCTCCTATCTTTCATTTCTAGTCCCAAAATAGTGGATTCCATCTGCTAAATAACTTGCGAATCTATCTACTTCTCTGCATTTTCAGTGTCTCCAGGGAAGTTCAAGACAGGATCATCTTTCATATATATTTCTGTAATTGTTTCCCTGCCTCCTTCAAACTTGCCCTGTTCTAACACATTCTCCAAACTATAGTCAAATTGATTTTTGTAAGATGGAAACCAGGACATATCACACCCCCGTTTGAAATCCTTTAATGGCTCCTCACGGACTTTAGATAAATTCCAAATTCCTAAGGTGGTATGCAAGGCCCTATATGACCTGGATTGTTCCTGATGTTCAAGCTCATCTCTGGCATCTTTCATCCACTCTAGATCCAGTCATGATGAAGAACTTTCAGTAAGTTTGCTCTTGCTTCTGGGTCTTTACATATGAAATCTCTTCTTGCCCTTTTTCATTTACCAAAGGATATTGCTATTCATCCTTCAACCTCCATTTTTATTAGTCATAATAAGAGTAATAATGATGGCTATCATTTATTAAACACTTCTATGTGCTTAGCGATATACATAATTTTTTGTTTGCACAGAGACTGATGAGGGAGTATTAGTGGACAATTTAAAGATGAGGAAACAGGATAAATAACATGAAGTCATTTATTACAAATTCCTTGCCTCTTAGCCATCATCTTTCTGGCCCAGCCGTACCTGGATTGGTTCTCTGCTCTTGTGTTCCATATGCTCTATACATACCCCAGTTGTAGTATTTTTCAAGCTACTGCCTCCTCTTTCATATTTGCTGTTTGTTCTGTTTTCCTTGCTAGAATTCCCTTACATTCAAGAAGCAAATCTTATTCCATATTGTACTTCCTACCACCAGCACTTATCACAGTGGCTGACACAGAGGTATTCAGAAAATATACATTTATTGAATTGATAAAATAATAAATGAAATCTGCTTTTCTCTGAAATCTGCTCGGATTCTCAGAAGGAAGAAGCTATTGGATTTTATTATTTATTAACCTTCACTTGTCCCCCCACCCCAAGATCTCAAGGCTTTGTGGAATAAAATTTAAAAAGAAAAAGCTTCTCTTCACAAAACTGTTGGGAATGCCCTGCTTTTTACTTCACTCTTTAATTTAAAGAGATTAAAAACTGAATTTGATCCTGAAAGCTCTTAAGTGCACAAAGAGAGGAACACATTAAAACCAAAGCTGCTATTTGTTTAAATTACAAAATAGCCAAATTCTGCATAAGCTTTGCTGGTAAAACAAAAGCTCCTTGTTCTTTTCTGTGTCACTAGGAACTCTTGCATTATTTAGGGAAAAAGAATCCTCTCACCTACTTGAGTCAAGTAACTTGCACTCATTGAACAAAACCAAAAGAGGCGGGGAGTGATATTTCATCCATAATTTCAGCATATATTGTAGTAAAAAGAGATATGCACAATCCGACCATGTAACAGAAGACTTGAGATCTGTTCATCGTATTGCAAGCTCTTCATTGTTTAATTATGGGAACAAAAGCCATTTAACCTCTTGGTGCTTTTTAAAATATAGAATTTGATACATTATCCCTCTGCCTCTGATGATGTTAAGGTGATAAATAAAATAATAAGTTGGAAGTGCTTTTAAAATTGCATAACAGTGATAAGGAATTGTAAATTTTATTTCAAGGTCGATACTTTTATTCAAGTATGATTATTTAGGTAGAATCATAAGGAATGTACCCTTCATGTTATCAAGGGTCTATTAATTGTTTCTTGCCTATTTTCTCTATGTGCTCCATACTGTTGGCAAAAGATCTCACTGATCTGTCTTTCAAACAGAGAAAAAAATTGAGTGATTTGAACAAATTTAAATGTAAATACACACAAAATAAATCCTTTAAACTAAATTTTACATTTAGTACATGAAAGCAAACTTTTCTGAAATAGCCCTTTGTGTTTTGCTTGTTATTAAAAACAAAACTAAACAAAATAAAAAAATAATCTCCATTGTCCCAAAATTCAGATGTTCTTTAGGTCAGTATTCATATTGCTTAAGTACGATTTTCAAATAGTAAGTCATGACTCTCATACAAATATGAAATGAGCATATGTCAAAGATTTTAATTAATTAATTAGTGAGGAATTGAGTAAGGCGTTAGAACCTGTTTAAAGAGAATTTGAAGATCAGACATATGTGTATAGTATAGGCAATTAGAAATGCTGAAATACATTTGCTAATAACTGCAAAGCAGTTTAATATCTCATAAGGTAATCAAATGTAAAGCTTGGAGTCATCTTTTCTACAGGGTATAAATCACCCTTGACAAGAATAATTTGCATTACTCTCAGTTTCCTACAACTTAATATTTTACCCCTACAGAGCTATAAATTGCTCTACCTAGGAGAAAGACAATCAGAGGGGCATATACCTATAGAATCAGACATTTCCCCAAAGATCCACTGGATAATATCCAGCGGTCCTCTGAAAGGACACCCAGGAATCTCTTTGGCCCATGTCTAAGTCTAACAAGTTTTCCTGACAATATCTATGGAAAATAAAATATAGAAAGGTACGTCTATAGAAACCCTTCCTTAACATTTTTGTTCTTAAATAATCACAAACTTAAATCTAAGTGATCACCAAGTTAGAATATTTAGTTGTTCCAAGATAGACAACCAAATTTCTAGGACTAGAAAATGGTCTAGGAAATAATTATTGTGGTTCTTTGTTTTTGAAGTATAGTATTGATTTACAATGTTATGTTAGTTTCTGGTGTACAGCAAAGTGATTAAGATATATATATATATATGTATGTATATATACACACACACATACGCACTCTTTTTCATATTCTTTTCCATTACGGTTTATGACAGTATACTGAATATAGCTCTCTGTGCTATACAATAAGACTTTGTTGTTTATCTATTTTATATTCAGTAGTTTGTATCTTCTAATCCTAAACTCCAAATTTATCCCTCCCCCACCCCCTTACTGCTTTGGTAGCCATAAGCTTGTTTTCTATGTCTGTGAGTCTGTTTCTGTTTTGTAAATTAGTGTGGAAGTCCCTATAATGACACCATCTTTAATACAACTGTGACCTTTCAAAGAAACAGCTTACAAAATAAAGCATTTTAACACAGGACATCATCCAAAACAAAGGTGGTGGTGGTGGTGTTTGATTTTAAATCTGCTTTTCCTTAGACCACCATGTAATCTTTGGTTACATTTAAACAACATCAATAATTTCAATTCTATTTGTGTTTCCAGCTACCTCAAACAGCACAATTAATTGGTTGGCTTTCTCTCCTGCTGGAAAGTAAGCTCCATGCAACAGAGGCATTCTCCTATTCATCAATGCTGCTGAGGAGGAAGAGCTCACTAAATATCTGTTAAACGAATGACTTGTTGGCTGATCTGCAATTTGAATAGTCTCTTAGAAAACAAGAATACAGGGCTCCCCTCATGGCGCAGTGGTTGAGAATCTGCCTGCCAATGCAGGGGACACAGGTTCGAGCCCTGGTCTGGGAAGATCCCACATGCCACGGAGCAACTGGGCCCGTGAGCCACAGCTACTGAGCCTGCGCATCTGGAGCCTGTGCTCCGCAACAAGGGAGGCCGCGACAGTGAGAGGCCCGCGCGCCGCGATGAAAAGTAGCCCCCGCTCTCTGCAACTAGAGAAAGCCCTCGCACAGAAATGAAGACCCAACACAGTAAAAATAAATTAATTAATTAATTTTAAAAAAAAAAAAGAATACAGAATTGACTTTACTCATTCAACATTCTTTTAATAAATATTATTTAGTATTTTAACCTAACATTTTTATCATAATGCATACATACAGCTCATAAATAAATGAGCATAAAGTTAAGCATATTGAGAAAAAACAATAACTTCCATCCTACATTTTTTTCCACTGAGCACAAGATCAGCTTTGATGCTCAGCAGAAATATAATTAAAAAAAAATTATCCTTCGCTATTTTTAATAGATTAATAACAAGTCACTGGATTATTGTAAAATTTTCTAGCAGGACCAAAAAATAAATGTATTATTGAAAAATAACGAAAGGGAACCTATCTTGTTAATATCCTAGGTTTTTTCCTTTTTAAGAATTTAGCTAATTTTTTTTAAAAATTGAGATATACTATGCATACAAAAAAATGCACAGTTCTTAGAAAAATAATCCTGATGCCCAGGATGTACCCAGACCAATCAAATCAGAATTTCTGGGGGTGGGACCAGGTATTGGTATTTTAAGAAGTGGGCCCAAGCCCAATTCACACCAAGCTAAGATTTACTATTGGCTACACAAACCTGAGTGATTTGACAGAGGAGAAAACAGATTATGAACTATCTATTTTACAAGTACCAAGTCATCACCAGTAAAGAACTCGCTGTTTCTATTTAAAAAAAATTAGCTAAAAAAAGAAAGAAAATATCTATATATATAAAGAGAAAGTAATGACATTTTGCTTTTCATTACATCCAAAGAATGTTCTGGAAGCTGGGCAAAGTTAAATAAATACTTAATAGTTTTACATGGAGTATATTATAGTTGAGAACTTGAATTCTTAATGATAACACTTAACTGCTACAAGATACTCAGACTTAAAAGAAAAAAAATTAAATGAAGCTCAATAGATTAGAGCTACAAAGATTGAAAGGTAAACTAATATTCTAAGAACATAAAGATACTTGCTTTAATTGCTCTGAGTTACCAGGAATAGTTTATATATATAAAAACATCCCATTTCTTAACCTTCTGTTAATCCTGTCTAAGACAAAGCCTTAAATACATATGTAACAAAGAGGAAATGTTGCTCTTTATAATTAAAAATATTTTAAATGAATAATTATGTATATTTTTCATGTTAGAAATGATAATGTTATTATTCTTGTAAAAATTAATCATGGTCTTTATAAAGAAAAAAGTAAAATATCCAAGTCCATCACTCAGAAATAATCTTCATTAACACTGGATAATCATAATTTTCCTACACATATATATGTAGGAGACAGAGAAAGATAGAAATAGTTTTATAATATAAATGATACTTGGTAATTAAAAGCAACAATTTTAATTGCTGAACCAAAGAGAAGTGAAAAAAAACACAAAGAAACTAAAATCAAGCTGGCAGAATTCTGAACATTACATAAGTGTTTCTTCACTACAGGAGATATTGTTTCCTAAAAGGCACTCTAAGAGGAAAAAAAATCTGTAAGGAACAATATTTTTATGTTTAAGGCTTAATACTCTTGGCATCCACAGGTGTGAGTACGTTTCTCTGGAACACAAAGTGCCTTTTCAAGCTGCAGTTTCATCTCTTAATTTTAGGGAACATTGCTTTGCTTTTTTTTTTTTTTTTTTTTTGCTTTGCTATATTTTTGACTAATACTTTTTCTGCCCCATTCTTTGGGTTCTTAACTTCTAAGATACCATTTAACCTTCATGAGACTGTCTGTCCTCAACATCTGGCACGGAAGGTAACAGAACACAGTGCTGAAGAGTGAAGGCGCTAGAGTCAGGATGCTTAGATTCAAATTCCAGCTTCTCAATTTTCTATTTGTGTGACTTAGCCAAGTTATTTAACTTCTTCAGGCATCAGTCTCTTCCTCTGAGAAATGCAGACAAACGAGCACAAAAATAACTCCTTTCGTTGTGTTGGTATCAGATGAAGAAATATGTAAGGCACTTAAAAAGCACCTGGCACATAGTAATTTCTTAATAATCTTACATTTTAATCTATTGGTATCTCTATTACTATAATATCATTATCTTTGATTTATTTTATTTTTCTCTAGTCTTTGTCCTGTGTCAGTGTTACGAGTCAGGAAACAGCACTATCAAATTGGGTAAAATCTCTGATCTTAAGATTCATTATATTCATGTTTTAATTTGATCTTAAAATTTATGTTGCATTAAAATAATTTATGGTGCTATGGAGCTTTTTAAAAATATGTTCTTTAGAATACAAAAGATCATAAAAGACTATTAGAAACAATTATATGCCAACAAATTAGATAACTCGGTAAATGGATAAATTTCTAGAAACCAACAACCTACCAAGACTTAATCATGAAGACATAGGAAATCAGAACAGACCAATAACGAGTAAGAAGGAATCAGTAATCAGAAACCTCCAAACAAGGAAAAGTCAGAGACCAGTGGCTTTACTGGTGAACTCTACCAAACATTTAAAGAACACTAATCCTTCTCAGGCTCTTCCAAAAATTCAAAGAGGAGGGAATACTCCCAAACTCATTTTATGGAGGTCAGAAATGCTCTGATACCAAAGTCAAACAAGGACACTATAAGAAAAGAAAACTACATGCCAATATTCCTGATTTGGAGAGATGCAAAATTTCTCAACAAAATACTACCAAAATGAATTCAATAGCACATTAAAAGAATTATACACCATGATCAAGTAAGATTTATCTCTGGGATACAAGAAGAGTTCAACATAGGCAGATCAATAAATGTTATACAACATATCAATAGAGTGAAAGATAAAAACTATATGATCATCTCAATCAATGCAGAAAAAAAGATTTGACAAAATAAAACATCCTTCATGATAAAAAAATCTTAACAAATTGAGTACAGAATAAACATAACTCAACATAATAAAGTCTATATATGGAAAAACCCATAGCTAACATCATGTTCAGTAGTGAAAGGTTGAAAGATTTTACTCTAAGATCAGAAACAAGGGTACCCATTCTTACCACTCCTATTCAATGTAGTAGTGGAAATCCTAGCCAGAACAATTTTACAAGAAAAAGAAATTAAAGGTATCCAAACTTCCAAAGAACTAAAATTTTCACTGTTTACAGATGATATGATCTCATATATAGAATATCCTAAAGACATCACCAAAAAACTTTTGGAACTAATTAACAAATTCAGTAAGGTTGCAAAACACAAAATCAACATACAGAAATCAGTTTATTTCTATACACTAACAACAATATATCCAAAAAAGAAATAAAGAAAACAGTTCCATTTGCAATAACACTGAAAATAATAAAATACTTAGGAATAAGTTTAAGCAAGGAGGTGAAAGATCTATACACTGAAAACTATAAGACTTTGAGGAAAGAAATTGAAAAAGACACAAATAAATGGAAAGCTATCCCATGTTCATGGTTTGGAAAAATTAATATTTCCATACTACCCAAAGCCATAGATTCAATGCATTCCCTATCAAAATTCCAATGGTATTTTTCACAGAAATAGAAAAAAATAATCTGAAAATTTAGGTGGAATCACAAAAGACTCCAAATTGTCAAAGCAATCCTGGGAAAGAAGAATAAAGCTGGAGAAACTAAAAAATAAAACAAACTAGTGAATACAACAAAAAAGAAACAGATTCACAGATACAGAGAACAAACTGTGGTTTGTTCTACTGGTTACCAGTGGGGAGAGGGAAAGGAGGAGGGGGAGGGGATTATAGGTACAAACTACTATGTGCAAAATAAATAAAATAAAAGAATATATTGAACAACACAGGAAATATAGCCAATATTTTATTGTATAACAACTATAAATGGAATATAACCTTTAAAAATTGTGAATCAACATGCATTGTACACCTGAAACTTATGTAATATTTTACATCAACCACACCTCAATAAAAAAAAAAGAATAAAGCTGGCGGCATCACACTTCCTGATTTCAAACTGTATTACACAGCTATGGTAATCAAAACAGTATGGTACTGGCATAAAAACAGACATATAGACCAATGGAACAGAACAAAGGGCCAGAAAATAAATCCCTGCATATACAGTCAACTATTATTTTACAAGGGAGCCAAGAATGCTCAGTGTGGAAATGAAAGTCTCTTCAATAGATGGTTTGGAGGAAAACTGGATTATCACATGCAAAAGAATGAAATCAGATCCCTGTATTACACCACTCACAAAAAGTGACTCGAAATGAATTAAAGATTTAATCATAAGACCTGAAACTGTAAAACTCCTAGAAGAAAACATATGGAAAAAGCTACAACATTGGTCTTGGCAATGATTTTTTGGACACCAAAAAACTGCATAAGCAACAAAAGCAAAAATAAACAAGTGGGACTATATCAAACTAAAAAGCTTCTGCACAGCAAAAGAAACAAGAAAATGAAAAGGCGACATATGGAATAGGAGAAAATATTTGCAAACCATCTATCTGATAAGGTGTTAATATCCAAAATATATAAGGAACTCATACAACTCAATAGCAATAACAAAAATAATTCGATTTAAAAATGGGAAGAGGGTCTGAACAGACATTTTTCCAAAGACTTTCAAATGGTCAATAAGTATAAGAAGAGACATTCAACATCACTAATCATCAGATAAGTGCAAATCAAACCTCAATGAGATATCACCTCACACTTGTAAAAATAGTTATTGTCAGAAAAAAAAAAAACAAAAAAAAACCCCAACCAAACAAACAGGGGATAACAAGTGTTGGAGAGGTTGTAGAGAAAAGGGAACTCATGTGCACTGTTGGTGGGAATGTAAATTGGTACAGTCACTATGGACAACAGTATGGAGGTTTTTTAATAATTATAACTAGAGCTACCTCATGACAGCAATTCCAGTTTGGCGTATATATCCAAAGGAAATGAAATACTGACTCGAAAAGATATCTGCACTACCATTTTTATTGCAGCATTATTCATAAGCCAAGGTACAGAAATAACCTAAGTGTCCATCTACTCATGAATGGATAAATAAAATGTGAGATAGATATAGACAGATGGGTGGGGGGAGAGAGAGAGGTTATTCAGCCACTAGAAAGAAGAAAATCCTGCCATTTGCAACAATATGGATGGACCCTGAAGGCATTATGCTAAGTGAAATAAGTCAGAGGAAGGTAAATACTGTACGGTCATGGAATGGTAGTTGCCAGGAATGGAGAGGTGAAGGGATGGGGAGATGTTGGCCAAAGTGTACAAACTTCCAGTTGTAAAATGAATAAGTTCTGAGAATCTAATATACAGCACGGTGACTGTTGTTAACAATACTCTACAGTATTATATACTTGAAAGTTGCTGACAGAGTAGATCTTAAATGTCTTACCACAAAAAAAGAAAAAGGTAATTATGGGAGGTGATGGAGGTGTTAAGTAAACTTATTGCTGTAATCATTTAGCAATATGTACAAGTATCAAATAATCATGGTCTACCCCTTATACGTATACAATGGTATATGTCAAATATATCTCAATAAAACTGGCAAAAATAAAATAAAAACAACTCAAAACAAATAAAAATATATCTTCAGGTTGCCTTTTATTCAGAAAGTTCTACACGCTTCTTTTGCATATGGAATGTGCTTGTTTGTTATCATTTATTTCCACACTTATCATACCATTTGTTTTTATATTTGCCTTGCTTAATACAGAATTCTTTCTCAAAATTTCTGTTTGATCTGATATAACATAGGTTAATTCTCTTCCCCCTAAGCTATAATACCCCTGAAGCATTGTATTCTGTAGTTCTGCGAAGTGAGAGTGGGGATGGGGAAGAAGAAAAGGCTCTTCTGAAGCTTTGTGAATCTTTTGTTAATGGAACTTGCGTCTCTCCTCTCTAGAATGGGTGAAATGTCCAGGGTGCTCTTATAGTTCAAATCTTCCCCCCAAATAACTATAGAGTCTTTTGTGAGCGATCTTTAGCCCTGATTCTTCGTCTACATCTCCCCACCAGCTATTTCCGCTCTCCCTCATGCTAAATGGGGAAACAATGAGAAAAATCACCGCTGTCACTTTTCTGCAAATATTGTACTATTCATGAGAATTTTCAGAATGCTGTCATAGTGCTTCTAGCAGATGGTAATGGAAGTGGGGCTAGGATTCTCCCTTGAATCTGTGGACTCTGTTCTCATTACCATCTCTTGAGGTTTAAGGCATGTGGATAAGACTCTTCCACTGTTTTGTCATTGCTGGTATTTTCACTATTTTCAGGTGTTTTTCATTTCATTAGATATTGTCAATGTATATATACATATTTGTGTACGTGTGTATATATACATAAATATACATGTATATTTTTTTAAGAAAAGAGTATTAAATACCAAGATCTCGTAATGGTTAATAAAAAATCCATTGTCAATTCCCTATCCCACCTAAAGTAACTGTCAGAATGTATACATAAATACATATATATAAGTCTATATGTATATATACAATTCCATTTTCTTCAAATAATTATATATTTTGAGAATGACTTGGAGAAAACAGATATATCAATATAATTAGCATTTTTATATATCTAAAAATGCAGGATTTTTTGTTTGTTTGTTTTTATCAAATAGAAAGAGGAAATGATTATCATAGCTTCAGTATGGGAGAGTTCACGGTAGGGAGGGAGCATTCCTTCACATGAGCTTAGCTTCAGACCTAGAAAGGGAGAGAGGGCACTCCTGAATGCGCTGCTTGAGGCATTTCACAAGTAGTAAGAACTCAACAAATATTTGCTGATTGATTAAAACTCAAAATATAAATTCCTGCCTCTTCGTAAAGACTAAAACTCAAAATATTCTAATTATATTTTTCAAGTCGGTGAAAAATATTTGAGTTGCAAATAACCTTGTCTTCATGTGGCACAGAAGCTATTTTACCCAATTATTATTATTGGAATTTTTCTGTGGCCCTGGGCATGTTTGGTGTGTCCTATTCATCACAGCAACCAGACAATAAACCTGTTCCCTGAAGTTTATCAGAGAAGTGCTGGCTATGTTCAGGGGCAAGAGACAAACAGAAGACAGTGATGGTAGTTTTTAATAATAATTAATTATTTATACAGTGCTGACAGAGGGCTCACTAATGGGGAAGGCACAGAATCAGAGATAGACTCTTCCCTACCTCAAGGACTGAATTCTAAGAGAGATCAGCAATTCAAAAGTGAAATAAGCCTTGTCAAGCTGAGGTTGCAGCTTATAATTTCAGAACGCCTTTGGCATAAGTTTCATTCTAAAACGTTATTGAGGGTATAATCTATAGTGGTGACAAATGGCCTTCCAATATTACACAAGTTCCTCTTCTTTGCCTTTACCTCAATTTTGTCAAAGCAACAACTAAGTCATACTAAGTCATACTGGGGCTCTGTTTCTTAAAAACTGGTCGGTTTCTTAACCCGTCACTAAGTTCATACTATCTTAATTACTACAGTAGTTATAACAAATCTTTATATCTATCAGAATCCTTCCTCTTTCTCCTCCTCCTTTTTGTTCTTGCGGTTACACACTGAAATGATGACCCATCAAAGATAATTTTCCTGAGAGATGGACTCGGTGTTAATGAGGCCAAGATTGTGTTATCAGGATTGTAAAGAGATAAACTGTTCCAGGATCACAATTTCTACATCCAGAGATTTGTCCTTCTAACTGCTGTTAGCTGTCCTACAAGGTGCAGGAGAGGGGTGACTTAACTAAAACCTATTTTCACTATTAAAATATTGTATGGCACTGTCAGCTGTGATGTCTGTATGCTAGACATTAACACGTTATCACAGCACAGCCTGATGTTTTGAGAGGTTATTTGCTAGTGAGCATGGGGCAGAGCCTGGCAGAAGATAGTCTGGACGCTCTCCCAGGCACAGTTTCTTAGCAGATGTTAGTCTCCAAGAAAATTTCGTTGACTGTCAGTATGTGAAGAAATCAGTGCAAGGTGAATCGTGTTTTAAAAAGAAAATATGAATTTCTTTCCTCCTTTCAGTTTATAAATGTATTTTAGAACTCTAAAAAGAAAAAGCAGAATGAAAATGTTCATCTTCCCAGAGTATGATTTCATTCAGGCGTTGAGCCTATAGACCTGCAACAATTTACAACTGAACTGATGTCTTTAATGTGTGAACTTGAGGCATCTGAAGACATAGCACATGCTCCAGATAAACACCCTCCAAGACAAGCATGTCATCTGGAAGACTTTCCCCATGAGTAGCATGACTGACACATGCCCTGACAAAGTCTGTCAGATGTTTTCATTTTCAAGTGGAAGAGACAGCCATCTGGTACCCAGAGTAAATAGTCTCAGATCACTAAAAGAGAAACCCAATATTTTATTCCACCCGAAACTGAGGCAAATTCAAAGAAAAAAAGATAAATTTTTGATCACTAGAGTAATTTTCCACCCAAGTTATCAGATATAATTTTGATAGAGGAAATGTTCTCCCAGACGTGAAATGCTCTATTGATCTGGGGTAACTTAAGACATACAACCATTTCCAGTAGTCTATTGAGTAGGTAACACAGATACTACTTCCAGAAGTAACCTGCATCTGGAGGCAGGTAGTTGAAGTGAATTTGGAGATGTATTTATTCACTGATTCATTCAAGAACTACAGGCCAGGTATTGGGTTAAGTGTTAGGGACACAAAAATTATGGTCCTTCCCTCAAAGATCTTAAATACAGTAGTAGAAATACACAAAGAGATCATTAAAAGCAACATTGAAGAGTTGGAAAAAGTCTACACAGAGGAGAGCAAAGGGAAGGAACCCCTCACCCAGCTGGGTGTCCAAAGATGGCCTCTGGAGCCAAGAATAAAGATTCATTCCACACAATTACTCATCAGTAAGTTTTCATAATAACAATTCAAAGTTATACCACTTTTCAGATGATTCCTTTGTTTTCTTCATAATGATTTTTTTATCCAAAAACACACCCAAAAATTATGCTCCATATTACTTAACTCCATTAGGTAATAGTTTAAAATTGTAGTTTCAGGTTAAGACACACATGTTTACTCAACATAAAAGTTTGTAGCCAGAGGCCATCATGTGGAACAAATCTGAATTGTGTGCCATATTTAGAAGAACTCGAAACATTGTTCTCTGTGTATGTAAGTCAAGTGAGTGGAATGAAAAGTTTAAATTTTCTGTGACTTTTCATAGAAAATGTGCACATGCACTTTTTCCATGGGCTTCAAAGCACTCCTGTGGTTAGTTTTTATTCTGCCCTAAAAGCGAGTTTTCTAAGCTGCAAATTTGCTTTTAAGTGCAGTTTGAGGGCAAGATAGCCATGGGCCTCATTATGTTTGAAAAACTGATGAAGAAAACAGTGCAGAAAAAAAGAATCTACATTCAAAGGATGATTAGCTCATACCCTTTCATCCCCAAAACTTACCATCATGGTTTCTCTGCCTCATTTGGTACCTACAATAATTTTTCAGTACATTTCATTTTATATACAACCTACACTTCTTTACGTGCAAACTGTTTGCTTATATAAGCCTGCTTTTATTGTTTTATCGCCAAATGTTTCTATCTGTGAAAATTGTTTGGATGTCTTACGTTGAGAGGAAACACATCATGATCTTTCTCTAAAGGTTTTTTTTTTTTTTAATTTAACAGATTTTCACTTACTAGCAGGGTTTTCAGGAAAAAATTAAAGTTGTTAAGCAAAGGGTAAGTCTACCAGTCTCGGCTGGATCTGAGAACATTCCTTGGCATAAGCCAGGCAAATAGAGAATCCAGATGCGTGTGGAGAATAAAGGAGTTACTGAAAAACTTAGGGGAGTCAGGTTAGCTCAGGTAAATGTAAAGAATAAGTTTTTTTTTTTAAGAGAAAGGAAGACTTGTTCATTATCTCTGAGGAAGTGATTTTACAGTCCCAAGTATCGAATCATTGAAAACTAGCCTTCTAAAGATAATTTATAAAGCAATAGGGTAAGTGATTGCATTGTGAAGAAAAAAAAATATACACACATAGAGGAAGAGACACTGTCCTAATGTCCCAATATTACATAATTGGGTACTCATACCCAAGATGACATTTCTGGGAATAGAATCATACACAGATTCACTTTTAGGCCGATATCACAGTTTAGCTGGAAGCAAAGATGTTTTGCTCTAGGTAAACATTAGTCGATTCCAAAGAAGTTCTAAAAATTAAGTCACTGATACTGAACGTGCATATGCATATAGTCTGAGGAAAATTATTTCAAGAAAATGTGCATGTTAACTACTGCTCCAGGGATTTAGCCAGGTACTCTTCTATACTATTTCTAGTTTATTTTGATTTGATCCAATGTTTCATGAGTTTCTCTTTCCATTCAAGACAATAAGCTTCTCCAGAATAGGTGTTATATCATACCACCAGGCCAAACTCTTTTGCCTAGCTCATGGGTTTAAGCACATTAAAGCAATTAATATTTGTTGAATTAAACTGCACTGGCATATACGGAAATCATGAATTCAAAGTAGGCAGAACAGAGTGGACTTGGTAACCTTCTTTTCGCTATTGATCATGTGTGAAGTCATAACTGACATAACATCAGTAAGGTCGGACTACCAGTTAGGTTCCTGTTGGTAAGATGCTTGGCAGGGCAGAAGAGAGCAGAGCTGGCTGGCCCATACTGGACTTCAACCTGTGACCTCGGCCTCTTTAAAAGGATGGTTCAACCAACTGAACTCACCCAGCCATCTGGCCATCTTTACACTTGGCAGGAGAAACAGCACCATGAGGTGTTTTTGTTTTTGTGCAATCACAATTAATAGGCCATTTCTTCCAACAGTGAAGAATTTTCCTACCTGCTTTTTCACACTTCTAGCAAACAATAAAAGCTAATTACTAGCTGCAAATCATGATGACAGAAGTCTCAGTACTGAAACTGTGTTTCTATATTTAGTGAGAATATCACCACTTTTATGACCATGTGAAAGAATCCTTATCCAAACCCATTCTTCGTCATCTTTGGAAGAGATTAAAGATACTATGAACTTACAAGTCAAAGAATTACTACCCTTTCGTTTAAGTTTTGCTTCAAAGTGAAGAAAGGGGCCAGAAAGCTATTAATAGCAAAAGAAACTAAGGAGCTTATTTGACATACATACTCAGATTGCTCATCTTTCCTTCTTTCCTATCGAAATAACTTCTCTGGCTATTCTTTTCTCCTGTTTTTAAGATTTTTTAAAAATTATTTATTTGTTTATTTTTGGCTGCGTTGGGTCTTTGTTTCTGTTTCTATTTGCGGTGAGCAGGGGCTACTCTTCGCAGGCTTCTATTGCGGTGGCTTCTCTTGTTGTGGAGCATGGGCTCTAGGCACGTGGGCTTCAGTAGTTGTGGCGTGCGGGCTCAACAGTTGTGGCTCGTGGGCTCTAGAGCGCAGGCTCAGTAGTTGTGGAACGCGGGCTTAGTTGTTCCGCAGCATGTGGGATCTTCCTGGACCAGGGATCAAACCCGTGTCCCCTGCATTGACAGGAGGATTCTTAACCACTGCGCCACCAGGGAAGTCCCTGGCTCTTCTTTTCAAGGTAAAAAGAAGGTGGAAATAATATTATAACTCAGCTCCATGAACTGTACTTCTTGAAATCCAACACTGGAAGAGACTCCAAAGATAATCAAGTCCAACCGTCTCACTTCATGGTAAAAGTACTGAGGTTAAAGTTCACAAAAATACTAAGTGGCAGAACCACTCCTAAAAAAATCTATCTAGTATTGCTCATATTGTATAAAGACAATGAATTAAATAAATTTGAACACAATTCTATCTTTGGAATTGGGGTAGGTGATTAAAGACAAGAATTTCCCACCTAGTTCTGTTTTTGAATCTCAATTACCTTATTTCACTTGTTCTTTCAGTCTCTAAATATTTACTAATTAACTACTACCTGCTAGGCTACTGGCTAAACTAAACCCCTGAATAGTTACAATAATAAGACATTTTTGGGGACATCTATTTTGGTTTCATTTAGGCATACTGAAAGAGCTAACTCAAAGTGTAAAAGTATTCTATACATGGTAGGAACCCGATACTCACCCTCTCCTGGAGCCACACTTTCCCTGAGACTCTAGTGGATGAGACTCAAGACAAAGACGAAGGGTGAATTGATGATTGTGGATGGCATTGGGTCAGGGTGTCTGCTGCCCACGTTGCCTTTGTAATAACGGAACCGTATTTTCTACACATTATAAGATCAGTTGTATGTAAATGTCAGGATACAAAAATAAATTTTAAAATATATAAAATAAATGAAATTATATCTCTGCCCTAAAACAAGTCTTTACTATTAAGGTTATTGAAATAGCTTCTCAAGGGTATACCCTTCATAGAAAAATTATGATAGATTTGAGATTTTTACACTACTTAAAGCAACAAGTTAGCATGCCCTGGTTTCATGGATTATGGCTGAAGGCATGAGACTTTGGGGTCAGAAACAACGTACTTTATTAATCACAGCACAGCAAGCAACATAAGCAACATATCTATGTCAGTTCCCTTTACTTCCAAGTTCCACAGGGCACTGAAGATGGGCCCATATAAATTCCTGCATATACAGTGGGAAAACTGAATCTTTTATAAGAAACATGAAGGTCTGCCTATGTTTCTGCTCTCTAAGGAGACACTATCTCTGTCTCCCTAAGCTGTTCACTAAAAAAAACCTCCTTGAAAAGATAGTTCAGGACAAAAGCAATCAGTGCCTCTGCCTGCAAAGTATGCATAAATGGGAGATGACTGGGCAATATTCCCTATCTCAGTCTCTGCTTTCTCTAGTGTCTCGCATAACACCTCTAGATTCATCTTCCTTAAGCACAACTGTGACCTTGTCAGTCTCTTCTTGATTAGCTGCCATTCCAAACATCATCAAATAAACCTCCTTAGCCTGACATTATAGGATCTGCACAACCTGGCCTCGCCTTCCCCTGCAGACTTACCACCTACTGTTCACCCTTAGCTCCAGTGTCACGAGAAAGTTCACCTTTCTCCAAACACAGGGAGCCCTATCCAGCTCCATGCTTATTCCGCTTAAGCTCTCTCCTCAGTCGGAAGGCTGTTCCCCTTTGTCTGCTTCGCGTCCTCAGTTGTTCCTTATACCCACACCTGCTCCATGAGGCTTTTCCACACACAACATTCATTACTCTGTTCTCCTCTGCTCCCAGGCTATTTGCTTGCATATTTAATTCAGATCTTACTTCAGTGGGATGTGAATTATTGTTTCTTGTGAATGTGTCATCTCCCTGGCCATACTGCAATACCTCGAGAGGCAGGGACTGTTCTTTCATTTTCTTATCCCTCACAGCATGAAATATGGTGTCTGGTATAAGCTAAATCCCCTTTTATCCTGTTAATTAGATTGAATTTTATGCCACTGCTTCCCAAAAGATAAAAACGATAGACAGCGGAGTTAAGTGGTGTTCTCCCTCCTTTGCATCCTCTGATGGAAGAAGATTTTCTAGAATCATCTTCCATGCCTTCACTTGTGCCATTCTATTTACTCTTTGCCCTTTACTGCTTTGCCTCTTCTCTCTTTCTTTCCTCTTACCTTTTTCTCCTTGAATCCAAGAAATGTTCGTCAGGATTTGTGGCAGGATGGTAGTCACCCTACTTTCTTTTCACCTCATTTAAGCCGCACTCGCAGTAACTACATAAATGTCAGCCTGGTCTCTTCTCCAATCTTCTGGACCCAACACATGATGTAGATGTGTTTCTAAACGCTCACCAGCAAGCAGAGCCGGACAGGAGAGACACTGATCCTAGTGTGGCTCTGGGACAGCTCCTGCAAATCCTTGCTTAAGTGGTATATGTTCTCAAAGATGACAGTGACCTTGGAATCTCCACCAGGTCTCCCTTCCAGGTGTCCCTACCACTTGCAGTTTCCAGGTGTACTCAGGTCTTTCTTCTAGGTGTCCCTTCCAGGGAGCCCTGTAGGAAAGTCTGGCCTTTAGAGGACACAGACACTTATGTCTGCCATAGCCTCTACACAGTGACCTTCATCTGACCCTGATGGGGATGTCAGCTCAAGGGCTGTGTCCTCACACATTGTTTTATCATTTTATTCTTACTCAGGATCTTAAGCAGAGTTTTACCTTTATCTTTTTTTTTTTTATCAGTTCTTTTCCTGGTTAAGTCTGTGTGTGAATCCAGAGAGTACCTGCCTCCACCAAGTGTCCATTACAGCCACAGACATGCACAGGGTAAGAGGCGTATCCTAGGAAAATAGCTAGAATAATGCCAGCGACTGAGGTTCAGAAATATTCTGCATAAATGGTTGGATGCTGGCATCGAATCAAAGGAGGAAACCCAGCCAACACACCCTAAGGTTTGGAAAGAAGTTGCGCTCAGTCAGGTCCCCAGCACATGTGCTCCCTGATGAAAGAGGCAAAAATAATAGAGTAGTCATTTTTTCTTATTTTTATTACCATAACTTTTGTATTTCCCAATGGGGACAGCAGATAATAGGAGGGGGCACATGAGAACTCTGTGGCTCAGGCAGGAAGAACTAGATGCTTTCTGATGGCATCAACCCTGCGTGAGCTTTCCCCCAGCCTGAAGCAGAAGTCCTGCTAACCCCTCATGAACCCGGTCCTACTAACTAGAGGCAGGTCAAAGACTGACAGCTTATTTTTATCCATTCAAGTAACTCAGGAGATCCCCAGCGCAAATTACCCCAGCAGAAATTTAATAAGGTCAGTTTCAAAGACAGCTTAGGGAAGTTGCTGGCACAAAGCTCCTCTCTGGCTTTCCAGGATGATTCAGTGCCTCTGTGAGGATGCTTGTGGACCAGAATTAGAGGTCCCTGCTGTACACCATGCCCTGATTGTGGCCACGTCCGAGCAGGGAGTGTTACCTGAGGACATGCATCTGGTTCTCTCTGATTCTTAGCCAGGTCATATTAAATCTTAAAAAAAAAAAAAAAAAAAAACGTTTTGGAAGAAGAGACCACAGAGGGACAATATACAAATAACTGAAGTCTTTTTATGCTGACCTACTTCCAGGATAAACTTTAATAAATGGATTCATGTGCCTTCAAGGCAAGAACTTAAAATAATAGTAACTCATGTGTAGGTGTTCCCAGATTTCCGTCCTCATGAGAATTAAAGCAAAGATGATTAGAATCGGTATTATTTCCAAAAGAAAAAGTCTTTTTTTTTTCAGATGTGGTTCCCTTCTTCTTAAGAACCTAGGTCTCTAAATCCTCGCACAATCAGAACGTTACAGAACAGAGAGCCCCTAATTTCAGAGAACTCACTTTACCTCCTGACCTCCTTTCAAGGTGACTGAAATGAGCAGAATAGGTGTTCAGAAATTTTTTATTGATTTATCAGTGGAGGAAATAGAATGTTATTAAGGGCAGATTTAAACCCCATAGAGCAAAAAGATTTATATATAAAGTTACTTCTTATATTTACAACCCAAATTTCACAAATCCGTATGTATAGCGGTCCTTACAACTCAATGCCAAAGAAAAATAAATACAGGGAAAAATATTCCATGGAAGGAGAAGAAAAAGAGTTTTTGCAAAGGATATTTACTCTCTTCCTTTTACCACTACTTTCCATAATAGCGTAACTGAGTTCGTGTCCTTGGACAGGACTCAACTACATCAGCCCTCTCCCCGCTTGCAGAGTTGGAATATGTTGACTAAAAAAAAATCTAAGCAATATCCCTCAAAGGACACACACTCTTCCTCTTGCCTTAGGTAACATCCAAGTCTCTCCTTCTCAAGCTGAGAATCCGTGTCATTCTACGTGTTATCATCCTTGTCCTAAAGGGATCTCATTCCAAATTCTCTCTCCCTTATCCCTCTAGGTCGATCCCTATCTATCTTCAGTTTCACTCTTACCAACCATAGGATGTCATCACCATTTATGTCTGTCTGCCTCCTCCCCTTCTCAGAGAAACTAGAGTAGAAGTCAGGCAGCCCTAGGAAGGGCTGGTACTAGTGTAAGTTAGAATGAATTCTCAGAACCAAAAAGAATGAAATTTTGCCATTTACAGCAACATGGATGGATTTGGAGGGCCTTATGCTAAGTGAAATGAGTCAGAGAAAGACAAATACTGTCTGATATCACTTATATGTGGAATCTAAAAAATACAACAAATTAGTGAATATAACAAAAAGAAGCAGACTCACAGATACAGAGAACAAATTAGTGGTTACCAGTGGGTGGGGAGGGGTTGGGCAATATAGGGGTGGGACAGTGGGAGACACAAACTACTGGGTGTAAGGTAGGCTCAAGGATGTATTGTACAACACGGGGAATACAGCCAGTATTTTGTAATAACTGTAAATGGAAAGTAACCTTTAAAACTTGTATAAAAAATTAAAAATTTAAAAAATTTTAAATTTTCTCATAAGATTTTGTCACAAATAAAAATTAATTTAAAATTAAAAGATTCTTCAGTGCTCATTTCTGTCAAAGCAACAAATGAGTCATAATTATTGTATTTTTCATGTCCAAACTTAAAGTCTTATTTTATTCCTAGGATTTTATCCACAGAGTACAGCTACATTCCTATCTCTACAAATTCATTCAGTAGGTTAAAAATACCAGCAAGATACAAAGCCAGTGCAAGTCTTTATAATTCTTAAAAACAGTTGACTAATATACTTTCTTTATCAATAATATACATGGTGAACTATTTATACCAACACCTTGCAAATGAACCTAGACATAAAAGAGTAAGATTATGGACTCCATTTCCCACATAATTACAAAGAATTTTGAAAAGTTTACAGTCAAAGAACATACCCTCATAAAACTGACATTCTGTGTGAAAATTAACCAATGATGTTTTGAAAGACGTTGGTACCTGCCTAACACCTGGAGGATATATAAGCAGCACACAAAGCTGACACTTCCTGAGCACATAACACATCGTGAGCTGACTTTGAAACCTAGCTATAGGTGAAACCTAGCTGAACATATGCAACTCCCCTATCTTATTTAATCTTCACCCAAACAAATTTATTAGTGTGTATTGGGATTTAGAAGCTTAATATATAAATCAGAAGTAAACCCTGAAGAGAAACGGAGAAGTTCTGAATTTTCTCCCCCGTAGCCCACTCACAATTAGGGATTTTACCATAAACACAAATGAAGAATGTTTTGACTTCCCAGAAATCTGAATAGAGCTGTAACCTGAAACTATATACATATTCTCACTTTATGAGAATTTTAAGGGAACTTAGCAGCTAATACTACTTGTGATTTTTGTCAGAGAACTTACTTCTTGGGCAAGAAGCAGCTCTACTTTACAAGGACTTCTTGGCAACATTTTGGATATTACATTACAGGAACTATCTCACCTGCAGTCTTCCGCTATTGTAATTATTCTATCAGCACAAAGGTCACTAGATTTCACTTTATTTGATAGTGTACTGAGAATCGATCTTAAGCATTTGATAGTTTCTGCTCCTAGAATGCATATGCTGCTTGCTTTAAAAGTAGCAAGTGCCCTCGTATTCATCCCCCAGAACATATGGCATCAAAGTCAAGCCAAGTGGAGCAACCTAAAGCTTTTTAATTTAGTGTCACTAGAACTATAACAATGTTACATAATTTCTGTCTTCAAGGGAGTAGATGTATATATCAGTTAGGATTTTTTAAAACAGAGTACGATCGAAAACCATAATAATAGTGTCTTAGATAAGACAGACGTTTATTTTCTTTCATACAAAAGAATTCAGTAATAGGCAGCCCAGGGCTAGTAAGGTGGCTCCACAAACCCAGCAGACACTGCTCTACCATTCCTCAGGTGACCAGGATTGCTGCCAGAGCTCCAGCAGTCACATTCATGTTCCACACAGTGGGATGGAAGAAAGGGGCAAGAAAGGACAGAGGCACTCCCAGAATATGCCATGTAAAATTTCTGTTTACGTGACCATATCTAGCATAAGAAGGTTGAGAAATGCAGTCTTTGTTCATGGAGGTGTGTGCCCAGCAAAGAGTCAGGTTCGCTCTCTTAGGAAGTAGAAAGTAAGGGATATTGGAGAAGACAGTTTGCGACCATTGTCACAAGTGCATGTTTAGATGCTTCTCTAAACTGTATTTACGAGACAACAGCCGTCGTCGTTCTATGAAAGCTCACGTAACATACCTGCTGCAACATCACCAGCACATACTTTCATGAGATTTTCCTCAGTGCTGTGTTCTGTTCCCTCACCTACCAAATGGTCATTTGAAATGATGTTCAAAAGTATGTTTTCACTGTCAGGTTTCAATTTATTTCCTTCAATTTTATCTTTGAAAGAGGTGGAGAATCTTATTTATATGCTTACTGTGCTGTACTTCAGGATGATATTGTAACTTTGCAGGGATAACAGAAATATTTTATACGATTTCACTGTATAAAATACATTGAGGACTTCAGCTTTTTTTTTTTGCTATAAAAGTTGAACCTCGCATATCAATAAACATAACTGTATCGTCACAACTCCAAACGACTTGGTGTGAGTTTCCGAGCATTGCTTGCCATCCACAGGGCCGCAGCACCAGCCGAAGATGGGCATCAGCTGGGGGGAGGCGGGACCTCTAAGCTTTGGCTGGCATTCTCATAAGTTCAGTGTGGATGTGCTCTACTGGGTACTTGGTAATACAATTTAGCTCGGCGACTAGGTGAAGGCCTGACCTTTTAAGACTTGTAATACATCTACAGTCTTATAATTCAGTGTTGGCAGGGGGAAAAAAGCCTTCTTTTTTTTGCATCTGCCCCAAAATTAGTTAGCCTACCAGTACAAGCTAATGCACTAGTGGTTTCCAAAGTGTGAAAATTGGTACACAACCTATGTTAGAAAGTGCCAATTTCCATTAAAGTTTTTAAATGGTTTAAACCAATAAATTTTTTAAATAATTAAATCAGATCAAATCTGGGAATTCAGCTTAAATGAATGCCATAGCTCTAGAAAATAAGAACTGTGTAACCCATAGAGGTTTTCCTTTTACTTTTTTGATCTGATTTATCCACACAACCGCCCTGAATAGCACTATCACCCCTACTTTAGAACTTGTTCTTTCCTTTTTTTTTAATCAAATGGGTAAGCTAAAGCTAGGAGACGTGATATAACTTTCCCAGTGTCACTCCAGAGCAGGTAAGAATGCAGCCAAGGAGAGCATAAACTCCTGCTTCTCTGCCACCTGATATCAGGCCCCCCCAAATCCTCTTAGCCCTTTGCAAACACGCAGTCCAGGGCTTGCACGTGACAGACCTCAATGACTGCCAACAGAACACTTGGCTTACGGAACAATCTCACACGGTGGTCACGTTGTGAATAGAGAAGCTCCTTGTTACTGGAGAGCTCTCGGCCACATTCCACGCCAGATGAGGTGACAAGGGGAAGAAAAGCAACAGAGATCAATGGAATTAAGTCTCCAGCGTGCCTGTGGTGTTATTTTTAAAAGACAAGCTAAATATGCTGCGTTGTCATCGTCGTCGCTGATCTGAAGGTTATCTCTGGGGCTCCTGGCTGCAGACTGCTACACCAGTTCATTAATCCAGCCCCGACGAGCTGAACGTGAAGCTTGGTGGTAAAAGATCACTATGAATGGAGTGTTCTCAGGGAACAACAGGTTGGAAGAAATTTCGTTGACTTTTAGTAACCACAGGGGTGCCCATATAACCTGAGAGTAAAAAGGACACCAACTATCTTGTTACGGCTGAATGATTTTTGGGTTTCTCTTTGCTATCTTGCTCTGCTGACATTTCAAGTTGATGAACTCTATCTTCAGTGCATCCTACTTCCTCAAAGATAGTCTAACTGCTTCTCGCCTTCCTTCTTTGAGAGTACTTTCCCCGTGCACAAATAAAGCCAGAAGAAAGGTATTTATTAAAATTAATAACACAAAAGTGTGAGTGGTTTAATATGCATCACCTTCAGAAATATTCTTATTTTTTAAAAGAGATACATAGGAGAAGGAAAAGAAAAAATTAATGTTTACTGAGCAATAACTAGGCACCATGCATTATCTTACATAAAATTTAACCAACCCATATGAGGTGTCATTAGCCCCATTTGTTCATAAAAGTTGAAATTCAAAGAAGTTAAATGTTATCACGCATATAGTTTGAAAGCAGTATTAGCAGTTGGAAGTAAAGAGAGGAGTTCATGCTTTGGACCCTACTCCACAGCAGTTCAACCTATCAACAGAATGAATTGCTTAGAAAAAAATTGGTGGACAAGGGAGATATGAACTATAACATTCTAAGCTGCTGTTTACCTCTGGCGAAAACAAACTCTATGCCCGCAATGTCCAATACAGTAGCCACCAGCTACTCGTGGCTATCTTAATTTAATCAAAACTAAATAAAATGAAAATTTTAGTGTGTCGCTTGCTCTAGGCACATTTCAAGTGTTCAATAGCCACATGTAACTACTGCCTACTGCCTTGATCGGTACAGATTCAGAACATCTCCATTATCTCAGAAAGTTCAATTGGACAGAGCTCTCTTAAGCTATTTTGGACATGGAGAGATGAAGTAAGATATATTCCTACTCTCAATTTAAATAACGTGTGTGTGTGTGTGTGTGTGTGTGTGTGTGATGTTTTCTCTCTTGAAAAGAGAGGAGGGATGAAATAAAGGGAAGAAGAGAGAGGAAGAGAAAAAAAATCTTTCAAACTATAATGAGGGCAATTACCACAGGCTTCAATTATGATGGAGGAGTGATGTGAGACATAATTGAAGCTTGCAAGAAAATATTTTCTTGTAACAGTAAACAAACTGTACAAAGAAAGGTTTAAAAGATACACTCTAGGGACTTCCACTTCTGGCCAAAATGAAATAACAAGCAACTGATTCACCTTCCTCCTTGAAACAACTGAAAAAAACAAACAAAAACAAAACACTTGAAACCATTATTTTCAAGACACTAGACAGAAAACAAAGGGCAATTATCTCTGAAAGATGGTAAACAGATGAAGTAAAACTACAACTGCCCCAGGTTACAGCTTGAAAGAGATTCTGGGTAATGGATCAAGAAAAAGGAACCCAGGCAGAGCCACACAGAGTAACCTGAGTTGGGGAAGAAGAGCTGAATGTCCTAGAAGACCAAGGGAGATGGAGTCTGCAAGCAGAGAAAGCCACTCAGAGGGAGAGAACTCTACAGCTCTGGTGAGGCGACCTCAAGAATTCAGCAGGGTACCAACCAGCACTTGCTTGTGAGAAAACATCTCAAAGCTGAGTCATGCCTTTCCCTGGGCATCTGATACGGCAACTGATCTGAGGGAGGCCAGAGTCCTACAGAGCAGCCACTGTATCCTAAGAATGGACAACTCTGGTGGGCATCATTCACTCAGAGTTCCCAGCCAGCTTGGCTGAAGCACTGTTGGGACTGTACTGCACGTTTTAATCTCCCCTCTGCCTAATCTCACCTCCACCTGCTTCCTTTCGTGGGTGTTGGTCCCTAATAAAGATCTTGCATGCCAAACTTCATCTGAGCATATGCTTCCAGAGAATCCAACCTGTGGCAGAAGAAGAGGATTCCAGGGTGACAGCTAGTTTTAATCTGGCATGAACAACTGTATGAATGGTGGTGCAACTGACTGAGATGAGAATTACTGACAAAAACAGGTTGAGTGTACGAACGTGTGGCGTGGACATAGTCTGTTTGACTATATTAGGCTGGAGATGCCTATTAGATATCCAAATAGGGATGTGGAGACAGTTAGCTATGTGATTCTGGACCTCAAGGGAGAAATCAGAGCCAGAGATGAAAATACGGACACCATCAGCATTTAGAAAAAATTTAAAGCCGTGGAACTGGATGGAAAGACTTTCGCGAACTGCTTGAAAACACACTAGAGGTCCCCCAACTATTATAATATATTTAATTGGGAAAAAAAGGAGTTCCTGGTTCTATGACTTTGAGAAACACTGAGCTCTCTACACCATCTGGGGATTCACAGTGCATGTTTATTACCAAGACAAAGGTTTTGAAAGTTCTACAGCTTTGTTTCCCTTGGAATTCTCAACATTTTTTGCCATGGAAACTTTTTTGGGAGGACGTCCATTAACATCTTTTCTCCTGAATCGTAGTCTGAAATTGGTGATCTAGACTAAAAATCCAATCTAGAATTTTCACTTTGATTCAGATATAGAAAAAGTTAGAAGACTACATTTTAAAATTCTGCAACATTTGCCTATATCTATATAGACTATGCCTTTGAATCTGTACTTTTTCAAAACAAAAAATCTATAATTTCCCAACCTTGATGTTTACTAATTGTGTTTTCCTTCTATTCTTCTTCATCACAACTGAGCCAGATCACATGGCTGAAAATGAAAGTAAGAATGAGCCAAAGAGACACCCTGAGATTTAGTGGACAGCACCCTGTGCCATTGGTCGCAATAGCCAAGTATCAGCTCTGCCTCTGATCTAATAGGGTGGAGATCCTGGACCAGTCACAACTCTGGATCTCAGCCTGCTCACTACAGAAAAAGGTGAGCAGATGAACTTTGAGTCTCCTTCTAGTGATTGCTTTGGCAGCACAGATACTGAAAATCTCCTTCTAGCTCTAAAATTATATAAAATGGAACAAATGACAGTAAGGCATAAGGAGAGAAAAATATACTTTATGTTGAACAACATCAACATCTAAACCTTTTCTCCCTTCTGCAGCATATTGTGGTCATTTTATTAATACCTCTGGAATAGAGATGAGAGCATATTCCTCACTAGTATCTTACCAGTTGTGAGCAGACATTTTTTTTTAAAGGTTACTGGTGAAAATGAAATTTTCAGACTGATGGATTTTTATTCTTTTCCATAGTACAATGAAGACATGAGAGTTACCTATGATTGTTTTCCATTTTAGGCTTATTGTTTTCTGGGGCTCTGGAGACACCCATATTTCTTGCTCCTAAATATCATGTCAAACTTGTAGATTAATGAAATAGCCTTAAGCGTCAACAATTTCCATAGGAGGTCTGGCATTTAATAGTGCATATACTCTAATCTTCTAACTAACACTTGAGAAATGTGGAGAAGAGCACATAGAAAATAAATGCCTTATCATAGGATATCCAGCTTTAAATCTGGAAGCCCTGAGAGCACTGAAAAGACTATATTAAAATTAAGATCATTACTGAACAGAGTTTATCAATTCTAGGGGAAGATAATAAAGTATCTCCCAAATCCTCATATATTTTCTTTAAGATAAAAAAAACAGGGTGCTAACACAAGGGATTTTCTCTATCACTTCATTTTTATTCTTCTATGACAGAAGGACAGTCTCACATGACATATCAAGTATGATATATCAAGTAAATGACCAAAGACATGAGTGCAGACCTTGCCTATGCAACACAGACATAAAAGTGGACAATTCATCCCCACCCTGCCAAGAAACACATATAAAAGTTAAGCTGATGATCCCTGATGCCATGCCTATCAGAAGGTACAGGTATTGTTTGTTTTTAACTAAACAGCCACGTCATTTGTCCAAACATTTATCCTGTAGAAAACCATGATACTTTGGCACTATGCAGCCTCAGCCTAACAGAGACAAATGGTTCAGAGAATAAAAATTAAGAGGAAATTTCATATATTCAGCAGAGAAAAAGAACACTGGCCAGCAGGGGAACACCTAGGTAATCTTAATCTAAAAGATTTCAAACAGACTTGTTCATTTTGGAAGAGTAATTATAAATGGAGGATGTTTCCTAACCCCAAGGTCAGAGTTCCTTTTGTTAATAGACAATTAAAGAATTCTGGGAGACAATCAAAAAGGAACTAACCTACCCTGCACCTCTAGTTAGTAGGGGGAAAGCATTCTCAGCTGCAGAGTTTGTATAGATGCTAGTGGTAGAACAGAGTGATAGGATGGCCACGATCCCAGAATGAGGCAGAAGACATCTCTGGAGTAAAAAGAGGCCTGAAACCTCAGGCAGCAGTGGAAGCAAGAGGATATAAAACTAGCAACGGCCAGAAGATGGTTTCAACGAGCAGAGCTTTCCAAAACTGAGATGATCTTTACAGGACACTTAGCAAACTTAAAGGAAAAATAGAATATTTTGCTCATCCATTTCATAAGCCAGCTGTGTAAAATATCTCATGAGCCAAGGTGAAAAATGGAACTGAATGTAGCATTAGGATTTTAGAAGGAAGCATTTTCAGTTTAAGCAATAGAATTTTTTAACTGTATACTTGCATTTTTAATTTCTTCTCTCCGTAACTTATAAGCAAAGAGAGAGAGCATACAAAAGCTTTCTATTAAAAGTCTTAGACTGTAATAGCAAAATAATTTCTTAGGGGGCCAAAAAAAAAATTAAAAATCCTCTGCTACATTTAACCCAGCAGTAATCTCAATCACATTTCAAAATTCTCTGTGACATGTACAGAAGCATGAAGAGGGCAATCTGCAGTTTGTCTGGGGATGGTGTAGCACAAAATTATTTGTATTGTATTATACTGTACATTATATTACACTACATTGTATCATATCATACATTACTGTAATTATATATTCAGACACTTGTCTGCTTATATTTTGGTTAAAGCCTGAGACAAATACTAGAGGAAAAAACAGCCAGCAGATTTTTCTCCATCAGAGCACCCAGAGCTGAGCTGCAGCTTAATAAGCTAGCATGTCAGAGAGCTAAAGAATATATTTTGATAGAAAAAGTAACCTTCAGGGCTCGGGAGAAGTTTTCAAATAGAAAAGTGGTTTTCGCCACAAACATAATATTAAGTTAGAAAAGATCTGTAACACCTGCTATTCATCTGAGCTTAGGGAAAAAAGTACAAAGCTAGGCAACAGAAGTGTGAAGCCTGGGCTGCATGGAGATGACGATGGGAGCTCCACTAAGAAAAGATGAAGGGGCTCCTCAGGCACTGACAGGAGGGCAGAGGGCAGACAAACAAGCATCCTAATAAGAAGTGCCCAGGAGGCTGCATTCAGAAAGTGTTGAAAATACCACACACACATGCACACACACACACAGGAAATAGGCTAACAGCATTTCCTTATGTTGTATAGTACTTTAAACACATCTTCTCATTTGAGCTTTAAAAAAAGAAAATTAGCTAAAAAGAGGTTACGATCTCCTCTGTAGTAATGAAGAAATACTGGCTGGAAGTTAAGTGCTTTGTCCAAAGTCATACAGTTTAGAAAGTCGAAGTACCACGTATTGGTGTATTCATTATTTAAGAATATTCAGCCCTTCAAAGCCCATAGCTCTTTATGCTAAGCCATATATAAATATAAAATATTAGCCTTCTTGACGGTATTTCTCAATTAATAAACTTAAATTGCTGCAATTACCTTTCCTTTTGTCTGTCTCTGGGATCCATGAGGAGGGATTTTCCCTAAGTACCATCACATTTCTGCCATTCCTTTGCTCACTCTTCAGCAGGTGATAGACTCCTGACAGGAAAGCAGGCCTGCATGTAGAAAGCTAAGGTTGTCTCCTGTTTAGCCATATGGTCAGAGCAGCTACATGGAGCAACTGCACTGTACAGCATGGCCTGTAACTGGCTGGGTACATCTTCCTGGTTCTGGGTTTCAGTTAACAGGTTGAGTTGACTGTCATGCTAAGCTATTTCTGCAACTTTGACTCTGTTATTAATAAGGGAGTTCTCTTGGACACAGTTTTTATCCTTTGCCTTATCTCTCAAGTTGTTAATCCCAAATGGAGGACAGGTATGCCATTTATTGATGGCTCACTCGGAAACCCCAATGCCACCAATAATACTTTCATTCTAAGTATGAGTGCCATTAAAATTTCAGATCCAGATATCAGGTTCTGGTAATGATGAATTGAGTACTTTGGCCCAACCTCTGAGTAGGAAAGCTCAGGTATCATATTTCTGTTTTAATCTCTTTAAAGGGCTTGAAGACTTAAAATAGTGAAGCATTACCCAGAGGCTCAGGAAGATGAGCCCAGAAGTTTGGAGATGCTTTTCCCTCGCAGATTCCAAAAGAAATGTCACAGAGGTAAGAGACTGAATTGTATCTTTTGCAGGGCTTCTTTAAGAAAGAAGTATCAAAATTAGATTTAAAAGCGTTAAGAATCAAAGAGAGGGACAAAAACACTACACCCTAGGAGTAAGTGTAAATCAGAAATCATTAGGCCTTTGCATAGACTGCAGCTGAGATTTGAATAATTACAATTCTTGAAACAGAATTGACATGGTCTGCATTGCTAGAGCTACCAGATAGCTGGAAGAAGCAAACATAAATCTTCTCTGAAGAGAGGTAACATCACATGACAGATCCTAGATTATTCTACAAACAACCTTGCAATTATAAGTCCCAACACAACAAAAAATAACATGGCACAAATTGACAGAAAGACCCCAAAAACAGAAAAATGAGCAAAATAATGGATTGACAATTAACAAAAGGGCATATATGAATGGCCAGCAATTATGAAAATACACTCAAAATATCTAGTAAAAGGTGAATTTCAAATTAAAAATGAAATAACACATCTACCCATTGGATTATTATAAATTTAAAAAGGTATCATTTAAAAAAAAAGGTATCATTTCTCGTTTACAGGGAGAATCAATATACTAAAAAAACTGTAGTTAGAAATGTTGTTATAAGACTTTTTTGGAAAAGCATCTTTTAACAGCTATTAAAATTAAAAATATGCCTACTAATTGGACCAGCTTATTCACAGAACTCTATTCTATAGAAATAAAACTATCAGTATATAAGGACATATGTTAAGGGTGTTTACTGATCCATTATTCTTAATGGCAAAAAAAAAAAGGTAAAGAAAAGAAAAAGAAAATGATGCTAATTCCTTTGGAGCATATCTGAATGGTCAGCAATCATGAAAACATACTCACCAATCTCTAGTCATTGGAGAAAGGTATCAATTTTCATAAGTCAGAAAGTCATTTCCCAGAATTCCCTTCCCTGTATGGTTGCACATTAGGGTTGGGGCACAAGACAAATTTGCCCAAGATTGGAAAGCCACAAGGGAAGCAGTAGTCATTACATTCTGAAAGTCTATACAGGTGGCCAGTTACCATTACAGCTTGCACGTGGTGGAGCTGATCTTTTGTCTCACCTTGTAGGCTTGGGGCACCTGTCAGACCTACATCTACTTCAACTCCCATGGAATCTCTTATGAGCTTCTTTGACTCTTGAGACAGGCACTTGTGCAACTCCTTTGTGAAGGTCACCAGCTTTTTCTTCTAGATCAAACACATAGCCAAGGTTAAAGGCACTGAAAGGCAGATGTGGGTTCCAGTTTGATTTCATAGATACTAGTTGGTCCTTTCAGAGTTGCCATTTTTCCTAACTCTCCCCCATCTCATTTCCAGCTTTTTCTCCCTAACTGTTAGCCCTTCTGACCTACCTCAACTTCAGACTCACTACACACAGAGATAACCACCCTCCACTGACTTCTTCACCAGCTTCCACAGGTGCATTGGGTCTAATTCCTATAATATTGTAAATGCCTTTTTCCTTATCACTTACAGCCATTCTGTTTCCCTGATCAAACTCTAACTGACAAAACTCCCATTAATAGGAAACTGGAGGAAGAAATTAAAAACAGGTAAAAACAAAGACTGCAAAAAAAATTTATAACGTTAAGCTTGTGCAAAAATTATGTGTTTATAAAGTTTTTTTAAAAATTATATACAGAAATTGAAATATTTTCTTCCTAAATCCCAATAGATAATCTTGTACATGTTTAACTATGTATGCCATTATCTAAGAACACTACTCAAAGGTGGTGAAGTGTTCTGTATTTCTTGACTCCCTTTTTTTTTTTTAACTCTCTTTATATAGATTCCTAAGGACTTGATTACTGGAGAGAAATCCAGGTTTGTGTGACCTTAATCATATGCAATTTGGGGGATATGATTTTTTAAGGAAAACAATACAAAATTGGGTCTTAGAATGAATGTATAGGTATTGGAGAGAAGGCATCACAAAAAATTACCAATATTAAAAAGCTGACAATATAAATGTCCAAAAATCCAGAAAATTAATATAATTTAATTATTAATTAAAATACCTTACACGCTTCAAGGTTATGTTTGCGGATACATGCTCTTTGATTACCTCTTCATAGACATCAGTTTTGTAAAATCATTTTCTATAGAGAGAATAGGAAGGTAATTTAGTTTTTCCTCTAGCATGGCTGATGGAAATTTATTTATTATTGATAGTTTAGCTTTACAACTCATGTCATATAAATTTTAAGATTGTTGTCAAATTTGGAGAATCTTCTAACAAGTTTCTTGCATAGATGAGATATAAAATTTTAAAGCTTATATAAGCTGTAGTATTTGGGAGAAACATCAAGTTTTGTTCTGCTGTGACTACTTTTAAGTACTGTGAGTTGACAGCACTCATAACCAGCACTCAGTTGTTGATGTCACTGAGTCTGTTGACTCAGTTGGGGTATGGAAGAATTCTTGGAAATCATTCCTTCACCTGGACAGCTAAAACACACTGATGCACAATGTGACTGCAACCACATAAATACAATCACATTAAATCCAAACTTAAATATATCAACAGCTTAATTTTTCCTCAGGCAGATGTCAAAAATGTCCATGGTCACTCTAATGCCACCCATATAAGAGGAATTATGATTGAGTTGAGATAAGAATCATTAACAGAGACTGTGGTATTAACTGTGATCAAATATTCTGCTTTTGTAATCCCACTCCTGGGCATATATCCAGAGAAAACCATAATTCGAAAAGATACATGCATCCCAAGGTTCATTGCAGCACCATTTACAATAGCCAAGACATGGAAGCAACCTAAATGTCCATCGTCAGAGCACTGCATAAAGAAGCTGTGGTACATATATACAATGGAATAATACTCAGCCATGAGAAAAGAATGAAATAATGCCATGTACAGTAACATGGATGGACCTAGAGATTATCATACTAAGTGAAGTAAGTCAGACAGAGAAAGACAAATATATGATATCACTTATATGTGGAATCTAAAAAGTGATACAAATAAACTTATTTACAAAACAGAAACAGACTCATAGACTTCAAAAACAAACTTATGGTTACCAGAGGGGAGAGGTTGGGGGAGGGATAAATGAGGAGTTTGGGATTAACATATACACACTATTACATACAAAATAGATAATCAACAAGGACTTACTGTATAGCACAGGGAACTCTACTCAGTAATCTGTAATAACCTATATAGGAAAAGAATCTGAAAACGAATGGATATATGTATCTGTGTAACTGAATCACTTTGCTGTACACCTGAAACTAACACAGCATTGTAAATCAACTATACTCTATTATAAAATAAAAATTAAATTTAGAAAATATTTTGCTTTTGTAAATTTTATGAAATATGTGAATACATTGCAAATACCTCTCTTGAAATGGTCTGGGGACATAATGATCCTGAAGCATAAGTTCTGCTAACTTCATGGTAAATCTTGGTTAAAAACTCTGTCAAATATGGGCAAGTTTTTGGCAAAAGCTGAGACTCAACCCAAGTGGCCCCTTAATCCATAATTTCTTGTTTATTCTTTTTTTTTCCTAACCTGGGAGACAGCAAATAATTTCTTCAATAAAGAAGTCTTTTTCTACCAGTCCTAAGTCAGTGAAATATTAGAGGGCCTTCCTAGAGTACCAGTAAGTCCTTTCCTCAAGCTAAAATATGATAACCATAGGCAGCAGTCCACAGTAAAAATTCTTCCAGTTTCCTAACATACCTCCCTGACTCTAGTCTCTCTACTTTCCAATTCATCCTATACACCCCACTCCAAATTAGTATCTCTAAAACTATTTTTAATCATCTTACCCTACAATATAACAGTATTGCTTTAGGTCTTTTATGCTACAATATTAAGGTATGCTACAATTTAGGAATTTTCCAGTGAGCTTTAATTATTTGAGGCTTACCACATATATTACACATGATTTATACTATATATGATTCCAGGAATCTGAAAACAAAGAAAACATCTCAATGTCGTTTGTATAATGAGAGCAAAGGCTGTTCTGTGTCATGGCAAAGGCAAATACTATCTGTTTTACTCCACTGTGTTGTTGCACTGGAAGCAGATAATGAAAAGCCTGTTTCTCATTTATTTACACTGCAACTTTTGCACAAGACAATTCACAGGAACACGATTTGCTGATCTCAAATTACCCTGGGTGATGGCATCTTAATTAGAAGCAGAGAGCAGACTGCAGTTTAAAACAAATGAAAACTGGAGCACCAAGGAAGCAGAGGGCTTCTACCCTTCCATTGTTGACAGTGACAAGGATATCAGTGCCTCACACCTAGAAGCACCACAAAGAAAGCTACAACCAATGCCCATTCTTAGAATTCATGACACAGCTCAACATAAGTTGAACAATGCTGTCATGATAGTTTTCAGTGGAACCGAATATGAAGATTGGAGGGTTTCAGTTCAGAGCTCTGAGACAGTCTGGCCACCGATTCACATAATGGAGATGTGGTCCATCTGATTAATTAGCACTGAAACTTATTATCAATTTGTCTAGATTTTGATTTTTCTTAAAGTAGCATTTATATGCTAAGAATTTAAAAAAAAGATCATCTACAGCATTTGCTAGATACCATCTAAATAACATTCTGATTCAACAGACTAGTTATGTCCTTTAAACATCTCAACTCAACAAAATGGTGACTTTGCCAAATGGAAATAATCCACACCTCAGATCTGGGGACTTTTCAGGTTATAAATCAACATAAATGACTCAACGATCTCTACTGTTCTCGACTTCAGTGAATTAATATGTTATGTAAATATGTTGAAAATATTAATGTGGCAGGGAACAAATTATGGCATGGGGAAAAAGGCTAAATGATTCACACCATCAGTTTCTCTTCTTCACTGCCCGGCACTGAAAGGTGTACAATTCTGGGAACTAGATACTCAAATTCCAAATCTTAATTCTACTTTATTCTAAATGTAAAATGCCATGAACTAGAAGAGAAGAAAATCTGTCAATTTAAATTAGATGTTTTTCAAAGTAGAACATTGGGCCAATGGAATGTATCAAACATCTACTAGTTAATAATTCTTTTAGAAACCCACTAGTACTCTAATAGAGTCAACATAATAGTGTACTTATCAAATTGAGGTTCAACACAATCTAAGAATCAAATTTTTAATTTAACCTTTAATTGCCAAAAGCAATTTGGCAACTAAATTTTGGTTCTGGAAATTAAGAGTTAGATTAATAATTTGGTACTTAAAAGAGAATTTTAAAAGTAATGAGTATAAAGTATGCAAAGCCAAAAATGTCATGGGCCGAAAAATTTAATTTTGTAAAATCAGACTCCTGTGCAAAAGCTAAATGATAATGATGCCCCATTTTGTTTCAGTTTATTTTCAGGGTTTGGAAATTACCTTCTTTTGTGTAAGGTGACAAAAAGAATATAATGTGGGCAGTGGTAAATCTTAAGGGATTTCGTCTCATTACATTTTCAATCAGATAAAGGTGCATAGTAAAGAGTACCAGAATACGCCACCTTGAAATACGCCTCTGGCATATGGATGATTTTGAGCTAAAGGCCATTAAAAACTAGCCCTTATCCTGCCCCTAGTTTCAAGAGAACCACTTTTTTTTTTTTTTTTTAGATTCCATATATGTATACATATAGTTGATTCACTTTGAATCAGAACACTAACGCAGAAACTAACACACCATTGTAAAGCAATTATACCCCAATAAAGATGTAAAAAGAAAAAAAAAAAGCACTTAAATCTGCATAACAAACTTTACTAAACAACCCTTGTTAACCATACTTTTCCTGATGACCTTCCCATAACTTGCCTCCCCTGCTCTGGAGCCCCGAATCTCTTTTCCTTTGTTTAGCCTAAGTATATAAACCTAAATTCTAAGCACCCCTTTGGGTTACTCATCACTGGGTGCTTCCATGTATATGTGCAATGCACACGTTAATAAGCTTCTGTTTCCTTTTCTCTCATCAGTCTCTTTCGCCGGCCTGATTTACAAGGCCCCAGCTGGACGACATAAGATGGGTAGAGAAAAAAGATTTTTTTTTCCTCCAGTACAATAGGAAGGTATTTCCTGGCCCCAACTCTTCATATTTCAATATATACAATACTTGATCCACATGCATATTTAACAGCTCATTTATGTGAAATAAGCCAGATTCTTAATTGTATAAATATGTGAGCCAGAATATTCCCACTGTGAAGGCTATGCTTTTCTTTTCACCTCTTGCCCTCTCATGTCACTCTTATGCCGTGGTAGAAGCATCTCTTCTCCATTTTTTTTAATTAATTAATTTATTTACTTATTTTTGGCTGAGTTGCATCTTTGTTGCTGCACGCGGGCTTTCTCTAGTTGTGTCGAGCAGGGGCTACTCTGTTGTGGTGCGCGGGCTTCTCACTGCGGTGGCTTCTCTTGTTGCGGAGCACGGGCTCTAGGCGCGCGGGCTTCAGTAGTTGTGGCTCACGGGCTTAGCTGCACCGTGGCATGTGGGATCTTCCCAGACCAGGGCTCCAACCCGTGTCCCCTGCATTGGCAGGAGGATTCTTAACCACTGCGCCACCAAGGAAGCCCCTCTTCTCCATTTTTTAAATAAGAATTAACTTTAAAAGTCCTTCCTTATTTTTTAGATCCAAACACAGTCACATTCATTCTCCTTTTTAACCCAGCCCTTCCCTACTCCCCATCCTATTCACTTTCTCTTCTTAAACCTTGTCTTCCCTTCTTAAATTCTGACTCTTGACGTTCCTGGAACCCAAATGTTTAGAAGATACTCTCATTAAGCTAACAAATAGATGAATCTCAAAAAAGAAAAGGAGGAGGCAGTTTTCCTGTCCCCTTACCATTTATTCGATCTACCATGGATCCGAATAGCTCGATTATAAGCACTCCCTGTTCCATTCTCCTTGATACCTTCATTAGCCAACAATATTTCAAAGTTTCCTAAGTAAAGTAAGTTCATTCTATGAAATGTCAACTAAATATTTTTCTGGGTGTTTTTTTACTACCTTTTTCTTTCAAGTCATAAGACATTATGAGCTGATGAAAGGTTTAGTATATGCCTCTTACAGGGTCTTTAATGTAGACTTAATAAAGTTTAAATGGGTCTGCTGAAAATATTAAATATTTCAGCATGTCTAATTAGAGAGCACTCTTTTTGAATTGCTATCGTACTGAAACCATTTAATTACTATGTCAGGTGACACACTTAATAACATGTATTTAGTTTATGGATATTTTCCAGGAAAGAATTTAGAGTTCAGTTATTCTACATTTCTTAATGCGCCAACTAATTGAGATCCCAGGAGGACTAAGTGATTTCATTTCTTCTTCTGTACCATCAACAAATATTTATTGAGCACCAAGTATGTGCCAAGTACTGTGGTTGTCCCTGGCAATGTGCGTATGAATCAGACAATGTTCTTGTCCTGAAGGAGTTTACAACCTCCAGGGGAAGAGTTACACCTGGCACCATTATAACACCTCTGTATGACGTGATAGAGGGCACAGCTGACTGAAGTGAGATAGAGTGTACCAGGCTGGTCCAATATTCAGCCCATGAGCATCATCGAGTCATGCCAATTGTGGCCAGCATTGCTTCTCATTAGGCAAAGCATTCATTCTGATGAGTTGGTACCTCACCCTACCTGTTATTAAATAATTTGATCCTTACCTGTAGTACCAGGAAAGGCTTCCAGAGAAGGTGATACCTGAGCTGAATCTTAAAGGATGTTCAAAAGCAGACCAAAAGGGAAGAATATTTCAGCCTAAGAAAATGGCACTGGTAAATGTACTAAGGCCTGAAATTTCAGAAATAGTTAAGTTTAATGGTTTATTGTGGATAGATTTCAGTGTGTGTTAGAGATTAAGAAGAAATGCAGTGACAGCATATGCAGGGGGTTGAAAATAAAATTTTAGAAGTCAAAGCATTTGTTAAGATAGATGGTATAATGCAGTATTAGAAGCGTGACCTCTCCAGTCAGGTACTCCTGGGTTCAAATTACAGCTCTGCCACTTAATGGCTGTATAAGTTTGGACAAATTAGGCCTCCACGCCTCATTTTAGCATCTGCAGAATGAGACTATAATAGTTTCCACTTCATGATGTTGTGTAAGGATTAAATGAGCTACATACACATGTAGTCAGAGAGTTCCTAAAATGTAGCTAGCGTTCTGAAAGTTTAATTGCCTTTATTATCATCATGTAGAAAATGAAAGTCATTGAAGAAAGCCTTGAAGAAAATAACTGACATGGTCAGATTTGCATCTCAGAAAAATCCCTTTGGTATCTATCATTAGCATAGCTTGAATAGGGTTAAAATGGGCAAGTGAGAAAATACTATCTTCATAAACTCTATCTCATATTAACAGCATTACATTACCTTTCTTTGTACTTTAAGCTTGCAATGAGAATGAATCAGATAAAACATATAAAGGTCCTAGAATAATCTTTAGAACACAGAAAGTGCTCCATAAATGTTATTTATAACTGTGAAAAGTGGCAAGAGGGGAGTGGAGGTGGTGGTAGAGATTATTTTCCATTCTCTTCTTTTTATCTTCCATGTCACTTTATTTTGGGTGCACCAATTAAAAATAGCTCATCATTGTTTCTTTCCAGAGTATCCCTGTAATAGATTAATTTAATCAGTTTATATTTACTGTAATTACTGATATAATTGGACTAGTTTCAACCATCTTAGTTTATATTTCCTATTACATCTTGGCTTGTTTTCTTCTTTCCTGCCTGCTGTGGGATTGAAATTTTCTATTTTTATCTTTTCTGGGATTTCCCTTAAACTCTAAATACTCCTACTTGACTTTTTATGTATTAATAAAGTCTAAAACTTAATCAGTCTCTCTATCCCTCTCTCAGGTAAGACATAGCAAGCATGAGCTATCCATTCCACATGTCACCTGATCACTGTCTAGAATGCTAGAATGTTAGTTCTTTTTAAAAAATATTTATTTATTTGGCTGTACTGGGTCTTAGTTGGGGCACTCGGGATCTTTAAGTTGCAGCATGCGGAATCTTTTAGTTGCAGCATGCGGGATCTGTAGTTGCAGCATGCGAGATCTAGTTCTCTGACCAGGGATTGAACCTGGGCACCCTGCATTGGGAGCTTGGAGTCTTAGCCACTGGACCACCAGTTCTTTATTTTTAAATACGCCAAAAAGTTTACGATTGCAGACGTCACTTATTTTTATTTTCCCATATAAATCTTTGCTAAACATTTTTTCTTGCATCACACTTTTTTCTTCTGGGTTTAATTTTTCCTCTTGCTAAAATACAGCCTTTAGGGCAATTTCAATGACATTTTGTGGCAAAAATAATATATTTTAGTCTTTAAATGTCCAAACATATGTTTCTTTCCTGATTGTTTTAACAATTTAGCTGGACTCTGGACTCAACACGAATCCAGTCTATCCAATCTGAGTCATCTTTTGTTTATTTATTACACGTGGCATTTAAGGTGCTCTTTCAGTATAAGGATTTTTATCATTTTCCAATTTTGTAAATTGTTGGGCTCTCTCTCTTTCTTAGATTTTCCTTGAGCATCTAAATTTATGTTCTATTTCTCTGAACCTCACTTTATATTTTTATTTATCTTTTTAAATGATATTCTAGGTAATTTTCAAAATTCTCTATTAGAATTTTTCTCTTCCACTGACTCAAGTATAATGTTTATTGCAGTTCCCATTTTAATTACTTTTCTTCTCTTACAATTAATTTAACTGGCTCATGGTTTTATAGCTATTGTTTTTGTTTTATAGATATTGCTTCAAGGTTTTTAAACATATTTATTTAAAGTACTTTCTAGATAATTTAATTACTTCTATATTTTTATGAGTGAATTTTTGTTTGTTGTTGTTTTCATGTTCATGTGTTTGTCTGCAGCAAGGGACAACTCATATCATGGGGTTGGATTTCATCAGGTGCTTTGTAAGTTTGGTTGGTATGTCTTTTTTCCATGGATTTATTTTTCTTTCTCTCTCTCATTTCTCCTTTCCTCTTAGTTACTATTTAAGTAGCCTCAACTCAACCCCTAGGGGTCCACAAATCAGTAGCATGTGTTACATATCTTCAAGGATTTCACAATTTTCACAACTGAAGCCAATACCTAGTATTTGTCTAGTTTCCTATCATTTAATATTCTTTGCTTTCTCCCTTCCCCATCCATGCAACTGTTGTATCCGGATGCAAACTTAGACAGGAGAAAGGTTTTACAGCTTTCATTTATGGATGCAGAAATATCGTCTCCAATCTCCTACCCTCATAGGATACCTCCAGTCCACTTTTCCCAGAGGCACTGAAGTCTGCAACCCCATTGTCAGCTCTAGGTGTCAGCACCCTGTGTGGTAATGGCCTTTTAGTCCCACTTCAATACCGTGGGCTTGGCCATTTCTGATAAAAGACATATTTTTTTAATGAGGAAATGTATTTTAACCATAATAAAAATCATTACATATATTGTCTACATATTGAATATGGAAGGGAGAGATTGAAAGCAACCAGATCTTCAAGGTAACATAGCTAGCTAGAAACAGCGCCAAATCGACACGAATCTGGTTTCCCTATGCCTAATTAGGACCACCACCTTCCTCATTCACTCAGCAGTTTTCCTCCTGTATTCTGCGTTGGTTTATCTAGAATGTGCTCACTTTTCCGCAATGTCCATTATGAGCTGAATATAAACCTAGACTTTAGAATATACTCCCTCATAATTTACAAACTTTGAAAATATTTAACCAGGAATGAAGTGTTTCTACATTGTCTAAATAGCAAAACGTTTTTCTTGAGTTCTTCTCTCTGTACAGTCTTTCAAGAAAAAAGAAAAGTCTATATAATGTATCACTGACATATGATTCCTTAGTCCTTTAGTAACAAACAGCAACAGATGATGATAATTGGGAGATTACTATTAAACACTAATGTTCTTTGGCAAAATTGGGTGTATATACATGTATGTGATTCTGTTGTAAAATAAAGAATTTGAGTGACCCTTGTTCCTGGTTCCTGAAAGGGAGACTCTAAATCCTTGGGCTATCTGAGTTTCAGGAATATCTTTGTTATGCTAATGAGGTGACTCGTGGTGCTCCCTAGAGAGCTTCAGAATGGGAGCTGGTCCTGGAAAGACCAATCACCAATCAGATTAAAGGGTTGGAGCTGCGAGCCATGTGATGCCAGCCTGACTCCCAGAAAACTGTGGACACCAAAGTTCAGTAGAGCTTTCCGGTTGGTAAACACATTGATTGCCAGAAGAACATGCCCTGATTCCATAAGGAGGGATACAGAAGACCTACATTATCTCGCAGACCTTGTGCTATGCATCTCTTCATTTGGCTGGTCCTCCTGATTTGTATCCTTTGTAATAAAATGGTAATCATAAGTACAGCACTTTCCTGAGTTCTGTGAGTTATTCTAGTGAGTTACCAAAACTTAAAGAGTCATGGGAACCCCTACCTTTAGATCCAGACAATCAGAAATGTGAGTGGTGGGGACTTCCCTGGTGGTCCAGTGGTTAAGAATCCACCTTCCAACGCAGGGGACTCGGGTTCGATCCTGGTCAGGGAACTAAGATTCCACATGCCATGGGGCAACTAAGCCCACGTGCCGCAACTACTGAATCTGCGCACCATAGCTGAAGAGAAGCCCATGCGCCGCAATGAAAGATCCCATGTGCTGAACTAAGACCCGATGCAGCCAAAAATAAATAAATAAATATTTTTTAAAATAATAAAAATAAAATAAAATAAATAATAAAAAAAAAAGAAATGTGAGTGGTGGCCTGAGGATCCCCCTGAACTTGTGGCTTGCATCTGAGGTGGGAGTGGTCTTCCTGGGTACCCTGCCCCTAATTAAACCTGTGGAGTCTAATACTAACTTTGGGTGATTAGTGTCAGAATTGATTTTCAGCACTCCAGTTAGTATTGCATTAGTTGGCGTAGAAACAGAATAAATTCTTACTATTATTAATCAAAAATTATTGCTACTGTGTCGTAAGTATTTTATAAAATCTGATTTGGAAACTTCAAGATGAATAGAAAAGCCAATATGAGGTATGTTTCTAAATTTTAGTAGCTGGCTGCCCCCTACTGACATTGTCTTAGTCACTGCTAGTATGTGAGTCTAAAAGCTGATGGATTCTCTTGGGTTTTGATACAGTTGATTCTATAAAATTGAAAATTTCTCTAAAGCTTGTTTCTAGCATTGCTTTAACTCAACAGTCTACTCTTTGAAATTTAAATGCTATTGTAATCCTTCAGATACCAATTTGCTGAGCATTGAAATAAAGAGGCTGCTACTCATTGATAAATAAAGTCTAAAGTATATACAACTTAATTTCTCTAAACTTCTCTCGGGTAAGACATAACAAAACCTAGCTTTTCTCTTATTTAATCTTGGGCAAATCACTTTAACATGACAAGTCTACATTTCCTTATCTGTAAATTGAAAGTGCTCTACAAAATGATATCTGAATTCCCCTTTATGTAACAAATAATAAATTTTTCAAGAAGAAAGGAATGAAAGGACTTAATATAACAAAACAGAATTAATATATGATATTATACTTAGGCAAGTAAAAAACCCCTAATTTTTTAGTTCTGAGTTCTCAGAAATTCACGTTTTATGAATTTTTGAACTAGTGTTTAGTGAGGCCCAAAGATAAGTCATACGTTATATTACTCAAAGATGTAGAGCAAAAAGATAAAGTGGTTAGAGGGAAGGACTAGAGCCTGGTAATTGATCCACCTACTAAAATGACAAAGAGCCAGTGCCTAAGGTGTTCAGCAAACTCTGGTCTCAAGTCCAGTAAAGAGCTGGCATGATGGATCAAAGATAAATAACATAGGTACCCTGGACAGGAGATAGGAGCTTGGCAACAGGAATAGTGCTGAACAATGCTCAGAAAACCAGACAGTACCAGCATTACAGAAATCCATCCCCAAGAAGGAGGGACCAGTCCTTGGAGGTATTCTGGGAAGCTTCTCTTATTAGTGAAGCATGATTTGGAAACCGTGAGATAAATACATTAATCTAATAGAAACGTACGCTTTCAAATTTCTTAGATGGTGAAACTAAAGGCTTTGCCAAGCAAACACTGACCCATCAGTGTTTACAAGCAATCCTGCGGGGTCCAAGAAGAGAAGCCCAGGCTGCTACCTGGAGAAAAAAGTAGGCTCTGAGTTTGCATCATTGGGACACCATGCAATAGCTAAGCTGGTAAAAACGATGACCGAATGCACCATTTTGGAGGACAGGGGTCAGCACTGAGAACTGTCTCCTGAATCACTGCAGAAAGAGGACATTCAATATTAATGCCTCAAGTTAGGATTGGCCTGGGAGCTGGGTTGAGTGTGTGGGGAGAGAAGTCAGTGGGCCAAGCCAGGGGAGATAGGAAAGGAACAGAAAGAGAAAACGATGAGTAGAGACCAAGGACATCTGGCAGGCTGTATCTAGCAACAGTGCAGTACACATCTGTCCAGCAAATTCCAATGAACCTGACATGTTGAATTTCAAACAGTTTTTTAAAGTGCTCCTTAAAAAAAAAATGTAAACATCATCCCTCAAATATGAGGTAGAATGGGAAAATGCCACCCAGCAATCTTAACAGTGCAGAAAAATAAGAAGCAGTTAGAAAATATGCCCAAAGTAATGTTCTGTGCATGCCTACTTAGGCACCAGATTGAACTCCAAAAATAGCCTTAAATATTACCACAAATCTGATACCATGTGTGTCAAACCTCAGCTTTGACATTTATTAGGCTTCAGAAATCTCTCAATTTGTCAGGTATAAATGAGATATCATAGATACTCCTTGGAATTCTGGAACATTTTCAGGATTTAAAAATACATTAATGCACATAATGATAAGTCTTTATGTAGTTTAGAAGAGTTTCATGGACAGCAATCACAATGTTTCGTTAAAAAGGCTCTAGTCGGTTTAGATTTCAAATCTCATTACTGCTAGGACAGTCACGGAGGAGTGGGTTACAAATGAATACATGTGTACAATACAAGCTACTGTTTAGGAAACCACAAAAAAATATGCATAGTAACGCTCTAGAATCCATGTATCTAACACTTTTACAAGTGGCACATGCTCATATAGGGAGAAGTGTGAAATGTTAGTAACATACAGACAGATGAGAAGGATGGAAAACTGCATCATTATAGAAGTATAACTTTACAAGTGCATATATTACAGATGGATCAAAGGTATAAAATCAAATCATTTTTTTAATCACAAAATTACTAGAAGTACTTTTTCAAACAATATGGAAAATCAGATACTTTTGAAAAACCTCTTAGTATAAAACAGCTGGACTCTGGAGAAAACATAATTTCTATTTTTCACAAGAAGCAAGGGAAACCACCTAAGTGTCAATCAAACAAATACAACCTGTGAACTGAAACCAGAGGCGTAAGCTTTTTGAGAACATGTGAAGAGTGGGGTTGCCCTGAAGGCAATCGCTGATATGGGTTTTGATTAGTTGAAAACACTAAACCTAAAATTCTGGGATTGAACCAGTGATGGTTCAGGGACTGGAGAAGTGTCCCCCGGCTTCAGCAAAAGCAAACACAAGTACCGTCAGGATGTAAGTACCCTCAATCCAGTCAAATAGATTTTCTGCATGTAAAGATCAACCAAATATGTACTCACCTTCAAAATGTATCAACATTCAAGGAAATAAACTAACTTTAGAAAGAGACAACAAAAACAGACAAGCATGACTTCAAATACTGTTATTAGCAAAAAGACTATAAAACTGCTGTTGATATGTTTAAAGAAATTAAAAATAAACTTGTAGCTTATTTATTTTATACATAATAGTTTGTGCCTCTTAATCCTTTACCCCTATCTTGCCCTTACCCCCTTCCCTCTCCCCACTGGTAACCGCTAGGATTTACTGTACAGCACAGGGAATACAGCCAACATTTTATAATAACTTTAAATGGATATAATCTATAAAAACTTTGAATCACTATGTTGTACACCTGAAACTAATATTATAAATTAACTCTACCTCAATTCAAAAAAAATTAAAAATAAATTTGAAAATAAGTGCAATGAGCTATAAACTATAAAGAAATGACCAAAGATATTTGAAAAGAAACCAAATATGTCTTCAAGAAATGAAACCTGTGATAAGTAAAATTAAAAACGTGAGTTTAACACAAATACGTGATGCTCCATTAACATATATAGATTAGAATCAATCAATCAGTGAAGTGAGAAATTACCAAATACACATTTAATTGGAGTTCCAGAAAGGGAAGACAGAAAAATGAGGTAGAGAAAATATTTGAAGAGATGATGACAGAGAAAATGACTGAAGGAATGATGTTAATGTTTCAGAAATAATGAAAGATTCCAACTGAAGGATTTAAAGTAGAACAAATGAAAGGAAATACTACTTCGTAAATATTAAAGTGAGGCTGAAGAAAACCAAAGAAAACTAAACAGCAACCAAAAGAAAACTAAAGAAAGCAACTAGAGAGAAAATAAAAATTAACTTTCAGGGAGTGACAGAGAGCAGATCACTTCGCATCAACAAGAAGGAAAGCCAGGAAATAGGGAGATTATATCTTCAATGTGTTGGGAGAAAATAATTGCCAACCTAGACTTATGGATTCAGCAAAAATATCCTTCAAGCACAAGGAAGATCTAAAGATATTTTCAGACAATTAAAAACTGAGACGTTTCCACCACTAAACATACCTCAAAGGAGTTAACAGATGTACTTCAAGGAAAAGGAAAGTAACCCTGGATAGAAAGTCTGAGGTGCAAGAGAGAATGAAGAACATCAAAAAATGATGAATTTGTGGGCCAATTATACTTCAAATAAATAAATGAGAAAAAATGATGAATTTGTGGATTTATTATTTAGAGAAGGCTAGGTTACATTATGATAGCATATTAACCCCCAAATTTCAGTGGCTTAACATAGCAAAGTTTGTTTCTCGCTCAAACTACATAACCCACAACAGTCACTAGGAGAATCTGCTCCACCTTATCACTGGGGGACCCAGGCTAATGGAGTCCCCCTCACATATCCGTATACCTGAAAGATGCAGCCTCTCACAACTCTGTGGTTGGGGAAGAGAGCACTTGAGGATCTTATTTGCTCTTTTATACATATATATGTGTATACATATATACATGTACATATACATACATGTCATCACTTCCACTGACAGCCCATTGGCCAGAATTAGTCACATAAATACATCTAGTAACAAGGGAGCAGGTAATGTGATAATACAACATTTAAAAGAAAATTCATCCATGGGGAATTCAATCTTCTAAAGCCCTTGTGTTTCTTGGAAAGAGAATAAAGATATTGATTATAGAATCATTTCTTCTCTTACCTTTCTAGATGAAAACTGGTCCCCAGAGTTTTCTCTTCGTTGTTGGGTAGCAAACTATATCCAGTTACTCTACACCACAAAATGGAGATTCACTGAGTAATTAAAATGCCCAGGACCATGTGATTATAAAATGCTAGGCTTGCTGTTAACTCTAGATAGGGTAAGTGGGAGGAAGGACGGGTGGGATTAATCAAATTCGCTAACTTCCCATCTTAGCTTCTATTCTTCATCCCCATACTGTACACTAAAATGTCTAGTTCTTTAGAGTTGGAGTTTGGGGTGAGCACAGAGGCAAGGGAATAGGAAAGTTCTTTGATACTGTGCTCGTGATCTCGTGTCAGCTTTTTGGATTTTGGAAATGTTTATATCTGAATGTCAGGTGGTGATAAACTTAGTGAGAAGAAAAATAAAGCAGGATAAGGGAAAGCAAGTACTGAGGTGGGATGGAATGGAGAATTGCTTTAGATCACATGGTCAGGGAAGAACTTTTTGATATAGAGATATCCATATGAATAACTTAACAAATAAAACTGTGTATACAATTATTGGACCATAAAATGTGGCTGTTTACATATGAGCTTAAGGATCAAATCAAGAGCATCGTCTAGGAGACGGATTCCTTTTGCTCAGCGCCATGGAATAGAGTCAATATAAACAGGATAAATAAAACAGTGACAAAGGGAGATTAGATGCCACTCTGGAACTGGAGTGTCTGACATTTGATGCCCTTAACTTTATCCGTTGCCCTAGGGTGTGTGAGACCATGGGAAAAACCATTAAAGATTTCTGTGAGTCTTGGAAGTTTTTGAAAAGGCAGCAATAGCCCAAGCCAGTTTCTGAGACCCACTCTTCCTCTATGATATTCCTTTCATAAGTCTGTCTATTTCAAATCCTTTCGAGAAAAAGATGGAAAGGAGAAGTTACTATACGACTGTCATTGTGCTCTTTTCATATAACAAAAAGGAAAAGTTTGTGATACATTTATGTTGAATGCTTGATAATAACAAACTCCCATGGTCACTAGATATTTGAATGTGTACTTAATTTCTCAGCTCACCTTAATGGGAGTTATATTTTCTCGTTCCTCTGCTTTCCTTTGCAAGACCAGCCTTTAAATTCTTTGACTCCCTGAGACAACAATAAAAATGTATGGTGTTGCTAAAATAGGCCCCAGGATATGGCGAGGAACAACACAGATAGGGCACCTATTATCATGGAATTGACTGTCCAGAGAAGCCATGACTTCCGGGAGCCATAACTGCCCACTTGGAATCACCCGGCTCTCAGGTTCCACTGATTCCAGGGTCTTCAGGATGATTCTCTCACCTCCATGATATACTCTGCCTGCTTAATATAGCCTGAAGTTCTATTTAATACTTTTATATGACTTTGATACCTAATCAGTTTCATCCATTTGAAAGAGAAATTCACCAAATTTCCACTAAATTTATGAATTCCTGTCATAGGGGGCAGGAAACAGCCTTCACTAACCTACTGGATGATGGCCCTACACAAATTAGGCAACTCAGTAGATAACTGAATGTACACCCGAGAATGAGTTTTTTAACTTTTTTGAAAGGAGATGTTGCCCCAGCACAAGACAGCTGGGGAAATAATAGGGAAAAGCCAACAATATATAATAAAGTAAACGGAAGCAGTCTCTGCATGATGGAAAACACACTATCTAAGCGATTATTTTTCTTGAATTTCTGAAACCATTTCCATCCTCTCTTGTCAGTTTTCACTAATTTATCAGGATCCTTTGCTCAAAGATCAGACTGGAGCTCCTGGAAATACTTCACGACTGACCAGTTTCTGTAATCAGCTTGAACTAATGTCAATGTTTTTCCAGATTCCTCTCAAATAAAAAATTAGGGAAGCCCTGATGCAGGTGACACGGGTTTGATCCTTGGTCCGGGAAGACCCCACATGCTGCGGGCAACTAAGCCCGTGCACCACAGCTGCTGAGCCTGTTTTCTAGAGCCCGTGAGCCATAACTACTGAGCCCGTGAGCCACAAATACTGAAGCCGGCGTGCCTAGAGCCCGTGCTCCACAACAAGAGAAGCCACTGCAATGAGCAGCCCACACACCGCAACGAAGAGTAGCCCCCGCTCGCCGCAACTAGAGAAATCCTGTGCGCAGCAACGAAGACCCAACGCAGCCAAAAATAAATAAATAAATAAAATTGAGTTTTTCAAAAAAAGAAAAAAAATTAGGGAAGCCCTGATATTAGCATTGATAACAGGATCAGGTACTACTGGGAGACAGGGACACTGAATACGTACTGATCAACAGCAGAGGAGATATAATTGGGGTAGGAGGAGGCTAGAACTGTTAAAATGCTCACAGGCCACAGTGTCTGGAAAGTTACAAAGTAGGGATGGTTATACAGGCAAGAAAGCAGGTTAAGTACGCAGTGAGGGCAACAGCACGTGATGCCACGAGAAAATGTCTTCCTTGAAATGCGCCCCATCTTAAGCATTGTTTTTAATCAGATTACACATGATATATAACCAAGGCAAATGTATCAGACCCTGATAGTGTATCAAATACTTTGTAGAGTATAACTCTCTTGGTTGAATTTGAATCTGAATAGCAGCATAATATCCCAAAGGTTCTTTGTAACATTCCTGTTTTCTTGGGAAGTTGAATCCTGTAGGTCATATCTAATCCTCTCCCATGAACACAGATTACTTCACATTTTCACCATCAATCTGTTCTACTCCATTTGCTTCCTCCTCTCAGTCTATACCTGCTCCTCAACTAGAAGGGGGCAGTATGCACCTCTCCAAACTTGTTGCTTTGGTCTAGGCACCAATGTCTGGTGGCTACTGCTTAGTGCAAGTAAAGAGAAAGCAGAGATAGGTCAGCCTAGATGCTTTGAGTAGAGATATGTTCTCCTTCCTCCCTCCCTCCCTCCCTCTCTCTCTCTCTTTCCTTCTTTCTTTCTTTCTTTCTTTCTTTTCTTTCTTTCTTTCTTTCTCTTTTCTTCCTTCCTTTTTCTTTCTTTCTTCCTTTTCTTTTCTTCCTTCCTTTCTTTCTCTCTCTCTCTTTCTTTCTTTCTTCAGTCTATTTATTGAAGACTTATACAGTGCTAGGCCCCAGATGAAGTTATGTCTAGAGACATGATAGAAGGAGAGAGAGAGATGATAGGTGAAAGAAAAAAAGGATAGAGAGAGAGAGAAACTTAATAAATCTTTGCAGCAATAAACCTATAAAGTAGGAAGTGTAATTGACTTCATTTCACGTGTCAGGAAACTCAAGTTTAGCAGAGTTGAGAAACCTGCCCAATGGCTCACATCATCCTGACTTTCTCAAAGTCTGTGCTGTCCAGTAGGTGCTTTCCAAGTCTCCAGCTCTGATGCCAGCATCTCCTAGGCATATTGACTTACCTTCCCAGCCCTCCCGTTTTTTTCCTGCTTTTGGTTTATCGTCTCACCATCATGTCAGCTCACTATAACTTCTGATGCCCTTTGAGAAGACCAGCCCAGGGAGGATTCCCCCCAGGATGGTTCTGATCACCTCAAGGACATGAAGAAGCCTGGGCAGTAAGACACTCAGGGATCTCCTGGTGGGAGATGAACTGTGGCAGAAAGAACCAAAGGAGAAGAGGAGACATTAGCTGAAATAATGGTTTCCCAGTGTGACGCAAAGAAGCCCACGTTCACAAACATGAAGAGAAAACTATATCCATGAGTCTAGTATCTTTACTACCAGCTAGTGGTCAGGACAGTGGGTTCAGGAGGTGGGGATCTGAAAGCTGATTTTACATTCCTTAAGTCATGTTCCCAGCTTGGAAAGAATGGACAAAGGCAAAGTCAGGAGCCCAGAGTCTGTCTGCCTGTGCAGTAACTTTGGTCCTACTACACCCGGGCCATGAGCTTCCCTGGTGGTTGATTCAGAATAATGAGGGGAGGGAACATGGAGTTTCCTAAACTGCCCAGGGACATCCAGAACTCCTCAATAAAAACAACAAATAACAAGAATAACGTTTCACTGTTTCTCTGCATCAAGCAGCATTTTAAGTCTTTTTAAATAAATTAATTCCTTGACTCTTAACAACATCCTATGTTATCCCCATTTTACAGATGAGGAAGCTCAGACAGAGCAGTTATTTAACTCAAGACGTGCTGATCATAAACAGGAGAGCCATATTTCAAACCCAGGAAGTCTGGCGACAGAGGCTGGACTCTCAAAAGCATCATCTTTCTTTAACAAGTATAAATTCTATAGTGTAGCTTTTTTAAAAGTAGAAATGTGGATTTGATGAGACCCAGAGAAGAATTAAATAAACAGACAGCACAGGACATTTATAAAGACGAATTGTGGAAAATCATTCGTCATGGAAAATTCCAAAACTGGTTATTAAGAAGAATGTTAAGAGCAGCTCTAGCAAACCCTGCTAATAAAATTCTAAAAACTTAGAAATCAAAGAAGAGTTCTGCAGAGAAAAGTAAGCTTTGGTGGAACCCAAAAAGGGCTAAGACTCTGATCTCTCTTTAAATGAATAAGGAACCTGCAGAGTCACAGACTAATGAGCCACGTTCCACGTCTCCTTTCTCAGTGCTGAGGGGAGCCCTGTTCACTGCTGACCCTGTTACGATGCGCAACTCACTCAGGTTCCTGGGGAATAATCTGTTCTAGAGGATCAGAATATGTAAGGACTGATCTCATTACTTACAGGAGTTTCATTAGTCATTTGAAAATTAAAAGGAGTGCAGATTCAACAAACAAAATCTGCTTGTAAAATGAGGTTGAACGATTTTGAGTGTGTGTTTCCCCCAGGTAAGCTGACTTGTAGTAATAACTCTGCATTGAAAAATACCACCACCATTTTCTCAAATTAGTTGACAACACAAATCTGGGAGGATATCATAAAAAGAAGTTGTCAACCCATGTCGTGAGACTGTGACAGTTAGTACCACGTGTAATGGCCTGAACTGTGCCCCTCCCCGCACCAAATTCATGTTGACTCAATTGTGGGGAAAAAAAACTTTTGTCCTTAAAACAACTATAATCTATTTTATAGAATCTTTAGACTTTTGTCATTTTTTTCACTCATTCAATAAAACTTTGAAGCCTATTTTCCATCAGGAATTGTGTAAAATCCTAGCGGATAATGGAAAGTGAGACTAATGTAATCACGGATTTATTTAATAGCCATGAAGAAGCAGTTGGCAATGTGGTTAAGTGTGTCCCTCTAAATTAAAATGCCAGGCCCTTAGCTAGCTATGGGGCCTTGATCATGTAACTGAAGCTCTCCATGCTTCAATATCTTTTTTTAAATTAGAGATTAGGACCTAATTTATAGCAGGATTTTCTTTTTAATGGATTGAATAAGATAGTGTATACACAACATCTGGCAATAGTAAGCATTCAATAAATGTCATTTATTATTATGGTTGTTATTATTATTATTTCTAGAATAAGAGAGAGCCATTCTACCAATAGCAGAAATTCCAAAGTAGGTAACATAAAAACACCCTGTTGTTTTTTAATCCCTCCTTATCTGCTTTAAAAACTATGAAAGCGTTGAAAGAGATTGTGAAGAGATTTCCTGGAGGGAGCAGCTCCCCTGAGTGGGTCTCCACCCTTCTTCAAGGGGGCAACAGGCTGCACTGTGAGAGTCAGGGAGAGAAAGTGAGAGCCAGTGCTTCTTCCTTCCCTTCACCTTAAGGCTTCCACAGAACCGCTTTTAAAGCTCAGAACCTGTTCTTTGCAACTGGAAGATTCTGCAACGCCTGGCATATAACCGGCACGTGGATCAGACAGGGAAACGTAGAGAAAAGCGTTTGGGAGGTAACTATGCTCCCACCAATGGTGGGGGGAAAGAAATGAGTGATTTTCCTTGTGGACTAGATGTGGGCTCAAAGAAAGAAAAACCTTGTGCCTGGAGCCATTTCAAACTCTTCTAAAATGACAACCTGGCAATTGGGAGGGTGTTGACAGGGACTCCAACAGGGAGAAGGCATGCACAGAAGCTGCCCTACACCCCCAGAGACTGGCTGAAGGAGTCATGGCCTGCCAAAGGGAAGGCCACTAGAGAAAGAGCCAGGTTTAAACATCTCCGACAGCTAGAGAAGAAGTTCGTTTATGTCAGGTTTAGTCATCAGGCAAGCAAGAATGTGGCTGTCCCGTCCCCTATTCTCCCCTCCCTCCCCTGATTCATCCTTGGTGTTTTCTGACATGACAGAGAGGGAAAATAAAAAGACTGCATGATGATGTCTCACACTCCCTTTCCCACCTAAGGCACACAGTCAACCAACTGCAGACCCCAGAAGGAGAAGGAAGAGGGGCTGAAATTGGAACTCTGATGGAAGAGTGAAACATTAATGCAAATCTTAGACAGAATACTAGATTTATGACTGGACGGAATACTTAGTGTCGTAAAGTAACCATAATTCATTCTGTGCTTACATATTCTTACCTTTCTTAAGAATGAAAATAAAGGTCACGGACCTGCTCAGTTTTCATCTAGTGACAGAGAAAATCTCTTCTCGGTGAGTAAATTGTAAAGGGTCAGTCGGAGACAAAAATAGCTTTTCATTATGATTACAGCCCAACCATCCTACTTTTTCACTGCATCATTTACACAATTATCAAAAACCCACTCCATGGCAGGCACTGTGCTAAGAACCACATCACCGCTACCGTGAGTCAGCACTGAGGAGTGTCTGTGAGCTTGGCACGCTACTAAATTCTTTTCAGGGGTAATCTTAATTGTTCCTCAAACAACTTTATGAAGGACATACCATTGTTGTAGCCATTTGTCCAGTTAGGACAACAAAGTATAGACATCATGTTAAGTAATTTTCACAAGGCCACTTAGTAAATTAAGTGGTCAGCCAGGATTTTATTTCATTTCTAGCAGAGTCATTTGTACCTTTACTCTTTTCCACAAGGGTCATTTTTTCTATTTATTATTAAAGTTTTCTTACTCAGAAAGATTAGTGTTAACTTAGTGGGGAGCCCACTAGCCTATACCTACCTTTTAGTCATTTTCTAGCGGTTTCCCAGCATGTGTCTAGAAGTAGTCCCTTAAAACTTGATTCCATTCCAGCAAGGAGCGCAACGCTCCAATAAGCAAATCTGAGTCGAGGTTGTAACAAACCCTCAGTGGATTTAGAAAAGATGGGGTTGAAATAGAATGTCAAAAGAATTCCAGTGCATCTGAGATAGAAGCAACTGAAGGGGTTTTCTCTCACTCACAGGCCACGTGTTGTGTGTGCATGCAGAGTTCAAACAAGGGGCTTGGACTTCATTTAGTAACAATTAGAACAGCCAAGTAAACATCTACTAAATGGATACCATGGGATCCATGACTTACATATGCCATGTGAGTAAATGACTTTAATTCACTACATAATCACTGTGTACTAGATATGATCACTCTATAAAACAATCCTATAACACAAATGTAGAAAAACATATTTCCAAGAAAGATGCGGTTGGTAGGACTAGAATCTGAGTAGTTCCCTTGCATTAACATACATCTCTCCAACCCAAATGACAAATTATGCACATTTAATTGTGTACTGAAATGGCAAATTATACCTTCATCACTGGCTCGTTGTAGAAATTTATAATGAAAAAAGTATTTGGATGATACAAAGATGTTCTGCTTACATTTTCAGGCCTGAAGGAAGAGTTCTTTTTACATAACACCAAGAATGAACGCCTTAAAGCATGACTTAAGCATTTAGTTTCAGGAATTAAAGACTAAGCAGCAGAATACTTCATGAATTCATAAATCATCCATTCCTATTGCAACTATTACCCGACCATCAATAAATCAGAGAAGTAATACGTTTACTTGTGTGTTACAATTGTATTATTAAAATACAGTGTTTACCACTTGGAGTACAATCTTTACTGTTGTTTTCTGCTATAGATTTTCATTTAGCCTTTGGATAGCATCCATATTCACAAAGTGCTTTGTACTCATTTTGTACCTTTTAGTGGCAGCGTTCTAAGGCTATCTACAATATTGAATGAGAAATCTATCCTCTGGCCTTAAAGAAGGCTCAGGAAAGCCAGGGAAGAGAATGGGTTTGTTTTTTTTTTTTTCTGTGCTCGAAAAAAACCCTGAAATCCATATCTTGTCTAGTTTTTTAAAATCTCTGTTTTGTTTAGTCAATACTGTTTAAATTATTTGTAAAGGTTTAAGGTAAAGAGCTTTAAATATATATCAGTACTTTGAATATGAAGTCGATGGTCTGGAGTCTTTGATTGTCAGTTTCTTGACTCGTTTTCCCTGGTGTTACTCAATACATGATGCACGTGCTCAATTCCTCCAGGACTAGTAGACGAAGCAGACGGCAGCCCCCTTAGGAAACTGTCTTCACTTGTTTAATAATTTGTTTGAAACTACTCATGCTGCTGTACTGAAACACTAATGGAAGTAGATGTGTCCACAAAGTTCTCTAGCGAAGAATAAGCTTGCTTTGCTATAAACCAAAGTTCATCACATCAAATGGCCAAGCAAAGGAAAAACAAAAAGCAGTCTCTTTTTGAACTAAGCCTTTCAAAGCCAGACTTCTTTTGCTCAGGTTCTGAGCAGGCCTTAGAATGGAGGAATGGAAGCTGACTTTAGACACCCCCCGAGGCCTTTGCAAGCCCTTGAACAGGAGTAACACCTGTCTAGGTCTTCAGGATCATCTACTAGTCCAACTCTTTCACTTCACATGTGAGTACTATGCAGCTCAGACATTGAGTTTCCTAATCCTTCTTTGGTCTCCTCCAGTGTATTGAAACAGTAAGGAATTTACACTGAATATCTGCCTTTACCAATTCGGAGTATCATTTACTCTTAGCACTAAAATTTAATTCTTATTGTAAATTATTGAAATAAAGTGGTTTATCCTTACCCCTTATCAAGTACTAGATTAATACAGGCAGATTCACTTTTTTTTAAGTTAGACTAATTGCACTGACATTGCAGTTTGTAGGCCTTAGTGTCATAGGCAGTTGAAACACTTATTTGCATTGTCCTTATTCAAAGATAATTTAAGTAAATAATCTCACAGAATAAACTCAAGTCAGCACCCACCGAAGTCCTAAGTGGCTTTATACATATTACCCTCTACTGTTATGAAGGAGCAATTTGCATTCTGGGCATAGGAAAGTTCAAATCATTGTAACTATTGGAGAGTCAATGTTCTGAATGATTTGCCAGGGGCAGATTGGACATCATAATAAGCTTTATTTACTGTAATCCAGTCCCTGCCAGGAAGATACTCGGTTCAGTTTCTTTGGCAAGATCCCAAGGATTTTTTTTAAAATAAATGAATAAATATGAAACACTAAATCTGATTTAATATTCTACATGAATGAACGCAATAGCAAAAAGGATGTATGGCCCAGTTTTCTCTGGTTTCTGCTTACAAAGCAGCATATAGTACCGTCTATTAATTGATACACAATTTAAAAAATGAAATACCAAAGAATCATCTTTGTCTACTAGATTCTGAATACTATCACTGAACACAGAATCATGTGGCATGGTGCTAAAACGTAAATATGAATATCTTGTAAATAAGTAAAGTATGGCAGTCTCCCTACCACATAAGTCAACATAGCATGGACTGCAGGGTACACTGGACCCATATTAGCATACCATGTAATAAAGCAGCACATGAGCCTCTTTATATCATTAATTGAGAAATAAACTGTCAAGCTGTGAGTCTGGGAGAGGCACCACTGATGTTTTATTCTGGTGAGAAATCAAATCAAGTGTTTATATGATGTCGTTAGATTCCATAGGACATTTTCTAGAAGAAACATTTTCAGAAGATCTTTAAAACATTTGACACATATTTCTTTCTGCTGCATACGCAACCATGAGCCATTATATTCTTGAATGCAACCATTAGTGCATTCAAGAACATAAACCACTATCAGATAAAACTGGGTCATAAGCCATTTCTGTTAAAAACACATTGAACACTAGGTAATGGGTAAGTAAAAGGCAAAGCACAAATAAAAAAAACCATAAAAACAGGGCTTCCTGGTGGCACAGTGGTTGAGAGTCCGCCTGCCGATGCAGGGGACACGGGTTCGTGCCCCGGTCCAGGAAGATCCCACATGCCGCGGAGCAGCTGCGCCCGTGAGCTATGGCCGCTGAGCCTGCGCGCCCGGAGCCTGTTGCCCCGCAACGGGAGAGGCCACAACAGTGAGAGGCCCGAGTACCGCAAAAAAAAAAAAAAACAAAAACAAAAACAAAAGAAATGTGTATTTACACACACACACACAAAGCAAGTTTCTATCAGCTTCAGGCCCAAACTCATCATACCCAGTCAAGGGCCCCAGAAGAACACACGTGGTGAGTGAGCCAGGTGCATGGTCGTCAAGCAGCAGATGAGGGGTTCAGAGATAGCTAGAATGTGTTAAGAGGAAAGGTGGGTGACAGCACAGGTAGAGCCATGGAGGATCCAACTGAAATCAACTGGGTAGAGAAACAGAACCAGGTATGGCACAGATCCAGAGAGCCTGCAAAGAGGAGAGAAAGTCAAGCCTAGGGCTCTGGAACTTAAGCAAAGAGATTTTTGGGGGGTTCCTTCAGCCTTGTCTATGTTGGGGAGGGATGCTGACAAGGACTCCATACCTCCTTAAGCAATCCCTTCTCTTTAATTTCCCTTTCCACCCAGACTGGACATAAAGATATGAAGGAGAGACAGCAAGACAACAGAACATGCATTTTGATGGAGTTGAACACAAGTAGAGAGATAGTTCTGAGAAGGTAGACACGGGCCAGAGGGTTAAAGGGCCTTAACTCCATGGACTTGGACATTCAAGAGCAAAGATAACAAATGTCAATGTGTCTGCTATTCCCTGACCCTCCAGTAAGTTCTGCTTTTGGAATCACTTCTACCTGCAAAGTTTGGACTTTTGAGGTTGACTCTGGCCCCAGCCAATCAGCACAGTGTGTGATTATAAAAGAATGAGATGGATATTTTAAGCAAGACTATCCAAGAGTATACAGACAGATGGTTTTGTCCTTCAGACTACAGGCAGCCTCTAGTTAGGTCCTAATGATTTGAATTTTTATCACTGACTAGCATTACTCAGTCAAAAATACCATATTATCAACTTGGGTGGCCATATTTCTTAAATGAGAAGGAGGTATTTATTTTACTGTTCATTTTTTTTTTTTTTTTTTTGCGGTACGTGGGCCTCTCACTGTTGTGGCCTCTCCCGTTGTGGAGCACAGGCTCCGGACGTGCAGGCTCAGTGGCCATGGCTCACGGGGCCCAGCCGCTCCGCCGCATGTGGGATCCTCCTGGACCGGGGCACGAACCCGTGTCCCCTGCATCGGCAGATGGAGTCTCAACCACTGCGCCACCAGGGAAGACCTACTGTTCATTTTGACTAATGATTCAGATCAGTCCTTAACGCCTCAATTTGTGTAGTTCAGAAATTAGGTAGAGTTACGTTGTTCACAGCAATAATAAAGCAGAGTTGGTCAAAACTGGCATTTGCTCATTTCCTCAAGCCTAATAATAGTTACCACAGAAATGAACAAGTGAGTCTGACTTCCAGGCTGGGCGGCCCTCCTAACCCTCCTCCTGCCCTTCAGCTTGTCCTTATGGTCTGGGATGCACACACCAGAGTCTATCTTTGGCACTCCTCAGATTCTTGTTTGCTGTTAAAGGGCAGATGAAGGAGGGAGGAAGAGGAAATACACTGAGTGAAATAGGAAAGGTCAGGGGGTGGGGAGGGAGTACACGGACAGAAAATAAAATGATTTCTCTTCTGTGTTTGGTACAGTCTCTGAAGGTGACTAATTCCAAAATTGTAAAAACAAAGCTCCAAAGTAGTTCAAAGCAGGGAACGAGACAGAGAATCACCTTCTTGTTGACCCCTGCCTGCTCCTACACCCTGTCCTGTCTGGCTCACGCCTTTATCCCTAACTGCGCTGTCTCTCTCCTTAAGCAATCTGCAACCCAGAGAGATGAGTGACATGCAAACTGCAACCCAGAGAGATGAGTGACATGTCTAAGACCCCACAGCTGTTCATCGGTGCCAGAATTCAGACTGTTTTTTCACTATAGACTCATGGACTCTGGAATCAGCGTGGATTTCAGATGCAGGGCCAAAATGATTCTCTCTCCTTGGAATCTAAAAGTAGGGACAAAGAGATTTCGTTAGCCAGGATGAAAGCTTGAACTAAAAGACCAGATGGACTTACGAATTATGCATAAATAGCCAATCTGTAAAAAATAAAGAAAAGAAAGAATGAAGCCAATGCACATCCAAGATGAAGGACGTGTGTGTGTAAGAGACTGAGACAGTGACAGAGAGAGAGACAGAGACAAAGATAGAGACAGAAAGAGACAAAGAGAAAGAAACTTGATTATTTTTTCCTTTCCAACTCCTGTGAGGACCAGCTGCACTTACTGAAATTGGATCTTATAAATGCCCCTGTATTCTTTTTTTTTTTTTTTTTTTTGCGGTACGCGGGCCTCTCACTGCTGTGGCCTCTCATGGCTCAGTGGCCATGGCTCACGGGCCCAGCCGCTCCGCGGCATGTGGGATCTTCCCGGACCGGGGCACGAACCCGTGTCCCCTGCATCGGCAGGCGGACTCTCAACCACTGTGCCACCAGGGAAGCCCACCCCCCCCCCCGTATTCTTAACCATCCCCATCAAATCCTCCTTGACTTAAAATAGCATTAAAAAAATAAACTGAGGCATACAAAAATTTTTAAGAGTTTGAGCAAAAACTGAATCCGAATGTGCAGCACCAAACTGGAAGTGTTTAGGGGAGAGACTTATAAAGAGAAAGTGCAGAAGCAGAGAAAGGAAATTTTTGATCAGCTATAGCTTAGAGCCCAGCTGGCTCTTTGTGATTGGTTGTCCTTAGCATTTTGACCTGAGGCACTTAGAGGCTTAGATTCTGGTTTGCTTACCTAGGCCACCGTGGTACTAGAGACACCTTAGTCTAACGGCCTCCTTGTTTAATTAATTAAACAATAGTTTGAGGAAATTTCTGTTTCTTGTAATAACTCCTTAGCTACAGGACTTCTACCAGCTGAAAAGTGGGGTACTTGGTGAGGAAATAAGAAAATGGTACTCTGGCCACAACGAATATTTTATTAGCCCGAGGAATCTTTTGTTTGAATCAGTTGCAGATCTTTCTCTGGAAGGGGCAACAATCACTCAGTGGTTGGTTTAATAGTCTTAATACACAAAGCATTGCTGATCCAAGTGTCCCGGGTGACAGAGAAACACTGCGGCTTCTTCACTTAGCAAAGATTACGTCAGAAACATCCTGCAAACCTGCCCGTTCCAGCTGACCATGAGTGTTCTTTGCTTTCAGAGAGGCCACACTTCTTCCCAAAGATGTTGATAGGATTAAAATACCAAAATTGATATTTTGGGGGTAACATTTGCTATACTATAAACTGAAAAAAAAGTTTAAGTCTAATGTAGATTTTTGCATTGGAAGTTTCTTTCTTCCTTTCTTTTCTTTTCTTTCTTTTTTTTTTTCTGTAAATGATTATTTTAACCACTTTTATTACCTTCATACACAAGAAAAGATTTTGACAATGGAAAGACATATTGAAGTTGTCTTCAACTGCCACGAATTTGGTTTTACGAATGAGTGATTATTGTTCTAAAAGTAAAGAAAGCTTCTGAATAAAAGGATGTAAAACTGAGCCAACATATAAACACATTTCTCAATGGCATTTTTATTACTTAAAAGTAAATAGTGAATTCCAGACTACTTGTGTTTAGAATCTCAGTGTGCACTTTACCAGACATACAGATGGGACTGAGTGAGCTTCTCTCATACGGAAAACTACTAACATTGACTAAAGCATACTTTAATATCGGGGTATGATTTTCAATCAAATGTTAAAAGTTAGTGGAGTCACTCAGCTGTCTAACTTCCTTTTTATATAATCAGCTCTCCTTTTAAATACTTTTGTGACACTCAGTTGAATGATTATACACAATAATAAGAGTTATGAAATAGCAATTTGTATTCTCAAAAAAGATAGTCACAAAGATACATATTAAAACATGAGGCAGTGACTTCTCTGGTGGCGCAGTGGTTAAGAATCTTCCTGCGAATGCAGGGGACACAGGTTCGAGCCCTGGTCCAGGAAGATCCCACATGCTGCAGAGCAACTAAGCCGGTGCGCCACAACTACTGAAGCCCGTGCGCCTAGAGCACGTGCTCCGCAACAAGAGAAACCACCGCAATGAGGAGCCCGTGCACCACAACAAAGAGTAGCCCCCTCTCGCCACATCTAGAGAAAGCCCACAAGCAGCAACGAAGATCCAACACAGCCAAACATAATTAATTAAGAAAAAAATTAGGCAGACTTTGGATGGACAACAGGAAAATAATTCCCCATAAATCAGCTCACCAGGTAGTTCAAGTACATTAAGAAACTATTGAAAGAATCACAAATGTCACTAATGGAATTCTAGATCGTGAAGAAATACCTACTGTACCTCAAGTCCAGAACAGATTCGTGACAGCAGTAACAACCCTCCTTGGAGGAGCACCCTTTCATCGTGTCTCTAATTTCACAACAGTATTTCCATTGCCCCTTATTTGTGAATTACATTTTAAATGATTTCACACTCTGAAGTAACTGCAAACAAACCAGATGACTGTGTCAGGATTGGAAGCCATCACAGTGTTATGGTTTGACATTTTTTAAAATTTCTTTCTTTTTTTTATTAAAGTATAGTTGATTTAACGCTTTGCCATTTTTTTTTATGTAACTTTACCACCAAGTCACTAACATAGCACATTTACCCACCTAAGGTTTAAACTGAAGAGGAGGCTTCATCTTTTCAAAGTAGAAAGCAAAAAGTTAAGCAGTCAACCACAGCAAGACTTGGGTGTGAGGGAATCTTTAAAACCAAAGTCCATCCTGCCATTAAAAAAGTTAAGAAAATTTTCTTTGGTGTTCTTTACCAAGTTACCTGATTATAACCAAAAATTGGGGGACCCCCCCATAAGTCAATCAGCAACCTCACTAAAATGCTACCTGTGACACTGTCTTTAGCAATTTGTATTCTCAAAAAAGATAGTCACAAAGGTACATATTAAAACATGAGGCAGTGACTTGTGTTTAGAATCTCAGTGTGCACTTTACCAGACATACAGAAAGAAATCTAAACGCAACATTTTAAATGTCTTTAAAATAATCTCATACTAAATTAAAGACCATCCTTCTTCTCAGCCCACAGAGTGAGATTTAAGAGGCTCAGAAATTCCCCATTCACTCAAGAATGATTTATATTTCTTTAATTAAGGTGAAAGACACCTTGTCTATTCAGAGTTAGAGATGGAATCCTAACACAGTGACTTAAGATGTAAGTGAATACTACTGCCTTGGAGTCGTGGGAAGGAGAAATAGTATGAGAGTTCCTGAAGGGCTGGATAAAATAATTCTCTGGGGGAAAGAGAAAGTTGTGTGGAAAAGTAGGCTGAGAGACTTAAAAGGACATTATAACATTGCTGAGTATAACCCCTATTTAATAAGGTTCTTATGGTTCTTTAGAATAGCTTGGAAGAAATCCAAAAGGCCCTGCTTTAAAGTATATTGTACTTTATAGCAAGCATCAAATGCATTAGCTTAGGTCATGCTTCTCTCCTGTACTCTTCCAGCATATGCATCCAGGACATGTATAGCATTTTAAAAATCTTGCATCTTTTTCTATACATTTCAGTGAAAAGATATCATTCATACCCCTTGTGCTAAAACAAAATATAAAATATTACCTGCCACTGAAGATGAAACACCATTTACAAAATCTTTCTCACTGCCAGGGTTATTAACATTGAAGAATACTGGGGTGAAACGGCAGTGATATACTCACAAAATACACATTCACACACCATCATTGACCATTATTGTTAAAATTATAATGGTCACATGGCTTAGTGCTTCAGAGGGTGTCTTGTTAATTCAGACTCTTTTCCGAAATGAACATATTCTCTCTGATAAAGAAAACATATTTCCCTGTTGAGTTCTAAAGTGATTTCTAATCACTTCAAAATACACAGACAAGATGAGTAATGGGATTGGGGTGGTTATAACAGAAAAATAAAAGGCTAGAAAGGAAATAATGCAGTAAATAAAAGACATTTTAAATGATGTCATTTTAAAGATATACAAGAAAATATAAAAGCTGCCTTTCTGATGAGAGGAAATTGGGAGTGTGGGAGTGAATGAGAGGAGATCATTTTTACTTTAACTTAATTTTTACTTTAAGGCTTTCCATCCTAATAGCTTTTAATTCTGTGCATGAATCACTTTTATAGTGAAGTCAAAGTCCCCAAAATGTACCAAGGAATATGTTTGAACATTAACAAAGCAGTGCTATTTTATAGAATTCATTTGGATGTCAGTAGCATCCAAGGGGAGTTCCTTTGACTTTTTTTTTTTCAGTTGGACATATAGTCTCTGCATATAAAAGTGTCATTCTGTTAGTTAAAAAGAAAAAAGAAGAAGAAAGCAGAGGAGGGAAGATTTTGGATTGGCAACCATCAGTTTTCAACAAGGTCCTTAGGCCCATGCGATACTCTGAGGATAACAGGGTGAAAAGATGGTTCCTCAGTAAGAGCAGGGCTCTGCTGAACCAAATACGGAGCTGCCTCTTTGCAGAATGTTTGTGGAATAGTACCACCATCATTTAAGCCACTTTATTAGAAGATTCTTTTATTTCTAGCTAAAAGCTAGAGGAGTACTGAGAGTAAGTGAGGTGGATGTTCCGAGACTCACAGTCCTGCAGGTATTAGGGAAATTTTCTTGAAGACGCTAACACAGAGCGGGGTCTCTCAGGTTTGGAAGCAGTTACCAGTGGACAATGTACAAGGTGAAAAAGCCCTGAATAAGGAACAGATTCTTTGATCTTCTGAACACTAGAGAATAAACTCTTTGTATACAGTGATTGACAGGTGTAAGATCTCTATTCTTGAAAACTTCAAAACAAAGTAATTTTCATATATCAGAATTGCTTCAATTGTGAGAGATTGAGAGCAAATATCTGTAAAGAAATAATATGAAGCAAAAGTATAATAGAAGAAAAAACTATAAAAGTCTGACTGCCAATTTATTCTCCATTGCATGCATACAAAACTACTATCTAGCTGAGGAATGTATACATATCACAAAAATTTTATTTTGACTTGTAGAAAGCTTTATATAAGGTCAACTGCCACAAAATAATAGGAAACATCTACTGAATGCTTAGAATGCCAAATACTGTTCTCAGCTCTTCACATATATTAATTCATTTCATTCTTATAACAACTCTAATAAAGAGGTACTATTATTTCTACATCTTTACAAATGAAAACACAGGCAGGTTAAGTGACTGGCTCAAGCCACACAACTGGGATAGGGCAGAAATGGGATTAGTACACAGGTAGCCTAGTCCTAGTATTGAGATCTATTCTACCATTTCTCCATGTTAGTTGAGTACCATCTTTATATGTTTTCTCCACCTCAGTGTTACAACGTATAGTTTTTTGTATACTCTAGGATCTCAACCAATATTATTTAACAATTTTCCTACTACCCTATGGTTGTAAAAGATTTGTGCTCTTTTTATATTTTGAGCTAGAGATTGGAAGAACTCTTCAAACGCAAAAATAATGTTTCTTTTCATTGAAACACTCATTTTAAATTGCTTTTTTCAAAAATGGATTTGGATTTGTTCAGATTCACCCAAACAGTTGGTCCCTAATCCACTGGAGGCCAAATGTTGTGCATTAATGAGAAAAGGGCACAGGATTTGACCTCAAGATCACCAACAAAAGGTTATTCAAACAAAATTTTAAACATATCATCACAATCCATAATTTTGATTAATTCTATAAAATTAGCATTTTCCCTTACCATTTAGAAAGAAATCTAAATGCAACAATGAAAACAAGGAAAAAGAAACAATATTCATCATTGAAAAACTAGCAAAATAATGACTCTCCCCCCAAATTTAACAGATGAACAAGGTTGAAGAGGTGTCAATGCAGTGAGATGCAGTAGGTTTATAAGGAAGAGTCAAGACAAGAATCTAATCTTTGCACAAAAAGGATCAAGGTACACATCTCCAGAGTAGACCCTGATGTGCACACCCTCAGATACACAACTAAAATTAACAAAACTGCAAGCATGCTAGAGATGAGAGCTTCAGTTAATCCAGTTTGGTTCTAATAAGCAGAAGAGAGTTAAATACAGAATTACACAGATAAGCCATATTTGCAAGAAACAGCTGACCTCCTGTAAGGAAGGAAGACAAATTTTGAATGGTAAACCAGACCTACAGCTCTTGATGTCTACTGATTGGGAAAAAGAAAAGACTAGAAGTATTAACTTATGAAAATGCAGAGACATAAGGAAAATGCCTACAAACTTGGAAAATGGTTCTGAGTCCTACCCCTTAAATCACTGGTACAGGAACTCAATCAAAGATGAGTGATCAAAATGAAGCCAGCAGAAAATCTTTTTTAAAAAGGACACTACCAGAATAAAGGGAGAAAAGAACAAGAAAAACAAAGGCAGTTAAGAACACTCACCACAAAAATACTGTCATAGTGCAAACAAAAATATGGCTAAGTATACCACCTTGAATGTAAAAATCTGGCTGAAGCAATTGCCTCTGTAAAGCGAATGCATGACGTCAAGGTGGAAGAGATTAGTAAACAATCAGAGGCAAAGTGTAAGAGAGAGAGAGAGAGAGAGAGAGAGAAGGCAGAAAACATCAGTATGAGGGATGGAAATGGGAGCATAACTATAGATCCCACAGACATTAGAAAGATACGAAGATATCAACTTTTACCCATAGATTTGGAATTTTACATAAATAGAATATTTCTAGAAAGACACAAATGCCAAAACCGACACGAAAAGAAATTGAATATGTAAATGATCCTATAAGTATTAAACTAATTCCATCTGTAGTTAAAAGCCTTCCCACAAAAATAATCCCCAGCTATGTATAGCTTTATTAATAAATTCTACCAACACTTAAGAAAGAGACAACACCATTCTTATACACACTCAGACTACAGAAAAGTAGCAAAATCTTCCCGACTCATTTTATGAGGGCAGAAACATCTTAATCTCAAAAACTGAAAGAAAAAACATCAGTCTCTCAGGAACATAAATTTAAAATCTTAAACAAAATATTAACAAGACACATCCAGCAAAATACAACAAGTATAATCTTTCAGGATAAAAGGAGGTTTATTCTAAGAATGCAAGTATAATTTAACATGAATAATTAATCAATGGAATTCACCACAGAAACAGAATGGAGTAGGCTCTTCACCTCTCTTTGTATCCATGACTTTTGTCATTTAAATTGGCCTTCCCTCTCAACCACATTTGGAATGCATTTCCCTTTTCTTTGACTTGGAGCTCAGCTACGTGATTTTTCTGGCCAAGGATATTTTACAGTAGAGGAGGCAGAGACTTGAAATCGCTCACTTGGGTGGGCTTGATACCTTGTACTTCTGCCACCACCATTAGAAGAACATGCCCTGACTAGCCAACTGGTCCCAAGATGAGTCTCACAAACCTGAACAGAGCCATTCCAGCTGACCTGAAGATCTGTGAGGATAAACGACTGTTGTTTAAGGCATTAAGTTTCAGGATGGTTAGTCTGCTGCATTATCGTGATGTTAACTAACCAAAACGGGACTGGATGCTGCTTTAACAAAAAACTAATATGTGTAGCATCAGTTTGGGACCAGATAGTAGAAGGTGAGAAAAATGTTGAGTCTTGAAAATTGGCAAGGAACTAATACAAGACACTGAAAAAATGATGACCTATGTTATGCAGTGGCAACACTGTCGCTATTACATGGAAGATGTAAAATATAACTAATGAATTTGTAAGGCCAACTAGCCCGAGGCAGGGGAACACAATCAGATTCACAGGTTGCATCAGACCGAAACTCTCCGGACCACCCAGTTCCAGAAACTGACCTGGAGACTTTCCGGACCACCCAGTTCCAGGAACTGACCTGGGGACTCTGAACCCGGCCCAGCCTTCCCGCCTTTCGAGGGGCGGGACCAACGATCCCCCAGGACACCAGAAAAGACCACCAAATAAGGAATACCCTGCGCCCTCCCAGATTCACCACACCCCTTTCCCTTCTTCCCCTATAAAATCTTGCCCAACCCTCGCCCGGGTGCGACTTCTCTGGCCCCTTTCTCTCGGACCAGTGAACCTCTCCCCGGAGCGCTCCCTAATAAAGCTCACTTGAAACTTTCCTTTGTTTCGCGGTGCCGTTTCTTAAGATCCGACCTTACAGAATTTATAGTCTAAGGAAAGATGTTTTCTAGGCAGGACATTCAAAGCTTCAGTTGATCGCTTTTGCTTCATGAAGTAAGGCACTTCAAAGCAAGGATAAATTCAGAAAACAACTGCCCAGTTTGTAAACAGACTTTAAAAGGATATAAGGAGGCCAGAACTTGCTAGGTTGAAAAATAAAACTTTCTCATCTACACATGTCCAGAGAGTTAAAGATTCTCAAAATATGATACAGACTGGGGGTGGGGTGATTAAATCAAGGCTTTGGCCATTTGATTAAGCTTGGTAGTAAAAACCAAATCATGGACGAAGTAGTCATGCCCTATGTGAAGAGCTCTAAAAAATTAAGGTGGCATCTAGTAGATCCTTCCAGCTGAATAAAAAACAACTAGAAAGCTTAAGGACTTGGTCCCATAGAAACATAAGACGCAAAATATCCATAATTAAGTCTAAAGAAAGAAAGAAATGTCTTTGAAAGAACTATACAGTAAGCATTTGACAAAGAGTTGAGTGAAATCAAATACATAATCAACAAGCTTTGTAAGAGATCTCTATTAGCAAAAGTGTCACCACACTTGGCTAAAAAAAGACAGATACTGTTGGAGATTTTTTAAAAATCTCTTAGTCCTCAACTTTCTACAGGCAGGAAACAGGACAATAAAACTCATCTGCTCCCCCAAAAGGCATATGTTTTTTTCCAAGGCATACTTTTTAATGCCTTCCTCAGAAAAAGCCAGGAAGAATAATGGAAAAGGAAAGGTATCCCAGAGGGTACAGGCAAGAGCAAGGAGAAGTGATGGGAAGCCATTCTCAGACAGCAAAATAGGTTAATTAAGGAGTATTTTCTGTCTCTAAATAGGGAGAGATGCTAGCATTTTACCAGTGGAATTTCAGAATTGCCTCGGACTAGTGACGACTATATACCTCCTTTCTCCCATTACCTGAGAGCATTTATTATGTTGTCCTGACCATGGTTCAATGTTGCCTGTAAATGGGGAGGATAATTTGACCTTTTTGGTTTATTGGTCTCTAGATGGGGAGGAGCAGCCTCTTGATCTCATCTTAAGCCACATGTTGTGCATTGTGAGGTTTGGGGGATCCCAAGATACGAGTGTAGTTTGCAGGTGAAGTGTTGTGAATAACTGTGGCCAAAGAATGGAATGTGGAAGATCTTTTTATTGGCCCTTCCCTGCGTCCATGCCCTTTGTCATGGAATTTTGAAGTTCTTCTCCTGGTGGCAGAGTGGGTTCTCCTCCTTTTGAGATAGGACTAAGCCATACTTGCTTTGGCCAGTGAGATATTAATAGATCTGACGCAGATGATTGTCTTTTTTTTTTTTTTTTTTTTGGTGGTACGCGGGCCTCTCACTGTTGTGGCCTCTCCCTTTGCGGAGCACAGGCTCCGGACACGCAAGCTCAGCGGCCATGGCTCATGGGCCCAGCCGCTCCGCGGCATGTAGGATCTTCCCGGACCGGGGCACGAACCCGCGTCCCCTGCATCGGCAGGTGGACTCTCAACCACTGCGCCACCAGGGAAGCCTGATTGTCATTTTAAGTTGCTGAGTTTAGGGGTGATTTGTTATGCAGTTCTATAGTGACACTAGCTTTCCAACAAGAAGAATCATACGGTCATTTCAGTGACTTAAGGAAAAATATTTGATTAAATTCAACATCAATTCATGATTAAAAAAAAAAACCAAACTTGTAGCAACTAAAAGAGAATTTCCTTATTTTAATAAAGGATCCCCCAACCCTCCAAAAAGAACTGCACCAAACATACTTAATGGTGTATGTTGAAAGCGTTCTTTCTAAGATAAGAAATGAGACAGGGATATTTTTCCCATTTCTATTCCAACTGTAGTGAAGAAAAAAGATATAAAAATGAAGGAGAAAAAAAGTAAAAGAAAACTTTCTACACACAAACATACACACATTATGTATATAGAGAATACCAAAGGATACGCAGATAAATTATTAGAATTAAAAGTTAATGTCTAAAAATCAACTGTGTTTCTCTATAGTAGCCACAAACAAAGTATATTACTTCTGCAATAAAAAATAAAACTTCAGGATTTATTCATTCAACGAACACTGTATATAATTAGAATATTTATCATTAACAATGATGCTTATTAAAGGAGAAGCCTTATACAAAACTAAGATGCTTCTTGGGTTTGGTTTCATTAACCACTGGAATTTATTTAGTGCATGCTTGAACAGGGTTTTTTGTTTTGTTTAGTTTGGGGTTTGGATTTTTAAATGATTAGTTCAGAACTCTTCTGGTATAACAGGTCTCTTGGGCATGAAAAGTCCGATAGAAAATTGTGAAGATATTCATTCAATTTCCTTGTCCCATGCTCACCGTGAATAGTTCTGAATTTGCCATTATTTATTATTTTCAGCATTCAAAAATCAACATCAGTGCTCCGGTTCAAGATTGTGACAAAAGAGGATCCTGAACTCACCCCCTCCCACAGACTCATCAAATCTACAGCTACATAGGGAACAACTTCCTCTGAAAAAAAGCTAAAAACTGTCCGAGTCACTCCCACACATCTGGTAGAGGAGAGAAGCCCATGGAAGCCGGTGGAAGAGGCTGGGCCACCATCTCGCCAGACATCCCCAACCCCACGTCAGAGGGAACTCAAAACCCAGAGCTTCTCCTTAAGAAGCAAAGGATTTGAACTCCACACCAGGCACTCCCAACTTTTAAGACCTGCCCCCGAGAGATGAACCCCCCAACCATCTAGCTTTGAAAATCAACAGGGTTCACGTCCCCGAGACCCACAAGGTTATAAGCGCCTGAGAAACAGGTCTTAAACGGCTCGCGCGCTCGGACTCACCAGCTCCAGGACCAAGGGAGGAAGCGGCAGGTCCAGGGACACCCGTTCTTTGTGGAACAGGCCCACTGGCTGGTCTTGGCGCATCAGCCTGAGGGGCAGGGGTCTAACCTGACAAACGTTTGGGGGCCTGCATACTCTCCGGGATGGAGATGGCTGGGAGCCATCTTTTTTTCCTTTTTTTCCTCCCCGGTGGACGTCGTCCTCCTGCTTTCCCTACGCCCGGCTGCAGCTCACTGCTGTCTCCCAGGTGGAAGCTCATACACTCATCTGGTGCCCTGGTTTTGCAGCTGCCACCCAGGGGACACCTCGGGATCTGCCGGCCACGGGGCTTATGCTTGGGGTCCCACAGGACTGCATATATTTGCATATTTTCAAAGCTGCTGCCCGAGGGTCTGGCTTCCAATCTGCCTGAATCTCGGTGCTGCCTAAATTCCTCACTTTGGAACACTGACGTCTTGGAAAGCCTTCAACTAGTGGGAGCCACTAAAAATAAAATAGGCCACTTGGACGGTCACAAAAGTTTGAGCGACAACCAAGAGCCAGGGCAGGGTTGAACGATGACGCTCTTCTCCTACCCAAGGCGTCTCCTTTAAGACCGGGCGAGCGGGCTGTTTATCTAACGCATAGACACCAACACAGAGTCGAGCAAAACGAAGAAATCGAAGACTATGTTCCAAACAAAAGAAAAGATAGAACCTCAAAAAAATCAATGTCATGTTCAGCCGCATCATAAAAAAGACCTTGTCAAATAGAATGTAGTATTTGCTCTTCCTTCTTCTATAAAATTCTTTTATTGTGGTCTTGTTGTTTGTTTGTTTGTTTTTAAAGCCTCCTCTATGTCTTCAAGTGTTTCTAGGTCAATCTAAGTCCTTATAAACCTTAGACATGCTGTAAAGACAGGGAGAAGCAGGGAACTGGATTTTGAGACAGAGGGGAAGAAGAGAGAATAAACAATTCTAGTTTACTGCTCACCTTTTTTGGGGACTGAGGGTGATCCAACGTGATTAGTACATGTTGGGACCCACAAAATGGAAGCTGCCCCAGTGGCCTGGCCCACGTCACAGATGGAAACCTAACTCAGTCTGCACTTACGGAAAACACCTCACAGCCAAGGAAACTTAACTCACACCAGTCACACCTCCAGCTCCCCTCCAGCTAGCTCAGCTTACCCTGAAAGACAGGACAGTTAGCCTTTTAAGAAAATCCCTGATCTTCTGGCCACTCGTGCCCTACTTCTGTACTGCCTCTTCTAACGCTCTATAAAACTTGATTTTGCCTAAAATCCCAGGGGAAGAAGTGGGGGGGGGGGACTATTCTCCCCCCAATCCATGGATTGTTTTCCTGAATAAAGGACATCCAACCCTTTACTGAATTGTTTTATTTTTGTTGTTTGCCAATAACAAATGAGGCTATGCTTTTACTTCCTCTGTCCTATACCAGTGACTAGAATGAAAGAGGTCTTCAAAGATAGAAAATGTGCCTTTTTCTTAGTGACTATCTTGTACAACATTTAATAAAATGCTTATTTACTGAATATTTAGATTTCTACCTACTGTCAATCAGTCCTTCATCATTTTCTCTCTTTCATTTTCGGCTGTTTTCTGCTTTAGAACCAATCTTTAGAATTTTATTTCTAACAGGTTTTGATCAGGAAGAAGTGAAAGCCCACCTGCAATGTTGATATCTCTCTTCCTTCAACTACTGTCTTTTAAGAAGAGGCCAAAGATTGAAGAATATTGTTTCTAGGTGCTCTTATATTTCAAGGAAAATTAAATTTGATGGTCTTCAAAAGTGTTCTGGCAGGAGCTAGCCCAAAATATTAGTGGTTCAATGCTTAGTTTCTTATCTAGGGGCATCTTCCCCATGAGCTTAGGTTGCTGAGGAAGGGAAACTTGACTCACTTCTGAACACCAAGAATGTGTGCATTTGTGTTTGTAACATCCAGGATCTGTTGAAAGGGTGAGTCAGATCAATAACAAATTTTACAGTTATGGACATTTGCAAGCACAAACAGTACTTGCCTGTGTTCAGTTTTGGTTTTAGTTTGTATTTTTTATTTCCATTTCAAAAGAGATTGACTGGGACTTCCCTGGTGACACAGTGGTTAAGAATCCGCCTCCCAGTGCAGGGAACACAGGTTCAATCCCTGGTCTGGGAAGATCCCACATACTGCGGAGCAGCTAAACCCACGCGCCACAACTACTGAGCCTACGCTCTAGAGCCCATGAGCCACGACTACTGAGCCCATGCGCCGCAATTACTGAAGCCAGAGCGCCTAGAACCCACACTGACAACAAGAGAAGACACCGCAATGAGAAGCCCATGCACCACAATGAAGAATAGTCCTCGCTCGCCGCAACTAGAGAAAACCAGCATGCAGCAACGAAGACCCAATGCAGCCAAAAAATAATAAAATAAAAATTTTTTTTAAAATACATAAAAAAAAAAATCAGAAGAGACTGACCACTCGTAAAAGGCAGCAGAGATGAACCCCTGTCTGTGCTGGTGATTAACCCTACGTTCAAAATTCCAGTATGTACAGACACAAATCGATGCAAGGTTCTCGTTAATTACACAAAAATGGGAATATGGGGAACAAATGGCTTTCTGAAATGCATGTTAAATCAAATTATCTGATTTTAGCAGTATCTGTATAGTTAAAGAGCTTTCCTCTCTACCCCCTGCCCTCAGAAAAGAAACCTGTGGGATTTAAAGGCCAAGAAAATAATAATAATAAAGGGCATTCAAAAGGGGCAGCAGAGATTGTATGTTTCCAATTATCTTTCTCATTATTAAGGACTGTTCCTTTCATATTACTTTGCATCAGCTTTTAGTGAGCTGAGCTGAAAAGCAGTTTCACCTTGCTCTGGGAAAATAAGAATCTGAGTCCCCAGCTGGAGAAAAGGAAATGTGTACCAGCCATCATTACCTAAGCACACCTCTAGTTTCGGATCTGTCTAAAAATGTGAATAGCAGGAAAATAAAAGAATCTATTCTTTGTGCCAGTCTGAAACCAGGAAGTGATGAATCCCACTGTAGAGAGCTTGTTTCTACTTGGTTCCAAACCCAGTGTTCAGATGAAAGCGCCTTGTAGAGGTAGAGTAAGGCCTTGCTTTGTTAAGCAAATGGTCGGCTTACCTCCAAAGCTTTAAGCAGCCGGGCTTGTTCTTTCTATTCTGTCCTGAACCAGTTTCAAGAGCAAAAGGATGTTTGTTGTTTCAGGACTGGACGCTATGAAGGACCTTTGGAAACCAAATAGTCTCTGGTACATGCTCTTGCATACCGATGTCTCCAAAACTCATCTGGCTTTCACTGATAATTTAAGGTTTCATGTCCTAAAATAGTTGAGTATGTTTATCTCTTGCTATAGCACATTTTAAGGAAGAGAGTGACTTAACATTTTTAAAACTTAAAAGTTATGAGAAAAAATAAAGTAAATTGAAAATAAGACTCTAGATATATATATAAAAAAAGAGTAACTTTCCTTTTTTCTCTACTTTGGAAATGAAGACAGCATAAAAGAAAAAGATGGAGATCAATGGGAAGGAAGGAGAGTGGAAAGTGTGGGAGAGCTTTACAAAATCCAGATAATGAGGTTGTAACTACAGGAAAGAAATAAATATTAAACTATGCAATAAAAATTTTGAAACATTTCCACATTATTCCTCTTTACTCTCCTCCTGCATATCAGACCTGATACACCGGGGTTTCCTGCCAATATGAGTAATTTAATCAAGACCACGGGGAAATGAGGTCCAAGAGTTTTCTAAAGCCTGTCATTGTTCGCCAGCATGTACAAATTAACCAAATTTCTATCCGAAATAACCTCAACAACCATTTTATACACATGTTTTTCCCATTCTAAACTCTAATATTTTCAGCAACTTAATTCACTAGTGCATTGACAATGAATCTCCCTTTGACCAAAATTTAGCCAGGCGCCTCTGAGTCCTCCCCACCCCAACTTTAGCCTGCACAGCTCAGATTTAGCAAAGAATCCGGCTAAACCAGTTTACAGAGAAACCCTGCCCTTGATATCTAACCAAGTTCCTCTTCCCTCTCACCCTTGCCACCTAACAAAGTTAGTAACTTTCCATCCACTCCCTCACTTTACCCATTGGCTACACGTTCCCCCTTGTCCTTATCGTATTCAGGGTTGAGTTCAAACTCTCTCCCCTATTGCAATAGTCTTGGGTAAAATCTTCCATGCCATTTTAACACGTGTGCAGTGCAATTATTTCCTTTAACAGCATCTAGCCCAGGATAAAGATGTGGTTAATGTTGGGGCTCTGCAATAATCTGATTGGGTTTAGACCCAACTACAGCATTTGCATGGGACATGATATTTCTCTTGCCAGGTTTTAATTTTCTAACCCATTAAATAGGAATAATTAATAAAGTCTAGATCATACAGTAATGACAGGACTAAGCAAGAGGACCCTTATAAAGTTGTCCCTGTGTCTGACCCAGAGTTGGCCTTTGCTTCTTTTTTTTTTTTTTTTTTTTTTTTTTCCGGTACGCGGGCCTCTCACTGTTGTGGCCTCTCCCGTTGCGGAGCACAGGCTCCGGACGCGCAGGCTCAGCGGCCATGGCTCACGGGCCCAGCCGCTCTGCGGCATGTGGGATCCTCCCGGACCGGGGCACGAACCCGTGTCCCCTGCATCGGCAGGCAGACTCTCAACCACTGCGCCACCAGGGAAGCCCGGGCTTTGCTTCTTTAGAAAGGAACTGGATCAAGGGTCAATAAGCTTCTCTTTTAATATCCTGATAAATACTTGACAAACCAAACTACCTTCAGAGGGCATTGAACATTATTAGGCTTTCCCAATATCCAGGGCTTTTCCAGGGAAGAGGAGGATGAACTACCAACAACCAGAGGACCAAACACATGAGCTGCTTGGTGCTCTTGCTCTAGCAGGTGATGTTGGATTGAAAGTCATCAGTCTCAAACTCCACCCCAGCAGTAACAAGCCCTCAATCTTGCTTCTCAGAAACTTCCTTGAGTTTTTAGCATTGTGGGGTTTTTTTTTTTTTGCGATACGCGGGCCTCTCACTGTTGTGGCCTCTCCTGTTTTGGAGCACAGGCTCCGGACGCACAGGCTCAGCGGCCATGGCTCACGGGCCCAGCCGGTCCACGGCATGTGGGATCTTCCCGGACTGGGGCACGAACCCGTGTCTCCTGCATCGGCAGGCGGACTCTCAACCACTGCACCACCAGGGAAGCCCAAGGGTTTTTTCGGTTTTTTTCGCGTAATTCCTTAACTTTTATAGAGCCTCTTACTCTGTGTGGGCTGATACAACAGTACTAAGGCTATCCCTTTAAACTGGTTACACAATCAGAGGCTGTCCAAATGAAGAGGCTGATCCATTTTTCCCCCCATCTGATATCCATGCTCTAAAAAGTCCTGTTTAGGTGGTTCTAAAATCACCCCACTTGTCAGAATCTCCCCTCATCATTGCTCAGGTAGACCAACTTGGATTGCAAGGAGCCAGTTTAGTACCACAGGTTTGCAATCTGAAGAAATTCTAAGATAGCCAATGAAATGAATCCAAGCAGGAGTTCTTTACACAGAACTAAAGAGTAAAGACGGAATACAAGTAGAAATGCCTGGTCCGAAGGGCAGGAGGAAGTGAGGTCATACATTAAAGACAGTGTTTAAAGTCTAAAACACCCAGACATGAAATAGTTAAAGCAGTTACACTTGAGGCCCAAAGGAGGAGAGAAAGAAAAATAGCAAGAATATTAACCTTTAAGACTACTGCATGTATATAGAGGGCTAAGAGTGCATCTACGATAAATAAAACCACCATTTGTTAAGTTTCCAGTGCTCACCTATAATTATAACTACAGTTGACCCTTGAACAACGTGGAGGTTAGGGGCACCCACCCTTGTGCAGCTGAAAATCAGCATATAACTTTTGACTCTCCCAAAACTTAACTGCTACTACTAACAGCTTACTGTTGACCAGAAGCCTTACCAATAACCTAAACAGTTAATTAACACATATTTTGTATGTTATATGTATTATACACTGTGTTCTTACAATAAATTAAGCTAGAGAAAAGAAAATGTTATAAAGAAAATCATAAGGAAGAAAAAATACATTTACAGTACTGAACTGTATTTATCAATACCATAAGTTTATGTCATGTTTCCAAGATGAATTGTCTGTCTGTACCTATATCAATATTGTCTTATATGATACAAAACACTGTAGATGTTATATGTATTTATAACATTAGACATCAAAATGAAAAGGTAATGTGAAAATGAAATTCATATTTATTTACAGATACTACATTTATGGAAAAAAATCTGCGTATAAGTGGACCCACACTTATATTTCAAACCCATGTTGTTCGAAGGTCAACTGTACATCTATAATTACAGGAAGAAGCAGAAGAAAGAATCCACTATTTGTTGCTAGTTGTAGTGCACTATGTCTGCAACTCTGTGTTGCAGAAGTCAAAACAGAGCTAATAAATTCTAGTTATAGGCAAAGCCATTCAGAACAACTTTATACCTGATAATCCAAAAAATTCCCACAGAACTGCCTATTATGGCTTCTAAATATCACTCCAGATGAAAATGAAAATCCTGTGCTTGACAGTTTTTTTTAAAGGTGTTCTCTCAGCAAAGGTACCTACGTTTTCTTTTTTTGTAAGTGGTTTACAGTGACTGCATCCATTTGGCAATCTACTGTTAAAATCAACAACTTTGACACTTGTGTAAGGTTGAAATCAATGTTTGTCAGAGCTCAACTGGCTTATTTTAATTGCAATATTTTTTGAATTGGGACCATCTGAACAACTATGTTCAATTGAAACCAGCCTTTGAAAGAGCCTAAGTAGAGTTGTTCAAACCATAATTTAAATGTTTTATAAAATATTACTTTCTGTCCTAAAGAAAACTCCCACTTTTGAAACATTTATTATGCCACATAATTCACAGATATTTACCTGGATACTTTTAGAAGACAAAAACGTATTTTCCAAAATTTAACAAGTCTCTCAAATTTTTTCTGAACATGTTTATCTTTTGTTCTCAACTTGTTAACTAAATGTGTTTCAAAAATTCAGTTTTTTAGCTTTTTTACTTGAAGGTAAGTACTTGAAACTGCAATGTTATAACTTCTATATTATATCATTTAGAATTAAAAGAATATTTTAAAATTGAACCCTTTTAAATTTTAGCACATTTTAATAAAGTTTAAAAAGGAATATATTAAAGAGATTTTTCATGTCATACAGTTCATTTTAATTGATATTTTATTAATTATTTTTAGATTTTATTTCTTCAATTTGAAATAATCTCATACTTATAAAAAATAGTTGCAGAAATACTACATCTACAATATGCCCTTCATCCAATTTCTCAGAAGTTAGCATCTTATATAACCATTCTACAATTATTAAAATCAGGAGTATGTTTTTCTCCATCCATTTACTTTTAATTTATATGTGTCATTATATTTAAAGTGGGTTTCTTGTAGACAACATATAGTTGGGTCTTATTTTTTATTCCCTCTCACAATCTCTTTTAATTGTTGCATCTAGTCCACTGACGTTCAAAGTGATTATTGATATAGTTGGATTCATATCTACTGTATTTGTTACTATTTTCTGTTTGTTGCACTTGTTCTTTGTTCCTATTTTTGTCTTTCATTCTTTTTCTGCCTTTTGTGGTTTTAAGTGAGCATTTTATATCACTCAATTTTCTCACCTTTCTTTGCATATCAGTTATACTTCATTTTTTACTTTTTTTAGTAGTTTCTCTAGAGTTTGCATCATACATTTATGATTAATCAAAGTCCACTTTAAATAACACTATACCACTTCATGGGCAATGTGAGTACCTTATAACAATAAAGTAATCCTAATTTTTCTCTCTAGTCCCTTGTATCATTGTTGTCATTTATTTCACTTATATATAAGCATACATAAGTAGATATGGATGTATATACATATGCATATAATTGAATACATTGTTGCTATTATTATTTTGAACAAACTGTTACTTGTTAAATCAACAAGAATAAGAAAAATAGAAGTTTTTATTTTACCCTCAATTATTCCTTCTTTGATGCTCTTCCTTTCTTTATATATATCCAAGTTTTTTACCAATTTCATTTTACTTCTCTCTAAAGATTTTCTTTTAATTTTTTTAATTGCAGTATAGTTGTTTTACAATGTTGTGTTAGTGTCTACTGTAGAGCGAAGTGAAGTCTTTTTTTTAAAATTGAAGTGTAGTTGTTAAGATTTTCTTTGGAATTCCCTGGCAGTCCAGTGGTTAGAGCTCCACTCTTTCACTGCTGAAGGCAAGGGTTCAATCCCTGGTTGGGGAGCTAAGATCCTAAAATCCGTGCAAAAAAAAAAAAAAAAAAGTTTTCTTTTAAGATTTCTTGCAAGGTAAGTCTACTAGCGACAAATTCCCCCAATTTTTGTTTTGTCCAAAAGTCTTTACTTTTCCTTCATTGTTGAAGGATAATTTTGCAGGGTACAGAATTCCATGTTGGTGGATTTTTTTCTATCAATACTCTAATATTTCACTATACTCTCTTCTTGTGTGCAGTTTCTAAGAAGAAATCAGGTATATGTCTTATCTTCATTTCTCTATAGGGAAGGTGTTTTTCCCTCTGGCTTCTCTCAAGATTTTTCCTTTATCTTTGATTTTCTCTAGTTGGAATATGGTATGCCTAGCTGCAGATTTTTGCATTTATCTTGTTTGGTGTTCTCTGAGCTTCCTGGATCTGTGGTTTGATGTGTGACATTAAAATGGAGAAATTCTCAGTCATTCTGTTTCAAATATTTTTTCTGTTCCTTTCTCTCTTTCTTTTCTTTCTGGTATTCCTATTACATGAACATTACACTTTGGGTAGTTGTCCCACAGTCCTTGAATATTCTGTTCTATTTCTTTTCAATCTTTGTTTTTCAGTTTTGGAGATTCCTATGGAGATATCCTCAAGCTCAGAGAGTCTTTCCTCAGCCATGTCCAGTCTACCAATAAGTTCATCATAGACCCATCATAGACATTTTTTTTAAAATCTCTCTTCAATGTTATAGCTTTTTTTTTTTTTTTGGTTCTTTCTTAGGATTTCCATTTCTTTGCTCAAATTGCCAATCTTTTCTTATACGCTGTCTACTTTATCCACTAGAGCCCTTAGCATATTAGTCATAATTGTTTTAATTCTCCATCTGATAATTCCAACATCCCTGCCATAACTGGTTCTCACCAAATTATATTTTTTTGCCTTTTGGTATGCCTTGTAATTTTTTTTTTTGTTTTGAAGCCAGACATAAAACACCCGATAAAAAGAATTTCTATAAATAGGTTTTGAGGAATGAGGTGGGAAAGTGTGCAGGAAGGAGAAGCATCCTATCATTAGATCTCAGTCTTTTTGTAAGCCTGTGCCTCTGGACTATGTACTTCACAAGTGCTTCTCAGGGTTTCTTTCTCCTCCCTTAGGTGGGAACAGATGGCTAGAGTTGGACTAGCATTGGGTATTTCTCTTCCCCATGTCAGTTAGGCTCTGATAATACTGCAGTAGGCTCTGGTTAACTAGTTTCTCCTGAGGGCAGGCCTTATTAAGAAAACTGAGTCTCATGAATTTCTGTTCAGTAAGCAGCAAGTCCTTGTACTCACCCGACTGCCTCTTCCATTTTGGGAGCAGCTGTTTCCCTTGCGTCCTCACTTCTAAGGTTTTTCAGTCTGTTCAGCTTTTTACTCCTTAGAACATAGAGGCAACTTCCAAGTTCCTTACATGAAAAACCCTCAACTGTCTTTTGATTCGTTAATAGTTTTCTTTGAATGCAAATTATTTTTATGTAGTCAAATGTATCAATTTATTTATTGTCTGTAAATTCTAAATATAGGTTAAAGCCTTTCCATACAATGAAGTTAAAGAAGAATCTACTTATGTTTTCCTCTATCACTTTTATGGGTTCTTTTTTTTTTTTCCATTTATATCCCTGTTCCATTTATTCTTACATACAGTATGTTTAGGTTATTATAGGAGTTTATTCTTGTATATAGTATGAGGTATGTATCTAATTTTATTTTTTCTCCAAATTGTTACCCAGTTGTCTCAAGACCACTTACTGTAAGGCTCATTTTTCCTGTAGTGATTTGAGATACCACTTTTATATTATACTAAATTTCCATATGTGCTGTGTCTATTTTGGGAATTTTTTTCCCCCTGTTCTATTGCTCTAGCCTGTTTGCCTATTCATGAGCTCGTATCATACTGATTTAATTATAGTGATTTCATGGTGTGTTTTTATGTCTGGTAAAGCTAGTCTCTCTCATGGTTTTACCTTTTCAGTGTTTTCCTGGCCATTCATTAAATTTTTTATATGAACTTTAGAATCAATTTGTCTAGCTCAATAAAAAAATGTTCACTGGTATTTTTATTGAATTGCATTGAAATTTTAAATTAACTTAGGGGGAACTGACAACTTTATGATGTTGAGTAATCCTACCCAAAAATGGGAATTTTTTTTTTTTTGTCCAAGTCTACTTCTGTGTCTTTCAAGAGAAATTCATTCATACATACAAAGCCATTTAAGTGTATGTTCATTTAACAAATCAAAGACAGCAACTAAACTTGTTCACAAGTCCAGTCCAGATCCCTCCTGGATATATCCTGAGACCCAGGGCCCAGTAGAAATCCATGGATGGACTTCAATACCATAATGAATCCCTAAAATTATATACAAGACTCTGTGTGTGGGTGTGGGTGTATGTGTGTGAATGTGTGTATAGCTTAAATTGAATTTTTATTTTATCTTGTTTTCTCTGGGAGACCAGTATAGTTTTCCTCTGCATTCTCATTCAGGTAAAAACTTTCTAGAATGTGAGATTTCCCAACAATAGCAATCTTATATGTTACAGGAAAGAAACACATACATAACATGACTTTTTTTCTTTTTTTTTTAATGCTTCCAAGTCCAATGAACCAAGCAGCAAACAATTTGTCTCCACCCAGAATCGAGCCAAGCAATCTGATAGAAGGGCATATAGGAATGACCCTATTACTCAAAATACTTGCAGACTTCTTTGCAACAAAACACTAAAAATCAAGTCGATAACCATAAAGTCCCATGAAATCTAATTCAACAAAAAGTTCAATAACAAAGAGACAGGCAGATATCAGAGCACTCTGTCTGCACAGAAATGCCTTAAACTTAGTCTTTTCCATCTGCAAAGAAGAGAGAAGAGATTCCAAATAACATGATGTAGGTTATAAAAACATGATTGTGTTATTTCTTACTCCCAACATTTCCCGCTTTAATTTCCCTTCAGTGATAAAGGTTTGGAATGGAAGGCGAAGAAAAATGTTTTTTTTCTTTTCTTTCTTTTTTTTTTTTTAATATTTATTTATCTGGCGGCACAGGGCTTAGTTACAGCATGCAGGATCTTCGTTAATACGTGCGGGATCTTCTTTGTGACCTGCAGAATCTTTAGTTGTGGCATATGGACTCTTAGTTGCAGCATGTGGAATCTAGCTCCCTGACTAGGGATTGAACTGGGGCCCCCTGCATTGGGAGTGCAGAGTCTTAGCCACTGAACCACCAGGGAAGTACCATTTTCTTTTTTTTTTGTTAACAGAGCAATTTTCTTCATTTGATTAAATTTTCCGAAAGCAATGACAACTTGAGTTTGTCCATATTCCTGCCACTTGACCCTCTATTCTTCTGTATTTTTTCCCCAGATTTATGTCTCATATCTTCTACTTTCTCTTTCTTCTTTTATGTTCTTATTTTTCCATTTGCATCTTTTCCCCTCCAGGATTATGCCTACACCTTCATCACTGTTAAGAACATTGTTTATCCTCTTTAAAGGTTTTTAGCTTTAATAGTCTTTTTGATTATCTAGATCAGTGATTCTTAGTCTTGTTTGTGCAATAGAATGGGCTGGAGCACTTTTAACAAATACTGAGAGCTCTGTCCTACCTTCAGAGATTCTGTTTAGTTGGCCTGGGTGGGTGGGACCCATCCACTGCTATAATTTAAAAATTCTCCCCAGTGAACCTGGTATGCAACGGTGGTTGAAAATAGTGACCCAGAACTACCATCAATCAACAAACTAGTTCTATGCAAGGACCTGTAAGTTAACTTTTCCTAAGACTATGAAAGCTCTCTTAGCCTGTATCTTTCCCCAGTTGAACATGCAATTACTTTTCCTCCTTACTCTGTAGTTCTGTTTGGCAATCAGAATTTTAGAACTGTGGTATCCATAGACATTATCTAACTCTATTTCATCATTCCAAAGAGAAGTAATCTAAAGGCCAGAGAGAGAGAAAACCTTACCCATGATCACACATCTTATAAGTGGAGTGCCAGGACTCCACTATGTAACTGCTTCTGAAATAAAGCTTTTCCTCTTTATTGTTTCAGATAACCCTAGATATATGTTCAGTTGTTAGCTCTCTCTCCCCAAATCTCTCATCTTCCCTTCTGCTTTCCAGCTTGTATGTTTCCCACCCCATAATAATGAAATTATGACTTTCTGTTTATTGGAATTTTAGAATCAAAGGTGTCGAGGTATATGCTTGCTCTTACCTCATATCACTATTTCTCCCCTATCATAAATTTTGTTCCTTGTAACAATTTCACCCCCAAACCCTACCTTCAGTTGTAAAATAAGAAGACAAAATCATTAGGTAAAATCTTGTTAGCCCATAGGACTATCGAAAGATGATAAGATAGGGAACATCATATTGCTTTGAATTAATTATCTGTATAAGGAAATTGTGAGATTTTTCTCAGCATAAAAACCTAAAAGCAAAAATATACCGTGAGCGCCATCTCCTGGAGAGATCATGCTAACTCGTGGGCATGCTATCATTTGCTACTACGTGGAGTAGAGTTTTCATTCTTTTTTTATTTATTAGTTCATTCATTTATTGGTGTTTAGTAATAGACTTAAGGTAGCTTCCAAAACATAAAAACAATAGAAAAGTAAAAACTAAATTTAAAAGCATGAGAATCTGGGAACTATAACTTGGGAAGGAGGGTATGGGACAAGGAGGAGAATTAAAACACCGATAGGGCTTCCCTGGTGGCGCAGTGGTTGAGAGTCTGCCTGCTAATGCAGGGGACACGGGTTCGAGCCCTGGTCTGGGAGGATCCCACATGCCGCGGAGCAACTAGGCCCGTGAGCCACAACTACTGAGCCTGCGCGTCTGGAACCTGTGCTCCGCAACAAGAGGGGCGGCGATGGTGAGAGGCCCGCGCACCGCGATGAAGAGTGGCCCCCGCTCACCGCAACTAGAGAAAGCCCTCGCACAGAAACGAAGACCCAACACAGCAAAAATAAATTAATTAATTAAAAAAAAAGAAAGAAAGAATCCGCCTGCCAATGCAGGGGACACGGGTTCGCGCCCTGGTCCCTGAAGATCCCACATGCCGCGGAGCTACTAAGCCCATGCGCCACAACTACTGAAGCCGGTGCTCTGCAATGAGAAGCCACCGCAACGAGGAGCCCGCGCACCGCAACCAAGAGTAGCCCCCACTCACGGCAACTAGAGAAAGTCCGCGCACGGCAACGAAGACCCAACGCAGTCAAAAACAAAAATAAATAAATAAATTTAAACAAAGAAAACACTGATAAGCAGAGTTCCCACACAGCAGCATAGAAAGAGCTTTACATTTTAGTGAAGAGTTTGGAAGGGTTAAATGATGAGCTGTTTTATATGCGTTACGTTCGAGTTGCCTGAAGGATATCCATGAGGAGCTGTCAAGTATGTGTCTGAGTGTTTAAGGCTCATGAGATAGATTTGAAGGTGGTCAGCCTGTGAAGCACTGGGCTGCATGGGATTTCCCAGAAAGAGTGTGGAGAGAAAGAATAAAATAGGGCCCAGCAGAGAACCCTGAGGAATATTAATATTTAAGGGATGGTTAGTTAAAGGTAAGCAGTGTCACGAGTATGGCTTTTGGACCCAAACTATCTGGTTTACCTCCCAGCGCCTGTACTTACTAAGGCTAACATTTAAGTTACACTGAAAAGATATTTTTAAATCGGTTTTGCATATAAATTCATTACATTAAACAGACTTGGAATCTGTTTGTTTATGTATTTATTTATTTTTAGCTGTGTTGGGTCTTCGTTGTTGTGCGCGGGCTTTCTCTAGTTGCTGTGAGCGGGGGCTGCTCTTCATTGCGGTGCACGGGCTTCTCATTGCGGTGGCTTCTCTTTCTATGGAGCACACACTCTAGGCACGTGGGCTTCAGTAGTTGTGGCACGTGGGCTCAGTGGTTGTGGCTCACAGGCTCTAGAGCACAGGCTCAGTAGTTGTGGTGCACAGGCTTAGTTGCTCCGCAACACGTGGGATCTTCCCGGACCAGGGCTCGAGCCCATGTCCCCTGCATTGGCAGGCGGATTCCTAACTACTGTGCCACCAGGGCAGCCAGTTTTTGTTTATTTTTAAATCTCTAATCGATGATTTCTAAACACATTGGAACTTCCTTTTCTGACACTTAAAGCTCTAATCTCTGACCTGGGAAGAGTCTAGACTAGAAGTGTTTCAAAATTATTGTATCTTATTATTTCTATTTCTAAAGATGGATGTCAGCTGAGCTAACTGGCTCCCTGTTCTTCTCCACCTGTCTTTCAGGCTGTAAAATCCTGGTTAAGGAAAGGAGCAGAGGCCTCAGCAGTTCTTCCCCCTCCACACTTTCCAATAGTCCTTCCTGGTCACCTTCTTAGCTGTAATACAACTTCCTGATCTTGAGAAGGAACAGGAAAAGAATTGCCCTGATTTTTCTGGCTACATCTTTTTTTCTTAGAATTATTTAGAATACTCTTCTTTTTGCCTTTTTTTTTTTTTTTAATATTTTGGGTGATTATAAATGTTGCCTGTTTCAGCAAAATTCCCATTTCAGTTATTTTCCATTGAGAACCAGATGAACTTTTTCACTGAAATGGTCACATTGTCTCATTGAATTTCAGGTCACTTGCAATTTCTTTTCTTAACTCCACAGAGAAAAGAGGACTGAACTCCTAAAAACTCTGCCCTGCTCTCACACACACTCCCTTGGTAGAGCTCAATTTCAGTTACAGTCCTCATATATCACTTCTGTTCAGGAATATAGTCAAAAGAAATATCTTCTACAGGGCCAGGAACCTTGGTTAAATGGTTCTGTAACTCTTTAAGACTAATTCCTTTTGCATTTTCCCTGTCAAAGCTCTGTGATCATTTCTAACCAGGTTTAGGTAATGTGTTATAAAGTTTCTTAATCTACTGGAACTTTCCATGCCTTTGAATATTTTAATCTATTAGAAAAAATATGTCATTTCTTTCCATCTGTGCCAATAGCATGACCAGCTGCTGGTGTTTCTTCTAGCCTGGGAAACTGTAGCATTTTCCTCTAGCATCTTCCATATGTTCACTTCATGTAGTTTCTATATCTATTTCAGATCTCTTTTGATTCAATTACATAGTTTAATGATGTATTTCATCTCTAAGGCAATATTTGATGTGTTTTCTGAATTTTCTTGTTCAATTCAGGGATAATTTTTAATGTGGAATCATATCATATGAGCAGCCAAGGGATTGCATATAAATTCTTAATATCAGGATATTTATTTAATGAAAACACACAAATAGAAAGAACAAGCAACTTAATAACCAAAAGATAGGAAAAAGATATTGTACCACTTACTAGTCTGTCAACAGTTTCAGTGAAAACAAGAGTTATAATGTTAAAAGAAAATGTAATATAACACAGTAAAAATGACTTAGCAAGTTTTTTTTAAAGAATATTGAATTTACCTAGAATTTATGTGTGTTAACAGTACTGTGGATATGCATTTTCTAATTACCAAAGGTGGAGGTTTTAAAGATATATAGTGTGTTTCTGAAAATATATAGAAATCATGTTTAATGTCCTCAGATCGTTTCTCATCAGTGAAGAGATAGATACAAGTCAAACTGACACAGAGCTACTAGTCAACTTGGAAACACAAAATCAGAGTTGAAAGTAAGTTTGATTCATCTTCAGAAAACAGCAGTGGGTATGTCCTCAGCGTTACCTCGGGATTTGGAAAAAGTTCTTATTACACAGAGAATATGGTATAAGAATTAGCTAATCTTAGAATCACAGAACATTACCAGTAGGACAGATGGCTTAAGTGATCTGACTCCATTATTTTGTAACTGAGGAAATGGAGGCCTTATCCAGAATAGTGGCTTATTTGAAATCACACAGTTGGTTAAAGCAGAGCCCAGATCAAGGCATAATTCCTGCCTCTCAGATAAGTTTTGCTCCCATTCTGCTAGTACAGCCCCATATGCCAGTTCCCAGCAGCTGGAACTCCTCTGACGAAGGGACCAGACGTTTACCATAACTGTGCCTCAGCAAAATCAGTCTTGTCTGTTTTTTCTTTCTCTCCCAAACCCTCACCTAAGCTTTCCCTTGCTGTGGTCCAGCTTACTCCTTCCTCACTGAAGCTCACCAGTCCTTCACCTGATCCCCCCAGGAGTCCAAAGTGGCTGCTCACAAGTCTGACCCATTAACCAGGTCAACGTGCTCAGGAAGAGGCCCAAAAAAATTTCCCACATGCATGTGGTTTCAGTGTGGCCATCATAAATTAATCCCCAGCCTGTGATCACGGAACCCTGTGGCAAGCAACTGGTGCGAGTTTCAACCTGAGAATATTTTTGTAAATGTTTTGAAACTCCCTTTTATTTTTTCCATTTAGTCTGAAAATAACTGAATTAACCTCCATGGTGAAAATGTATTTTCTTATGATTTAGATCATATGACCTACTTTATTAAGTAGAAAAAGATTTTTGAGAAAATGACATTGATTTTAACCAACAAAATATTAGTATCTGGGCACATTTGAGAAGAATAATACAGCTTTCTAATCTTTCATGCAGAAATTAGATCACTGGCCATGTCATTGTCCCAGCCATATGACCATATGCCTATAACGTGGCAGAGCTGTTCTCTGGGCACAAATCCAGGTCTCCAGCTACCACTCTCTAACTTGGATTAATAATTCATTGTATTATCTGAAAAGGTTGCAAAATATCCCTAGCCAGCTGAACCACATAGAATCACTCATCCCAAGTCACACACAGTTTTCAATGTTACCTTGCAAAATAAGCCTTCACTCTAATCTGCCGGTAGTAATACCCATTCACTCAATGAGAATGTAAAAGTATCTACCGAAGGCGACTTGGCTATAGGTTCCATGGAGAAGAAATGCAGAGAAGAGAGGAAACAAGGATGATAAGAAAGGAAATCAATGTTAGATGCCTGCCATGTGCCAAGCATGCTGGGAACATACAGTCCTCATGACCATTCTGTAAACCGGTAGTAGTATTCCCATTGGAGAACTGAGGAGATTAATATTTAGGAAAGGTAAGTAAAGCCAGCATTCATTCATCTAGTTAGAAGGACTCCAAGTTCTTCATGAAGATGACCTCCTGAATGGGCAAAGAAACATACCTGAATAAAAGAGAAACTAGTAAACAGCTCCTAGGCAACGTATGAGCAGACATTTGATGACTGAATGCACAAGTGCAGAAGACATTTCAAGTAGTAATATTATTCAAATAGTGTTAGTAAGAATTAGTCAGAATGCTTCATGGAGATGAGGTTTGACATGGCTCCAAAGCTTCTCAAGTTTTTAAATAATGTTTCTCTATATTTAAATGCTGACCTAGTTCCCGAAGCTGAGGAACTACAGATGGATGTGAAACTTAAAAGTACTCGAGTCTGAACAGGAAAACATCCAGGCTGGCCAGAGTAAAAGGTTAAAGATAACATCTCACTTTTCTATGAGGAGAGAGGAAGGAAGCAGAGAAGACAGCTTCTTCCTCTTCTAGCAGAAACCTATCCAGCTGGTTGAAAGATCACATCTCCAACTAGAGACATCTTTTACTTCTTTACTGTGTAATAATTGAAATTCACTCATGCAGATGTATCAGCATTGCCCACTTTAAAAAGTCACTCGTACTAAAAGTAGGATTTTACTCTTGTCAAACCTTTCTTGGCTCTTAATATCTATCCTCCTTTGTAAAATAAATTACTTTGAAATTCTAGAATTAATGACACTTTTTAAAAAGACTTGCTATCATGAAGTTCACAAATGAGACTCATTAGACACGCAAAACACAAGTCATTTTCATTCTGACCTCTTGTTGAAAGCATTTCACTTTCAGCATCACGAATTTTCAATGATTTATCCTGGTAGAGCGATGGTCAGATGAACAGTGAAGACTCTTTTGGCAACATGACATTTCATTTCTTTCCCTTGACTATGGAAATATTGCTCAGAGTGGAAAGGAGAACACCTTGAGTTTTCACATCTCCAGTTTTCACGTCCATCACTGTGGGGGGTGGGGGGAGCTGGAGTGGGCAGTGTAGACGATTTTTTCCAGATGTAACATTCTGTGGTTCTATAGATCAAGCAACATAAAAACTTAAAAGTATCCTTTAGGTTTAACAAGTAGGCAGTCAATGGTAACAGTAGAGAGCAATTTCTGTGATGGAATTTGGGACAAGGGTTAGAGCTAGATGAGTAAGGGAGGGTCAAGTTGAGATGAAATGCACTGAGGTGTGAGTTTGGGCAGGAGAGAGTGGAAATAGGAACTAGGCATTTATCTTTAAAACAGCTTGGCCCTGGGGCTTCCCTGGTGGCACAGTGGTTAAGAATCCTCCTGCCAATGCAGGGGACACAGGTTCGAGCCCTGGTCTGGGAAGATCCTACATGCTGCAGAGCAACTAAGCCCATGTGCCACAAATACTGAGCCTGCGCTCTAGAGCCCACGAGCCACAGCTACTGAGCCCACGTGCCACAACTACTGAAGACCGTGCGCCTAGAGCCCATGCTCCACAATGAGAAGTCACCGTAATTAGAAGCCCGCACACCGCAACGAAGAGTAGCCCCCACTCGCTGCAACTAGAGGAAGCCCGCGTGTGGCAACAAAGACCCAACGCAGCAAAAAATAAAATAAATAACTTTATTAAAAAAAAAAAACCTAGGCCCTGAGGAGTAGGAGAGAATGACGGTAGATGGACAACAATATCCATTTGGGGGGATCAGGGAGATTGGTTGCCTGCTTGCATTTAACGGTAAGAGAAACATAAGCACATTTAAATGGTGATGGGAAAGACCTTCTAGAGAGAGACAAGTAGAAAGTATTAAAAATAAATAAATAAATAAGGGCCCCGAAAAGGTACAGGTAGATTGGTTTCAAAGCATTTAAGTGCAAAGATTCACCTTCAAGAGAAGGAAGTGATAAAACAGTTCAGGAAAATGGTTAAGTCCCCTGAGGAGGAAGGGGGAAAAAAGAGGTTGAAATAGTGACTCTGTGAGAAAATGAAACTTTATGGAGCTTCAACAATTCTATCCCCTTTTCATACCAAGATTGACTCTCCACACATTCAGGCACGAAACAACAAGATCTGAATATCTCTGTCAATCTGAATAAATGCATAGAATTAGGTGGAATCAAAATATGTTTACTTCTGAATTTAATGCCAGAGAACTTTGTTTAAACTTCCCCTTCTCTATCTCAGAGTAATGCCCTCATGAATAACAAGGTCAGCAATAGATTCTAAAATTGGTCATCAACCCTCTTTCTTCTGTATTATAATGACTTCCTTTTTAAATTTTTCTTTTATTTAAAGAAACTACAGAAAGAGTATTCTTTAAAGGAAAGAATACTGGACTAATAATCTGAACACAAGGATACTTTTAGCTGCCATTTATGGTTTGGATAACTTTGGACAAATCCGTATAGCAATATAGGCCTCAATTTTCTCGTCCATAAGAGGAGGGGGTGGACTTAGAGAATTGTATAAAGATCTTTTCATGTCTAAGAATTCTCTGACTCTAAATTAGAGAACATTTTCCAAACAGTGAATAATCTGGTTTTAACCAGGAAAATAAATAAAGGAAATGTTTCTCTTGGATTTTCACCTTGAAATTAGTGCTTACATTAAAAAAAGAAAGAAAGAAAAGAAAACAGAGTTGAGACTTCTTTTTTGAATAACATTAATATTTTACATGAAGTTCTTTTCTACTACTGTTTAGTTTTCTGTCTGAAATACTAGTCAAATGCCATTAACATCACTTTGGTCCTTAATATACTTAATGCATCAATCTGTGTTTTCATCTATTAAAAAGATGGAGCTTAACTCAATGTAAAATTTTTATTTTTTGTGCCTGTTTCACTCCTATAGTACACTCAAAATCCATCTAAATATTTAGAGAAACAGAAGTATATATACTGATAAACTTGGCAGGATTTTTTCAAAAGTTCTGATTTCTAAAAGTTTCAGAATATAGAAAATCAGAATTTGGTAAACTATGGTTTACATGATTTTTAATTCAAATGAGAATCCATTTATTTTTCTTCTACATGGGAAATGATATGTGCCTCTGTGATTGTCTTAGATAGGACACTTTAGTGCAAAAAAGTGAAATCCCCTCAAATTAGCTCAAGTCAATGGGGTATTATTAAAAGGATACAATAGGAATCTCATAGAAATGACACAAAAGAAATTTCAACCAGAAAAAAAGTAAAAGCAGGTCCCAGAAATAGGCCTACCCCCAATATCTGTAGCACATGGCATAAGCGTACAATGGAGACTTACATACCATATGACCAAATATTTAAAAGTGATAAGTCAAGATACCAAATTGCTGGGCTTCCCTGGTGGCGCAGTGGTTGAGAGTCCGCCTGCCGATGCAGAGGACGCGGGTTCGTGCCCCAGTCCGCGAAGATCCCACATGCCGCGAAGCGGCTGGGCCCGTGAGCCACGGCCACTGAGCCTGCGCATCCGGAGCCTGTGCTCCGCAGCGAGAGAGGCCACACAGTGAGAGGCCGGCGTACCGCAAAAACAAACAAACAAAAAAGATACCAAATTGCTAAATATCACAGATAAATAAATTTATTATTGTATATATCTGGGTGTTCTGCTGATAAGTAGATATTTGGGTGACTAATGAAATATATATGTATGCAATAAATAATACATTCCATAAAATTAATTATTGCTTTCATTTCAGCAAAATTGCCGATTATATTGTTATAGTCAAAAATGTTCACTTAATTTGTGTTTTATCAATGGTAATGCTAAATTAGACAACCACTCGAGTTACTACAGTTTTAAATAATATATTTCTATATGTCAATTTGGACAAACTTTGTTTTTATCAGGCAGTGGAAACAGGAAGTTAAAATAACTCATAAATGAACCAAGAATTTTATATACCATAATTCAAAATTTAGTGGGATTGCATATGAAAATTATCATTCCACAGAAAACATTACAAAATATAGTAATTTTATAATATCAGTCTATAAAATTTATGTTTCAATTTTCTTCATTTCTTTGAACAATATCTCAAACCTCTCAGTTATATAAGGAATCAGCATCTTGCATGTTACAATGCACATTTGCATATTTATAAATAATGTGAATTGTTTATTATTGTAAAATGATGCTTTCCCACTCTGCACCAGTATTCTAAATACTATACAACTTGTAAATTCCTCTGGAGTCACAAATTGGAGTATTTGAAGAGAAACAACAAAAAAAGTATACATCCTGCACTACTGTAAATCACATTTTATTGTGCAAAAATTTATTGTGTTCATGTTGGCTGAGAAAAACATGAGTTTGACAGGTAAGTTAGTCTTTTCACTTACCCAAGAGCTTCTACTTGACCAAGCCCGCCCTATACTCTAAAACAATGCCAGTCTCTGCCATCAAAGAGGCACAACCACAACAGGCACAAAATACTATTCAAAATTCAAATATTTCATCTTGTGTTTTACCCTTCAGGAAGTGAACGTTTTAATATCAAGAAAATGATTAAAAACATAAACTTTTTAAAAAGTTAATTTAACTGCTGAAAATACCAGATGCCAAGGCAGCGGTTTTGCTGTTGTGATTTTTGTGTTTCCAGTAGAGTATATTAAATAAATGAAGGAGTGAATGAGTGATGAATCTCTTCTACATTCTATCTGACGTGTCTGATGACATTACACAAAGTGAGATCTATGACTTTTAACACTAACTAGCTGTGCGTCTCCAGATAAATCATTTACTCTCATCTTTTTCCCAGAAAATGCCAAGCTCTTTTTCCTGCCTTAATATTTATTATCTCTGCCTAGACTGCTCTTCCCAATAATTGTAAAACTCATTCATTCTCAAACCTGTGGTCAACTGTGATATTCAACTATTATCTTAATATACAGACATCATTTAGGCATATAATAGGTCCTAATTATTATTTGTTCAATGCATGAATTGTGGAATAAGAAGGCTGAACTTGTCCTAATAGATCACGGTACTAAAATCAAAGTGGCAAGACATTAACAATGGCAGACAATCAAAATCATAAGACTGTAATTTCTAGTTACAGTATAATTGTGGAACAAAATTGATACCAAGTAGTATGGAAGAAACTGGTCATAGAGTAAGAAGTTAACACCTAATGTTGCATAATCAAGAGGTAGAGATTTCACAAAAACTTCATTAAGCAGACCATTAACACGCGATCTACATTAATATATAAATTTCAAGTGTTCATTGATTCTGTTTACAATCTGATTATACAATTCAAAAATAGGATGATGTAGGGTCAGAGCAAGGCTACAACATGATAATTGAAGCATTGATCTTTCAATTAGTTGTTTTGTCTTTTAAAAATAGATAATTTCATCATCAAGTTAAATCAACTATTTCCAAATTATAAGCAAATTGCCTAATTGTAGCAATTAAGGGGTCAAAAGGAGTGAAAAGTTTTATAGCTTACATTTCATGTTGCGCTACTGAAAAGGGTAATCCAATTTGCATTAATGCCAAGGAGAGAACAATTATCAATTGGTTGATTGAAACAGAGAGAGTTTCTTGGTTGAGATTTTCTTCATCCTCTTTATGACATCGATTTCTTAATAGCCTCTTTAAAATTAAAAGCAAGTACTTTCAATATCCCCTGACTAAAGCAAGTTTTAGAAGCCTGTTAACATGCCATTTATTAGACTGTGAGATCCTGATTTGGGGGACTGTCATATGTGTCTTTGAATCTCCCAATCTTGTAGTAGCTAGCACATTTTAGGTAGTTAATGTTTGTTGAATTGGTAGAAAGTAAACTGTGAAAATAAACATATAAAACAATATTTTTTGGACTACTATGAAATTAAGAACTTCAATCTAAGTCTAAATGATAAGTTAATTTTGCCAAGTCATTAAAACAATACCCTCCAATCAGTGGTTCAATATCATGTAATTAAACAACAAGCTGAATCCTATCATTTTTACTTTTCAAACAGTTCTTTGGACACAGTCTCCAACAAACATTCAGTTCTTTCAATTGATTACTAAAATTCAATAAACATCATAAAGGCACAAAAACAAATGGGTTTTGCCTTAATAACTAGCTAATGGAATATTTAATAGGAAAGGAATTATACTCATACTTCAAAGAAACCCTGTGAATCAGACTGGAAATTATCAAAAGGTTTAAAAACACATCATTCATAAGTGTGAGAAGATGGCAATTTGGCAATACTCATCAAAATTATTGACACACGTTCCCTTTGACCTAGATGTTCTTCATCTTTGAATATAGAAGTACTTGTACATGTGTGAAATGACATTTGTACAAGGTAATTTATTTGCTGTAACTTGTACCAACATAACATTGGTAATATCCTAAGTATCTAACAATAAGTAACTGGTTAAATATATATTCAGTACATTCACATGATGGAATACCTTGCAGCATTAAATAAAAATAAGTAATGTGCAGAAAAATCAAGGTGCAAAATATTTGCTTCCATTTATGTACAAGAGGAGAAAAAGAATATCTGTGTTTGTGTGTGTGTGTGTATTTATTTGTATTATGTAGAAAATAGCTCTGAAAGGACACAGAAGAAACTTGGTCTTGTTTTCTGTCCAGAGGCTAGAGGATAGTGGCTAGAGGATAGATGTGAGAGGAAGATTTTTCTCTCTATTCCCTTCTCTAGTTTTGAATTTAGAACCATGTGACCGTATTATGTAGTCAACATAAATAAATGCATTTTTGAAAGACAGAAAAATAAAACCAAGGGAGAAGTAGTTTCTTCCTATAGTTGTGGCCTAGATTGCACTAATTTCCCTATAATCATCTTCTTCTTTGATTCACTGACTTTCCATCACCATTGCCAACTTCTTAAAAATAAACTTCTAGGAATAAAAAGGGGGAAAAACAAGCATATAAAACAGACATGGAGACAAGGAGACTAGAAGGAAGAGGTGAAAGAGGAGCAAAAGAAGAGGGGTGGGCTTCCCTGGTGGCGCAGTGGTTGAGAGTCCGCCTGCTGATGCAGGGGACACAGGTTCGTGCCCCGGTCTGGGAAGATCCCACATGCCGCGGAGCGGCTAGGCCCGTGAGCCATGGCCGCTGAGCCTGCGCGTCTGGAGCCTGTGCTCCGCAACAGGAGAGGCCACAACAGTGAGAGGCCCGCGTACCGCAAAAAAAAAAAAAAAAAAAAAGAAGAGGGGTGAGGGGAGGAGAAGAAGAAATAAAACAGAGAGCTTTCTACAAAAACAGAGAGAAAATCCTTGACTCTTCTGGCCAAGGTTTTGACAGAAATACAGTACCTTTAACATTCATTATTTATTCTACTTATCTCAGTAATGTCCCAACAGCTCACACCTTTCAACTGAAACTCCTATTTTTTTTTACATTTAAAAGTTTCACAGTATCATGATGTAGGTGTCCATGACTTAAGTGACTTATAATGAAGTCTGAGAAACCGTCAATCAGAAAATACACTCAGAAACATGTACCACCCTGTCTTGCCCCATTCACTCACACACAAAACAACATTTGAGTTGAGTAAAGGATGTAGGTAATTAGGCAAGTAATAGAGACTATAGTTATTTGTTCTTTTTTGCTGTTGATTGGTTCGTTGTTTTCTGTTTCAGAAATAACTTGATGTCATGATAATCCTGGACTGGACGCCAGTTCTGGTTCCAGCACTAACATCTACTGGGCATTACTAAGCATTAGGTATTCCAGGAGGCCCTGGTGATATATAAATGGAGAAAACAGAGCCTTGACCTTTGAAGGGCTCACCCTCTAATAAGAGGGAGAGATTTGCATATAACTAACCCAAACATAATGTGATAAACATCAACTGGCAGCATAACTTGCTATAAACAGCTGAGAAGTGAGAGCAAAGTTCAGCTGGGTTGGGGGATGAGAGCTGTTAGTAAAAAGAAAGTGACACTTGATCCCTGCTTTAAAGGATAAGCAGATTTCTTTTTCCAGACAGGGAAGGAGTGAAGGACATCTCAGGCTGAGTAATATAACAGTAAGTCACTTAAGGGTTTCATCATGGGTAAGATGTATGAAATTCCCAGTATACTAACTGTAACTATACTCCTTTCTCCCCACTCAAGAAATAGTAACGAAATGAAAACAAGTGAGAAGGAGGTTATTTTAGCAATAATGACCTCTGCCTTACCAAATAAATAAATCAATTATCTACAAAGGAGTACTTTATCATTTGAAAGATATGAGTTGCGACTTTGGCATTTGAAAGCTCTTCCACCAACCCATCTCTAGATCACTCCACTCATATTAAGATTCAGGTAAGAAAAGAACATGTTGTTTCGTATCATTACAACCTCTTTCGCACCCCACCTCGTCACCCCCACTCTACTCTTTCTATGTGTCCTGAAGAGATAAGACAAATAATGGCAAGAACCTCACCAAGGAAAACAGGGAGGGACTTCCCTGGTAGTGCAGTGGTTAAGAATCCGCCTGGCGATGCAGGGGACAAGGGTTCGATTCCTGGTCCGGGAAGATCCCACATGCCACGGAGCAACTAAGCCCGTGCACCGCAACTACTGAAGCCTGTGCTCTAGAGCCCGCGAGCCACAACTACTGAGCCCGTGTGCCACAACTACTGAAGCCCACATGCCTAGAGCCCTGCTCCACAACAAGAGAAGCCACCACAATGAGAAGCCTGCGCACCGCAATGAAGAGTAGCCCCTACTCGCCGCAACTAGGGAAAGCCTACATGCAGCAACAAAGACCCAACGCAGCCAAAATAAATAAATTTGAAAAAAAAATAAAAACAGGGAGGTCACGTCACCTATTGTGTGACCTAAGATATGAAACAAGTCTGAGAGCTTTGGTTGGTCAATGGATAACCACCATCTCCACATCAGAGATTGAAGTCCAGCATTTATTATACACACATAACAGTCCCCAAGGCCTGACGTGTCTGAAATAAGCAAAGATGTTTCTTCTTATGTGTAGGTGGCATTTGTTAACAATCTGTTAAAATCTCAATAGCAATAAGATTTTAGTCAAGGAATGATCCTAGTACAAGACACTTAACTTCAGCAGAAGGAAACGGATCTCTGGCCACAGATTTCCCCCTAGCCAGATCCAGCTCTCTTACCTCTCCGAAAGAAATCATGGGAGAGAATATAAACAACTCCGAACAGCATATTTCCATGCTAGCAAAATGACTGAGGTTATACCAACAACCCAATGATTCATTCAGAATTTGAGTGGGAAAAGAAGTTTGTCAACCAGAAAGTGTTTGGTGTGAAGTATGGAATCCTGGCAGTGTTAGCTCCAGGCTGGAGTTATTTCAGTCTTGTTCTCTTCATGGTCCCAAAGATGAATGTTTTTAACAACACAATTTTAATAATACATGGATTAGTAGGAGACTGGGGAGAATAGTATAGTAATATGTTACTTCTTACCAAGCAGTTTTCTTATTTTCTTTGCTTCTGGAGAAAGTATTGCTTTTCTTAATAACTGAATCCTAGACGAATCATCAATCTCGTTACTACCTTTTAACAGCTCGTCCACCATTTCCTCCACATACCTACAGCCATTCTGCAGTTCAACCTCATCAACTTCCTGAGGAAATGTACTTGGACATGACATTGAATCAGCACCTCTGAAATTATATAATACAGAATGACATGGCATATCACTTCAGATAGGCAGCAGCTATAAACTGAGCCCCAGGAAACCAGAATTATTCCATATCTTCCCACTCTCTCACTCATCAGATTCAGAGTCTCAAGTACTCAAGTCCAAAAAGGCCTGCTCTGGGGGTAATTATATCAAGATAGATATTTATATACTCATATATCACATAATATGCATACTTTTATGTTACCTTTCACCTAGCCTATATTGTAAAACTATTTCATTTATTTAGCTTCATGGAAAAATGAAGTGTCCAATGGCAGTGCATTTTACTGCAAAGCAAAGCCTACTGCTTAAATGCCGACAACTTTTTAAAACATTTATACTGATTTTTATGGAATTCTTTTGGAAAGAAATTACATATATCCTTATTAAACAGTAGTTCGTGGGTATCATTTAAATTTTTCTTGTTGATTTAAAGTCTTCATTGAGAATGGATCTCATTAAGAATGTATGTAGGACTTCCCTGGTGGCGCAGTGGTTGAGAGTCCGCCTGCCGATGCAGGGGACACGGGTTCGTGCCCCGGTCCGGGAAGATCCCACATGCCGCGGAGCGGCTGGGCCCGTGAGCCATGGCCGCTGAGCCTGCGTGTCCGGAGCCTGTGCTCTGCAATGGGAGAGGCCGCAACAGTGAGAGGCCCGCGTAAAGCAAAAAAAAAAAAAAAAAGAATGTATGTAAATTGACTACCAAAGGTAAAATAGATACCTAGTGGGAAGTAGCCACATAGCACAGGGAGATCAATTCGGTGCTTTGTGTCCACCTAGAGGGGTGGGATAGGGAGGGTGGGAGGGAGACGCAAGAGGGCGGAGATATGGGGATATATGTATATGTATAGCTGATTCACTTTGTTATACAGCAGAAACTAACACACCATTGTAAAGCAACTATACTCCAATAAAGATGTTAAAATAAAAAAAGAAATGTAAAAAAAAAAAAAGAATGCATGTAGATTGAATCTGTCTCCTTTCTTATCTGCTGTTCTTGCCTTCCTTCTAGTTTTTTATTCTAAATTTCTACTTATAGAGAAAACAGATAAAGCTTCTTAACCTCATGTACAGTATACACAGACACATCAAATTAAAAGTCAATAAACTCAGTCTTGTGGAATCAATAATTGTTAAGGGCACAGATTCAGTACAGAGGTTTTGTGACAATTATTTAGAGAACTTAGAAGGCTTTTCCACATAATTCCAATTCAGGGCTCTGTTCCAAAGGGTTTAGATTACTGGCAAGGTGTTAATGTGATTTTATACTAAATATAAAAGGCTCTGTTCTTCAAACTGTTTGGCACATCTACAAAAAATAGTAAATGATACTTCTTTCTGAATCTGAAAAGTCTTCCTTCCCTACACACCAATCAAGGATGCCCTAAATTAAAGTAGCACATTAAGCACTGAAGATTAAATTGTAATTTTTTTGGCTTCATAGTGGATAAAAAAATATGTCACACTATGGCAGCTTGAAAAGATATGGTCTCCTCTTTAACAAGATTTAAATTTAGGAATTATTAGCAAAATCTAATTTATTCTATTTGTAGGTTCAAAGGCAAAAGATAATTTCTGAATTATTATCGTTTCCAAGGGTAATTCCCATATAACCTGATTTTTGAATAATCTGATTTTAAATATATTTGAATATCTGAAAGTTTAGGTATATATAATGAATGTCAACTTCAGAAATTATTTGCAGGTATTCTGGTATGAATCCACACCAGAATCAGAAGTATCACTTGCTTATTTATGCTTAAGCATGTTTCTAAATTGTTTCCCTATTTGCTATACAAAAATACAATAGGAATATTAATAAGCAAACATCTAAATGCTCATTTGAAACAAATATTAAAAAAGCTTAAACAATCATCTCCATTTTAATTTTATCTAGCTCTTTATGAAGCAATGGTGGCTCTGAAAATCTCACAACTCAGTTCACAGACCCAGTCCCAAATATTTGAACATTCTACCTCCGAGAATTCTGCACATTATCCCATCACTCTGTTTCATAAGTTTACAGATGATTAGATTCTATCTGAAAAGATGCACTCAGAGAGACTAAACCTTGTCTTGCTGTACAAATAGACTGACCATACAGTCCACTGTGTCCAGGACAATGCCTGTTTATGTCAGTTATACTGCGTAATCTTGATAACGCTCCCATTTCATGCAAAATGTCTCGGTTTAAGCTATAAACTATATGGTCACCCGACCTATTAGGTTAATTCAGAGACAACATAATAAATGGAATGCTTTAAAAAAAAAAAAAAAGGGAATGGTTTTGCTTCTCCAACCTAAACTTGAGCAACTTGGGTTATTAGGAGGAGAGGGTAGAGGTACCAAGAAAGAGAAAAGAAGGACAGAAAGTGATGTAAGAATATTTAAATTTCTGCTCATAAAAAGAGAGTGAACTTCGAGGTGGAAAGGCTGCATTATCACTCAACATGTCTCACGCCTGCTTCTAATCTGGCAGTTCAGTAATATGTGACATATTTTCCAAGAATCAAAATAACATATAGAGTAAGAAGGTATTTAGAACTGGGTCATATTGGGACACACGGCTGTGAGACTCTCTAGGACAAATTCTTTTTTTTTCTTTCTTTTGGCTGCACCGCACAGCTTGTGGGATCTTTGTTCCCCAGCCAGGGATTGAACCCCGGCCCAGGCAACGAGCGCACCGAGTCCTAACAACTAGACCACCAGGGAATTCCCTGGGATTAATTCTTAAAGTGATATTCTACACTCATCCTTTTGGATAGTACCATTTCTCTTATAATATGCCTTCTTCTAATCCAAGAATATATGAAAAGTAAAAGACAGATTATTACCTATTTGTGCTAAGGTTACTTATAGCTTTAATAACTCCTGTCCTATCTTTTGCTGGCTATTTTTTTAAGAGCAAATGATTGTGATGTTGCTGCTGCTGATGCTAATGATGATGATGGTGGCACTGGTGGTATGAAGATGAACAGACAATGATTTCCAGTCATACAGCATGGCACATAGTCAAACTCACAGTTAGGCAAAGTACTAGGAATAACGTCCAGAGATTTAGGATTTAACTATGCCATTTATTAGTTGTGTGAACTTGAACAAATCAAAGTCAGATCACAGCAAGTCAAGGTTCTTTAACATTCTGTAAAACAGGGAGATGGACCTCCAGAAGTAGATCTAGCTCAGTCTAGAAATTTCTTGAGTTTATTTTAAGGGTACAAACAAACAAACAAAATATATATATATATATATATATATATATATATATATATATATATATATATTCTCTAAGGAAGCTTAGCAATCAGACACTCTTCAGTTCTAGGACATCACCCCCCAAATTTCCTCCTAGAGTTTGCCAAGGGACTCCTCTCATGGAAACAATTACACTAAAGATGCAATCATTTTCTGCTCGGAGCTGCTTTTTTTTTTTTCTTTTTTTCATTCAACCATTCATTCCTTTCCCTTTCATTGAGATTCCAGAATGAGTCCAACTTCTTGGTTTCCAATTGTCTGTCCTATATTGTTTTACTAAGGTATCAGCTAGTTATTAACTGTGATATTTTCTCTCCAGTCTCCTTCCTGACCTTTGATCTGTCTCCATCTCTAATTTACAGTTTAGTTCCCTGAAGCAGAAACTATACCTAAAACTCAATATTTAGTAACAAACATTATGCCTGCTCTGAAAATATAGCTTCTTCTCATTGTTTCTTTGTGTGTGTGTGTGTGTGTGAGATTGATTATTTTATTTCCAGGTACTCTTCAACATCTTAACCCTTCGTAGTGTTATGTAAGAACTTGTGTTAACTGAACTAATTAACTCATTTTTTAAAAATTGTGGTTAAAAAAAAACCTGTAATATAAAATTTACCATCTTAACCATTTTAAAGTGTACAGTTCAGTAGTGTTAAGTATATTCACATTGTTGTACAACAGATCTCCAGAACTTTTTCGTCTTGCAAAACTGAAACTCTATAACCCATTAAATAACTCCTACTTCCCCATCCTACAAGGGGCCCTGGTAACCACCGTTCTATGTTCTGTTTCTATGAATCTGACTACTTTAAATAGGTCAGATAAGTGACATTTTTAATTTAAAAAAATGTATATATGCTGTCACTAAAGTCATGACTTTAACATAATTTTAAACCTTATGTATACAATACTTTAATTCTTCGAAAGAACTTTTATAGATTAATCCCCGCCTTATCCTCAATGGATGTATTTCAAGGCTCCCAGTGGATGCCTACAGTGGATAGAATGAAACCCTGTATATATTATGTTTTTTCCTATACATACATACCTATGATAAAGCTTAATTTATAAATTAGGCACACTAAGAGATTAAGAACAACAATAATAATAAAACAATTATAACAATGTAATATAATAACAATTATGTGAAAGTGGTGTCTCTCTCTATCTCTCTCAAAATATCTTATTGTACAAATGTAATGCCTTTTCCATCTTAACTAAGCACTTATCACACACTGTGGCCACAACTTTTGCAGTTTGAGATGTGACAGCAAAACTAGCACAAATTTCTTTTTCCTTCTTCACAATTTCACAGATGGAAGTCTTCTTACTGTAGATCTTAGCGACATCAGCATATGATTTTTTTTTCCTTTTCTTATTGAGTTGATGACTTCTACCTTTTCACTTAAAGGAAGCACTTTACTGCTTCTCTTTGGCATATAGGAATTGCTGGCATCACCACTCTTGCGATTTGGGACGTTTATTAAGTAAAATAAGGGCTACTTGAACATAAGCACTGGGATTCCATGACCATCAATTTGATAACTGAGGGGGCTACTATGTGACTAACGCTAATGGGCTGTGTACTCTGGACACAGGATGACTCACGTCCCCGGGGCGATGTGAGATTTCATCATGGTGCTCAGAATGGCGTGCAATTTAAAACGTATTGTTTATTTCTAGAATTTTCCATTTAATATTTTTGGACTTCAGTTGACTGCAGGTTGCTGAAACCCTGGAAAGCAAAACCACAGATAAGAGGGGACTACTGTTTACTTTAGCTCCTCGTTATTCTCTACTCCTCTCCTTTCACCCTCCTTCTCACACTTCCCAGGCTACCAACCTTTTCCATCACGGCCTCTAACGCTCCATCCCACTGTAAACAAGCACTCTGTACTTTTTAACAGAAACTTCACTTTCCCTGGAGGATCCCTCTCTCTACAGTCCTCTTTTCTTTTTTTTTTTTTAATTTATTTAATTTATTTATTTTTGGCTGTGTTGGGTCTTGGTGGCTGCACGCCGGCTTTCTCTAGTTGCAGCGAGCGGGAGCTACTCTTCGTTGCTGTGCGCGGGTTTCTCATTGCGGTGGCTTCTCTTGTTGCGGAGCACGGGCTCTAGGTGCACGGGCTCAGTAGTTGTGGCTCCCGGGCTCTAGAGCACAGGCTCAGTAGTTGTGACGCGTGGGCTTAGTTGCTCCGTGGCATGTGGGATCTTCCTGGGCCAAGGATCGAACCCGTGTCCCCTGCCTTGGCAGGCGGATTCTTAACCATCTACAGTCCTCTTTGTTCTCTCACAACTCACATAGTCCAAGCCCATCGTGATGAGGTGTAGGAAGGAGTATATTAGTTAATAGTCTTTTGATTGGTAGTAATAGAGGCCCAAACTCAAATCTAGCTTAAGGTTTAAAAAAGGGACATATGAACTTACATAACTAAAGAGAGGTAATCTCAAAGCCACAAACGATATCAGAAATATCCCTCCAACCTTCAACCATTATTTCCACTTGTGCTTGAATTAATTTTCTCATGATTTTATTGCAATCTTCTTCTAGACAGTGGGTAGGACAGCTACTGATAACCACAAGATTACATCATCTCTCTCCTCTTTTCAAGAATTATGTCTACAATGCAAGACTCTAGTTGAAATAGCGTGTGTCACAAAACTATTCTTTGGTCCAGTCACTATCTATGGAGAATACTATACTACTGGTCCAGCCTGGGACATGATAAACATGCCACTGATTTGAGAGACTGGACACCAAAATTGATAGCTCCTCCAAAAACATATAAAGTTCATATTTCCAAAGAAAAACAAAATAAGCTTATCTACTAGAGAAGAAATGGCGCTCCCCTAGCACATCACGTTAGTTTTAAATAGTTTATTCTCCATCATCCTCTAATAAAGCAAACAAACCTCTTGTCCTTTGAGACATGTTATCCAGCCCTTATTCTCTGCCATCTACTGCCATTAGTCAATACCTAGGTGGTTTTGGCACTAGTCTTTCAAAATATCAGTCATCATTTTGTATGACTTCAATGTCCACTTAGATGATTTATCCAACAGCCTAAAGTCCTAGATTCACAGTTCCTTAATCTCCTAAAATCTTGGGATTTTAATCTTGCATTTTCCGAATCTTATCAACCATGGAACTCTTCTATTTCAAAACCTGAGGATTCTAGGGCTTCCCTGGTGATGCAGCGGTTAAGGATCCTGCCAATGCAAGGGACACGAGTTCGAGTCCTGGTCCAGGAAGATCCCACATGCCGCGGAGCAACTAAGCCTATGCGCCACAACTACTGAGCCTGTGCTCTAGAGCCTGCATGCCTCAACTACTGAAGCCCACGTGCCTAGAGCCCGTGCTCTGCAACAAGAGAAGCCACTGCAATGAGAAGCCCGCGCACCGCAACGAAGAGTAGCCCCCACTCACCATAACTAGAGAAAGCCCGCGTGCAGCAACAAAGACCCAACGCAGCCAAAAATAAATCAATTAATTAATTTTTAAAATATTTAGGATTCTAATAATACAGTCTCTGGGTACAACCTCCAGCTTCCTACCAGCATGTACATGAGGACATCAACAGAAACAGCAAACTCAATGTGTCTAGCTGATAATTGCTTAGAGCCTAAGACTGTGCCCCAGGCACTGCTATAGCTCATGTACCTTGTCCTCACCTGCTTGCTCACCTCCCTGAAAAGGAGCAGCAGCAGGTCCATAGCGACTCCAGCTCGCACCAGCTCTCTTCCTTTCTATTTTCTGAGTCCTAGACCAGGCATGTGTGCAACAAGATGTGAAAGGCATCACTTTCTTCTTTAGGTTACCCATGTTGCCAGACTTAGATGCTAGGAGAGTCAAACAGGGTTCCCTTCGCTGGCATGTGTTCCTATTTACATCTTCAGGTTCCATTTTTGTCCCCATGGGTCCCATTTTCCATTCTCCTTCCCCTACTTCAGGTCCAAATTTCTCTCCCACCAACTTGTCCTGCTGACCTACAGTGACTTGAGGCCCACCACCATATGTAGAGGGGCCTTCGAGAAATTACTTCACCAGTTCCCCTTCATGATGATTAGTGACATTTTTCTGTACTTCCAACCATCACTTTTTGGACCTTTGTGCCTCCAGAGTCTCCCACAACTTTGTACAATCTAACTGCTACAATAAACCCATTCTATATCATTCGTAGTGGTTTTTCTTCCCTCATCAAACTGTAACCAAGACACCAAAATGGAGGCTATTTTACAAAAATCTGAGAAGTTTCTATAGAAAAAAAGAGTCTTAAAATGCAAAAGAGGACTTCCCTGGTGGCGCAGTGGGTGGGAGTCCGCCTGCCGATGCAGGGGACGCGGGTTCGTGCCCCGGTCCGGGAAGATTCCACATTCCGCGGAGTGGCTGGGCCCGTGAGCCATGGCCGCTGAGCCTGCGCTCCGGAGCCTGTGCTCCGCAACGGGAGAGGCCACAACAGTGAGAGGCCCGCGTAACACACACACACACACACACACACACACACACATCTCAGACAGGTTGGTTTCATTGTTTTGTTTTGTTTTGTTTTAAGACATTTTTTTCTGTAGCCCACCAGGAAGCAGATATTTTGTCTTGTAATCCTCAGAGTGAGAATGAATCTACACATTCCTTTCTCATTCTGTTACTCATTCTTTGGCTCATTATAGAACCAGCACAGTGTAGGAGCAAAAGAACTAAACTGAGAGGCCAGACATCTGAACTGGAGGCTTATATGAGCAACCAGGCAGTTGGGTAACCCTGGCCAAGTCACTTCCTCGCTCCAGAGCACAGGGTTTTCTCAAGCTCTCAAGCAACAGGAGACTGACAAGAGTCTGATATCCAGAATGGCCAAAGGCAAGTCTGTGGCTTGGAGCAGAGAAAAGCAGTCTGCCACACCAAAGTTTGACCGGGGGAATTACCCAGTCACAGGCTCTTGTACCACACAAAACTCAGCAATGCAATGGTTTAACCCCGTGGAGTCTATTCTTTTACAGAATTTTGCTGTGGCCACATTTACTTGGACTCATTAAGTTCTCTCTACACTCAGACGACAATGAGTCAGTGAAAACAACTTCTCAAGGTGCTCTAATACACTGAGCAGGCTAAGATGGAGAGATTCCAATTACCCATTACTGTCAGAGACTTCTCCCTGCTCACATATTTCAGGAGTTCCAAGTCCATATTTCCTCAGTGACCTGATTTTGCAAGTGAGCTATAGTGTGGGCTTACCGTATTTTAGTTTCTTGTGCTCATCACACTTTTATTTTTCAAAGTATTATTCTAATACTTTATTCTAATAATATGTTATAAATAAAAGATCAAGTTTGTATGAAATAAATTTAAAATATTTCCCAACAAGCCAAAATGTACCCAAAACCTGTTTAATCAAAATTTCCTTGAGGGGGGCTTCCCTGGTGGCGCAGTAGTTGAGAGTCCGCCTGCTGAGGCAGGGGACACAGGTTCGTGCCCCGGTCCAGGAGGATCCCACATGCCACGGAGCGGCTGGGCCCGTGAGCCATGGCTGCTGAGCCTGCGCGTCCGGAGCCTGTGCTCCGCAACGGGAGAGATCATGACAGTGAGAGACCCGCGTACCGCAAAAAAAAAAAAAGAAAAAATTTCCTTGAGGAATAAGGAAGTTTAAAAAAATTGTATTGTTACAAATACCAAAAGCTATCAAAATCTGCCCAGGAACAACTATTTACATTTTAGGTGTATATTCATTCCAAAATGGAAAGGCACAGTGTTGGTTTGCAAACTGGTCCCCACACACAGAGGGCAAGAAGAGACCAAGGAAGGAGACAGATCATTCCAGATTAGTTAACGGTGGGTTTAGTAAGCAAGAGAATTTATGTACAAGGCTTGTCTTGGGCAGCCACAAGATGAGTAGATCTCCACAGCCACCTGCCAGAATCTTAAACGTTTGCATAGAGCTCTTAACAAAGTTCAGTCATGTATCCCGTCCAGATGGTCTCAACAGCACATTACTGTCTCAAGGCTGTGTCCTTGAAAATAGCTCCCACTGTGGGAACCGTAGGCAGAACGTACATTCCAAGGACAAGGGTGAGGGTGAAGAGCCTCCAGTTGCCAGGGTCCAGATCACAGGTCAACTTGTGGTCACATCCTCTCAGTGACCTCCTCCAACAAACAGTGAAGCAATAATCAAAATAATCACAAAGTCCTCTCTTTTTCTTGAGTTCGTTTCAACCAGAGTAGATGAGAACTATAGAATCTATGCAGAGGGAAGTAGAAGTATTGAGTTCCCTGCTCATCTCTTATTCTGTGGACTACGGTGGGTTCAGAAGTACCTTCAAATAGGGTCCTTTGTTTTCTAGTGGCCTGTTCACTATGAATGCTTCTTGGAAATCTATCCTTAGCTTCTTATTCGACTTCTGATTTCAATCTATGTCCTTTCTCTTCTATGTTCTCTCAGCTTCCATTTCTCTGTGTACACAAATACTTATATCTATTTCCTCCCCCTTTGGTGTTCTTTTGTATTATCTGCAGATCTCTTTTAACTAAACTACGTATACCTAAAAGGAAAACTCCATTAAAAATTCATTAAGGAAATATCAAATACTACAAAAGTTAGCACAAACCCTGTCCTCACAAAGCTTATAGTCCAAAAGAAATAAACAAAAATAGGGAATTCCTTGGTGGTCCAGTAGTTAAGACTCTGTGCTTTAACTGCTGAGGGTGTGGGTTCAATCCCTAGTCAGGGAACTAAGATCCCACAAGCTGCGCAGTGACACCAGAAATAAAAAACAAAGGTGTTGGCAAATGCTCTGAATAATGAGTTATCAGGTGTTCTAGAAATACTTGGTTGGGGCACTAGAAACTGGTGTAGGTAGAGCAGGGAATTACATTTGAAATCTTCTAGGTCTAAATACATCATCTTCAAAGCTATACCCTGCCCTGCAGATAGAAATGTCACCATCCCACCTGCCCCGTAAGTTCTAAAATATAGGGATAACATCTGATCTGTCCTTCACTTTTCATATATATTCATCTGCCACTTGCTATTATGGAAATACTATGAATATGGTTCAGAGGAAGTATGGTTTCCTCTGCAGGGACAAAACTCTAAAATATTGAAGTTCAGTCTCCATAAAGTGCTTACATGAGAACATATATAAGATTATAAATATATCCCCTAGTATGCTATAGTTAGCTGGATAGGGAATAAAATGCAAAGCGATTCCTTTAAAATAAGCCTTGCAAGCAGGCAGTCCTGTTTTTGAATAAACCAAATGCTCTAGTTGTATTTTCTAAACAGCAACGAACTTATTTATAAGACTGTTTAGCATTTCAGGCAGTTTACCACTATAATATCAAGTCTTTCTTGGTATCAATTTTGGTTCCATTATAAAGTGTCTATTTTTAGTGAAGCCATGATGGAGCATTATTTGATGATCCCTTTCCCCAGAAACCTGAATCATTTTATCTGATTGCCTATGCCCTTTTTCATCCACTTGACATCATTTTAACATCCAGCGACAGCATTTTCTGAAACAAACAAGAAGTGATTAAATGGGGGAAAAAAGTGATTCCCCTTTTTCTGACATGATTACAGTTTTATTTCTCTATATCAAATACTCTAGACATTAACTTCAGGTATCCCAGCAAGGTCAGAAGCTTTTGCTAAAGACTTCATTTGATAATGATGGGTCTTCATTTAATTATCACTTAAGGTTAATTCATGGTTTGGATGTATACGTACTAATCTTTGCCTTCTCTAAACTGAAATTATCTTTGCCTCTCTATGGGGAAAAGCATGGACTTTGAGCTAGATATATCTAGGTTCTAGGCTTGGCTCTGACATTTATAGGCTATAACTTTGGGCAAGTTACTTAGCCTCTCTGAGTTTTCTTCTTCTGTAATACAGAGGTCATACGACTTTATAGCAGAGTTTCTCTACTTCTGCATTATCAGCATTTTGTACCAGTTAGTCCTTTGTTGGAAGAAGCTATCCTGTGCATTGTAGGATGTTTATCAGCATCCCGGCCTCTACTCCCTAGATGTCAATACATCCCTCAGCTGGAACAATCAAAATTCTTTCCAGACTTGCCCACTGGAGAGCAAACTTGTCCCTATTTTACTGGATTATTGAGTGGGTTAAATAAAATCACTTGTGGGTAATTTCGCACATTATGACATAATATATGCACAATAAATGTAATTGATTATCGATAGACCTGGATTCTCAATAAGAATAATAACAACAACCACATTGTACTGTATAAAAACAAAGAAGGAGAAATCAGAGGATGAAAGATTTTTGTTGTTGTCAGGGAAAAGGTTGGCCATTGTTCAGAAAGGAAATAATTTAATGTTAGTTTGGTTAGATTTATAAGCTTTCGGTTATGCCTGTTTGGGGGGAAGAGGGATACTGAATAAGTTAAAGGCATTCATGAATTCAACAGATAACAATTTCAACACTAACTGACATTTTTTCTTTAATCCCCTGAAAATACAGCCATTGGAATTTCAAACTAAATTCAAGCCTTAATTTCCAAGTGTCTGATAATGTAGAAAAGGTTCAGCATTGGGAGACAGACAGATCTAGGTTCAAATCTCAGCTCTAACTTTCAGATACTCTAAGACCTTGGGAAAATTTCTAACAATTTTGAGTTATTTCTTCATCTACAATTTAAGAAATAATAATATTACCAATTGATAGTGCTTTATGAATATTCTGTGTTTTATGTGGCAATCTAAAATAGAGCTCAAAGATTAAGCACCTGAGTGAGAGACTATTAAGCCTGGAGAAACAAACACTACAGACAAAAAGCAGTTGCTTGAACAATGGCATTGTTAGAAAGCTATCATTTATTGTGTATCTGCTATAAACCAGGCATTGGTCTAAGAGCCTGGCAAACATTAACCCTTTTAATCTTAAAAAAAAGAAAAAACTCTGAAATAGGTACAAAACTAGTCTAACCCCCATTTTAGAGAGGCACCAAGTTACTAAGGAACTTGCCCACGGTCACATGACCAGGTGATGATGAAGCTAGAATTATAGCCTTCCAACTCCAGAGCCTAAACTTCTAACCACTAAAGTGCCCTAGCTTTTATCCTCATCTAGTTAGATATATATAGCCAGAGTCTGCACTGGGTCCTCTAAGCTGACGAAAATGACTTTTCGAATGGACTGTTGGGTTAAAGAGATAAGACACAGGCACAAAATTCAGATTCCAGATTCTGGATTCAAAGTCTTATGAACATTTGAATCCCAGTGAAGGAAAAGAGTCTGAATATTTAACAGACTAGAAAGAAAAATGATTAAGAACTTACAACAACCAAATAGCTAGGGCTCAACTGCTTACAGAGCAAGTTTATTTTTTTTAATGGGTCATTCACAAATCTTTAACAGAGTATGGAGGGTAAAGTTGGAGCAGAAGCAGGTAACTCTGAAATGTTCTCACTTTCCTGCGAGTCTGTAGGCTTTGGAGGGAAGATTGTAAATGCAGTGAATATAAGTGAAAAAGAAGGTACATGGTTTTTATTTCTTGGCAACTTTTTCACTTGTTGAGACACATAGAGATGCCCCATTCAGAAGATAGCTTCTGATTTTGCATTGACTGTAGTATGTAAAACTGGTTGCTCGTGTAGGTTTTTAATTACTATCTTTGTTAAAAAATTAACCCCTTTATTAAAGAAATAAATATCTTGTTCAAATTTTGCCTAGAAAACTAAAAATATAAATATTTGTTTTATCTTTTTAACAGAGTAGCTGGAGTACAAGATGTGTGGGCTAAAAAATAAATTGGAGTCAGACTATGAAAGGCCTTGTAAACCACATTCTAAAGACTTGTGAAATTAAGATAATGTATAGTGAGAGTAGAGAAAAGAGTGTGTATCTGAGGGACATTTTCCAAGAACTGACACCTCTTTGAAACTAAGATAGAGTGAGTGAAGAAAAAGAAGTAGCAGAGAGAGACCCCAAGGGAGATGTGTGGTGAAGCCATTATCCAAGACTCAGAACAAGAACGGCAGAGCAGATTTCCTCTGAGTGGGTAATAATGAGAGACAATAAAGAGTGACATAAGGACTTCATTTTTTTGAAATGTTGAGTTGGTTGTGCCTGTGGAACACCCAGGTGAAAAGAGCTGATTGAATCCTGTACATATAAATCTGCGTTTGAAATGATAGCAGTCATAAGAGCTTTAATTTGTTGCTAGATTCTGTGTTAAGCATTTTGTACCCTATAGCAGAAGTTGCTAGATATTTTGAAATATCTGCCTTCTTTCTCTTCCTCCCCAACAATATTCCCCTATCATCTATATTAAGAGAACCACTGATTTGTGGCTACAAATCAGTACCCAGCTGCTTGGGAAAAAGACTAAGCTTCCCAATCTCCCTTGTTGGTAGGAGTCATCATGCAACTAAATTGTGACCAAAGGGCTGGGAATGCAAGTGTTTTCAAGAGCCTTTTCTTCATCCTTCCTGATGGCTAGAATGCAGACAATAACTAGATAGCTAGAATAGACGTATACTTTAGGAATGAAAATGATACATAGTAGGGTAACCACATGAGCTAGGACCTGGGTACCAGGAACTGTATAGCCCCACATAATTCCAGACACCTACTGGAAATTATTCATAGGAGAAAAATAATTTGCCTCTTGTTTAGACCACTAATATTTGAATGTACTGCCTTTTAAAACAAAACCAAATCAAAACTAGGACACGTACGTTATCTCACCTAATCCTCATAACAACGCTATCATCCCTATTTTAGAAGTGAGAAGTGAGACTGGGACAAGCGAGGAGAGAGGTTTACCCAAGGTTATCCAAAAAGAAAGCAGCAGAGCTAGGATTTAGTCTAAGCAATCTTATGGCAGAGCCACACTCATTACCACCAAGCTTCAGAAAACCATCTAGCTCTCTGACTATTCCAGAGGCATCCCACACAGACAAAAATCAGATCTTCTTTTTTTAACTTTTTATTAAATTATACTATATGTAGAGAAAAGATCACATCCTTATTTTTAAATATGGAATATATTCAAAGTGTTTATTTTGTTTCTAGCCTATATTTTTCCTCATATTTTATGTGTTCATTTTCCCTTATCCCCAGATAAAGAACATGTAACCATCCTTTCCATGTTTATTTTATGACTCAGAAACACTTATTAAAGGACTCTGGAGACTTCTCTTTTGCAGACTAAATAACCCTGGGTCCTAATGCCTTTCTTTATAGTTAAGTTCCCAACTACATGAATTTCTCCCACTGTGAATCTTTGAACATTCTTTAATCCCTCTCAGTTTTTTACCTCAGTACTGTTTACGGTGGCAAATTTAGCAGCATATATGGCTCGAGAATGAGTTTTTCACAGCACTTCCTTTGTACCAGGCCAGGATTCACGCATTAGCCCACCCATCATATTGAGTAGATTTAAATACTTGGTGAGTTGAGAGGTTCTTTCTGTTTTTCAAAGACAAAGAGAGCTTTGTGTTATTGCTGAAAAGCCACATGAATAACTTGAAAACAAAGGGGTTGTCAATTACAATCTGTTCTTTATGTTTGCAGAATTTGTATTTGGTTAAGCATAATCCACTAAAATTCTTCTGTGGACAAGGAGGGCATGGGAAAAAGTGGTGCAACAGTTTCTTTCTGGGACAGACTCAATGGACCAGCAGACAGGAGGGGTAGACCACCCTACGGAGGTAAATTCAGAGCAGGAGTGGGATAATTGCCACCAGTTAGGTGCGAGGAGGAGTGAGCTCAGGGAATACAGCTTGCTCTCTCACATACCCAGAAAAATCTGGGTGTCCAAAATGCTTGGATTCGGAAAAGAGATCTATGCCACTGTGAAATTTTAAAATGCATAAGTTAATTTGTTTCCAGATATTTGGGTAAAAATTTTCATTAAAGGGAAATGCCTCTTGGTAAGAAGGAGTATTCTTACAGGTAAAATTATTCTTGGTAGAATTTTGGAAGGTCCCCAAAAGATGCTTCAGAAATCAGGAAAATTAGACAGAAGGTGAAATTCATCAACATTGTAAGTTGTACCCAAAAGTCTTGTGCTTTGCACAATGAATTTCTCTAATAAATAAGAACTGCTGCCAATAAATTTAAAAAGACCTATTAACCCAATGGAAAAGGATATGAACAGATAGTTCATAGAAAAGGAAAGACAAATAGTTCTTCTATATATAATATAATGCCCTACTGCACTCATAATACCATGATCGAAAATTAAAACTACAATGAGATACTATTCTCACATATCAAAATGGCAAACATCAAAAAGTGTAATAAAACATCACTGGCAAAATTGTGTAGAAATAGTCCCTTTCATAATTGCTGGTGGGAGTGCAATTGATGTACTTTCTTGGGAGAACAATTTGGCAATAGCTATCAAAATTACAAATGCACTGGGCTTCCCTGATGGTGCAGTGGTTAAGAATACGCCTGCCAATGCAGGGGACACGGGTTCAAGCAGGGGAGATCCCACACGCCCGCGGAGCAACTAAGCCTGTGCGTCACAACTACTGAGCCTGTGCTCTAGAGCCTGCGAGCCACAACTACTGAGCCCGCGTGCCACACCTACTGAAGCCCGTGTCCCTAGAGCCCGTGCTCCGGAGCAAGAGAAGCCACCGCAATAAGTCCGTGCAAGGCAACGAAGAGTAGCCCCCGCTCACTGCAGCTAGAGAAAGCCTGCGCACAGCAAGGAAGACCCAACACAGCCAAAAGTAAAATAAATAAAATAAATTAAAATAAAAGGAAAATTGTACAATTTAAATAATAAAAAAAATAGTTGTGTGTAACTCAAACAATACATGTAATGTGCTAGGAAAACTTGTGATATCAGAAAATTCTACTGTGAGGATTTGCTTACAAAGGAGAGAACTTTTATAGAATAAACAATTATCTGAATCATGAGAGTATAAGTGTATAAATGCTGATTTCCATATATCTAATTTGCTTAAAGAGAGATAAATGTCCCATATACATTCTAGAACGGGCATTCCAAGTAAGATTCATTTTTTCCGCCAACTCCTGTAGTGGTGATGTCTTCCTAGATCACTCTGTTGAATAGGATTCTAAGACAAGTCTGGACTTAGTAGGAAAGAATGCTGCAATAATTATGTCTGCCTCATACGTGAGAGTTAGGAAGGGTGGGAGGAATCAGACACAGTCACTCTCGCTCTGTATTTTTCCATATGTTTCCCCTTCCTTCTTCCTTTCTGCTCCCCTCCCCTGCCATAATTTCCCACAAAAAGATTTCTAGGTACGAGAGTTACATGATAGAAGGATTTGTAAAGCCTTGTACTGAGAAAGAAAGAGGTGGCCCCCTCCCTAGAATTCCTTAGGAAAGGATGAAGAAATGGAAGAAGAGTTTGTCCAGAGCCTAATTAGATGTCTTTATCTCTGATGATTAAATTAAAATGTGGAAGGGTAGGAGAGAGACACATGACCTAGTTCATATCAACATGACTAGATTTTATTTACGTATAATCTAATCAAGGAAGTTTGAGAATTGTCAAAATAGCAGTTCACTTAAATCAATATCAGAATCCACAGACGCTGAATGAGCTCTCTAAGTTTCTATGCTAGGAGCTCCAAGAATGTCGACAGTATTTGTGACTCAAATGAGTTTTCAAAATGACAAAATATAAACATGAGATATCTTGAAAACTTCAGGGTAACAATTAAAGCGGTATATGATAAAACTTTATGGTAACGTATCAACAACTGAAAAACCTCAGGCAGGTGCAGTCACGCTCAGCTTTAAGGAGGGTATCAACATGAACAGGCCTTGGAGAATGGATGGGATTTGCTGAAGTAGGAAGAGGGCCTCAGGGAGGTTATTGAAGGTGAGTGGAAGAAACAAGGTTGGAAAACTAGGTCACTATCCGCCCTTGATGATCAAGCGAAGGTACATAAGTTTTCTCCTATAAGTCACAGAAATCATTTGAAGGTTTTTGACCAGGGTAATGAGACCTTCAAAGTAGTGGTTTAGGGAGGTTACGCTGATAGCCGTATCCAAGGTAGATTGCAGGAGGGTAAAGAAACTTGTGCTGGGTATGTCAGTTAGTGGGTTATTGGAATAGTCCTGGCCGAGGTGGTAGAGTTCTGGATGAGGGTGATAGCGTGGAATTGGAAAGGAGACAATAAATTATGAAAATGTTTACAAGAGACACTGAAGAGTAAACATAAGCAAGGCCTCATAACTGATGAATATGAGGGTTGAGAGATATTAAGGAGTCAAGGTTAGTATACTGGGAGAACAGGAAGACCCTTCTCCCAATTAGAGTCAGGTCCCCCTCCTGGGTGAGCAAATACACTTAGCGCTTTTCTTCTGTCATGATAGTTATTATTCCGTTGTATGGTCTCTATTTATCTACCTCCCTCACTAGAAAGTGAGCTGCTTGAGAGTAAAGATCACATTTTAGTTGCGCTATATCTGGCACAGAGATGTTTGTATGTGTACAAAATGGAAAGGGAGAGAGGGAAGGAAGGATCTGTTTCAGAGGGAGAGATAAGCAAAGGATTTCTATACATGGAGAGATGGAAGTAACAGTGTGTCATCCAAAATAATGCATTTATATTTCATTTACGCATATTAGATTTTTTCAAAGATTATCTTTATTACCATCCACTCGGTACAACCCATGGTATCGTACACCCCAAACATACATTCTCAACACAAGATTCTACCATAAAGCCGAACCCCCCACCAGCCATGACTTCTTAGTCTCATCAGAGGGAAATATTTATTCCACAAAAGTTTTCAAAGTTTCCAGCAAGGTTTCTGGAGGCCCACTTGGTAGCAATAACCAAAGCCTTAAAATGTACATAACTTTGATCCTCCAATTGAACTTTAAGGAATGTATCCTAGGTGAATAACCATGGCTACATGAAAAAGATAACGAAGAGGATGCTCGTCACATAGAAGCTCATGACAGCAAAAGTTTTTTGAAGCAAACTAAGCAGCCCAAAATTGGATTGGCTAAACAAATTATGGAATATCTATACGAAGGAATCCTTTGTCATCATTCCCAATGATGTAGCAGACTATCACATGGAAAGATACTCCCTAATCATCAGTAAGTGAGAAAGCAAATTACAAATTACAAAAGGAATGCATGATATAACCTCCTTCTGGTGATAGTATAATGTGTTGAAAGGCTATATACCAAAATATTAACAGTAATTATCTAAGGGTTGTGGTATCATGGGTGATAGGTACTTGTTTTATCTTTACTTTTATATCCAATTTCTTCAATAGGCAACTATATCTTTTGTAATAAGCTATATTTTAAACTCCAAGAGGACATAGACTTTGCCATATTTATTTTTGTATGTCTGGGACATAGCACAAAATATTGCTCAGAATTGTTCCATAACTGTTTGCTGAATTAAGAAAAATATATTTAAAGATGTTTCTATTTAGTTATTTTAAATTAAATAAAATTTAGATATGAGATAAATATAAGAAATATCTATTCTTTAAGGCAAGAGTTATTTATGGCAGTCATAGCCAGAAGATAGCAATATGTCACCAACATGACTAACCACAGAAGAAACATGACCACACAGGTCAAGCCAAATAACTACAGCTAAAGGAGGAAGGAAACCACCAGGCATCACTAGTGACCAGAAACAGAGCCAGCAGTTTAGCTAAGGAAGGCGATGAATATACTGGGTCCTGGGAGCTGCACCCTTACCTGAAGGTCGAAGAAATCCAGGCTATAGGCTAATGAGACTATTCAAGCGTCCTTCACCTGTCCTCTGGAATTGAAGTGAAAACGGCTCCCCTCTTCAGAGCCCTGATCAGTGAGCTTGTCTCATAGCCAAAGTAGGCACTTAGAATCCTCCCGTGGGGAAGAGACCTCTTGTCAGAGAGGCAGTGTGGTCTGGAAGAAGGAGATTTCAAATTCTACATGAGAAATAGCGCTGCCACTAACAAAGTGTGTGAGTTTTGGCAATCAAGTCATATTTTCTGGTTTTACTTGTTAAACATGCATTATAAAAATAGCTCCATAGTCACAAGATTGAGGACGAAATGCGATAATGACTGAAGAAAAAAGTTAAGACGAGCCATAACTAGGTGTTAAACTATAAAATGTATAATACTACCTTTATTCCTGGTAATGAAGTCATTTCACAACACTCTGTGGTGCAAGAGGAAAGACCTTGCCTTCTGGTGTTAATGTAGTTTCACCAAAACAGCCAATAAATTCCACTCACCCCTACCTACCTCCTACCTACTAATCTACCTCTTGACTGGTGGGACAAGAGCTGAAGGCAAACAACCAGCAGAGTTCTGTCCTGCTCTGTGAATCACCGGAGTCGGTAGTTGGGTTCTTGCTAGTGCGCACAGGACCTGTCAGTCCTGGCAGACGCAACAAACCAGATCCCTCCAGAGCCCCATACCCACTGTGCTATATACATTTCTTTCCGTCCAGAATTTACCATCTCCCTCATGATAATTAAGAATGAACCTTGTAGCCAAAACCTTGATCTCAGTGAGGATAAGATCCACGTGGCGCTCAGCTTTGCATCCTTGGTTCACAGCAGGATACCTCGAATGCAGTAGGTTCAGTAAATGTAAGAAGTGGAACAGGGTGCAAGCGCTCATGACACTTGATTTCCACGGCAGAACTGGAATTCTTTGACTGAGGTGTTTGTTCAGCTACCCTCTTACTGCACCCCACTGCCAAACGAGGCTTTGAAAAATTGGATAGATCTTTTCCCAAAGTCTCCAGGTGAGCAGACAACGTATTTTTTGACTGGTATTTTTTTTCTATATTGAAAATATTAAAATATAATCTGCACTTTGGTTTTGGAGATCCACCAGGTATAAATGGACTTGGTTAAATAAATGGACACAGGCAAATCTATTTAAATCACTGCACTTAACCAAGCCAAGGTTTTCAAATTATGGTAACCACGAATAGGGGTGTTAACAGCTAGAATAGCAGGGAGCCGTTTTGCTGAACTTCGATGTCTAGAAACGTGTACTAACAATCCACAGGGATACGTTTGCATTCCATGCTCATTTTCCTATCGTCTAACCCCATCTTCTTCCATTCTCACATCGGTACCAGATAGCAACCCATTCCACATAGCCACACTTGTCCAAATAGCCATTTACTAATCTGTAAAGGAACCCGGAAGGAAAGATGGGTAAAATAAATAAGTAAACGTACAGAGAGAGAAAAAAAGATATAAAATGACTGTGTAGATAGATGATTAAAACAAAAAGCATGGTAACAAAAGGGAGACAGTAACAAGGGAGGAGTTAGGGATTGTTAAATTAATACTCACTGGAATTATAAACAAAATTGATTTCTTTACTTATTAAGTCTGCCACTTCAACTCATTCAAGTGACTTCAGTATGAAAACATAGTGGGTAAGACAGTATAAGGCAAATGAAATTTAGGGTCAAGTGGAAACAGCTTCATGGCTTGGCTTTTGGCTTATTAGCTGAGACATTGAACAAGCAACTTTTCTGAACCTTAGTTTCAATATATGTTAAAAAAAAATAAGAGAACCATTGTATGAATTACTGATAATACATGTGAAGCTCACAGCTGATAAGTAGGTATTCAAGAGGTAGTATCCATTGACTGTGATCATCTATGTTACCAATCAACCCCTAACCAATATAAGGGAATATTATAATTCAAAAGAAGCTACTTCCTATGAGAAAAAATGGAATTAACGGGGTGGGGAAAAGAGTCTCCTTGGGGCACTCAAGGTGAGGCACATGCAGGCAGACAAAGATTACACAAAGGGAGTATTTCTGATTTGAACATTGCTCAAGGTGAAATTTTATTGTTTAAGCAAGCTTTATCAAAACAATTTACTTCTTTTTTTTCCAAGCTTTATGAATTAAAAGAATTTATGGGCTTTCCTGGTGGCGCAGTGGTTGAGAGTCTGCCTGCCGACGCAGGGGACACGGGTTCGCGCCCCGGTCCGGGAAGATCCCACATGCCGCGGAGCGGCTGTGCCCGTGAGCCATGGCCGCTGAGCCTGTGTATCCGGAGCCTGCGCTCCACAACGGGAGAGGCCACAACAGTGAGAGGCCCGCGTACCGCAAAAAAACAAAAAACAAACAAACAAAAAACTGTAGTTGTGTCAATGAGTGAAGAGTTGAGGCAATGAGTGAAAAGAATTAAAGATAATTTATACAATGAATATTTTTCTTGCACTTTGTCTCATGCCTTTTAAAAAACTTTTCTTTTTACCTTTTGCTTTTTTTTTTTTTTTTTTTTTGTGCAGTACGCGTGCCTCTCACCGCTGTGGTCTCTCCCATTGCGGAGCACAGGCAGCCGCTCCGCGGCATGTGGGATTTTCCCGGATCAGGGTATGAACCCGTGTCCCTTGCATCGGCAGGCGGACTCTCAACCACTGCGCCACCAGGGAAGCCCTTGCTTTTTCTTTTAAGTTAGTATTTCCCATTCTGAAAGTACTGTGACTAAGTAGAGGCCACAGTGAAATATATAAAAACATGGAAAGAATAACAAGTAATAGATGCACTTTCTACTCCAGTTTTAAAACTATTGACATATTTTTCATCACTTCTAAGATAAATGAAAAACAGATTTTAAAAGTGTCCTTGAAGAATGAGATTTTTAGTAGTCTAAGCCACTTGGTAGAGCACTACAATGACCACAGTGGTAAGATCCAAACTTTTTATTATATATCCCCTCATTTAAAAAGTAAGCATGGGACTTCCCTGGTGGCACAGTGGTTAAGAATCCACCTGCCAAAGCAGGGGACACAGGTTCAAGCCCTGGTCTGGGAAAATCCCACATGCTGTGGAGCAACTAAGCCTGTGCGCCACAACTACTGAGCCCATGTGCCACAACTACTGAAGCCCAGACACCTAGAGCCCACGTTCTGCAACAAGAGAAGCCACTGCAGTGAGAAGCCCGCACACCTCAACGAAGAGTAACCCACGCTCAGAGCAACTAGAGAAAGCCCATATGCAGCACCAAAGACCCAATGCAGCCAAAAATTTAAAATTAATTAATTTTTTAAAAGTAAGCACGTTTCATATATGTGTATGTATTACACATGTATAAATTTTATATACATCCTATTATGCCGATATAATTTATATACTAATATTATACTAATATAAAATTTATACATGTCCTATTTACTGATATCATACTGATGTAATAGAAATTTTTTAAATGCTGAGATTTAAAATATAGAAAAAGAAGCTCTAATTTTTCATTTAGTTCAAAAGATTTTCCTATACTCCCTGGGATGAACTAGACTGGATTACAAAATTAGACGTTTCAAGGTTTTCTTTGCATCTTTAAAAAAAGTTAGAAGAAATAGAAGGCTTGGGTCCTTGAAGTTTAATTTATCATCTGAAAGTAATTCAGGTTTAATCTAGCAAGTTACTGTATGCCTGTTTGAATCACTATATTTATGCTATTATGATGAAGTGTTTCCTTGTCTGAATAGCAATTATGGAAACAGAAAGCATTTGTTTATTACCTGATAAATTGGGCCCTAAATTCTTTATTTAGTAAAATAATAACTCAAAGAAACATTTTATCTGGTGTGTACTACTAGCCAGTCATAATTAGTTATTAATAAGAATCATAAATAAGTAAGCTTTACACAGGTATGGTAGACTGTTGTCATATCCACTAGACTATACACTTCTTAAACTGTGCATCTTATAACCCTTTCTTTCCCCAATGCACATAGCATCTTATATATAGTAGGTGCTCATGAAAATGTCTGCATTATTATTTCTCTTCATCATACTTGCTCATGCCCTTGGGCAACTAACCTTGTCTGTTTTACAACAGGTTTGATGAGCCTGCTGCTTGATGCTTCTGTCCGTAGCATGACAACGTCCACACACTGACTTTTGACAGTTGCTAAAAGAAACCTGCAAATGAACCACATTCAAACAAAGCTTTTAATAATAAATAAATAAGAACTTGGCTTTATTCAAGTGTTGATATCACCTTAACAATTTTTCTCCTCACCACTCTTATTTCTCTCTCTTCCCTAACTCACCGACAATTTAGTAACCACAGACTGATTGTAATATAAGGGGTTGAAATGAAGGGGAGAGAGTAGAGAGAAAGTTACTTTAAAAATAGAGGACTGAGGCTTCCCTGGTGGCGCAGTGGTTGAGAGTCCGCCTGCCGATGCAGGGGACACAGGTTCGTGCCCCGGTCCGGGAAGATCCCACATGTCATGGAGCGGCTGGGCCCGTGAGCCATGGCCGCTGAGCCTGCGCGTCCGGGGCCTGTGCTCCGCAACGGGAGAGGCCACAAGATTGAGTGGCCCGCCTACCGAAAAAAACAAACAAAAAAAAATGGAGGACTGCCTCAGAATATTTATTTTCCCGAGGAAAAAAAAATCCCCAGAAAGCTTTCCACCCAGGAAACATCTGAACTTACAAATTAGATCTGTTATCTAGTTTGTGCCTAGACATGATCTATGGGTTTTGGGGTTTTTTTTTTTTTTGGTTTGTTTGTTTTGGCGGGGTGGGGGGAGCTGTCAGTATAATTTATCTCTAAGGTTGTCTCCAATTCTAAGCCTGATTCAAAATTGGAGAAAAACAGTGGAGCAAACACCAAAATTCTGGAGTCCCTCACCCTCTCCACCTAAAAAAAAAAAAAAAAAAAAAAAAAAATCCCCGCTCTCTTTTTCACTCTCCATTTTTGGGATGACCTAGTTCTTCTGCAAGGAGAAAAAGTGGCCACTGGGGTGTGCCAGTGTGAGCAAAGGTACTACTCTTGATTTAAGATAAAGCAATGCCCGACCCAGCTGGCCTCCAATCATTTCATAACTTCTGGCGGACTCTGAATCTCGGTCCCCGGCCCGGAGCAAACAAGCCGCCGCAAGCCGACTGGCCAGGCAGAAAGATTGACAAAGAGGACCAGGCCCCGCGGCAATACTTCCCAAGCAGGGAAACGCAGGGGCGCGCCGGCCTGCAGTCTCCGGTTTATTCTCTGTGACTGGGACATAGCTGGCTTTGAATAAGGACATTAAGTATACAGCACCATAGTTCGGTCTCAGGCCCAGCCTCTGGTCGGTGGCACTCGGCCATTCGTCTCCGCCAGCCAGGCCCTCGCCCTGGTTCCTCGATAAAAGGGATGCCCACCAGCTCGCAGTCACACCTGTTGGGTGTTTCTCCACTCGGAGCCTCCGCCCCAGCAAACGCCTCCGGCCCGGGCGGGGAGCGGGTACGGAGCGTGGTACGCGGTCGGAGAGGCAGGGCCGGGCCTTCCCCAGCGGACCCCCGCGGGACTCAGCGCGGAGGGCTGGGGCGTGGAGGGGGGACTGCGAAGGCGGGAGAGGTCGACACGGGCTGAGAGGGGCATGGGGAGGGCCGGGGGAAGGGGCGTCGCTGCTCGCGTTACGCTTCTAGAGCCTGCAGCAGAGGCGGCGGGGCTGCGTCGCGGAGGAGATGGGGTTTGCACCAGCCTCTGCATTTCTCCCCTCGGCCCCGGCGCCACTGCACCTCGCCGGGCCTCGGCGCCCGATAGGCCGCGCAGGGTGAGCGCGGGCGCTGGCCGGCGGCACCTCGCCCGGGACTGGAGACGAGGGCGCGGCGGGGCCGCGGCGGGGGGACTCCGCGAGCCGGGCGGCCCGCGCATCCCCCAATCGCAGCAGCTCCGGCCGCCGCCCGGCTGCGGCCGGGACGGAGCTCCCCGCGCGCCCCCCGGGGGCCGGCAGCGTCCGGGAGGCGGCGCGGGGCTCGGCCTCTCGGCCCCGCAGCTCCGCGCACCCGGCAGCGGCGGCGGCAGCGGTGGCGCGGGCTCGGGCGACCCGGCAGCCTCTGAGTCGATGGCCGGCAGGGACGCGGACGACGAGGGTCGCACGCGGAGGGGCGGCGCGGCGAGGCTTTCGGGGGCCCCCGGCGGACGGGGAGGCGAGGCAGCCGTCAGCCGCCCCGAGCCGCTGTCCACTGCTGAAGCGCCGGCCGAGGGCGCCGCGCTGCCCGCCTGGATGCGCCTCTACTTCTACGGGATGCACGGGATCACCCTGGACGTGCTCCTGTCTGCGGCGCGGCGCTTCGTTCGCAACCCCGACCTCCGGATGCTGGGCTTCTCCTCGCCCTACCACTGCCTCCTGCACTCGCTCACCCACTTTGCCCTGGAGAAGGTCTACCTGCAGCAGCGGCGCTGCCCCAGCGCCTTCGTCTTCAATTTCCTCCTCTACCCCTCGGCCCACGTGGGGCTGCAGACCCTGGCGGGCGCGTTGCTCAACCAGGGCGGCGGGCCGGGGGGCGCAGCGGCGCCGGGGGCGCTGGACCTGGCGCTGCAGTACGTGCTGGCACTCTACCACTGCCAAGTGTTCCTGAAGCGCTTCCTGCGCTTACGGTACCAGCCGCGGCAGCAGCAGCAGCAACAGCTGCTGCGGGGCGCGCCCCCCGCCCCTGCAGGCGCCCGGGTCCCTGCGGCGGCCGGCGGCCGGCGGCGGAGACCTCGCGGCCCCAAGGGCGCCGGGGGAGCCCCCAGCCAGGGGCTGCCGGACCTGCTCCGCTTTCTTTTCTTCGGAATGCACGGCTTTTTGGATGAGATTTTCTTCACATTCTTCTTTAACCTGCTGGGGCAGGGGGACGGGACAAGCAGCGGCCACACGTCTCTCTGGTCCTTCTTTATGTACGGCAGCTGCAGTTTCGTGGTGGAAAAGCTCTACTTCCACCTCCACTACAGTCGGGGCTGGGGCACCTGGAAGCGAGTGCCCTTCTACGTGATCTTCATCTACGCGTGGGAGTTGTCCTGGGGTCTGGGACTCCGCACTTGGGGCGCCTGTTCCTGGGACTATTCTCACTATCCGCTCAATTTCATGGGCCTTATCACCCTGATGTATTTACCTGGTTGGATATTCCTTAGTGTGTACCAGGACCTACTTTCCAACGTGTTGTGGCAGGTGCAGTACGTACCAACTAACTAAGACCAAAAAAAAAAAACAGTCACTGGATTTCCATGAATGAATGTGATTTATTTTTACACACTTAAAACGCGGTGAGGTTTTTTTCGTTTTCTTTTTGTTTTTTAGCCTTTTAATTTTTATACATTTTACTAAACTTTTTCAACCTGTTTTATTCGATATTTTAGTTTTTCTATTTGGAATTTCTGCATAATACTACAATACTTTGAAATATTGCTGGAAACATAACTCAAAGTACTTAACTCGTCAATATTTTAAAACCCTCACTAGCCCAAACAGCAAAACCATCATACCTTAACATCGAAAAGCTGTAGTATTCACTTATTTGGGTGGGGGGATAGCCACTGATTTTTCTTTTTTCTTTTTTTTTTTTAAGTGAGGAAGTTCTTCAACTCAGAGACCAGTGATTTTTACAAGATTTGGTGAAATTTTCTGATTTAATGATTTGTTTACTTTCTTTTTAATCCAATGTCATTTTAATTCCTTGCCATATTTACCAATGACTGCTGAAAACCAGTCTTGTACTCCTGAGATTACAGTTAATAGCTCTTAAAGTGCCTCTGTCTAGCACACAAATGAAAAGAGACTGACAAATTTGAAAACATATGCTATGGATCAATTTTTAGATAAGAAATCTTTTCTAGCAACTCAGACAGGTAACACTGTGTTAAGATATTTGATCTCCATCCTGGGAATGATTGCTTTCCTATGTGGGTTAGCCTTAAACGCCAAGTGTGTTAACTTTAATCAGATCCTGTGTCATCTTTGGCTGTAAATTTTTGTCCCTGTGCAATAATGTAAAATGTTTACTTTACGTGTACAAGGGCCAAGCAAAATTATACCACCCTCAGTAGGGTTCTAACCATAAAGACTCTTTCCTACATGGGGCTTCAAGAGTGAAACAGTTCCATGGAATAAAATGAACCGGAATATTCACCTTAATTACATTAGCCCTAATTGTTTTTGGAGAATACAGATATGTGTTTTCAGCCTATTTCTGCCATGGCTCAGTTGTAAACATTTTTCTGTTTCCTTTGGGGCCCATACAGATTTCTTGGGCCAAGTCCGATGTAGTAATGTGCATTATAAATCAATGATAGCTTTTTGGTGACTCATTATTAATGTCTGGAAGCTTGGAAGAATGGAAGTTAAAAGAGATGATGTAAACCATTTTAAGAAATCATATCTAATCAATTAATAATGTACTTTAAATTTATTTGCTGTGTTTTCATTATATTTAGAAAAGTCAAGTAGAACTGAGTATGGCTCATCCAAGGATGACTAATACCTTCTCAGTTTTCATTACAAAGAAAATTAGGAAAACTTATGGTGTGCATAAAGGAACATATATTCCTATTCAAATTATTAGTTTGCCTATGCTATAAAAAGGGACTTCTGTCTGTTTTCAAAAACATGTTTGCTATGACAGTAAAAATGAACATGCATTTAGATTGAAGTCAGGCGTAGCTCTAAGGATGTTAGATTATTTTAATCTACAGTCCGAGGTCGTGAGGTAAACTATAAGTAATGCTATAGGATAAACCCCACCTGTGAAATAAATCCTGTCACACTGATAGTGTTAGCCGGTCAAAGGTTGAGTAGAAAGCTAAAGTAAGCTAAATGTTTGCAGAGAGTAAAAGTATCACTTTGTGAAAAAGGTTTCTGAAAACCTGGGGAGAGAAAAAGTATAAGTATAGACACTAAAGTTAGATGCTGGACAAAATATTTGCGATTCAAATGTGTCACATGTGCATGAATCAGAGTTGAGTGCGGCACCTCTCCACACCACACGTTCCTGTGAAGCCTTAAGCAAATCCGTGGCTTCTGGAATACTTGCTAAATGTACGTATTCACACTGCTGTCATTCACATGCTCCTCCTCAACCCTGCTTAATCTGCTTACCAGCATTCTTGGGGTCAGAAATCCATCAGGAAGTAGGAAAGCCTGCTATTTTGTTTGTTTTGCTTTTCCTGTTAATCCTATTTAAAGGAAAGGTCAAGATTTTTCATTCATTCAAGAAATAGTTATTGTGAACCTGCTGTTTGTCAGACACTTGTCTGGACCCTGTGGAGACAGCAGTGACCCAACATAGACAAAATCTCTGTCCTGATATAGAGCTCACAGTCTAGTGTTTTGATTTATATGTGATTATACTTATTTGCAAGGCTACTGTTTCAGTAATAGGCAACGAGAGAGGCAGATGTTGTAAGGGCTCTCATCAGGCCTCTCCCTCAATCCATCCTCTCTAAAACAAAAGCCCATTAACAGTCCCCCTGCTAGTTCTACAAAGAGCTCGTTCATCTGTATTCAGGAAGTGATTATCCTGTCTATTAACTCAGCACCTTGCTTTAGGGCTTCTCATTCTGTGTTTACTCAACCTCTTAAAAGTAACATTTTGCTGCAACTTTGAACGTTTAAAGAAAAAGCAGGGAAAGGAAAGAACCATCAGGTCAATCAACTTTGTTACTCATTAGTAGTTCAGATATAGAAATGATAAGGCAATAAAATAATAGTGAAGTAGTGCTTACCACCTGCCAAGAACTGTTCTATTATCGTATATGTATAATTGTAAGTGAATATATGTACATAGCCATGTATATCCTAAATGAATATATTATTTATATATCTATCTCAAGTATATATGTATTTAATTTGAAGTAATGTATATCTTATGGTTCATATATGATATATATTAAAGATACATACATATCATATATGATATGTGTATACCTTAAGTGTATATATATATACACATATATATGTACACAAACACACACACATATTTACTTAGACCTCTAACAACTTTCCTTTTACATGAGGACAAAGAAACTGAAGCCCAAAGAGGTTAAGTAACTATCCAAGTCATACAGCTATTTATCAATAGATAGAATCCAAGTACGCTGGACTCCAGTGTCTTCTTAACAGCATGGCTGTCATGCCTCTATCTACTGACCACAGTGATTTTGAATCTTCTATGGATTTCACCTTACAATCTGTATTTCTCTTCTCTTGCGCTATGACAAACGCAAGGGCAGCTGTATAAAAGCTAGATACTAGTAGCAAAGGCTCTCTTTCATGTTGCCTTTTTATTCCGTGGAAAATAACAAGGGCACTAATACCAGGTTGCATAACTGACAATCAGCTTAGTTCTAATCCCCTGGTGGGTGATAGTCTATATTCAAGTGGTGCTCTGAAATAGAGTTCTTCATTTGAAGTCAGATGATCTTGAGTATAAGAATAATATATTGAAATGCAAGATTCCTCATATCACAAGCTAGGAAAATACATATAATTATTGCTATACATTTAATATAGCACTCAGAATTGGCTTCACTGTAAGAGCTAAACAGCCCAAAAATTAAAATTAAATTTTTGCAGATATTTGTTGAGTTCAATTAAACACCTCAGAGTCTAAGAAAGCGCTTAACAGAAAAACATGAGAAAAAAAGTAATAAATATGGTTTTCACTCCATGTTTAACTTACACAGTGCTGAAATTTCTTACTAGAAGTGCTTTAAATTTTAAATCAATTCTATTTGGGCTTTCAATCTAAAGAGAAATGTTAAGTTTTTTATGTTATCAATGAATATAGACATTCCTATGCTATACAAGGACTCCAACAAGGTTGATAATCCTTTCAATATTTCATACATTTCACTGTACTTAACTTTAATATTTTATTATAAATATTTGACATTTTGTGTCAAACACAGCTTAGAAAAATATGACATTCTTTGTTGTTTAAGAAACATCTAATTGAAATAGTCTCTGTTGGCATGATAGACCTGGTTCTATTCAAGAAGGATGGTGAGGAAGAATTTTGGTAGACTGCTTTGGTTCTCTCTCCACTTGCAAAATACACAAAATCAGTATACTTGGAAAGGAAGTTATACACATGATACAGACCTGGAGTGATAAATAAGTCATTGTATTGTAATATCTGAAGGCATTTTAATAAAATCAATGTTTGCTTATATTAAAAGGCATTAAAAACCCTTTACCTTTTAAATTAATTTTAAATATACTATCTCCAATATACTTTCCAACAGTGCTTAATGGAACTAATATCCTTTACTGAGCGAGAGTTTGAAGAAGCACACTTCCTTCCCTCTATCAAACACATGCCTCAGTTTATGCTGAAGGGAAAGATGGCAGTAAAAGATGGTTCTCTTCTGTTGCCAGTTTTTTTTTTTTTTCCCTTTCTATTCTTAGACTTGGTACGAGAGGAACCAACAGAAACAACACTTGTCTGTGTGGACCTCTATTCATTAGAACTGACCTCTTTTGTAATTTTTAACACGGAGACATGAAGCTATCACACAGGCAATGAATTCCAGTTGCTAGCAACCCAAATTGTAAATTAACCTGTGATGTGTATAGAGAAATTTTTCCTTAGAGATTTTTTTTCTTAATATAAAGAGAATGTAAATATGGAGACTTTTTTCTTTAATTTTTAAATTCTCTTTTCAGAAATGGTCAAACAAATGACCAGACAACTCCTAGAGAGAGAGAGAGAGACAGAGAGAGAGAGGGAGAGAGAGGGGGGAGAGCAAGAGAGACAGAGAGCCTGGTCTTTGATATACAGAAAAGTTTGATGTTTATCTTAACCTCTTAAAAATTCTGTTAGAATCCACTGTTAGAATGCAAGTCACATGGATCAACTTTCCCATTTAGAAGAAAATATATCTTTACCATAATTAAGAAGAATTAAGGGTTGAAAGAAACCATGAAGATTAATAACATCCAACCTTCCATCCAAGGCTGGAATTTCTTACATCTCTGACAGATGGTTTCTCAACTCAAGACAGCATTAATTGTGTTTTTCATGCAAAGACTAAATGAGGGGAAAAGTGTTAAAGCTGAGATGAGAAACCCCACTGTCTATTTGTGAAGGAAGAAGGCTTCTCAAAGTTTCCAGGAGCTAATATATACTGGTCAGCCTGCTTGCGTATTGCAATGAAACACTTTTTAAGACACTCCTTTCTCTTTATTTAAAAGAAAAAAATCAGTATTTCATTCTTTTACCATGATACTTATGGTCTACTTATCATATCTTTTCAAATGATGCTCCATTCACTGAGTCTAAGCAATAGGACTTTGAGAGCTTTGAGTATAATTTAAATTACTTCAGAAAAACAAACAAACAAACAAACAAGTAAACCAACATTGGCTGCAGGCATAGGAGTAAAAGATTAAATAGTAGGAACCCTGTTTGCGTCATTGGAATCTCAACCTAGTTCAACCCAGGAAAAGCCTTTGGTGGTTGCTCAGGTCCACCTATGGAATATTAGCTGGGGGAGTTTCATGGTAGCTTCCCAGCCAGACCTAAACAGCTTCATCAGGAAAGGAAGTGAGAAGACACAGGTACGACAGAAGCAATTAGCTAACCAGAAACGATGAAGGATGCCATGGATCAACCCTCCCATTCAAAAAAAAATTATACTTACGATATTAAGGAGAGAACTAGACCAACTTTTGATGGGTTTCCAACAAATATTTATATTACATACAAGATATTTTATTAACATATTATTTATAATCCATGCATGATGAAAATAAAAGTAGTCTCAAAGGATCTCAGATTTGAAACTTTAAATATTTGAAAATAATATGGAGAGGAACATGCAGAAAGTTTATATAATTTTGATTACGCACTAACTTCTAGGAACAAAAACTAAATTAAATATACGCCCTTGTACATTTCTGAAGGGGAACTATTTCCGTCTTAACCTTTTATTAGAAACAATGAAGGGAAGGAAGAAAAAATAAATAGAAGAGTTCCCCGGAGTACATCAGAACACGGATTCAGATTCCAAGTACTTAAAAGCAAGAGTTTAACAAAATTTATCATTGTACTTACTTGTAGTGATATTTTCAGCAAATAAAACAGAAACAAAAGAATAATAAAGGCAGAAATAAAAGATACATTGAAAGGGAGAGTGTTCAATAGCCTTAGAGAGACCTTGTGTTATTTTTCTTTGGCTAAAATAATTCACATTTATAAATATTATTCTAGGTCTTTATAGCATGTGAGATTTGAATTACAAAGAAAACTTTATGTTCATGAAATACTGCACAGGCTAAGTTTGGTTGGGTACCAAAATGTACACTTTATTGTATCGATATTTATTTAATGAGATTTCTGAGTTTATTTTTTGTGAAATGATGCTATTGAACATGCTATAAAAGTTTTAATAATGTGTCATTGATGCGTCTACCCAATGCACGGGTAAACAGTCTACAACTTATTGAAATCTAAAATCATGGAACTTTAGAGCTTGAGGAGGTAACGAATGTCATGATTCAACTCCCAGCCAAAAGAATAAGTTCTTCTAGATTATCTTTGACAGGTGTCCGTCCATCCTTTCCTTGATCACTTCTGATAGAAATCTTTGTACTTATTCAGATCCCCAGGCCAACTCATTCCTTTGTTATATACCTTGATAGCTAGAAAAGACCCCATCTGTAACTTTCACTCATTGTCCCAAGTTTTTCATCCATAGATAAACAGAAGACCAAAGGTTTGAAGAAAGTTTCCAAGTGTGTCTTAATTGACTTACTCCAGGCTAAATATCCAAGATCATTCAGCAATATATAATAAAATATACAGTGGTAAAACTATTGCCTACTTTGATCTAGATGCTTTATTTCTACAAATGTAGAACAAAAGTAAGCATTATGAGCTCTTTTAGCAGCTCTGTCACATCACTGTTTCAGTTGAATTTTCTACATCCCCTAAGTCTGTCTCCTATAGACTCCCATTAAGCCGGTGGTCCTCTTCATGGACCTGTACATTCTGATATAAGTAATTGGCCAGGATCTGCTCTTCACATACTCATTACCGAGCCTGAAAGTGAATTAGAGGGAAATGAAGGCAAATAGAGTGAAGAACAGAAAAGTTGCCGTTGAATTCACTCTTCACTTCTTCTGTTCCTACTATTTTCTAATTTCATCTGTTGGGAGCAGGCATATGTCATTCTCCGTGTCTTCTCAACACTTAGCAATGAACTTAGCACAGAGCAGATGCTCAAAGAATTTTTTTTGGTGAACTCATCTGAATTCTCATGCCAGATATAATTCAATAGTGGAAGCAGGAATTAGGAACGCTGCCAGATGACAACATGTGACTTCAACAGGACCTTTATTTATGGAACATAAATAAGACCCACCATGTACGTAGAAAAAAGGTAGGAATTGCTTAATCTTCTCATAGTCTTTCATTCTCTGCTAAGCAACTTCTTTTAACAGAACTCAGGTCGTTCTCTGAGAGAGTTTAGCCACATTATAGGTTTGTTTTTTGTTTGAATTTGTAGGCTATTTAAACTTAACTATCCTTTAAAACATTATTTCTGAAATATGAATTTTTAAATATGAACTGGTTGGCAGTGCCTGTTTTACTGGGTGACACTCCTCTAAAGAAGGAGTTACTCAGTTTGCAGCTTACTGATGCGTCTTGATTTTCATTACTGTTTTTGCTGACCTTCCGGATTGGGGCAATTTTTGAACAGAGAAATGAAAATAAAATTCAAACTTGGTTAAATTTAGAAAACTGCTGCTCGTGGCAGTTTTATTGTCCAGCAGTAAATATTTTTGTTTTATTATCTATGAATCTGATTCACTTCATGCTGTATTTCCAACCTCATATATTATTGGCAGATTGTGTTAGCATTCTCCTGAGAAACGGAACCAACAGGCTGTAGATAGATAGGTAGATAGATAGATAGATAGATAGACAGACAGACTTATTGTAAGAATTGGGCTCACACAATTATAGAAGCTGGCAAGTCCTAAGATCTGCAGGGTGGGTCTGCGAGCTGAAGACCCAGAGAGCCAATGATGTAGTTACAATCCAAAGACCAGGGGGCTCAAGACTCAGGAAGAGCCGACGTCTCAGTTCAAGTCTGAAGACAGGTAAAAACCAACATCCCAGCTTGAACAGGAGGAATTCCCTGTTATTCAGAGGTCAGTCTTTTAATTCTATTCAGGCCTTCAATTGATTGGATGAGGTCTACACACACTAGGAAGAACACTCTGCATTATCTGTTGATTTAAAGACTAAACTCATCCAAAAACAGCCTCACCGAAGTACTAAGAATAATGATTGACCCCGTATCTGGGCAACCCGTGGCCCAGCCAAGTCGATACATAAAATTAACCATCATACAGATGAAAGCATTAAAGGAGTAAAAATGAGCATAAGGAAAATTGAGAAGAGTTCATTCATTCATCTAGCCAACAACTATTTAAATGTGTACTGTGTGTTAAAAAGTAAATAAGACATAAGCAATTCTTCTTTCATCAAGCAGAGGATGAGGAGTTTAGAACAAAAGTGTGTTACAGAAAGATGCTGCTGGAGGAGACCATGGGGCAGCCACCAAGACTGGAGAGCATATTGGGAAGGTTTTAGATGGGGGGCCCAATGTGCTCAAAGACCTGTCAAGAGTGAGTGTCAGAGCGCCGAGTAACTCAAAGCCTGTTGTGTCTGGTTGAGGACAGCAACGGAGGGATGAGTGAGACCTGAAGCCAGAGGGGTAGGCAAAAGGCAGGTCTTGAAGTTTATGGGCACATTAAAGTTTGGAGGACCATTTCCTAAGGGTGTTGACAAGTTAATTAGGGCTTTTAAGCAGACAAAGTACTAATCCAACTTGCATTTTTAAAAACAAAACTGAGGGCTTCTCTGGTGGTGCAGTGGTTGAGAATCCACCTGCCAATGCAGGGGACATGGGTTCGAGCCCTCGTCTGGGAAGATCCCACGTGCCGCGGCGCAGCAAAGCCCGTGCGTCACAACTACTGAGCCTGCGCTCTGGAGCCCGCGAGCCACAACTACTGAAGCCTGTGCGCCTAGAGCCCGTGCTCCACAACAAGAGAAGCCACCGCGATGAGAAGACTGCGCCCCACAACAAAGAGTAACCCCTGTTCACCACAAGTAGAGAAAGCCCGCGCGCAGCAACAAAGACCCAACGCAGCCAAAAATAAACAAATAAATTAATTTAAAAAACAGAAAAACAAAACTGAGATCGGAGAGGACAAGATTAGATGTAGTGAAAGACCAGTTATGAGGCTGTTATACAAAAGGTGAAAGATGATGGAGAGCTGGACCAGGATCGTGACAGTGGAGATGGCCTGAAATATAGATTTGAGAGATATTTAAGAGTCAGAATAGAGAGTGTGTAGTGATAGGATGGTTGTACAAGTTGAGAGAGAGAAGCAGATGCAACTGGCCAAGTGAATGTAGACTCAGAGCCTTGAGGACTTCCAAAAGAAAGTAGAAAGAGGAATCCTGCAAGAGATATGGGAATAAATGGTCAGATAGGTAGGAGATCCTGAGAATGTGATAGCACCAACAACAGAAGAGAGGAAGGAGAGGGCGTGTTTGGTATCATCTGTAAAATTAACGAACAGAAACTGCAATTAAATAGAGATGGGAGCTTCCACACTCCGCAACGAGAGCAGAGCTCAGTGGGAAGAAGAAAGACTCCACTTCTTTCCGGGCAAGGACTTTCCGGGCAATGAAAAGCCATGGACTCTTTGTTTACTCTGGCCTTCCCAACTTCCTTTTCCCCTCTAAGAAATCTCCTCCTTCCCTTGCCTTGTGGGAACTTGCATGTGGCTTGCCATGGTTGCAGACCCTGAATTGTGATTCTGTGCTGATCCTGAAAAAAATCCATCTTTGCTGGAGAAATATCTGGCAGTCTATTTGTTTTAGGTCAACACATCAAGTTCGTCCTAAAATTAAGGTAAATTTAAGAACAGAGTTAATGACCACTGTATTTCAAGATATTCAGGAAGGGGGAGTATAGGCACAGAAGGGAGGATGCTGTCAATAGATTAAGCTATTTGTTTTCTAAGCATGACAAGTGTCTGTTCATTTAATTCTCACAGCAACCTGATGAGGTAGGTTATTATTATCTCTGTTTTTACATATGCTATTACTGCCACCATCTTGCCCAAGGCTACAAGTAATAGAGCCAAGATTTGGACTCAGGCAGTCTGGATCCCAAGCTGCATTCTCTAAACACCTACACAGACAGGTGGAGGAAAAGGGAAAGTATAGAGAGGGAGAAATTCCTGGGATTGGCACTGTACTGGATTTTCATGCTGTCTAACATATGCAATCCAATAAAGAACTCAGAGAAAGTCTGAAGTCAGCTCTGCTCAAAGAGAATTTAAATTTGTATGTAATGACTAACTTTTATTTTTTGATTCAATCATTTATTCATTCAGTAAAGATTTATTGAGAACCTACTAGATAATAGGCACTGAGAATGCTGTGGGATTAAATATCAGCAAGCCTGACATGGACCCTACCCTTGATATCCTACCTTATTGTATCAGTCAGCTCAGGCTGCCATACAAAATACCGTAGACTGGGTGACTGAAGCAACAGAAATTTACTCTCTCAGTTCTGGAGGCTAGAAGTCCGAGATCAAAGTTTGGCAGGATTCTCTTTTGGTGAGAGCTGTCTTCCCGGTTTGCGGATGGCTGCCTTCTCACTGTGTCCTCGAATGGTAGACAGAGAACAAGCTCTCCACTGTCTCTTCTTAAAAGGACACTAATTCTATCAGATTAGGGCCCTACCCTTATGACCTCATTTAACCTTAAGTAACTCTGTAAAGGCTGCATCTCCAAATACGTTGAGGGTTAGGGTTTCAACATATGAATCTGGTGGGGAAACACAATTCAGTTCATACCACTTCTTCTTTTTTAATTCCCACAATGACCCTGTATGGTATTATAGTTACTATTGTTATTATTATTATTTATAGCTTACAGATGAAGTCACTGAAATTTGTCTGCCACACAGCTAAGAGACAGGAATGAGACTCCATTTCAGTATTTTTTCTTTTTTTTTAAATTTTTTGGCCACGCGTGGCATGCAGGATCTTAGTGCCCCGACCAAGAATAGAACCCGCACCCCCTGCAGTGGAAGCATAGAGTCTTAACCACTGGACCACCAGGGAAGTCCCTCAGTATTCTTTTTAAGCAACATTATGTGTCTCTCAGAAAGTTCAGGGCTGTATCATTAGACAGGCGAGAAGAATATCTGAAAAAAGAAAGAAGGAGCTTCCTCTTTTATCCTTCCAATGTTACATAATAAATTCATCATTTTTTTTTTTAATTCTCTCTAGGGACAAGTTCTATTTCATCCACCCCTAATTTTAACCTTTATTGGTAGTTGTACACAGATTTTTTAAGTGAGCCCCTCCCCATTTTTATTTTTTTCTTCAAAGTCTATCTGTTACTTTGAAAATTAGCTCTCTGGAAACATCTGAACACAGGCACTGTGTCTCCAAGACTTTCTGACAGCTGAGACAGAGGCCTTAAAGGGCAACTCTACTGAGAGCCAATTCACTTAATTTCATAGAATGTATTTTTAGATTAGCATTTAAAATACTTGACCAGGTTATTCAAGTGTACAAAATCAATTTTCAAGGTATTGTAACTATTATTACATAACCACATTTCCATTAATGTATAGGGTATTCATTTCATAAACATAAATTCCTAATATTATTTCTAGATGATCTATAAATAACTCCAGATATGCTTATCTACATGACGTTTTGCTTTTGGTGACATAAAATAGAAAACACGGATAACAAGGTATTGAGCTTTCTTTGCCTGCATTGGCAGGTGGATTCTTAACCACTGCGCCACCAGGGAAGTCCTGGAAGGCTCTTCTTAACACGACTGCACTTCTGATTCTCCTTATGAAATTAGGAGGAAATTGGAAAAATGGAGAATAAAAGAATAAAGAAACATAAACTAACTGTACATCTTTGAAATTAAAGCAGAGTCCTCTGTATCAGTGTATAGCAAAGCTCTTAGGAGGACAAAACTTTGAAATTCAAACATAAGATTTTGTGTTATTTGAAGGAAATGAGTGTTAGTGCAAGTTTCACGTATCCGTGTGAATAAATATATGGGAATGAAGTGAAAGGGAAGGTTGTAAAGAAAGCCTGTCACTGTTCAGAAACAATAGGATGTGCCTTCCCAGCATCTGATGGTGCTTCTTAGAGCCCTTTAATCTCTTTCACCCCTTTCTTTTTAGAGACTTCAGACTTTCCTCTGGGTTGGCCTTCTGCTCTCCCTGCTCCCCCTTGGGGCTTTTTGCGGAATTCACTCACCTGGATACGGCCCCAAACCCTTGGGCCCCACCGTGATCAGTTACTCTTTGATTAATGGACGACCCACTCCTGTGGGATCGGTCCCAGTTGGCATTTAAGATTTAAATTAATCTTATCCTTCTGTGTTCAGTCCTCCTCGGAGTCTCCCTTTACTGACCAAATAAATGACTTAAAATTTTCACATGAAGATTGAGTAGGTAAATAAAAAGTTGAGTATGTAAATGTGTGAACTGACTCTTCACTTCCTGTTAAAAATTGGCTTCAAATTAGAGAGGAAGACTTAGCTATGAGTTTTCAGGGATGAAAAACTATTCCATAGCTAGCATTAGCCTTTGCTGTGTGTTTTCTCTATCGCGTATGAAACTGAACTTCCTCTCATAGGCCAGATCTAACTTCATATAAGTACCAGGAGGCATTTCTCAATAGAAACTTTTAAGTACATTTTTACCTATGGGGGTTAGGTTTTTAAAAAACCTTCATAAATAATACATTTATTTAACTCAAAATTCCAGACTCTCAAGATTTCTTTAAAAGTCTGATTGGAATTATGCTGTTTAGTGATGAGAGTGTGTATTACGTGCCCTTTTTCTGTAACCACAAGGGAATAGGTAACTGCATTTTTCACAAATTCTGTCCTTAATCAGCATAAGGACAAAAACTTCACTGCGATGGTGATGGAGAGCAGAGGGTGTATTTCTGTTAGAGTCAGGGAGGAAGGAAGTCAAGGGAGGAGTGGCTGCCAGGTAAAACTGGGATAGGGGTCAGGCGATGGAGAGATGTGTATTCCATGCCAAGTTTGGGTTTATCCTGTGGATATTGGGTGTTAATTGAAACAGGAGAGCGAACTATCTGTAAGCAGATATGGGTTTTAGAAGGATTCCTCTGATTAGCAGGGAGAGAATAGTGAATGACAGAGAAACTAGGAAGTCGATGTGATAATTCAGATAAGAAATGCTGAAGGTCTGAGTTAAGGCTGTAGCAGAGTGGATAGGAGAAAGTTATTTGGAAAGTAGGTTCCGGGAGAATTAATAGATACAGCAAAAGAGGGATAGGAGGGACTGTGATGGCAAGATTTTAGTCTTAAATATGTGAGAGATGAAACACTGCATCATCTTCATCCTTTTCTTTCTTTTTTTCTTTATCTCTTTCTTTATGTATGTATTTTTTTATTGAGGTAAAATTAACATACAATATTATATTAGTTTCAGGTGTAAACATAATGATTCAATATTTATATATATTGCAAAGAGATCACCACAATAAGTCCAGTTAACATCTGTTAGTTACAATTTTTTTTTTAGATAGTTACATAGATAGTTACAATTTTTTTTCTTGTGATAAGGACTTAAGATTTACTCTCTTAGTAATTTTAAAATATGCAATCCAGTGTTATTAACTACGATCAGCATGCTGTACATTACATCCCCAGGACTTTATATTTTTATCAAACATTTGTGGGGTTTTTTTTTTTTTAATTTATTTTTGGCTATATTGGGCCATCGTTGCTGCACGCGGGCTTTCTCTAGTTGTGGCGAGCGGGGCTACTCTTCATTGCAGTGCGCGGGCTACTCATTGTGATGACTTCTCTTGTTGCAGAGCATGGGCTCTAGGCATGCGGGCTTCAGTAGTTGCAGCACTCGGGCTCAGTAGTTGTGGTTCGTGGGCTCTAGAGCTCAGGCTCAGTAGTGGTGACACACGGGCTTAGTTGCTCTGCCGCATGTGAGATCTTCCTGGACCAGGGCTCGAGCCCATGTCCCCTGCATTGGCAGGCGGATTCTTAACCACTGAGCCACCAGGGAAGTCTCTAATATTTTTGTCTTAAAACATAGTCCTGTCAAGACTGACAGAATTGGCCACATGTAAAAACTTCCCATGACTTTGCTGTATTCTATGTAAAACAGATAGCTTGCATAATTTATTTGTCTTGTTTTTTTTAATTTTAATAAACATTCACTTTGCCATTTTCTGGTTTGCTTCCTCTTTTAAAACGCTTTGTATATATCGTGTGATATTTAAAGATCAAAAGTGCCTAACAATCTTGTAAGGTAATGGTTCAGGGTGAGGTGTGGTTGAAAAAGCACCTCAAGGTACCTGTGAATGGAAACTGACTAACCTTGGGCCACCTGAGATCACAAACCTGCTCCCTGGAGGGGACACTAGGGTGCCCAGGGGCCTTTCCTTGGCCCACTCCCCAGAAAGTGCAGCTGTCAAAAGGTATTCTAATTAGCGTGACAATCCGAATATTTTCACACCCATTGAGAGGCACAAGGCAAATACTGCCAATTGCAAATTAAGTGGTGTTAGGAGTAATCTCAACACAAGGCAGGTCTGAGCAAGTTCAATCTGTTCCCAGGAAGAAATAACAGAATTTGAAGATTGGTGCTGGCCAGTTCCAGGACCTGGGCTCAGCAAATAAGCAGATGCAGCACTTCCAAGCAAGGCACACAGACCGTTGGTTTCCCACCCTCTACTACCCTCCCTCAGGCTGCTACAAGCTGGGTTTCAGAATGTGTTTTTTTAGCAGCAGAGGTAAGACATCCCTTCTAATTGCAGCTTGCAGGGAAGCACTATGATCAGAACTATGTCAAGGACACTTCTCTAGGAGGGCACAGATGTGCTGGTTGAAATCCCAGCTCTAACGGCTGTGTGAATCCTCCAGTAAATCCCTATTTTTCTACTCCAGAGAGTTGGTATATGATCTGACTCTGAGCCTGTTGCAGACCAACCTGTGCTACAATTTTCTGACCTACCAGCCTAACTGGGGTGAGTCATGGTACCTGACCTATTTTCACATTGTCTAAAAAAGAGTAAAAAATGCACTTAGCCGCTGTAGGCTACAGAAGTGCAAATAAGAAAGAGGGAAGGATTTAGTAGTAGAATAGACTAGATTTACAGTTGTATATAAACACTTTATTTTTCTACTTGTCTATCTTATTATCTCTTATCTTAGGGTTAAAAGATACCCATATTAAAACAAAAACACCATCATAGAAAAATAACATTTTTGTACTATTACCTCTTAACTGATAAACATAAACATGACACATATAAATATATATTAATAATTTTCTTGTATTAGTCTGAGGGTTCTTTTGATTACTTTGCATGGTATATTAAATGATTTATACAGCTGAACCCTTTTACAGTTTTTAACAGACAAGCATGTCTTAAGATAATTTGCTTAACATTTTCAAACAGAAATTTGCAAGTGACCTTGTTTTCTTCTAGAATTTATTTATTATTTAGTGGTCCCTAAGGAATGGGTATATTAGCATGTTATAGTAGCATATTTTAAAAATGTGCCTTTTATAAGTTTTAAATTATGGATATGGTTTAACTCTAGGAGTATTAATTAGGAATAAAATTGAATTGTGTATTTTTTTTTTTTTTTTGCGGTACGCGGGCCTCTCACTGTTGTGGCCTCTCCCGTTGCGGAGCACAGGCTCTGGACGCACAGGCTCAGCGGCCACGGCTCACGGGCCCAGCCGCTCCGCAGCATGTGGGATCTTCCCAGACCGGGGCACGAACCCGTGTCCCCTGTATCGGCAGGCGGACTCTCAACCACTGCGCCACCAGGGAAGCCCCAAATTGTGTATTTTTATCATTCAAATATTTAGTCTAAGAGCAAGATACTTTAATGTTCTGCTTTAAGGTTCAAATAAGTTAGTTAAATTTTATTTATTTACTTAAAATTTATTTATTTATTTATTTGGCTGCATTGGGTCTTTGTTGCTGCGTACTGGCTTTCTCTAGTTGTGGCAAGCTGGGGCTACTCTTCATTGAGGTGCATGGGCTTCTCATTGCGGTGGCTTCTCTTGTTGCGGAGAACGGACTCTAGGCGCGAGGGCTTCAGTAGTTGCGGTCCGTGGGCTCAGTAGTTGTGGCACATGGGCTTAGTTGCTTCGTGGTATGTGGGATCTTCCCGTACCAGGAATCGAACCCGTGTTTCCTGCATTGGCAGGCGGATGCTTCTTTGGCAGAAGGATTATTTTAAGCTGGCTATTTTTTTTTAATTAATTAATTTATTTTTGGCTGCATTGGGTCTTCGTTGCTGCGTGTGGGCTTTCTTTTTAGTTGAGGTGAGTGGGGGCTACTCTTCATTGCGGTGCGCCGGTTTCTCATGGTGGTGGCTTCTCTTGCTGCGGAGTACAGGCTCTAGGCGCGCGGGCCTCAGTAGTTGTGGCTCGCGGGCTCTAGAGCGCAGGCTCGGTAGCTGTGGCGCATGGGCCTAGCTGCTGTGCAGCATGTGGGATCTTCCCGGACCAGGACTCGAACCCGTGTCCCCAGCATCGGCAGGCGGATTCTTAACCACTGCGCTACCAGGGAAGCCCTACGCTGGTTATTTTTAAGAAACTGCAGGCACAGGAGAAGCTCTGAAAACCGAGTAGAAGCTACCCTTTTGTAAGAGACATTTACCTGTATAAGAGCTATCTATATGATGTCACTTATATGTGGAATCTAAAAAATAATACAAATGAATTTACTGACAAAACAGAAATGGACACACAGACATAGAAAACAAACTTATGGTTACCAAAGGGCAAGGGAGAAAGGGTTAAATTAGGAGTGTGTAATTAAAAGTTACACACCACTATATAAAAAATAAACAAGTATTTACTGTATAGAATGGGGAACTGTATTCAATATCTTATAATAATCTATGATGGAAAAGAATCTAAAAAAAATACATATGTATAAGTGAATCACTTTGCTGTACACCTGAAACTAACACAATTTGTAAATCAACCATACTTCAATTAAAAAAAAGAGCGAAATCTCCCCTTGTAAGGGTGTCTCCTTCACTGTATCAGGAAGTGTGTGATAACTTCATCTCTAGAAACTCTTATCAATGCGGAAGGGAATGACTTAAATTTGCATAGCAATCTGACCCTTATTTACTGTACTTTTCTCGGTAACCTCCCATAACTGACTCCCCCCTCTCCCATCTTCTTTTGTCTTTAGCTGAAGATGGTATTTAAGGTGGTGGCTTTGGTGATTTTGGTGAGCTACTCAGTTTTCCTGAGTCTCCCCAATGTATACAGGAGTTATACATGTTATTAAGCTTTCTTTTTCTCCTTTTAACCTGCTTTTGTCAATTTGATTATTAGACCAGCCAAGAAAGATAGAAGGAATATTTTTCTTCTCTAAAACAACAATTGTGCTACATCCAAATTGAAAAGTAAGAGTGACAGGAACTTCGTGGCACTCTATTTACATTTACCCTGAGGCTTCTCAACTTCATCACTTTTGACATTTGGGGCCACGTAAGTCTTTGCTGTGGGAAGCTATCCTGTGCGTTGTAAGATGTTTAGGGGCATCCCTAGTCTCTACCTATTAGAAGCCTGTCGCACCCTCCCCAGCTGAAAATCACCGATCTGCCCTAATGAGAGAGTGGTATTGTAATGTCTAAAACTGTTGAGGTTTTTAGGATGTAAAAGTGTGTTTCAATTTCTGATTTTGCACCATCTATTCCTCATTTGGGAAGTCCATTTTTTCTGAATAATGCATTCTCCTGAAGCCTGGAGCACAAGAGATGCCCATGTTCAACTAAGCTTTGCAATAAAATTTAGACTAACAATCCTCACGTTAATAACAATACGATGGCATTTGTTTCCTAGGGCTACTGTAATAAAGTACCATAAACGTGGTGGCTTAAAACAGCAGAAATGTATTTTTTCACGGAAGCGACCAGAGCAGGAAGCTTTTACACCTTAAAGACAAAGAAACAATAAATTTGTGAAGAACTGACAAGACAAAGGTTTGGGCTTGGGGTAGTAAATGGTAAAGAAGTAACTAAAAAGATAAGTGTTTGTTTAACATAGTTTGTTTGCAGATTCCTTTGGTCACTGTGCTGATAAGAATCTGTCTCTAGTAAAAGGAGAATTTATTTCCTGCCTTAAGGCAGAAAAGGGGGAGCTTTTTCTTCATTTATTACTTCTTAATTGCCTTCAGCCTAAAATAATTTTTGTGTTAAAGAGGCATATTTTGGGGTGATATTCTAGCTCCTTCACTTACATACAACGTCCCCTTCCTTGCGTGTTTCTCCCTCTTGTCCATCTTTTCTAAAATCCAAACCTGGAAATATACACTCTCAGCCTATTCCATCCATGCCTTCACTCAAGTAGCTAATGATGGCTGGAAAGGAGCTAAGAGAACTTATATTAAGTTTAGAACTCAGAACTCATGTGGACCACAATGCTGTCAGGCAGTATTAATACTCTTCCCTAGTCAAATAGTTCTTTTACTGTTTCATAGTCTTTTGTGTTTCTGGACCCAATTCCGAAGTGTGTGTGTGTGTGTGTGTGTGTGTGCACACATGCGTGTGTGTGTGTTGCCAACTACAAATTGGCACTTGCCATCTACCTCTACAAGAATTGAATCATGAACTGCTGCAGCTACTGACCTTCAACACCCCCTTAAAGGAGTTCAGGGTGGAGATCAGGAATGAGGCACTCTGTGCTCTGGAAAAAACTGCAGAACAGGTCTTTAGATAAATGTTTTCAGAAGATTCTATGAGCCCAATTTTTGCATCTCCTGGTATCTGGAAAAGCACTAAGCTCATTAACAGATACATCTGCTCCTCGCGACTGGCAGCAAGCCTGTGTCAAATGTGTGCCTGACTTCTCGTACACCTGCTTCACTAAAATCACATATAACGTGGACCTCCCCCCACTACCTCTCTGGAGCAGTTTCTCAGAGGTCTCTGAAATGCTGTGTCTAGTCTCTAGTCCTCATTTTGCCCCAAATAAAACTCAACTCACAACTCTCACGTTGTGCATTTTTTTTCCAGTCGACAGTGTGTGTGTGTGTGGCGGGGGGGGGGCTGGGGGGAGGCTTCCCCACTCAATAAGCAATTCTCAGATCTAGCACAGTGTCCAAGAAGTCAATTTAATTTAATTCTGACACTATCTACCTGGAAACAGCATCAGATTCTACATGTTGAGGACTCAGTCCTATAAGATTGCCTCTTCAGCATCCTCCCCGCATTTCAGTTGCCAGTCGAAAGACAAGGTGGTCATCTGTACTTCTGACCAACTAGCTACAAATTAGATGTTCCTATAACCCTCCCCCCTGTTTGATTAATTTGCTACAGCATCACAAAGAACTCCAAGAAACACTTTACTTACTAGGTCCCCAGTGTATTATAAAAGGATGGAACTCAGCAACAGCAAGACTGAAGAGATGCATAGGGCATGCCACTGTCCCAGCACCTCCAGGCGTTCACCAACCCAGAAGCTCTCCAAACCCTGTCCTTTTGAGGTTTTATGGAGACTTCATTACATAGTCAAGATTGATGAAATCATTGGCCCTTGGTGATCCATTCAACCTCCAGGCCCTCTCCCCTTCCTGGAGGTGAGGGGGTTGGGATGGGGTGAGACTGGAAGTGTCAACCCTCTAATCACCTGTTTGGCTCTCCTGGCAACCAGCCCCCATCCTTAGACTTGGACCAAAAGTCACCTCATTAACATAACAAGATACACCTTTGTTGCTTTCATCACTTAGGAAATTCCAAGGGTTTTAGGAGCTCTGTACCAGAAACAGGACAGAAGACCAAATTTATATCCCTTGTTTTAAATCACACTATCACGCATAGCTTCTCCTTTTCCCTCAAATCTCTGATTCTATTCTTCCCTTCTCACATCAGATGATGACTTTACTTCTTATGCACTGAGAAAATAAGGCAATCAGAAGAGTGTATCCTCATCTTTCTACATCCAGCTATCAACCTCCCTGCATGTACAAATCCATGTATTCTGTTTTTTCTTTTGTTCTTTTCCCCCCCAAACATTGACAGACTTTATTGTGGGAGGGTTCCCACCCGGTCTTTTGTTCTTAAGAATAAACAACTGTGTTCCAGTATAAGACCAACTCCTCTGCTTGCGCACTGCCTCTAATCACTTCTTACCTAATCAAGGATTTTGCTCTTACAAGGTAATCACATTACCTCCTATATCATCAAATTCTCTCTTTCCGTTAGATCAGTCTCATCAGCTGACAAACATAAGATAAATAAATAAAACAAAACAAAATAAAACCTGCCCTGCCCTTACAACTCTCTCTACCTACTGCCCACTTCTCTCCTTCACAACAAAACTCCACGAAAGAGATTTCCACCCTATGTTGGGGAAGGGGGAAACTTTCCTCTCATACTCCTCTTGAGTTCTTGTGGCTGGACATATTAACAGGAGAAAGAGAAAAAATTTAATTCATACACACAGAGGTCTCATAGAAATAGGACCTAAGAAGTGGCTAATGCAGGTAGTTTTTATACTTTTAAGACAAACGATACATTTGAGAGGAATTGACAGGACAACGACTTAGGTGTGAGTGCTTCATTTCTTATTAATTAACACATTTAAGCAAAGTTTGGGTTTGGGTGGTAAATTAATAATGAAGTAACGAGCTTTGTTTATACAGGCTTATTGGCCCTGATCTCCCTATCTTTGATGATAAGGACCTTTTTCTACCTCTGGCTACTGGAAGAGCACCTTTCACATGGGAGATTTATTTCCTGGTTTCATGGAGACAGAGGGGAGGGTCAAAGTGTCCCTCTTACATGGGCCATTTCTTAAGTAACTTTAAAATAATCAACATGCCACTGAGGCATATTTTGGGGTGGCCTGTCCTGGGCCCCAACAACTTGCAGTCTCTACTTTCTTACTGCTCATTCCCTCCTGAACCCACTCTAACTAGGCTTTGTCTCCACCACTCATGGAAATCGCTCTTGTCAAAGTCACCAATGAGCTCCAAGTTGCCAAACTGGTGGCCCTCCAGCCTCGTCTCCCCTGCCCTCCCCGCAGCAGGGGTGGTGGTACCCACCACCCACCGTGCTCTCCCCACTCCTCCTCTGTGCAGGTTTACAACAGCATGTACTTGACTCTACAAGAGTCCCTCCAATAGGGCCTCCACAAAGCTCCAGGGTTTTTTTCCTTTTAAAGCACACATATTACTTTTTCACTTAGAAATTTCCAACATCTCCCTGTTTCTTGTGGTTCACCTAAAAAGTCCTTGTTCAAGGTCTTGTTTCCACACAGAGAGGCTGACCATTACAACCCACATCCAAGAGCTAATGTCTGAACCTCTGCCTCCCTAAAAGTCTAGTCCGAAGAGAAAAATACCAGGTGTGGGCACGGGAATTCCTCCTTCAGCCTTTCTAAGGCCAGCCTTCCTCGTCCCAGCTTCCTGCCTAAACCCGTCTCTTCTTCAGGGATTGACACGAAGAATATTCATCTCTTCGTAAAAAATTAATGAACAGAATCCTCAATTCAATAGAGTCGGGAGACCAGAATGGGGAGCTGTCCCTCCCTGGGACATGGCAGAGCCCGTAGGAAGAAGAAAGACTCCACTTTCTCCTGGCAAGAGCTCAGCCAATGAGAGACAGTCACCACTCAACCAATGAGCTTTGGTGGTACAGTGGTGAGCATAGCTACCTTCCACAACTCAGCCAATGAAAAGCCATGGACTCTTTGTTTACCAGAGCCCTCTTAACTTCCTTTTCCCCTCTATAAAAGAGTTCACCTTTCCATTTTTGCTGGGGTCTTGCAAATGGCTCACCATGGTTGCAGACCTTGAATTGCAGTTCTTAGCTGATCCCAAATAAACCCATTTTTAACTGGAGAAATAAGTGGCAGTCAATTTGTTTTATTTTTTATTTTACTTTATTTTTTAATTAATTTTTTGGCTGCGTTGGGTCTTCGTTGCTGCGCGTGGGCTTTCTCTAGCTGGTGGCGAGTGGGGTCTACTCTTCTTTGCCGTGCGCAGGCTTCTCATTGCGGTGGCTTCTCTTGTTGTGGTGCACGGGCTCTAGGCGTGCAGGCTTCAGTAGTTGCTGCGTGTGGGCTCAGTAGTTGTGGCTTGTGGGCCTAGTTGCTCCGCGGCATGTGGGATCTTCCCACATCAGGGATCGAACCCGTGTCCCCTGCACTGGCAGGCGGATTCTTAACCAATGCGCCACCAGGGAGGTCCCAGTCAATTTGTCTTAGATCAACACCTTCAAGGAAGACTCTGCCTCCTAAGTATAGGTGTGTGACTATAACAGAGCAGGACCCTATGGGACCTTCCCGGGACAGACCCCTCCCCCACATCCTCGGCTTTATCTCCTCTCTGAAGTGCCTAGATAATAGTATCTGATGCATATTTCCTGAGCTATTTTACAGATACCAAAATCACCACCAAATGGTAGAAATTAACTACTTGATGACCATGGGCACGTAGCCCCAGATCTACTGGCGCCTAAGGATTGATAATGTTAACCCCTGTTGCCTCACCATCGACCAGAGAACCGTGCATGAGCTGACCTCATACCCCGGGACTCCCCCGCCCCGACCTTGCCTTATTTAAAAAAATGCTTTCCAAAAACCCATCAGGAAGTTTTGAGCACTCGCTGCCCTGGACTCCTTACTTGGCCCCTTGCAATAAGCGTTGCACTTTCCTTCACCACAACTTGGCGTCAGATTGACTTTACTGCACACAGGTGAGCAGATCCAAGTTTTGTTTGGTAACATGACTTTTACACTGTGCCTTCAGCTGGGTGTCCAGGTCAGAATAGAGGCAGAGTTGGGCAGTGATTAAAAAACAGGCGCTGGGGGCTTCCCTGGTGGCGCAGTGGTTGAGAGTTCGCCTGCCGATGCAGGGGACGCGGGTTGGTGCCCCGGTCTGGGAAGATCCCGCATGCCGCGGAGCGGCTGGGCCCGTGAGCCATGGCCGCTGAGCCTGCACGTCGGGAGCCTGTGCTCCGCAACGGGAGAGGCCACAGCGGTGAGAGGCCCATGTACTGCAAAAAAAAAAAAAACAAACAAAAAACCCAAACAGGCACTGGAATCAAATCCTGAGTTCCAATCCCCACTCTGCCTATTATCAGCCATGTGATTTTGAGCAGGTTACTAAACCTCTCTGTGCTTCCGTGCCCTCCTTTGTAAAACAGGGATAATAACAGTACTTACCTCATGGGGTAAATGTAAGGATGAAGTGAGATGATAGATGTCAAATACTGGAAACAGTGCTCAGGACATACACAGGTATCAGGAGCAATGTCTTCTTACAAGGACATGGATTATGGAAGACCTACCCAGAATACATTTGTTAAGACAAAAAGCAACATGAAACCAGAGCGCAGCAGAACCTTGACCACCAGGTGAAGCAATCCCTACATTGCTCTACCAGCGCTCATTTAAGAATGCTGGTTTCCAGTTCCCTCACCCTAAGTTCCCTTGCCTCCTCTGCATTTAGAAATCAAAGCTATCGACGTTTCCTGCTTCACCGGGATCCTTTGAAGTGCACGTTTAACTCTAACCTTTAGTGGAGCCTCAAGGCCTCAGTAATTCATCAGCTCCTTTTATTGTGCCACAGTGTTTCTGATCAAACAGAATTTGAGAAGGCAGAATCCATCCAGTCAAAGAGTAAACAAAGAAACTCTCATAATAGCCCAGTGTTCTCACACGGCCTCAAGCCTTAGGTGTCCTGGAACGCTCTTGATCTGTAGAAAGGCACTAAAATATCTTGAATATAGAAAAGGGACAATATAGTGAAAGGACAAGTTTGGCTGTTAAATGTATCTGTGCCTTATAAAGTCATGATTGTAATGATTACATTTTGTATGGGCTGGTAGAGGGGTCAGCACATTTTTTCTGTGGAAGGCTAGATAGTAAGTATTTTAGGTTTGTTGGACTATATATTCTTTGTCTCAACTGCTCAACTCTGCCAGCGTAGGGGAGAGCAGCCACAGGCAATACTAAACGAATGGGTGTGACTCTGTTCCAATAATATGTTAGTTACAAAAGCACTGGAGAGCCGGATTTGGCCCAAGGGCCATAACTTGCCAAACACTGGCCTAGTAGAGTGTTTCTCAAACTTGAGTCATGTCCGTACCACCTTCATAGTTTTTTCTAAATCTCTGCACATCTATAATCTTGTTGATTATAAAATTATTAAAGCTCATCCTATTTTTAAATAAGTAGATTGTAAAATAAAAATATTACTACCGTAAAAGGAAAACTAGTATTGCATGTACTAAAAAGGTAACCTTAAAAAATAAATACAGTTAAAACTAAACATCATGGGGCTTCCCTGGTGGCGCAGTGATTGGGAGTCCGCCTGCCGATGCAGGGGACACGGGTTCGTGCCCTGGCCCGGGAGGATCCCACATACCGCAGAGCGGCTGGGCCCGTGAGCCATGGTCGCTGAGCCTGCGCGTCCAGAGCCTGTGCTCCGCAACGGGAGAGGCCACAACAGTGAGAGGCCCGCGTACCGCAAAACAAAAACAAAAACAAAAAAACCTCTAAACATCACAATTAAAATGCTAATTGAGGAAATGACAACAGGGCGGAGTAGAAGGACATGATCTCAACCTCTTCTAACAAACTAACTGCTGAACAATTATCAGCTGAAAAATTCTGGAACCTACCAAAAAAGATACCCTACATCCAAAGACAAAGAAGATGCCACAGCGAGAGGTAGGAGGGGCACAAATGTGATAAAATGCTAACTGACATTTGCAGAAGAAATGAGGTTTACCTATAAGGACAAAGCTCCCTAACAGAGCTAGTCTCACATTGTATCCCGCTCGTCCTCACTGTTCTCCCCACCTTAGCCACCATGTCTTTTTTTTTTTTTTTTTTTAATATTTATTCATTTGTCTGCTCTGGGTCTCAGTTGCGGCATCTTCATTGCAGCATGCGGGCTTTAAGAATTCCCTGACCAGGGATCGAACCGGGGCCCCCTGCATTGGGAGCATGGAGTCTTAAACAATGGACCACCAGGGAAGTCCCATCACCATGGCCTTAAAGTCCCTCCTTGGTTTATCCCCACCACCATAACGCATGTGCATGTGCTATTTTGCCCACTTAGATGGCTTGTCCCTGCTTTTCTACCTGGTTAACTCTGTCAAGGAGAAAGAAATTTTCTTCTACCCTTCCACGTTCTTCCGGCTGGTCTAAGAATTAAATTGACATGAGACAGATTAACAGGAGAAAATCAAACAAAAGTTTAATAACATGTATACAAGGGAGAGACCCAGGAGAATTGAGTAACTCACCAAAATGGCCGAAGCCCTCACCTTAAATAGCATCTTCAGGTAAAGACAAAAGAGGATGTTGGGTGTCGTGCTTGGAATTTCAAAGGAGAGGAAGACAATTCACGTTGTGACAGAAAAGCAAATGTTTGGTGAATAGATGTTTGGTGGCTGTGCAGAGACAAAGGGACACAGAGTAGACTCTAAGCTCTGCCATGTTTTCCCCACCACACCTAATCCATAGTCTTTGCAGACATCGCTGATGATTGCTCTATTCTGGAAAGAGGTCCTCTATCTAAATTATTTTCGGCCATTAGGGGGAAAGGTCAAAGATTCTTGAGTCTTTGGGCCTTGATTGTTTTCGGCTTGAAATAATTTGCACACTAAGAGGACATTTTGAGTGGCAAATTTTGCTCCCCTGCGATTCCAACGCATCAGGGAAGCGTTACCCTTGAATAAGTTCGTAAGCCAGCAGGTCATTCCGTGGAAGTACACATTACAAACGCAGTTATATATTGGCTGGGAAATTATTACTCTAGATTACTTTCTGACTCCCCTGCTATACCATCTTCTTGAAGTCAAGGGATTAAAATCTAACATGGTTCCTCGCCACAATAGCTTTTCATAAGTAATTATTGCATGGAAAGAATAAATGAAGTAACTGAGATTTTAAAAAGTATAAATTACTCAGTTCTGGTTGGAACCTTTCTTTTTCATAATCCAAATCTACATTTTATCCCTGAGGCTCTGTAAATTTGTATTCTTATATCTACTTAAAAGTTAACACTTTCTTAAGGGAAATATTTAGCTGTTTCAGGCAAAGTCAGAGGTTGGAATTGCTCCCTCAAGATATGGAAGAGATGAGGTAGGTGGTTCTGGGCAATTTTGAGGTTTAGCTTTCTCCAAATCTTCCCAGATAGGATCGTTCCAACTATTAAGATCCTTCCTTAAAAAAAAAAAAAAAAAAAAAAAAAAAAGATCCTTCCTTTCTTGATCAGTTCCCTCACATCTCAGGAGACCTAGTAAGAATGTAAATGTAATGCTTTAAAGTAAATACACAATTCTTTAAAATAAAAAATACTCATGCCTACGCCATCCAAAATGATCTTGCATTTTACAGTTCTGTTGTACATACTTGGGAAGAGTGGCAAGTTAAAAAGCAAAGTTTTAGATTGAAGCCAGTGCGGGTTAGAATCCTAGTTCTGCCATTTACTAACTTCTGTAATCTGGGTTTCCTTACCTGTGACACAGGGATAACAAGAGCTACCTCACAGGACTATTCCAAGAATTTTGTTAGGATAATAGAGTAAAAACTAAACTCAAGATCCTACTAGAATATGATAAGCAATAAATAAATATTATTATTTGTGTTTAGTGCTTTTTATATAAGTTACATGCTACTTTTTCTTAATGAAGTTGAAAACACATCAGGAACATTTTTTTCAATAGAGAAGAAAAGGATTATCTAATATCTGTTTCCTAACTTAAAAAACCACATCATTTCTTCAGCATTTCCTTTTGCCTTCATTTAGCACAAAAATCTAAAAAAATTTCAGGAAATAATGATATAGTAACAAACTCAATTTCATACTTAAGCAACATAAATGCAGATAAAAAGAATAGAAATGTAAAACTTGCCAATCCATGCATCCAGGGTTGATATCCGAGAAAGTTGGGTGCAGGGAAATGTGTAATGCTTTCTTAATTTTTTAAAAAACGTGTTGTTTTAATGAATAGTGTGTCATTGTTGTTAAATAAAATCTCCTTCACCAGTTTCAGCCGTTACTCAAATATCTTTTCTCAGAAAAACACCCATTTTTCTTTCATTTCAACATGATTGGGAATATGGTATACTAATTTTGCTTCTTTCCTGTTCTCAGAGCAATTGAAAAAAATCCTTTTATAATTGGATTTAAGCAGATTGTAGGAAAGGCAGCTATATATTATCAATATGAATGAAAAATGGAAAATGCCCTCAATTCATGACAACTTTCATTTTGTTTACACATAAGAAACTTTCCCTTGCTCCATACAGAGGTATGTTTTCTCTTCCTTATGTGATCTTTATAATTAATATTCCAAATCAGTACCTCTTCATGCTTATGCTAAAAGGCAAGATGTCTTTGTTGCTTAATACCAGCCAACATCTCAACTGGGAACAATGTTCAGGGTTCGAAGAGCTGGTCTTCTGAGACCTTCCTTTTACGTAAATAGAGTCCCACCTTCCATGACAACTGTGGGATAACTAGTGATTCCAGAAATGCCATAAAATTGTTTAACTCTGTCAAACATATTCCTTTTAGGAATTCTATTAAAATGGTAGTGGGTATGTGTATAGTAAAAACGGACTCAGGGAACCATTCACTTGCTTAACAAATGTTTCAAGTTTCCACATTCATCAGGTTGAAAAATTGCTTATGATAATTGCTTATTAACCATTTGTTGAAATAATATTAATTTCCTGTGTTTAATTTGTCATCAAAAATTCCGGTTACCATTTTTTAGAATAGAAGGGGAACTGAGCTGGGAGATAAAAAATAACAACTGGGATCTCCTTCCAGCTCAACTACAAGTTTGATGTGCAATCTTGGACATGTCATTTGGCCTCTTTGAATCTCAGTTTCTTCTTCTATAAAACAAAGGAATTGTACTAGATTATACCTCAAGACCTTTCTCACTACACAAATCTTCCAAATAATAGTTATTTAAACTCATTTAAAAATTCCTGAAGAAGTGTTATTAACAATTATTCTAGAAATATTATTTTATCAAAAAAAAAAAAATTGAGGGGCTTCCCTGGTGGCACAATGGTTAAGAATCTGCCTACCAATGAAGGGGACACGGGTTCAAACCCTGGTCTGGGAAGATCCCACATGTCGCAGAGCAACTAAGCCCACGTGCCACAACTACTGAGCCTGCGCTCTAGAATCTGTGAGCCACAGCTACCGAGCCCACACACCACAACTACTGAAGCCCACATGCCTAGAGCCCGTGCTCCGCAATGAGAGAAACCACTGAAATGAGAAGCCCGCGCACCTCGACAAAGAGTAGACCCCGCTTACCGCAACTAGAGAAAGCCCGCACGCAGCAACAAAGACCCAATGTAGCCAAAAATAAATACATCAAAAAAAAATTACACTGTTCTGGACTTCCCTGGTGGCACAATGGTTAAGAATCCGCCTGCCAATTCAGGTGACACGGGTTCGAGCCCTAGTCTGGGAAGATCCCACATACCACGAAGCAACTAAGCCCGTGTGCCACAACTACTGAGCCCGCATGCCACAACTACTGAAGCCCGTGCACCTAGAGCCTGTGCTCCACAACAAGAGAGGGCATCGCAATGAGAAGCCCCCGCACCGCAACGAAAAGTAGCCCCTGCTCGCCACAACTAGAGAAAGCCCGCGCGCAGCAACGAAGACCCAATGCAGGAAAAATAAATAAATTTTTTTAAAAAATTACACTGTTCAGACAACTTTCAAGTGCTTCCTCATCTAAATGGAATACAGAGAGAGCTATCAAATCTTCCCGTTTTACTCTGTAAGCTTCACTTTTCCAGTTTTTTTCAACCTGGTTTCCTTCTTTGGGAAACACAAGTTTGTTAAAGTTTCTCTTGAGTTTTGATGGGCAGAATTGAATTTAACATTCAAGATTTAGTATACTGCAAAATCAGAGACATTATTTCTTAATTCAGGTAATAATATGGTTTGATGAAAAGGACACCCCCGCCCATATGTGTGTATCTTGTACTAATATTGGACTAGTGGGATATGACATAGTTGTCCTATTAAGGCCAAAGTGTACTGTCATTCCAATCACATGAGTAGACATTGGTGCCTCAGGTCATGAAATAGTCATTTCAGTGCCAGTTATCCATGGAAAAGAAGCATCCTGGGAATAGATTTATAACTTGGAAGAAAATCCACAATGAAAAAGAAATGGGCCATCTTCCTTGCTCCACTCTGGGTCTTTCCAAGTGTTCAGAGGGCTCTTGGTTGATGAGGCAAATGGGTGGTTAGCAAGGAGAAACAACCTTATGGCTGGACAGGAGGTCAAACCAGGGGACCCTGAGGAGAGACAGGGTTCTGTTTTCTGAGAAGAGCCAATCTTAGAAGCCAGTTGTTTATGGTAGTCTTTGGGTGGAAATTCCCTCCAGTTTCCTGGAGCCCTCAGTTAAAGTATGGCTTGTGCCAGAATAAGGATAGATGGGGTACAGCTTGTTGGTGACAGTGGAATCTCTTAAAGGATAAGAGAAGAGCTGTGAAGTCCAGCAGCCCCTCCTTATCTGGAGCCTCTCTGTCCATTGCCAAGCCTGCAGAATTAGAAAGTGATTCTGTAAAAGCAGCTGGTGAGCTTCCCTGTAGCATGCTAATGTGTTTAGCTTTTCAACAGTTAGGTTACACCTTGTAAATATGATACACTTCAGATCAACTAAAATGCTCAGGACTTATTCCGATTGCTCCACTGTACGTATACCATATCTTTTCGAATTATATTTTTTTAACCAAAAAAAAAGAGCTCACAGTTTTTCAATTAGTTTTTTCCCTGAATGTTCCAGCATGTCAAGATCTTATAGCCCATGTTAGTTTGATTGATTACAGTGCTAGTGAGCTCTCCCAGCTTTGGTCACAATTCAAATTGCACAAACAAGTGTTATTAGATGTTCTTCAATCAAATCATTTATTAAAAAGATAAATAAGCTAGGGTCAAGAACAGAAGCTTGCTTCATTTATTTGGCTAGCCTTGAAATGAATTCACTAATATTACGCTACATATTTCATCATCATGTCCTCAAGGATACCATAGGAGGCTTGTGAAATGCCTTGCTGCACTTAGGATACACTAACCTCATAATCTTACTTGAAAAAAAAAAAAAGGTTAGAGTATCAAACCTATCCTATCGTTCTTGTGATTAATTTATTCCTTTCTAAAATACCAAACTCTTAGCTCAATACTTGTTTTAAACCTTTTGTCAAGAATCAATTTCATGGGGAGGGGGAAGGGTAAGCTGTGACAAAGTGAGAGAGTGGCATGGACATATATACACTACCAAACGCAAAATAGATAGCTAGGGGGAAGCCGCCGCATAGCACAGGGAGATCAACTCGGTGCTTTGTGACCACCTAGAGGGGTGGGATAGGGTGGGTGGGAGGGAGGGAGACGCAAGAGGGAAGAGATATGGGGCTGTATGTATATGTATAACTGATTCACTTTGTTATAAAGCAGAAACTAACACACCATTGTAAAGCAATTATACTCCAATAAAGATGTAAAAAGAAAAAAAAAGAATCAATTTCAGAATGAATAGCATTGACACCCTCTTTTTTTTTTTTTTTTTTTTGCTGTACGCGGGTCTTTCACTGTTGTGGCCTCTCCCGTTGCGGAGCACAGGCTCCGGACGCACAGGCTCAGCGGCCATGGTTCACGGGCCCAGCTGCTCCGCGGCATGTGGGATCTTCCCGGACCGGGGCACGAACCCGCGTCCCCTGCATCGGCAGGCGGACTCTCAACCACTGCGCCACCAGGGAAGCCCGACACCCTCATTTTTTGAAAATCTGAAAAGCGTTAGTCCATTAATCCATTTTCTTCTCACAGAAGAGGAAAAAAACAAGCAACATATTGGATATCTTCCACCGACATCCTCTTTTGCTGTTTCTATAGATTAGGCAACAACAACAGAGAGTTAAGGATGACAAGCCAATTATCAGATAGGCTTTCTCTGTTCCGATAGCTCCCAAATACGAAAGTCCAGCAGAGCCAAGTGGGGAGTGTTTCTTAACCTGTTGGCTGTTTATTTTAATATGCATTCCTTGGACCCGTCCTCCAGTATTCTGATTCAGCTGGCCCGGGAAGGGATCCAGAAATCCCCAGGCCGTTCCAATGAACAGCTGAGTTTGGGAGCTATCATGCTCATACCTATATTTTTTTTCTTGTATATGATGCTGTAAATTATTTAGAGAACTAATAAGATTATCATATTTCATAGGTTCCAAGACATTTTTATGCATTTTAATATATTAAAAATTAGCATGTATCTTACAATTAATGTTTCATGGTTTCATTGAGAGCATTTTTTTTCTTTCTTACTGGTGCTTAACAGGATGGTGCTTCCGACAATTGATGGTGCATTAGATTCAATGAAATACGGTTGTTACAAGTTGTAGATTAATTTTACTGCATTTCCTAGTCACAAACTTATCTTTAACCTTTAAGCACTTGGCAAATAAATACATTGTCACAAGGTGGAATTAGCTGAGAACATGTAAGAGGAACTACACGTTTCCTTGGGCCTACTGGAAAAATCAACACTCTTTGTATAGCGAGAAAAGCTATACAAAAGTTTTTGGTAACAAAAACTGAGAAAAAGAAATGAGAGGGGTCTGAGAGGAATTAAAGGCTATTCCAAGCTCTCAGCTTAACTTGGCCACAGCGAGTTTTTAGTGATAATAGTTTGAAAGTTATATTTAATGAATTACAGAGGAAGAAAGTTCATTGCTATGTAGCAGCCTTTTATTTTCTTGCCCTCAGGAAAGTTTCCCAAAT